>NW_027466461.1:515000-1115000 GCF_050575085.1 Anarhichas minor | reverse complement strand
TTTATGACTGTCATTGACACCCATTGCTTTGGGCTGGGGGCCTCGGGCCGGCCAGGTACCCATGACGACACATTTTGAAAGTAGGCGCTAGAGTCCCGAAAGTCCGTTTGTGGACTCCTGGCATGCCTTCATGACATTGTGCGAAGTTTGGTGGCTTTAGCGGCTTCCTCTGGTTATGGCTGTCATTGACACCCATTGCTTTGGGCTGGTGGCCTCGTGCCGGCCAGGGTTGGTCAGGTAACCATGACGACACATTTTGAAAGTTGGCGCTGGAGTCCCGAAAGTCCGTGTGTGCACTCCTGGCATGCATTCGCGCCCGTGTGCGAAGTTTGGTGGCTTTAGCGGCTTCCTCTGGTTATGGCTGTCATTGACACCCATTGCTTTGGGCTGGGGGCCTCGGGCCGGCCAGGTACCCATGACGACACATTTTGAAAGTAGGCGCTGGAGTCCCGAAAGTCCGTGTGTGCACTCCTGGCATGCCTTCGCGCCCGTGTGCGAAGTTTGGTGGCTTTAGCGGCTTCCTCTGGTTATGGCTGTCATTGATACCCATTGCTTTGGGCTGGTGGCCTTGTGCCGGCCAGGGTTGGTCAGGTACCCATGACGACACATTTTGAAAGTAGGCGCTGGAGTCCCGAAAGTCCGTGTGTGCACTCCTGGCATGCCTTCGCGCCCGTGTGCGAAGTTTGGTGGCTTTAGCGGCTTCCTCTGGTTATGGCTGTCATTGATACCCATTGCTTTGGGCTGGGGGCCTCGGGCCGGCCAGGTACCCATGACGACACATTTTGAAAGTTGGCGCTGGAGTACCGAAAGTCCGTGTGTGCACTCCTGGCATGCCTTCGCGCCTGTGTGCGAAGTTTGGTGGCTTTAGCGGCTTCCTCTGGTTATGGCTGTCATTGATACCCATTGCTTTGGGCTGGTGGCCTTGTGTCGGCCAGGGTTGGTCAGGTACCCATGACGACACATTTTGAAAGTTGGCGCTAGAGTCCCGAAAGTCCGTTTGTGGACTCCTGTCATGCCTACGTGCCCGTGTGCGAAGTTTGGTAACTTTAGCGGCTTCCTCTGGTTATGGCTGTCATTGACACCCATTGCTTTGGGCTGGGGGCCTCGGGCCGGCCAGGTACCCATGACAACACATTTTGAAAGTAGACGCTAGAGTCCCGAAAGTCCGTTTGTGGACTCCTGGCATGCCGTCGCGCCCGTTTCCGAAGTTTGGTGGCTTTAGCGGCTTCCTCTGGTTATGGCTGTCATTGACACCCATTGCTTTGGGCTGGGGGCCTCGGGCCGGCCAGGTACCCATGACGACACATTTTGAAAGTAGGCGCTGGAGTCCCGAAAGTCCGTGTGTGGACTCCTGGCATGCCTTCATGACATTGTGCGAAGTTTGGTGGCTTTAGCGGCTTCCTCTGGTTATGGCTGTCATTGACACCCATTGCTTTGGGCTGGTGGCCTCGTGCCGGCCAGGGTTGGTCAGGTAACCATGACGACACATTTTGAAAGTTGGCGCTGGAGTCCCGAAAGTCCGTGTGTGCACTCCTGGCATGCATTCGCGCCCGTGTGCGAAGTTTGGTGGCTTTAGCGGCTTCCTCTGGTTATGGCTGTCATTGACACCCATTGCTTTGGGCTGGGGGCCTCGGGCCGGCCAGGTACCCATGACGACACATTTTGAAAGTAGGCGCTGGAGTCCCGAAAGTCCGTGTGTGCACTCCTGGCATGCCTTCGCGCCCGTGTGCGAAGTTTGGTGGCTTTAGCGGCTTCCTCTGGTTATGGCTGTCATTGATACCCATTGCTTTGGGCTGGTGGCCTTGTGCCGGCCAGGGTTGGTCAGGTACCCATGACGACACATTTTGAAAGTTGGCGCTAGAGTCCCGAAAGTCCGTTTGTGGACTCCTGGCATGCCGTCGCGCCCGTTTCCGAAGTTTGGTGGCTTTAGCGGCTTCCTCTGTTTATGGCTGTCATTGATACCCATTGCTTTGGGCTGGTGGCCTCGTGCCGGCCAGGGTTGGTCAGGTACCCATGACGACACATTTTGAAAGTTGGCGCTAGAGTCCCGAAAGTCCGTTTGTGCACTCCTGGCATGCCTTCGCGCCCGTTTTCGAAGTTTGGTGGCTTTAGCGGCTTCCTCTGTTTATGGCTGTCATTGACACCCATTGCTTTGGGCTGGCGGCCTCGGGCCGGCCAGGGTTGTTCAGGTAACCATGACGACACATTTTGAAAGTTGGCGCTGGAGTCTCGAAAGTCTGTGTGTGCACTCCTGGCATGCCTTCGCGCCCGTGTGCGAAGTTTGGTGGCTTTAGCGGCTTCCTCTGGTTATGGCTGTCATTGACACCCATTGCTTTGGGCTGGCGGCCTCGGGCCGGCCAGGTACCCATGACGACACATTTTGAAAGTTGGCGCTGGAGTCTCGAAAGTCTGTGTGTGCACTCCTGGCATGCCTTCGCGCCCGTGTGCGAAGTTTGGTGGCTTTAGCGGCTTCCTCTGGTTATGGCTGTCATTGACACCCATTGCTTTGGGCTGGCGTCCTCGGGCCGGCCAGGTACCCATGACGACACATTTTGAAAGTTGCCGCTGGAGTCTCGAAAGTCTGTGTGTGCACTCCAGGCATGCCTTCGTGCCCGTGTGCGAAGTTTGGTGGCTTTAGCGGCTTCCTCTGGTTATGGCTGTCATTGACACCCATTGCTTTGGGCTGGCGGCCTCGGGCCGGCCAGTGTTGGTCAGGTACCCATGACGACACATTTTGAAAGTTGGCGCTAGAGTCCCGAAAGTCCTTGTGTGGACTCCTGGCATGCCTTCATGCCCGTTTGCAAAGTTAGGTGGCTTTGGCTGTCATTGACACCCATTGCTTTGGGCTGGTGGCCTCAGGCCGGCCAGGGTTGGTCAGGTACCCATGATGACACATTTTGAAAGTAGGCGCTGGAGTCCCGAAAGTCCGTGTGTGGACTCCTGGCATGTCGTTGAGCCCGTTTTCGAAGTTTGGTGGCTTTAGCGGCTTCCTCTGTTTATGACTGTCATTGATACCCATTGCTTTGGGCTGGGGGCCTCGGGCCGGCCAGGTACCCATGACGACACATTTTGAAAGTTGGCGCTGGAGTACCGAAAGTCCGTGTGTGCACTCCTGGCATGCCTTCGCGCCCGTGTGCGAAGTTTGGTGGCTTTAGCGGCTTCCTCTGGTTATGGCTGTCATTGATACCCATTGCTTTGGGCTGGTGGCCTTGTGTCGGCCAGGGTTGGTCAGGTACCCATGACGACACATTTTGAAAGTTGGCGCTAGAGTCCCGAAAGTCCGTTTGTGGACTCCTGTCATGCCTACGTGCCCGTGTGCGAAGTTAGGTAACTTTAGCGGCTTCCTCTGGTTATGGCTGTCATTGACACCCATTGCTTTGGGCTGGCGGCCTCGGGCCGGCCAGGGTTGTTCAGGTAACCATGACGACACATTTTGAAAGTTGGCGCTGGAGTCTCGAAAGTCTGTGTGTGCACTCCTGGCATGCCTTCGCGCCCGTGTGCGAAGTTTGGTGGCTTTAGCGGCTTCCTCTGGTTATGGCTGTCATTGACACCCATTGCTTTGGGCTGGCGGCCTCGGGCCGGCCAGGTACCCATGACGACACATTTTGAAAGTTGGCGCTGGAGTCTCGAAAGTCTGTGTGTGCACTCCTGGCATGCCTTCGCGCCCGTGTGCGAAGTTTGGTGGCTTTAGCGGCTTCCTCTGGTTATGGCTGTCATTGACACCCATTGCTTTGGGCTGGCGGCCTCGGGCCGGCCAGGTACCCATGACGACACATTTTGAAAGTTGGCGCTGGAGTCTCAAAAGTCTGTGTGTGCACTCCAGGCATGCCTTCGTGCCCGTGTGCGAAGTTTGGTGGCTTTAGCGGCTTCCTCTGGTTATGGCTGTCATTGACACCCATTGCTTTGGGCTGGCGGCCTCGGGCCGGCCAGTGTTGGTCAGGTACCCATGACGACACATTTTGAAAGTTGGCGCTAGAGTCCCGAAAGTCCGTTTGTGGACTCCTGTCATGCCTACGTGCCCGTGTGCGAAGTTTGGTAACTTTAGCGGCTTCCTCTGGTTATGGCTGTCATTGACACCCATTGCTTTGGGCTGGGGGCCTCGGGCCGGCCAGGTACCCATGACGACACATTTTGAAAGTAGGCGCTAGAGTCCCGAAAGTCCGTTTGTGGACTCCTGGCATGCCGTCGCGCCCGTTTCCGAAGTTTGGTGGCTTTAGCGGCTTCCTCTGGTTATGGCTGTCATTGACACCCATTGCTTTGGGCTGGGGGCCTCGGGCCGGCCAGGTACCCATGACGACACATTTTGAAAGTAGGCGCTGGAGTCCCGAAAGTCCGTGTGTGGACTCCTGGCATGCCTTCATGACATTGTGCGAAGTTTGGTGGCTTTAGCGGCTTCCTCTGGTTATGGCTGTCATTGACACCCATTGCTTTGGGCTGGTGGCCTCGTGCCGGCCAGGGTTGGTCAGGTAACCATGACGACACATTTTGAAAGTTGGCGCTGGAGTCCCGAAAGTCCGTGTGTGCACTCCTGGCATGCATTCGCGCCCGTGTGCGAAGTTTGGTGGCTTTAGCGGCTTCCTCTGGTTATGGCTGTCATTGATACCCATTGCTTTGGGCTGGTGGCCTTGTGCCGGCCAGGGTTGGTCAGGTACCCATGACGACACATTTTGAAAGTTGGCGCTAGAGTCCCGAAAGTCCGTTTGTGGACTCCTGTCATGCCTACGTGCCCGTGTGCGAAGTTTGGTAACTTTAGCGGCTTCCTCTGGTTATGGCTGTCATTGACACCCATTGCTTTGGGCTGGGGGCCTCGGGCCGGCCAGGTACCCATGACGACACATTTTGAAAGTAGGCGCTGGAGTCCCGAAAGTCCGTGTGTGGACTCCTGGCATGCCTTCATGACATTGTGCGAAGTTTGGTGGCTTTAGCGGCTTCCTCTGGTTATGGCTGTCATTGACACCCATTGCTTTGGGCTGGTGGCCTCGTGCCGGCCAGGGTTGGTCAGGTAACCATGACGACACATTTTGAAAGTTGGCGCTGGAGTCCCGAAAGTCCGTGTGTGCACTCCTGGCATGCATTCGCGCCCGTGTGCGAAGTTTGGTGGCTTTAGCGGCTTCCTCTGGTTATGGCTGTCATTGATACCCATTGCTTTGGGCTGGTGGCCTTGTGCCGGCCAGGGTTGGTCAGGTACCCATGACGACACATTTTGAAAGTTGGCGCTAGAGTCCCGAAAGTCCGTTTGTGGACTCCTGTCATGCCTACGTGCCCGTGTGCGAAGTTTGGTAACTTTAGCGGCTTCCTCTGGTTATGGCTGTCATTGACACCCATTGCTTTGGGCTGGGGGCCTCGGGCCGGCCAGGTACCCATGACGACACATTTTGAAAGTAGGCGCTGGAGTCCCGAAAGTCCGTGTGTGCACTCCTGGCATGCCTTCGCGCCCGTGTGCGAAGTTTGGTGGCTTTAGCGGCTTCCTCTGGTTATGGCTGTCATTGATACCCATGGCTTTGGGCTGGTGGCCTTGTGCCGGCCAGGGTTGGTCAGGTACCCATGACGACACATTTTGAAAGTTGGCGCTAGAGTCCCGAAAGTCCGTTTGTGGACTCCTGGCATGCCGTCGCGCCCGTTTCCGAAGTTTGGTGGCTTTAGCGGCTTCCTCTGTTTATGGCTGTCATTGATACCTATTGCTTTGGGCTGGTGGCCTCGTGCCGGCCAGGGTTGGTCAGGTACCCATGACGACACATTTTGAAAGTTGGCGCTAGAGTCCCGAAAGTCCGTTTGTGCACTCCTGGCATGCCTTCGCGCCCGTTTTCGAAGTTTGGTGGCTTTAGCGGCTTCCTCTGTTTATGGCTGTCATTGACACCCATTGCTTTGGGCTGGCGGCCTCGGGCCGGCCAGGGTTGTTCAGGTAACCATGACGACACATTTTGAAAGTTGGCGCTGGAGTCTCGAAAGTCTGTGTGTGCACTCCTGGCATGCCTTCGCGCCCGTGTGCGAAGTTTGGTGGCTTTAGCGGCTTCCTCTGGTTATGGCTGTCATTGATACCCATTGCTTTGGGCTGGTGGCCTTGTGTCGGCCAGGGTTGGTCAGGTACCCATGACGACACATTTTGAAAGTTGGCGCTAGAGTCCCGAAAGTCCGTTTGTGGACTCCTGTCATGCCTACGTGCCCGTGTGCGAAGTTTGGTAACTTTAGCGGCTTCCTCTGGTTATGGCTGTCATTGACACCCATTGCTTTGGGCTGGCGGCCTCGGGCCGGCCAGGGTTGTTCAGGTAACCATGACGACACATTTTGAAAGTTGGCGCTGGAGTCTCGAAAGTCTGTGTGTGCACTCCTGGCATGCCTTCGCGCCCGTGTGCGAAGTTTGGTGGCTTTAGCGGCTTCCTCTGGTTATGGCTGTCATTGACACCCATTGCTTTGGGCTGGCGGCCTCGGGCCGGCCAGGGTTGTTCAGGTAACCATGACGACACATTTTGAAAGTTGGCGCTGGAGTCTCGAAAGTCTGTGTGTGCACTCCTGGCATGCCTTCGCGCCCGTGTGCGAAGTTTGGTGGCTTTAGCGGCTTCCTCTGGTTATGGCTGTCATTGACACCCATTGCTTTGGGCTGGCGGCCTCGGGCCGGCCAGGTACCCATGACGACACATTTTGAAAGTTGGCGCTGGAGTCTCGAAAGTCTGTGTGTGCACTCCTGGCATGCCTTCGCGCCTGTGTGCGAAGTTTGGTGGCTTTAGCGGCTTCCTCTGGTTATGGCTGTCATTGACACCCATTGCTTTGGGCTGGCGGCCTCGGGCCGGCCAGGTACCCATGACGACACATTTTGAAAGTTGGCGCTGGAGTCTCGAAAGTCTGTGTGTGCACTCCAGGCATGCCTTCGTGCCCGTGTGCGAAGTTTGGTGGCTTTAGCGGCTTCCTCTGGTTATGGCTGTCATTGACACCCATTGCTTTGGGCTGGCGGCCTCGGGCCGGCCAGTGTTGGTCAGGTACCCATGACGACACATTTTGAAAGTTGGCGCTAGAGTCCCGAAAGTCCTTGTGTGGACTCCTGGCATGCCTTCATGCCCGTTTGCAAAGTTAGGTGGCTTTGGCTGTCATTGACACCCATTGCTTTGGGCTGGTGGCCTTGTGTCGGCCAGGGTTGGTCAGGTACCCATGACGACACATTTTGAAAGTTGGCGCTAGAGTCCCGAAAGTCCGTTTGTGGACTCCTGTCATGCCTACGTGCCCGTGTGCGAAGTTTGGTAACTTTAGCGGCTTCCTCTGGTTATGGCTGTCATTGACACCCATTGCTTTGGGCTGGCGGCCTCGGGCCGGCCAGGGTTGTTCAGGTAACCATGACGACACATTTTGAAAGTTGGCGCTGGAGTCTCGAAAGTCTGTGTGTGCACTCCTGACATGCCTTCGCGCCCGTGTGCGAAGTTTGGTGGCTTTAGCGGCTTCCTCTGGTTATGGCTGTCATTGACACCCATTGCTTTGGGCTGGCGGCCTCGGGCCGGCCAGGTACCCATGACGACACATTTTGAAAGTTGGCGCTGGAGTCTCGAAAGTCTGTGTGTCCACTCCTGGCATGTCTTCGCGCCTGTGTGCGAAGTTTGGTGGCTTTAGCGGCTTCCTCTGGTTATGGCTGTCATTGACACCCATTGCTTTGGGCTGGCGGCCTCGGGCCGGCCAGGTACCCATGACGACACATTTTGAAAGTTGGCGCTAGAGTCCCGAAAGTCCTTGTGTGGACTCCTGGCATGCCTTCATGCCCGTTTGCAAAGTTAGGTGGCTTTGGCTGTCATTGACACCCATTGCTTTGGGCTGGTGGCCTCAGGCCGGCCAGGGTTGGTCAGGTACCCATGACGACACATTTTGAAAGTAGGCGCTGGAGTCCCGAAAGTCCGTGTGTGGACTCCTGGCATGTCGTTGAGCCCGTTTTCGAAGTTTGGTGGCTTTAGCGGCTTCCTCTGTTTATGACTGTCATTGATACCCATTGCTTTGGGCTGGGGGCCTCGGGCCGGCCAGGTACCCATGACGACACATTTTGAAAGTTGGCGCTGGAGTACCGAAAGTCCGTGTGTGCACTCCTGGCATGCCTTCGCGCCCGTGTGCGAAGTTTGGTGGCTTTAGCGGCTTCCTCTGGTTATGGCTGTCATTGATACCCATTGCTTTGGGCTGGTGGCCTTGTGTCGGCCAGGGTTGGTCAGGTACCCATGACGACACATTTTGAAAGTTGGCGCTAGAGTCCCGAAAGTCCGTTTGTGGACTCCTGTCATGCCTACGTGCCCGTGTGCGAAGTTTGGTAACTTTAGCGGCTTCCTCTGGTTATGGCTGTCATTGACACCCATTGCTTTGGGCTGGGGGCCTCGGGCCGGCCAGGTACCCATGACGACACATTTTGAAAGTAGGCGCTGGAGTCCCGAAAGTCCGTGTGTGCACTCCTGGCATGCCTTCGCGCCCGTGTGCGAAGTTTGGTGGCTTTAGCCGCTTCCTCTGGTTATGGCTGTCATTGATACCCATTGCTTTGGGCTGGTGACCTTGTGCCGGCCAGGGTTGGTCAGGTACCCATGACGACACATTTTGAAAGTTGGCGCTAGAGTCCCGAAAGTCCGTTTGTGGACTCCTGGCATGCCGTCGCGCCCGTTTCCGAAGTTTGGTGGCTTTAGCGGCTTCCTCTGTTTATGGCTGTCATTGATACCCATTGCTTTGGGCTGGTGGCCTTGTGCCGGCCAGGGTTGGTCAGGTACCCATGACGACACATTTTGAAAGTTGGCGCTAGAGTCCCGAAAGTCCGTTTGTGCACTCCTGGCATGCCTTCGCGCCCGTTTTCGAAGTTTGGTGGCTTTAGCGGCTTCCTCTGTTTATGGCTGTCATTGACACCCATTGCTTTGGGCTGGCGGCCTCGGGCCGGCCAGGGTTGTTCAGGTAACCATGACGACACATTTTGAAAGTTGGCGCTGGAGTCTCGAAAGTCTGTGTGTGCACTCCTGGCATGCCTTCGCGCCCGTGTGCGAAGTTTGGTGGCTTTAGCGGCTTCCTCTGGTTATGGCTGTCATTGACACCCATTGCTTTGGGCTGGCGGCCTCGGGCCGGCCAGGTACCCATGACGACACATTTTGAAAGTTGGCGCTGGAGTCTCGAAAGTCTGTGTGTGCACTCCAGGCATGCCTTCGTGCCCGTGTGCGAAGTTTGGTGGCTTTAGCGGCTTCCTCTGGTTATGGCTGTCATTGACACCCATTGCTTTGGGCTGGCGGCCTCGGGCCGGCCAGTGTTGGTCAGGTACCCATGACGACACATTTTGAAAGTTGGCGCTGGAGTCTCGAAAGTCTGTGTGTGCACTCCAGGCATGCCTTCGTGCCCGTGTGCGAAGTTTGGTGGCTTTAGCGGCTTCCTCTGGTTATGGCTGTCATTGACACCCATTGCTTTGGGCTGGCGGCCTCGGGCCGGCCAGGTACCCATGACGACACATTTTGAAAGTTGGCGCTGGAGTCTCGAAAGTCTGTGTGTGCACTCCAGGCATGCCTTCGTGCCCGTGTGCGAAGTTTGGTGGCTTTAGCGGCTTCCTCTGGTTATGGCTGTCATTGACACCCATTGCTTTGGGCTGGCGGCCTCGGGCCGGCCAGTGTTGGTCAGGTACCCATGACGACACATTTTGAAAGTTGGCGCTAGAGTCCCGAAAGTCCGTTTGTGGACTCCTGTCATGCCTACGTGCCCGTGTGCGAAGTTTGGTAACTTTAGCGGCTTCCTCTGGTTATGGCTGTCATTGACACCCATTGCTTTGGGCTGGGGGCCTCGGGCCGGCCAGGTACCCATGACGACACATTTTGAAAGTAGGCGCTGGAGTCCCGAAAGTCCGTGTGTGCACTCCTGGCATGCCTTCGCGCCCGTGTGCGAAGTTTGGTGGCTTTAGCGGCTTCCTCTGGTTATGGCTGTCATTGATACCCATTGCTTTGGGCTGGTGGCCTTGTGCCGGCCAGGGTTGGTCAGGTACCCATGACGACACATTTTGAAAGTTGGCGCTAGAGTCCCGAAAGTCCGTTTGTGGACTCCTGGCATGCCGTCGCGCCCGTTTCCGAAGTTTGGTGGCTTTAGCGGCTTCCTCTGTTTATGGCTGTCATTGATACCCATTGCTTTGGGCTGGTGGCCTCGTGCCGGCCAGGGTTGGTCAGGTACCCATGACGACACATTTTGAAAGTTGGCGCTAGAGTCCCGAAAGTCCGTTTGTGCACTCCTGGCATGCCTTCGCGCCCGTTTTCGAAGTTTGGTGGCTTTAGCGGCTTCCTCTGTTTATGGCTGTCATTGACACCCATTGCTTTGGGCTGGCGGCCTCGGGCCGGCCAGGGTTGTTCAGGTAACCATGACGACACATTTTGAAAGTTGGCGCTGGAGTCTCGAAAGTCTGTGTGTGCACTCCTGGCATGCCTTCGCGCCCGTGTGCGAAGTTTGGTGGCTTTAGCGGCTTCCTCTGGTTATGGCTGTCATTGACACCCATTGCTTTGGGCTGGCGGCCTCGGGCCGGCCAGGTACCCATGACGACACATTTTGAAAGTTGGCGCTGGAGTCTCGAAAGTCTGTGTGTGCACTCCTGGCATGCCTTCGCGCCCGTGTGCGAAGTTTGGTGGCTTTAGCGGCTTCCTCTGGTTATGGCTGTCATTGACACCCATTGCTTTGGGCTGGCGGCCTCGGGCCGGCCAGGTACCCATGACGACACATTTTGAAAGTTGGCGCTGGAGTCTCGAAAGTCTGTGTGTGCACTCCAGGCATGCCTTCGTGCCCGTGTGCGAAGTTTGGTGGCTTTAGCGGCTTCCTCTGGTTATGGCTGTCATTGACACCCATTGCTTTGGGCTGGCGGCCTCGGGCCGGCCAGTGTTGGTCAGGTACCCATGACGACACATTTTGAAAGTTGGCGCTGGAGTCTCGAAAGTCTGTGTGTGCACTCCAGGCATGCCTTCGTGCCCGTGTGCGAAGTTTGGTGGCTTTAGCGGCTTCCTCTGGTTATGGCTGTCATTGACACCCATTGCTTTGGGCTGGCGGCCTCGGGCCGGCCAGTGTTGGTCAGGTACCCATGACGACACATTTTGAAAGTTGGCGCTAGAGTCCCGAAAGTCCTTGTGTGGACTCCTGGCATGCCTTCATGCCCGTTTGCAAAGTTAGGTGGCTTTGGCTGTCATTGACACCCATTGCTTTGGGCTGGTGGCCTCAGGCCGGCCAGGGTTGGTCAGGTACCCATGACGACACATTTTGAAAGTAGGCGCTGGAGTCCCGAAAGTCCTTGTGTGGACTCCTGGCATGTCGTTGAGCCCGTTTTCGAAGTTTGGTGGCTTTAGCGGCTTCCTCTGTTTATGACTGTCATTGATACCCATTGCTTTGGGCTGGGGGCCTCGGGCCGGCCAGGTACCCATGACGACACATTTTGAAAGTTGGCGCTGGAGTACCGAAAGTCCGTGTGTGCACTCCTGGCATGCCTTCGCGCCCGTGTGCGAAGTTTGGTGGCTTTAGCGGCTTCCTCTGGTTATGGCTGTCATTGATACCCATTGCTTTGGGCTGGTGGCCTTGTGTCGGCCAGGGTTGGTCAGGTACCCATGACGACACATTTTGAAAGTTGGCGCTAGAGTCCCGAAAGTCCGTTTGTGGACTCCTGTCATGCCTACGTGCCCGTGTGCGAAGTTTGGTAACTTTAGCGGCTTCCTCTGGTTATGGCTGTCATTGACACCCATTGCTTTGGGCTGGGGGCCTCGGGCCGGCCAGGTACCCATGACGACACATTTTGAAAGTAGGCGCTGGAGTCCCGAAAGTCCGTGTGTGCACTCCTGGCATGCCTTCGCGCCCGTGTGCGAAGTTTGGTGGCTTTAGCGGCTTCCTCTGGTTATGGCTGTCATTGATACCCATTGCTTTGGGCTGGTGGCCTTGTGCCGGCCAGGGTTGTTCAGGTAACCATGACGACACATTTTGAAAGTTGGCGCTGGAGTCTCGAAAGTCTGTGTGTGCACTCCTGGCATGCCTTCGCGCCCGCGTGCGAAGTTTGGTGGCTTTAGCGGCTTCCTCTGGTTATGGCTGTCATTGACACCCATTGCTTTGGGCTGGCGGCCTCGGGCCGGCCAGGTACCCATGACGACACATTTTGAAAGTTGGCGCTGGAGTCTCGAAAGTCTGTGTGTGCACTCCTGGCATGCCTTCGCGCCCGTGTGCGAAGTTTGGTGGCTTTAGCGGCTTCCTCTGGTTATGGCTGTCATTGACACCCATTGCTTTGGGCTGGCGGCCTCGGGCCGGCCAGGTACCCATGACGACACATTTTGAAAGTTGGCGCTGGAGTCTCGAAAGTCTGTGTGTGCACTCCAGGCATGCCTTCGTGCCCGTGTGCGAAGTTTGGTGGCTTTAGCGGCTTCCTCTGGTTATGGCTGTCATTGACACCCATTGCTTTGGGCTGGCGGCCTCGGGCCGGCCAGTGTTGGTCAGGTACCCATGACGACACATTTTGAAAGTTGGCGCTAGAGTCCCGAAAGTCCTTGTGTGGACTCCTGGCATGCCTTCATGCCCGTTTGCAAAGTTAGGTGGCTTTGGCTGTCATTGACACCCATTGCTTTGGGCTGGTGGCCTCAGGCCGGCCAGGGTTGGTCAGGTACCCATGACGACACATTTTGAAAGTAGGCGCTGGAGTCCCGAAAGTCCGTGTGTGGACTCCTGGCATGTCGTTGAGCCCGTTTTCGAAGTTTGGTGGCTTTAGCGGCTTCCTCTGTTTATGACTGTCATTGATACCCATTGCTTTGGGCTGGGGGCCTCGGGCCGGCCAGGTACCCATGACGACACATTTTGAAAGTTGGCGCTGGAGTACCGAAAGTCCGTGTGTGCACTCCTGGCATGCCTTCGCGCCCGTGTGCGAAGTTTGGTGGCTTTAGCGGCTTCCTCTGGTTATGGCTGTCATTGATACCCATTGCTTTGGGCTGGTGGCCTTGTGTCGGCCAGGGTTGGTCAGGTACCCATGACGACACATTTTGAAAGTTGGCGCTAGAGTCCCGAAAGTCCGTTTGTGGACTCCTGTCATGCCTACGTGCCCGTGTGCGAAGTTTGGTAACTTTAGCGGCTTCCTCTGGTTATGGCTGTCATTGACACCCATTGCTTTGGGCTGGGGGCCTCGGGCCGGCCAGGTACCCATGACGACACATTTTGAAAGTAGGCGCTGGAGTCCCGAAAGTCCGTGTGTGCACTCCTGGCATGCCTTCGCGCCCGTGTGCGAAGTTTGGTGGCTTTAGCGGCTTCCTCTGGTTATGGCTGTCATTGATACCCATTGCTTTGGGCTGGTGGCCTTGTGCCGGCCAGGGTTGGTCAGGTACCCATGACGACACATTTTGAAAGTTGGCGCTAGAGTCCCGAAAGTCCGTTTGTGGACTCCTGGCATGCCGTCGCGCCCGTTTCCGAAGTTTGGTGGCTTTAGCGGCTTCCTCTGTTTATGGCTGTCATTGATACCCATTGCTTTGGGCTGGTGGCCTCGTGCCGGCCAGGGTTGGTCAGGTACCCATGACGACACATTTTGAAAGTTGGCGCTAGAGTCCCGAAAGTCCGTTTGTGCACTCCTGGCATGCCTTCGCGCCCGTTTTCGAAGTTTGGTGGCTTTAGCGGCTTCCTCTGTTTATGGCTGTCATTGACACCCATTGCTTTGGGCTGGCGGCCTCGGGCCGGCCAGGGTTGTTCAGGTAACCATGACGACACATTTTGAAAGTTGGCGCTGGAGTCTCGAAAGTCTGTGTGTGCACTCCTGGCATGCCTTCGCGCCCGCGTGCGAAGTTTGGTGGCTTTAGCGGCTTCCTCTGGTTATGGCTGTCATTGACACCCATTGCTTTGGGCTGGCGGCCTCGGGCCGGCCAGGTACCCATGACGACACATTTTGAAAGTTGGCGCTGGAGTCTCGAAAGTCTGTGTGTGCACTCCTGGCATGCCTTCGCGCCCGTGTGCGAAGTTTGGTGGCTTTAGCGGCTTCCTCTGGTTATGGCTGTCATTGACACCCATTGCTTTGGGCTGGCGGCCTCGGGCCGGCCAGGTACCCATGACGACACATTTTGAAAGTTGGCGCTGGAGTCTCGAAAGTCTGTGTGTGCACTCCAGGCATGCCTTCGTGCCCGTGTGCGAAGTTTGGTGGCTTTAGCGGCTTCCTCTGGTTATGGCTGTCATTGACACCCATTGCTTTGGGCTGGCGGCCTCGGGCCGGCCAGTGTTGGTCAGGTACCCATGACGACACATTTTGAAAGTTGGCGCTAGAGTCCCGAAAGTCCTTGTGTGGACTCCTGGCATGCCTTCATGCCCGTTTGCAAAGTTAGGTGGCTTTGGCTGTCATTGACACCCATTGCTTTGGGCTGGTGGCCTCAGGCCGGCCAGGGTTGGTCAGGTACCCATGACGACACATTTTGAAAGTAGGCGCTGGAGTCCCGAAAGTCCGTGTGTGGACTCCTGGCATGTCGTTGAGCCCGTTTTCGAAGTTTGGTGGCTTTAGCGGCTTCCTCTGTTTATGACTGTCATTGATACCCATTGCTTTGGGCTGGGGGCCTCGGGCCGGCCAGGTACCCATGACGACACATTTTGAAAGTTGGCGCTGGAGTACCGAAAGTCCGTGTGTGCACTCCTGGCATGCCTTCGCGCCCGTGTGCGAAGTTTGGTGGCTTTAGCGGCTTCCTCTGGTTATGGCTGTCATTGATACCCATTGCTTTGGGCTGGTGGCCTTGTGTCGGCCAGGGTTGGTCAGGTACCCATGACGACACATTTTGAAAGTTGGCGCTAGAGTCCCGAAAGTCCGTTTGTGGACTCCTGTCATGCCTACGTGCCCGTGTGCGAAGTTTGGTAACTTTAGCGGCT
Source organism: Anarhichas minor (assembly GCF_050575085.1). Lineage (NCBI taxonomy): Eukaryota > Metazoa > Chordata > Actinopteri > Perciformes > Anarhichadidae > Anarhichas > Anarhichas minor. Next base: position 1,100,183 of record NW_027466461.1, on the reverse strand, counting down.
TCCTCTGGTTATGGCTGTCATTGACACCCATTGCTTTGGGCTGGCGGCCTCGGGCCGGCCAGGGTTGTTCAGGTAACCATGACGACACATTTTGAAAGTTGGCGCTGGAGTCTCGAAAGTCTGTGTGTGCACTCCTGGCATGCCTTCGCGCCCGTGTGCGAAGTTTGGTGGCTTTAGCGGCTTCCTCTGGTTATGGCTGTCATTGACACCCATTGCTTTGGGCTGGCGGCCTCGGGCCGGCCAGGTACCCATGACGACACATTTTGAAAGTTGGCGCTGGAGTCTCGAAAGTCTGTGTGTGCACTCCTGGCATGCCTTCGCGCCTGTGTGCGAAGTTTGGTGGCTTTAGCGGCTTCCTCTGGTAATGGCTGTCATTGACACCCATTGCTTTGGGCTGGCGGCCTCGGGCCGGCCAGGTACCCATGACGACACATTTTGAAAGTTGGCGCTGGAGTCTCGAAAGTCTGTGTGTGCACTCCAGGCATGCCTTCGTGCCCGTGTGCGAAGTTTGGTGGCTTTAGCGGCTTCCTCTGGTTATGGCTGTCATTGACACCCATTGCTTTGGGCTGGGGGCCTCGGGCCGGCCAGGTACCCATGACGACACATTTTGAAAGTTGGCGCTGGAGTACCGAAAGTCCGTGTGTGCACTCCTGGCATGCCTTCGCGCCCGTGTGCGAAGTTTGGTGGCTTTAGCGGCTTCCTCTGGTTATGGCTGTCATTGATACCCATTGCTTTGGGCTGGTGGCCTTGTGTCGGCCAGGGTTGGTCAGGTACCCATGACGACACATTTTGAAAGTTGGCGCTAGAGTCCCGAAAGTCCGTTTGTGGACTCCTGTCATGCCTACGTGCCCGTGTGCGAAGTTTGGTAACTTTAGCGGCTTCCTCTGGTTATGGCTGTCATTGACACCCATTGCTTTGGGCTGGCGGCCTCGGGCCGGCCAGGGTTGTTCAGGTAACCATGACGACACATTTTGAAAGTTGGCGCTGGAGTCTCGAAAGTCTGTGTGTGCACTCCTGGCATGCCTTCGCGCCCGTGTGCGAAGTTTGGTGGCTTTAGCGGCTTCCTCTGGTTATGGCTGTCATTGACACCCATTGCTTTGGGCTGGCGGCCTCGGGCCGGCCAGGTACCCATGACGACACATTTTGAAAGTTGGCGCTGGAGTCTCGAAAGTCTGTGTGTGCACTCCTGGCATGCCTTCGCGCCTGTGTGCGAAGTTTGGTGGCTTTAGCGGCTTCCTCTGGTAATGGCTGTCATTGACACCCATTGCTTTGGGCTGGCGGCCTCGGGCCGGCCAGGTACCCATGACGACACATTTTGAAAGTTGGCGCTGGAGTCTCGAAAGTCTGTGTGTGCACTCCAGGCATGCCTTCGTGCCCGTGTGCGAAGTTTGGTGGCTTTAGCGGCTTCCTCTGGTTATGGCTGTCATTGACACCCATTGCTTTGGGCTGGCGGCCTCGGGCCGGCCAGTGTTGGTCAGGTACCCATGACGACACATTTTGAAAGTTGGCGCTAGAGTCCCGAAAGTCCTTGTGTGGACTCCTGGCATGCCTTCATGCCCGTTTGCAAAGTTAGGTGGCTTTGGCTGTCATTGACACCCATTGCTTTGGGCTGGCGGCCTCGGGCCGGCCAGTGTTGGTCAGGTACCCATGACGACACATTTTGAAAGTAGGCGCTGGAGTCCCGAAAGTCCGTGTGTGGACTCCTGGCATGTCGTTGAGCCCGTTTTCGAAGTTTGGTGGCTTTAGCGGCTTCCTCTGTTTATGACTGTCATTGATACCCATTGCTTTGGGCTGGGGGCCTCGGGCCGGCCAGGTACCCATGACGACACATTTTGAAAGTTGGCGCTGGAGTACCGAAAGTCCGTGTGTGCACTCCTGGCATGCCTTCGCGCCCGTGTGCGAAGTTTGGTGGCTTTAGCGGCTTCCTCTGGTTATGGCTGTCATTGATACCCATTGCTTTGGGCTGGTGGCCTTGTGTCGGCCAGGGTTGGTCAGGTACCCATGACGACACATTTTGAAAGTTGGCGCTAGAGTCCCGAAAGTCCGTTTGTGGACTCCTGTCATGCCTACGTGCCCGTGTGCGAAGTTTGGTAACTTTAGCGGCTTCCTCTGGTTATGGCTGTCATTGACACCCATTGCTTTGGGCTGGGGGCCTCGGGCCGGCCAGGTACCCATGACGACACATTTTGAAAGTAGGCGCTGGAGTCCCGAAAGTCCGTGTGTGCACTCCTGGCATGCCTTCGCGCCCGTGTGCGAAGTTTGGTGGCTTTAGCGGCTTCCTCTGGTTATGGCTGTCATTGATACCCATTGCTTTGGGCTGGTGGCCTTGTGCCGGCCAGGGTTGGTCAGGTACCCATGACGACACATTTTGAAAGTTGGCGCTAGAGTCCCGAAAGTCCGTTTGTGGACTCCTGGCATGCCGTCGCGCCCGTTTCCGAAGTTTGGTGGCTTTAGCGGCTTCCTCTGTTTATGGCTGTCATTGATACCCATTGCTTTGGGCTGGTGGCCTCGTGCCGGCCAGGGTTGGTCAGGTACCCATGACGACACATTTTGAAAGTTGGCGCTAGAGTCTCGAAAGTCTGTGTGTGCACTCCAGGCATGCCTTCATGCCCGTTTGCAAAGTTAGGTGGCTTTGGCTGTCATTGACACCCATTGCTTTGGGCTGGTGGCCTCAGGCCGGCCAGGGTTGGTCAGGTACCCATGACGACACATTTTGAAAGTAGGCGCTGGAGTCCCGAAAGTCCGTGTGTGGACTCCTGGCATGTCGTTGAGCCCGTTTTCGAAGTTTGGTGGCTTTAGCGGCTTCCTCTGTTTATGACTGTCATTGATACCCATTGCTTTGGGCTGGGGGCCTCGGGCCGGCCAGGTACCCATGACGACACATTTTGAAAGTTGGCGCTGGAGTACCGAAAGTCCGTGTGTGCACTCCTGGCATGCCTTCGCGCCCGTGTGCGAAGTTTGGTGGCTTTAGCGGCTTCCTCTGGTTATGGCTGTCATTGATACCCATTGCTTTGGGCTGGTGGCCTTGTGTCGGCCAGGGTTGGTCAGGTACCCATGACGACACATTTTGAAAGTTGGTGCTAGAGTCCCGAAAGTCCGTTTGTGGACTCCTGTCATGCCTACGTGCCCGTGTGCGAAGTTTGGTAACTTTAGCGGCTTCCTCTGGTTATGGCTGTCATTGACACCCATTGCTTTGGGCTGGCGGCCTCGGGCCGGCCAGGGTTGTTCAGGTAACCATGACGACACATTTTGAAAGTTGGCGCTGGAGTCTCGAAAGTCTGTGTGTGCACTCCTGGCATGCCTTCGAGCCCGTGTGCGAAGTTTGGTGGCTTTAGCGGCTTCCTCTGGTTATGGCTGTCATTGACACCCATTGCTTTGGGCTGGCGGCCTCGGGCCGGCCAGGTACCCATGACGACACATTTTGAAAGTTGGCGCTGGAGTCTCGAAAGTCTGTGTGTGCACTCCTGGCATGCCTTCGCGCCCGTGTGCGAAGTTTGGTGGCTTTAGCGGCTTCCTCTGGTTATGGCTGTCATTGACACCCATTGCTTTGGGCTGGCGGCCTCGGGCCGGCCAGGTACCCATGACGACACATTTTGAAAGTTGGCGCTACAGTCCCGAAAGTCCTTGTGTGGACTCCTGGCATGCCTTCATGCCCGTTTGCAAAGTTAGGTGGCTTTGGCTGTCATTGACACCCATTGCTTTGGGCTGGTGGCCTCAGGCCGGCCAGGGTTGGTCAGGTACCCATGACGACACATTTTGAAAGTAGGCGCTGGAGTCCCGAAAGTCCGTGTGTGGACTCCTGGCATGTCGTTGAGCCCGTTTTCGAAGTTTGGTGGCTTTAGCGGCTTCCTCTGTTTATGACTGTCATTGATACCCATTGCTTTGGGCTGGGGGCCTCGGGCCGGCCAGGTACCCATGACGACACATTTTGAAAGTTGGCGCTGGAGTACCGAAAGTCCGTGTGTGCACTCCTGGCATGCCTTCGCGCCCGTGTGCGAAGTTTGGTGGCTTTAGCGGCTTCCTCTGGTTATGGCTGTCATTGATACCCATTGCTTTGGGCTGGTGGCCTTGTGTCGGCCAGGGTTGGTCAGGTACCCATGACGACACATGTTGAAAGTAGGCGCTGGAGTCCCGAAAGTCCGTTTGTGCACTCCTGGCATGCCTTCGCGCCCGTTTTCGAAGTTTGGTGGCTTTATCGGCTTCCACTGTTTATGGCTGTCATTGACACCCATTGCTTTGGGCTGGCGGCCTCGGGCCGGCCAGGTACCCATGACGACACATTTTGAAAGTTGGCGCTGGAGTCCCGAAAGTCCATGTGTGCACTCCTGGCATGCCTTCGCGCCCGTGTGCGAAGTTTGGTGGCTTTAGCGGCTTCCTCTGTTTATGGCTGTCATTGACACCCATTGCTTTGGGCTGGCAGCCTCGGGCCGGCCAGGTTGGTCAGGTAACCATGACGACACATTTTGAAAGTTGGCGCTGGAGTCCCGAAAGTCCGTTTGTGCACTCCTGGCATGCCGTCGCGCCCGTTTCCGAAGTTTGGTGGCTTTAGCGGCTTCCTCTGTTTATGGCTGTCATTGACACCCATTGCTTTGGGCTGGCGGCCTCGGGCCGGCCAGGTTGGTCAGGTACCCATGACGACACATTTTGAAAGTAGGCGCTGGAGTCCCGAAAGTCCGTTTGTGCACTCCTGGCATGCCTTCGCGCCCGTTTTCGAAGTTTGGTGGCTTTATCGGCTTCCACTGTTTATGGCTGTCATTGACACCCATTGCTTTGGGCTGGCGGCCTCGGGCCGGCCAGGTACCCATGACGACACATTTTGAAAGTTGGCGCTGGAGTCCCGAAAGTCCATGTGTGCACTCCTGGCATGCCTTCGCGCCCGTGTGCAAAGTTTGGTGGCTTTAGCGGCTTCCTCTGGTTATGGCTGTCATTGATACCCATTGCTTTGGGCTGGTGGCCTTGTGCCGGCCAGGGTTGGTCAGGTACCCATGACGACACATTTTGAAAGTTGGCGCTAGAGTCCCGAAAGTCCATTTGTGGACTCCTGGCATGCCTTTGCGCCCGTTTTAGAAGTTTGGTGGCTTTAGCGGCTTCCTCTGTTCATGGCTGTCATTGATACCCATTCCTTTGGGCTGGTGGCCTCGTGCCGTCCAGGGTTGATCAGGTACCCATAGACGACACATTTTGAAAGTTGGCGCTAGAGTCCCGAAAGTCCGTTTGTGCACTCCTGGCATGCCTTCGCGCCCGTTTTCGAAGTTTGGTGGCTTTAGCGGCTTCCTCTGTTTATGGCTGTCATTGACACCCATTGCTTTGGGCTGGCGGCCTCGGGCCGGCCAGGTTGGTCAGGTAACCATGACGACACATTTTGAAAGTTGGCGCTGGAGTCCCGAAAGTCCGTGTGTGCACTCCTGGCATGCCTTCGCGCCCGTGTGCGAAGTTTGGTGGCTTTATCGGCTTCCTCTGGTTATGGCTGTCGTGATACCCATTCCTTTGGGCTGGTGGCCTCGTGCCGGCCAGGGTTGATCAGGTACCCATGATGACACATTTTGAAAGTTGGCGCTAGAGTCCCGAAAGTCCGTTTGTGGACTCCTGGCATGCCTTTGCGACCGTTTTAGAAGTTTGGTGGCTTTAGCGGCTTCCTCTGTTCATGGCTGTCGTGATACCCATTCCTTTGGGCTGGTGGCCTCGTGCCGGCCAGGGTTGATCAGGTACCCATGACGACACATTTTGAAAGTTGGCGCTAGAGTCCCGAAAGTCCGTTTGTGCACTCCTGGCATGCCTTCGCGCCCGTTTTCGAAGTTTGGTGGCTTTAGCGGCTTCCTCTGTTTATGGCTGTCATTGATACCCATTGCTTTGGGCTGGGGGCCTCGGGCCGGCCAGGTACCCATGACGACACATTTTGAAAGTTGGCGCTAGAGTCCCGAAAGTCCGTTTGTGGACTCCTGGCATGCCTTTGCGACCGTTTTAGAAGTTTGGTGGCTTTAGCGGCTTCCTCTGTTCATGGCTGTCATTGATAGCCATTCCTTTGGGCTGGTGGCCTCGTGCCGGCCAGGGTTGATCAGGTACCCATGACGACACATTTTGAAAGTTGGCGCTAGAGTCCCGAAAGTCCGTTTGTGCACTTCTGGCATGCCTTCGCGCCCGTTTTCAAAGTTTGGTGGCTTTAGCGGCTTCCTCTGTTTATGGCTGTCATTGACACCCATTGCTTTGGGCTGGCGGCCTCGGGTCGGCCAGGTTGGTCAGGTAACCATGACGACACATTTTGAAAGTTGGCGCTGGAGTCCCGAAAGTCCGTGTTTGCACTCCTGGCATGCCTTCGCGCCCGTGTGCAAAGTTTGGTGGCTTTAGCGGCTTCCTCTGTTCATGGCTGTCATTGACACCCATTGCTTTGGGCTGGCGGCCTCAGGCCGGCCAGGTTGGTCAGGTACCCATGACGACACATTTTGAAAGTAGGCGCTGGAGTCCCGAAAGTCCGTGTGTGGACTCCTGGCATGCCGTTGCGCCCGTTTTCGAAGTTTGGTGGCTTTAGCGGCTTCCTCTGTTCATGGCTGTCATTGATACCCATTGCTTTGGGTTGGGGGCCTCGGGCCGGCCAGGTACCCATAACGACACATTTTGAAAGTTGGCGCTGGAGTCCCGAAAGTCCGTGTGTGCACTCCTGTCATGCTTACGTGCCCGTGTGCGAAGTTTGGTAACTTTAGCGGCTTCCTCTGGTTATGGCTGTCATTGACACCCATTGCTTTGGGCTGGGGGCCTCGGGCCGGCCAGGTACCCATGACGACACATTTTGAAAGTAGGCGCTGGAGTCCCGAAAGTCCGTGTGTGGACTCCTGGCATGCCTTCATGACATTGTGCCAAGTTTGGTGGCTTTAGCGGCTTCCTCTGGTTATGGCTGTCATTGACACCCATTGCTTTGGGCTGGTGGCCTCGTGCCGGCCAGGTACCCATGACGACACATTTTGAAAGTTGGCGCTAGAGTCCCGAAAGTCAGTTTGTGCACTCCTGGCATGCCTTCATGACATTGTGCCAAGTTTGGTGGCTTTAGCGGCTTCCTCTGTTCATGGCTGTCATTGACACCCATTGCTTTGGGCTGGCGGCCTCGGGCCGGCCAGGTTGGTCAGGTACCCATGACGACACATGTTGAAAGTAGGCGCTGGAGTCCCGAAAGTCCGTTTGTGCACTCCTGGCATGCCTTCGCGCCCGTTTTCGAAGTTTGGTGGCTTTATCGGCTTCCACTGTTTATGGCTGTCATTGACACCCATTGCTTTGGGCTGGCGGCCTCGGGCCGGCCAGGTACCCATGACGACACATTTTGAAAGTTGGCGCTGGAGTCCCGAAAGTCCATGTGTGCACTCCTGGCATGCCTTCGCGCCTGTGTGCGAAGTTTGGTGGCTTTAGCGGCTTCCTCTGTTTATGGCTGTCATTGACACCCATTGCTTTGGGCTGGCAGCCTCGGGCCGGCCAGGTTGGTCAGGTAACCATGACGACACATTTTGAAAGTTGGCGCTGGAGTCCCGAAAGTCCGTTTGTGCACTCCTGGCATGCCGTCGCGCCCGTTTTCGAAGTTTGGTGGCTTTAGCGGCTTCCTCTGTTTATGGCTGTCATTGACACCCATTGCTTTGGGCTGGCGGCCTCGGGCCGGCCAGGTTGGTCAGGTACCCATGACGACACATTTTGAAAGTAGGCGCTGGAGTCCCGAAAGTCCGTTTGTGCACTCCTGGCATGCCTTCGCACCCGTTTTCGAAGTTTGGTGGCTTTATCGGCTTCCACTGTTTATGGCTGTCATTGACACCCATTGCTTTGGGCTGGCGGCCTCGGGCCGGCCAGGTACCCATGACGACACATTTTGAAAGTTGGCGCTGGAGTCCCGAAAGTCCATGTGTGCACTCCTGGCATGCCTTCGCGCCCGTGTGCGAAGTTTGGTGGCTTTAGCGGCTTCCTCTGGTTATGGCTGTCATTGATACCCATTGCTTTGGGCTGGTGGCCTTGTGCCGGCCAGGGTTGGTCAGGTACCCATGACGACACATTTTGAAAGTTGGCGCTAGAGTCCCGAAAGTCCGTTTGTGGACTCCTGGCATGCCTTTGCGCCTGTTTTAGAAGTTTGGTGGCTTTAGCGGCTTCCTCTGTTCATGGCTGTCATTGATACCCATTCCTTTGGGCTGGTGGCCTCGTGCCGGCCAGGGTTGATCAGGTACCCATGACGACACATTTTGAAAGTTGGCGCTAGAGTCCCGAAAGTCCGTTTGTGCACTCCCGGCATGCCTTCGCGCCCGTTTTCGAAGTTTGGTGGCTTTAGCGGCTTCCTCTGTTTATGGCTGTCATTGATACCCATTGCTTTGGGCTGGTGGCCTCGTGCCGGCCAGGGTTGGTCAGGTACCCATGACGACACATTTTGAAAGTTGGCGCTAGAGTCCCGAAAGTCCGTTTGTGCACTCCTGGCATGCCTTCGCGCCCGTTTTCGAAGTTTGGTGGCTTTAGCGGCTTCCTCTGTTTATGGCTGTCATTGACACCCATTGCTTTGGGCTGGCGGCCTCGGGCCGGCCAGGGTTGTTCAGGTAACCATGACGACACATTTTGAAAGTTGGCGCTGGAGTCTCGAAAGTCTGTGTGTGCACTCCTGGCATGCCTTCGCGCCCGTGTGCGAAGTTTGGTGGCTTTAGCGGCTTCCTCTGGTTATGGCTGTCATTGATACCCATTGCTTTGGGCTGGTGGCCTCGTGCCGGCCAGGGTTGATCAGGTACCCATGACGACACATTTTGAAAGTTGGCGCTAGAGTCCCGAAAGTCCGTTTGTGCACTTCTGGCATGCCTTCGCGCCCGTTTTCAAAGTTTGGTGGCTTTAGCGGCTTCCTCTGTTTATGGCTGTCATTGACACCCATTGCTTTGGGCTGGCGGCCTCGGGTCGGCCAGGTTGGTCAGGTAACCATGACGACACATTTTGAAAGTTGGCGCTGGAGTCCCGAAAGTCCGTGTTTGCACTCCTGGCATGCCTTCGCGCCCGTGTGCAAAGTTTGGTGGCTTTAGCGGCTTCCTCTGTTCATGGCTGTCATTGACACCCATTGCTTTGGGCTGGCGGCCTCGGGCCGGCCAGGTTGGTCAGGTAACCATGACGACACATTTTGAAAGTTGGCGCTGGAGTCCCGAAAGTCCGTTTGTGCACTCCTGGCATGCCGTCGCGCCCGTTTTCGAAGTTTGGTGGCTTTAGCGGCTTCCTCTGTTTATGGCTGTCATTGACACCCATTGCTTTGGGCTGGCGGCCTCGGGCCGGCCAGGTTGGTCAGGTACCCATGACGACACATTTTGAAAGTAGGCGCTGGAGTCCCGAAAGTCCGTTTGTGCACTCCTGGCATGCCTTCGCGCCCGTTTTCGAAGTTTGGTGGCTTTATCGGCTTCCACTGTTTATGGCTGTCATTGACACCCATTGCTTTGGGCTGGCGGCCTCGGGCCGGCCAGGTACCCATGACGACACATTTTGAAAGTTGGCGCTGGAGTCCCGAAAGTCCATGTGTGCACTCCTGGCATGCCTTCGCGCCCGTGTGCGAAGTTTGGTGGCTTTAGCGGCTTCCTCTGTTCATGGCTGTCATTGACACCCATTGCTTTGGGCTGGCGGCCTCAGGCCGGCCAGGTTGGTCAGGTACCCATGACGACACATTTTGAAAGTAGGCGCTGGAGTCCCGAAAGTCCGTGTGTGGACTCCTGGCATGCCGTTGCGCCCGTTTTCGAAGTTTGGTGGCTTTAGCGGCTTCCTCTGTTCATGGCTGTCATTGATACCCATTGCTTTGGGTTGGGGGCCTCGGGCCGGCCAGGTACCCATAACGACACATTTTGAAAGTTGGCGCTGGAGTCCCGAAAGTCCGTGTGTGCACTCCTGTCATGCTTACGTGCCCGTGTGCGAAGTTTGGTAACTTTAGCGGCTTCCTCTGGTTATGGCTGTCATTGACACCCATTGCTTTGGGCTGGGGGCCTCGGGCCGGCCAGGTACCCATGACGACACATTTTGAAAGTAGGCGCTGGAGTCCCGAAAGTCCGTGTGTGGACTCCTGGCATGCCTTCATGACATTGTGCCAAGTTTGGTGGCTTTAGCGGCTTCCTCTGGTTATGGCTGTCATTGACACCCATTGCTTTGGGCTGGTGGCCTCGTGCCGGCCAGGTACCCATGACGACACATTTTGAAAGTTGGCGCTAGAGTCCCGAAAGTCAGTTTGTGCACTCCTGGCATGCCTTCATGACATTGTGCCAAGTTTGGTGGCTTTAGCGGCTTCCTCTGTTCATGGCTGTCATTGACACCCATTGCTTTGGGCTGGCGGCCTCGGGCCGGCCAGGTTGGTCAGGTACCCATGACGACACATGTTGAAAGTAGGCGCTGGAGTCCCGAAAGTCCGTTTGTGCACTCCTGGCATGCCTTCGCGCCCGTTTTCGAAGTTTGGTGGCTTTATCGGCTTCCACTGTTTATGGCTGTCATTGACACCCATTGCTTTGGGCTGGCGGCCTCGGGCCGGCCAGGTACCCATGACGACACATTTTGAAAGTTGGCGCTGGAGTCCCGAAAGTCCATGTGTGCACTCCTGGCATGCCTTCGCGCCCGTGTGCGAAGTTTGGTGGCTTTAGCGGCTTCCTCTGTTTATGGCTGTCATTGACACCCATTGCTTTGGGCTGGCAGCCTCGGGCCGGCCAGGTTGGTCAGGTAACCATGACGACACATTTTGAAAGTTGGCGCTGGAGTCCCGAAAGTCCGTTTGTGCACTCCTGGCATGCCGTCGCGCCCGTTTTCGAAGTTTGGTGGCTTTAGCGGCTTCCTCTGTTTATGGCTGTCATTGACACCCATTGCTTTGGGCTGGCGGCCTCGGGCCGGCCAGGTTGGTCAGGTACCCATGACGACACATTTTGAAAGTAGGCGCTGGAGTCCCGAAAGTCCGTTTGTGCACTCCTGGCATGCCTTCGCGCCCGTTTTCGAAGTTTGGTGGCTTTATCGGCTTCCACTGTTTATGGCTGTCATTGACACCCATTGCTTTGGGCTGGCGGCCTCGGGCCGGCCAGGTACCCATGACGACACATTTTGAAAGTTGGCGCTGGAGTCCCGAAAGTCCATGTGTGCACTCCTGGCATGCCTTCGCGCCCGTGTGCGAAGTTTGGTGGCTTTAGCGGCTTCCTCTGGTTATGGCTGTCATTGATACCCATTGCTTTGGGCTGGTGGCCTTGTGCCGGCCAGGGTTGGTCAGGTACCCATGACGACACATTTTGAAAGTTGGCGCTAGAGTCCCGAAAGTCCGTTTGTGGACTCCTGGCATGCCTTTGCGCCCGTTTTAGAAGTTTGGTGGCTTTAGCGGCTTCCTCTGTTCATGGCTGTCATTGATACCCATTCCTTTGGGCTGGTGGCCTCGTGCCGGCCAGGGTTGATCAGGTACCCATGACGACACATTTTGAAAGTTGGCGCTAGAGTCCCGAAAGTCCGTTTGTGCACTCCCGGCATGCCTTCGCGCCCGTTTTCGAAGTTTGGTGGCTTTAGCGGCTTCCTCTGTTTATGGCTGTCATTGATACCCATTGCTTTGGGCTGGTGGCCTCGTGCCGGCCAGGGTTGGTCAGGTACCCATGACGACACATTTTGAAAGTTGGCGCTAGAGTCCCGAAAGTCCGTTTGTGCACTCCTGGCATGCCTTCGCGCCCGTTTTCGAAGTTTGGTGGCTTTAGCGGCTTCCTCTGTTTATGGCTGTCATTGACACCCATTGCTTTGGGCTGGCGGCCTCGGGCCGGCCAGGGTTGTTCAGGTAACCATGACGACACATTTTGAAAGTTGGCGCTGGAGTCTCGAAAGTCTGTGTGTGCACTCCTGGCATGCCTTCGCGCCCGTGTGCGAAGTTTGGTGGCTTTAGCGGCTTCCTCTGGTTATGGCTGTCATTGATACCCATTGCTTTGGGCTGGTGGCCTTGTGCCGGCCAGGGTTGGTCAGGTACCCATGACGACACATTTTGAAAGTTGTCGCTAGAGTCCCGAAAGTCCGTTTGTGGACTCCTGGCATGCCTTTGCGACCGTTTTAGAAGTTTGGTGGCTTTAGCGGCTTCCTCTGTTCATGGCTGTCATTGATACCCATTCCTTTGGGCTGGTGGCCTCGTGCCGGCCAGGGTTGATCAGGTACCCATGACGACACATTTTGAAAGTTGGCGCTAGAGTCCCGAAAGTCCGTTTGTGCACTCCTGGCATGCCTTCATGACATTGTGCCAAGTTTGGTGGCTTTAGCAGCTTCGTCTGTTTATGGCTGTCATTGATACCCATTGCTTTGGGCTGGTGGCCTCGTGCCGGCCAGGGTTGGTCAGGTACCCATGACGACACATTTTGAAAGTTGGCGCTGGAGTCCCGAAAGTCCGTGTTTGCACTCCTGGCATGCCTTCGCGCCCGTGTGCGAAGTTTGGTGGCTTTAGCGGCTTCCTCTGTTCATGGCTGTCATTGACACCCATTGCTTTGGGCTGGCGGCCTCGGGCCGGCCAGGTTGGTCAGGTACCCATGACGACACATTTTGAAAGTAGGCGCTGGAGTCCCGAAAGTCCGTGTGTGGACTCCTGGCATGCCGTTGCGCCCGTTTTCGAAGTTTGGTGGCTTTAGCGGCTTCCTCTGTTTATGGCTGTCATTGATACCCATTGCTTTGGGTTGGAGGCCTCGGGCCGGCCAGGTACCCATAACGACACATTTTGAAAGTTGGCGCTGGAGTCCCGAAAGTCCGTGTGTGCACTCCTGTCATGCTTACGTGCCCGTGTGCGAAGTTTGGTAACTTTAGCGGCTTCCTCTGGTTATGGCTGTCATTGACACCCATTGCTTTGGGCTGGTGGCCTCGTGCCAGCCAGGGTTGGTCAGGTACCCATGACGACACATTTTGAAAGTAGGCGCTGGAGTCCCGAAAGTCCGTGTGTGGACTCCTGGCATGCCGTTGAGCCCGTTTTCGAAGTTTGGTGGCTTTAGCGGCTTCCTCTGTTTATGGCTGTCATTGATACCCATTGCTTTGGGCTGGGGGCCTCGGGCCGGCCAGGTACCCATGACGACACATTTTGAAAGTTGGCGCTAGAGTCCCAAAAGTCCGTTTGTGGACTCCTGGCATGCCTTTGCGACCGTTTTAGAAGTTTGGTGGCTTTAGCGGCTTCCTCTGTTCATGGCTGTCATTGATACCCATTCCTTTGGGCTGGTGGCCTCGTGCCGGCCAGGGTTGATCAGGTACCCATGACGACACATTTTGAAAGTTGGCGCTAGAGTCCCGAAAGTCCGTTTGTGGACTCCTGGCATGCCTTCGCGCCCGTGTGCGAAGTTTGGTGGCTTTAGCGGCTTCCTCTGGTTATGGCTGTCATTGATACCCATTGCTTTGGGCTGGTGGCCTTGTGTCGGCCAGGGTTGGTCAGGTACCCATGACGACACATTTTGAAAGTTGGCGCTAGAGTCCCGAAAGTCCGTTTGTGGACTCCTGTCATGCCTACGTGCCCGTGTGCGAAGTTTGGTAACTTTAGCGGCTTCCTCTGGTTATGGCTGTCATTGACACCCATTGCTTTGGGCTGGGGGCCTCGGGCCGGCCAGGTACCCATGACGACACATTTTGAAAGTAGGCGCTGGAGTCCCGAAAGTCCGTGTGTGCACTCCTGGCATGCCTTCGCGCCCGTGTGCGAAGTTTGGTGGCTTTAGCGGCTTCCTCTGGTTATGGCTGTCATTGATACCCATTGCTTTGGGCTGGTGGCCTTGTGCCGGCCAGGGTTGGTCAGGTACCCATGACGACACATTTTGAAAGTTGGCGCTAGAGTCCCGAAAGTCCGTTTGTGGACTCCTGGCATGCCGTCGCGCCCGTTTCCGAAGTTTGGTGGCTTTAGCGGCTTCCTCTGTTTATGGCTGTCATTGATACCCATTGCTTTGGGCTGGTGGCCTCGTGCCGGCCAGGGTTGGTCAGGTACCCATGACGACACATTTTGAAAGTTGGCGCTAGAGTCTCGAAAGTCTGTGTGTGCACTCCAGGCATGCCTTCATGCCCGTTTGCAAAGTTAGGTGGCTTTGGCTGTCATTGACACCCATTGCTTTGGGCTGGTGGCCTCAGGCCGGCCAGGGTTGGTCAGGTACCCATGACGACACATTTTGAAAGTAGGCGCTGGAGTCCCGAAAGTCCGTGTGTGGACTCCTGGCATGTCGTTGAGCCCGTTTTCGAAGTTTGGTGGCTTTAGCGGCTTCCTCTGTTTATGACTGTCATTGATACCCATTGCTTTGGGCTGGGGGCCTCGGGCCGGCCAGGTACCCATGACGACACATTTTGAAAGTTGGCGCTGGAGTACCGAAAGTCCGTGTGTGCACTCCTGGCATGCCTTCGCGCCCGTGTGCGAAGTTTGGTGGCTTTAGCGGCTTCCTCTGGTTATGGCTGTCATTGATACCCATTGCTTTGGGCTGGTGGCCTTGTGTCGGCCAGGGTTGGTCAGGTACCCATGACGACACATTTTGAAAGTTGGCGCTGGAGTCTCGAAAGTCTGTGTGTGCACTCCTGGCATGCCTTCGCGCCCGTGTGCGAAGTTTGGTGGCTTTAGCGGCTTCCTCTGGTTATGGCTGTCATTGACACCCATTGCTTTGGGCTGGCGGCCTCGGGCCGGCCAGGTACCCATGACGACACATTTTGAAAGTTGGCGCTACAGTCCCGAAAGTCCTTGTGTGGACTCCTGGCATGCCTTCATGCCCGTTTGCAAAGTTAGGTGGCTTTGGCTGTCATTGACACCCATTGCTTTGGGCTGGTGGCCTCAGGCCGGCCAGGGTTGGTCAGGTACCCATGACGACACATTTTGAAAGTAGGCGCTGGAGTCCCGAAAGTCCGTGTGTGGACTCCTGGCATGTCGTTGAGCCCGTTTTCGAAGTTTGGTGGCTTTAGCGGCTTCCTCTGTTTATGACTGTCATTGATACCCATTGCTTTGGGCTGGGGGCCTCGGGCCGGCCAGGTACCCATGACGACACATTTTGAAAGTTGGCGCTGGAGTACCGAAAGTCCGTGTGTGCACTCCTGGCATGCCTTCGCGCCCGTGTGCGAAGTTTGGTGGCTTTAGCGGCTTCCTCTGGTTATGGCTGTCATTGATACCCATTGCTTTGGGCTGGTGGCCTTGTGTCGGCCAGGGTTGGTCAGGTACCCATGACGACACATGTTGAAAGTAGGCGCTGGAGTCCCGAAAGTCCGTTTGTGCACTCCTGGCATGCCTTCGCGCCCGTTTTCGAAGTTTGGTGGCTTTATCGACTTCCACTGTTTATGGCTGTCATTGACACCCATTGCTTTGGGCTGGCGGCCTCGGGCCGGCCAGGTACCCATGACGACACATTTTGAAAGTTGGCGCTGGAGTCCCGAAAGTCCATGTGTGCACTCCTGGCATGCCTTCGCGCCCGTGTGCGAAGTTTGGTGGCTTTAGCGGCTTCCTCTGTTTATGGCTGTCATTGACACCCATTGCTTTGGGCTGGCAGCCTCGGGCCGGCCAGGTTGGTCAGGTAACCATGACGACACATTTTGAAAGTTGGCGCTAGAGTCCCGAAAGTCCGTTTGTGCACTCCTGGCATGCCGTCGCGCCCGTTTCCGAAGTTTGGTGGCTTTAGCGGCTTCCTCTGTTTATGGCTGTCATTGACACCCATTGCTTTGGGCTGGCGGCCTCGGGCCGGCCAGGTTGGTCAGGTACCCATGACGACACATTTTGAAAGTAGGCGCTGGAGTCCCGAAAGTCCGTTTGTGCACTCCTGGCATGCCTTCGCGCCCGTTTTCGAAGTTTGGTGGCTTTATCGGCTTCCACTGTTTATGGCTGTCATTGACACCCATTGCTTTGGGCTGGCGGCCTCGGGCCGGCCAGGTACCCATGACGACACATTTTGAAAGTTGGCGCTGGAGTCCCGAAAGTCCATGTGTGCACTCCTGGCATGCCTTCGCGCCCGTGTGCGAAGTTTGGTGGCTTTAGCGGCTTCCTCTGGTTATGGCTGTCATTGATACCCATTGCTTTGGGCTGGTGGCCTTGTGCCGGCCAGGGTTGGTCAGGTACCCATGACGACACATTTTGAAAGTTGGCGCTAGAGTCCCGAAAGTCCGTTTGTGGACTCCTGGCATGCCTTTGCGCCCGTTTTAGAAGTTTGGTGGCTTTAGCGGCTTCCTCTGTTCATGGCTGTCATTGATACCCATTCCTTTGGGCTGGTGGCCTCGTGCCGGCCAGGGTTGATCAGGTACCCATGACGACACATTTTGAAAGTTGGCGCTAGAGTCCCGAAAGTCCGTTTGTGCACTCCCGGCATGCCTTCGCGCCCGTTTTCGAAGTTTGGTGGCTTTAGCGGCTTCCTCTGTTTATGGCTGTCATTGACACCCATTGCTTTGGGCTGGTGGCCTCGTGCCGGCCAGGGTTGGTCAGGTACCCATGACGACACATTTTGAAAGTTGGCGCTGGAGTCCCGAAAGTCCGTTTGTGCACTCCTGGCATGCCGTCGCGCCCGTTTCCGAAGTTTGGTGGCTTTAGCGGCTTCCTCTGTTTATGGCTGTCATTGACACCCATTGCTTTGGGCTGGCGGCCTCGGGCCGGCCAGGTTGGTCAGGTACCCATGACGACACATTTTGAAAGTAGGCGCTGGAGTCCCGAAAGTCCGTTTGTGCACTCCTGGCATGCCTTCGCGCCCGTTTTCGAAGTTTGGTGGCTTTATCGGCTTCCACTGTTTATGGCTGTCATTGACACCCATTGCTTTGGGCTGGCGGCCTCGGGCCGGCCAGGTACCCATGACGACACATTTTGAAAGTTGGCGCTGGAGTCCCGAAAGTACATGTGTGCACTCCTGGCATGCCTTCGCGCCCGTGTGCAAAGTTTGGTGGCTTTAGCGGCTTCCTCTGGTTATGGCTGTCATTGATACCCATTGCTTTGGGCTGGTGGCCTTGTGCCGGCCAGGGTTGGTCAGGTACCCATGACGACACATTTTGAAAGTTGGCGCTAGAGTCCCGAAAGTCCATTTGTGGACTCCTGGCATGCCTTTGCGCCCGTTTTAGAAGTTTGGTGGCTTTAGCGGCTTCCTCTGTTCATGGCTGTCATTGATACCCATTCCTTTGGGCTGGTGGCCTCGTGCCGTCCAGGGTTGATCAGGTACCCATAGACGACACATTTTGAAAGTTGGCGCTAGAGTCCCGAAAGTCCGTTTGTGCACTCCTGGCATGCCTTCGCGCCCGTTTTCGAAGTTTGGTGGCTTTAGCGGCTTCCTCTGTTCATGGCTGTCATTGACACCCATTGCTTTGGGCTGGCGGCCTCGGGCCGGCCAGGTTGGTCAGGTAACCATGACGACACATTTTGAAAGTTGGCGCTGGAGTCCCGAAAGTCCGTGTGTGCACTCCTGGCATGCCTTCGCGCCCGTGTGCGAAGTTTGGTGGCTTTATCGGCTTCCTCTGGTTATGGCTGTCGTGATACCCATTCCTTTGGGCTGGTGGCCTCGTGCCGGCCAGGGTTGATCAGGTACCCATGATGACACATTTTGAAAGTTGGCGCTAGAGTCCCGAAAGTCCGTTTGTGGACTCCTGGCATGCCTTTGCGACCGTTTTAGAAGTTTGGTGGCTTTAGCGGCTTCCTCTGTTCATGGCTGTCGTGATACCCATTCCTTTGGGCTGGTGGCCTCGTGCCGGCCAGGGTTGATCAGGTACCCATGACGACACATTTTGAAAGTTGGCGCTAGAGTCCCGAAAGTCCGTTTGTGCACTCCTGGCATGCCTTCGCGCCCGTTTTCGAAGTTTGGTGGCTTTAGCGGCTTCCTCTGTTTATGGCTGTCATTGATACCCATTGCTTTGGGCTGGGGGCCTCGGGCCGGCCAGGTACCCATGACGACACATTTTGAAAGTTGGCGCTAGAGTCCCGAAAGTCCGTTTGTGGACTCCTGGCATGCCTTTGCGACCGTTTTAGAAGTTTGGTGGCTTTAGCGGCTTCCTCTGTTCATGGCTGTCATTGATAGCCATTCCTTTGGGCTGGTGGCCTCGTGCCGGCCAGGGTTGATCAGGTACCCATGACGACACATTTTGAAAGTTGGCGCTAGAGTCCCGAAAGTCCGTTTGTGCACTTCTGGCATGCCTTCGCGCCCGTTTTCAAAGTTTGGTGGCTTTAGCGGCTTCCTCTGTTTATGGCTGTCATTGACACCCATTGCTTTGGGCTGGCGGCCTCGGGTCGGCCAGGTTGGTCAGGTAACCATGACGACACATTTTGAAAGTTGGCGCTGGAGTCCCGAAAGTCCGTGTTTGCACTCCTGGCATGCCTTCGCGCCCGTGTGCAAAGTTTGGTGGCTTTAGCGGCTTCCTCTGTTCATGGCTGTCATTGACACCCATTGCTTTGGGCTGGCGGCCTCAGGCCGGCCAGGTTGGTCAGGTACCCATGACGACACATTTTGAAAGTAGGCGCTGGAGTACCGAAAGTCCGTGTGTGGACTCCTGGCATGCCGTTGCGCCCGTTTTCGAAGTTTGGTGGCTTTAGCGGCTTCCTCTGTTCATGGCTGTCATTGATACCCATTGCTTTGGGTTGGGGGCCTCGGGCCGGCCAGGTACCCATAACGACACATTTTGAAAGTTGGCGCTGGAGTCCCGAAAGTCCGTGTGTGCACTCCTGTCATGCTTACGTGCCCGTGTGCGAAGTTTGGTAACTTTAGCGGCTTCCTCTGGTTATGGCTGTCATTGACACCCATTGCTTTGGGCTGGGGGCCTCGGGCCGGCCAGGTACCCATGACGACACATTTTGAAAGTAGGCGCTGGAGTCCCGAAAGTCCGTGTGTGGACTCCTGGCATGCCTTCATGACATTGTGCCAAGTTTGGTGGCTTTAGCGGCTTCCTCTGGTTATGGCTGTCATTGACACCCATTGCTTTGGGCTGGTGGCCTCGTGCCGGCCAGGTACCCATGACGACACATTTTGAAAGTTGGCGCTAGAGTCCCGAAAGTCAGTTTGTGCACTCCTGGCATGCCTTCATGACATTGTGCCAAGTTTGGTGGCTTTAGCGGCTTCCTCTGTTCATGGCTGTCATTGACACCCATTGCTTTGGGCTGGCGGCCTCGGGCCGGCCAGGTTGGTCAGGTACCCATGACGACACATGTTGAAAGTAGGCGCTGGAGTCCCGAAAGTCCGTTTGTGCACTCCTGGCATGCCTTCGCGCCCGTTTTCGAAGTTTGGTGGCTTTATCGGCTTCCACTGTTTATGGCTGTCATTGACACCCATTGCTTTGGGCTGGCGGCCTCGGGCCGGCCAGGTACCCATGACGACACATTTTGAAAGTTGGCGCTGGAGTCCCGAAAGTCCATGTGTGCACTCCTGGCATGCCTTCGCGCCCGTGTGCGAAGTTTGGTGGCTTTAGCGGCTTCCTCTGTTTATGGCTGTCATTGACACCCATTGCTTTGGGCTGGCAGCCTCGGGCCGGCCAGGTTGGTCAGGTAACCATGACGACACATTTTGAAAGTTGGCGCTGGAGTCCCGAAAGTCCGTTTGTGCACTCCTGGCATGCCGTCGCGCCCGTTTTCGAAGTTTGGTGGCTTTAGCGGCTTCCTCTGTTTATGGCTGTCATTGACACCCATTGCTTTGGGCTGGCGGCCTCGGGCCGGCCAGGTTGGTCAGGTACCCATGACGACACATTTTGAAAGTAGGCGCTGGAGTCCCGAAAGTCCGTTTGTGCACTCCTGGCATGCCTTCGCGCCCGTTTTCGAAGTTTGGTGGCTTTATCGGCTTCCACTGTTTATGGCTGTCATTGACACCCATTGCTTTGGGCTGGCGGCCTCGGGCCGGCCAGGTACCCATGACGACACATTTTGAAAGTTGGCGCTGGAGTCCCGAAAGTCCATGTGTGCACTCCTGGCATGCCTTCGCGCCCGTGTGCGAAGTTTGGTGGCTTTAGCGGCTTCCTCTGGTTATGGCTGTCATTGATACCCATTGCTTTGGGCTGGTGGCCTTGTGCCGGCCAGGGTTGGTCAGGTACCCATGACGACACATTTTGAAAGTTGGCGCTAGAGTCCCGAAAGTCCGTTTGTGGACTCCTGGCATGCCTTTGCGCCCGTTTTAGAAGTTTGGTGGCTTTAGCGGCTTCCTCTGTTCATGGCTGTCATTGATACCCATTCCTTTGGGCTGGTGGCCTCGTGCCGGCCAGGGTTGATCAGGTACCCATGACGACACATTTTGAAAGTTGGCGCTAGAGTCCCGAAAGTCCGTTTGTGCACTCCCGGCATGCCTTCGCGCCCGTTTTCGAAGTTTGGTGGCTTTAGCGGCTTCCTCTGTTTATGGCTGTCATTGACATCCATTGCTTTGGGCTGGTGGCCTCGTGCCGGCCAGGGTTGGTCAGGTACCCATGACGACACATTTTGAAAGTTGGCGCTGGAGTCCCGAAAGTCCGTTTGTGCACTCCTGGCATGCCGTCGCGCCCGTTTCCGAAGTTTGGTGGCTTTAGCGGCTTCCTCTGTTTATGGCTGTCATTGACACCCATTGCTTTGGGCTGGCGGCCTCGGGCCGGCCAGGTTGGTCAGGTACCCATGACGACACATTTTGAAAGTAGGCGCTGGAGTCCCGAAAGTCCGTTTGTGCACTCCTGGCATGCCTTCGCGCCCGTTTTCGAAGTTTGGTGGCTTTATCGGCTTCCACTGTTTATGGCTGTCATTGACACCCATTGCTTTGGGCTGGCGGCCTCGGGCCGGCCAGGTACCCATGACGACACATTTTGAAAGTTGGCGCTGGAGTCCCGAAAGTACATGTGTGCACTCCTGGCATGCCTTCGCGCCCGTGTGCAAAGTTTGGTGGCTTTAGCGGCTTCCTCTGGTTATGGCTGTCATTGATACCCATTGCTTTGGGCTGGTGGCCTTGTGCCGGCCAGGGTTGGTCAGGTACCCATGACGACACATTTTGAAAGTTGGCGCTGGAGTCCCGAAAGTCCGTGTGTGCACTCCTGTCATGCTTACGTGCCCGTGTGCGAAGTTTGGTAACTTTAGCGGCTTCCTCTGGTTATGGCTGTCATTGACACCCATTGCTTTGGGCTGGGGGCCTCGGGCCGGCCAGGTACCCATGACGACACATTTTGAAAGTAGGCGCTGGAGTCCCGAAAGTCCGTGTGTGGACTCCTGGCATGCCTTCATGACATTGTGCCAAGTTTGGTGGCTTTAGCGGCTTCCTCTGGTTATGGCTGTCATTGACACCCATTGCTTTGGGCTGGTGGCCTCGTGCCGGCCAGGTACCCATGACGACACATTTTGAAAGTTGGCGCTAGAGTCCCGAAAGTCAGTTTGTGCACTCCTGGCATGCCTTCATGACATTGTGCCAAGTTTGGTGGCTTTAGCGGCTTCCTCTGTTCATGGCTGTCATTGACACCCATTGCTTTGGGCTGGCGGCCTCGGGCCGGCCAGGTTGGTCAGGTACCCATGACGACACATGTTGAAAGTAGGCGCTGGAGTCCCGAAAGTCCGTTTGTGCACTCCTGGCATGCCTTCGCGCCCGTTTTCGAAGTTTGGTGGCTTTATCGGCTTCCACTGTTTATGGCTGTCATTGACACCCATTGCTTTGGGCTGGCGGCCTCGGGCCGGCCAGGTACCCATGACGACACATTTTGAAAGTTGGCGCTGGAGTCCCGAAAGTCCATGTGTGCACTCCTGGCATGCCTTCGCGCCCGTGTGCGAAGTTTGGTGGCTTTAGCGGCTTCCTCTGTTTATGGCTGTCATTGACACCCATTGCTTTGGGCTGGCAGCCTCGGGCCGGCCAGGTTGGTCAGGTAACCATGACGACACATTTTGAAAGTTGGCGCTGGAGTCCCGAAAGTCCGTTTGTGCACTCCTGGCATGCCGTCGCGCCCGTTTTCGAAGTTTGGTGGCTTTAGCGGCTTCCTCTGTTTATGGCTGTCATTGACACCCATTGCTTTGGGCTGGCGGCCTCGGGCCGGCCAGGTTGGTCAGGTACCCATGACGACACATTTTGAAAGTAGGCGCTGGAGTCCCGAAAGTCCGTTTGTGCACTCCTGGCATGCCTTCGCGCCCGTTTTCGAAGTTTGGTGGCTTTATCGGCTTCCACTGTTTATGGCTGTCATTGACACCCATTGCTTTGGGCTGGCGGCCTCGGGCCGGCCAGGTACCCATGACGACACATTTTGAAAGTTGGCGCTGGAGTCCCGAAAGTCCATGTGTGCACTCCTGGCATGCCTTCGCGCCCGTGTGCGAAGTTTGGTGGCTTTAGCGGCTTCCTCTGGTTATGGCTGTCATTGATACCCATTGCTTTGGGCTGGTGGCCTTGTGCCGGCCAGGGTTGGTCAGGTACCCATGACGACACATTTTGAAAGTTGGCGCTAGAGTCCCGAAAGTCCGTTTGTGGACTCCTGGCATGCCTTTGCGCCCGTTTTAGAAGTTTGGTGGCTTTAGCGGCTTCCTCTGTTCATGGCTGTCATTGATACCCATTCCTTTGGGCTGGTGGCCTCGTGCCGGCCAGGGTTGATCAGGTACCCATGACGACACATTTTGAAAGTTGGCGCTAGAGTCCCGAAAGTCCGTTTGTGCACTCCCGGCATGCCTTCGCGCCCGTTTTCGAAGTTTGGTGGCTTTAGCGGCTTCCTCTGTTTATGGCTGTCATTGACATCCATTGCTTTGGGCTGGTGGCCTCGTGCCGGCCAGGGTTGGTCAGGTACCCATGACGACACATTTTGAAAGTTGGCGCTGGAGTCCCGAAAGTCCGTTTGTGCACTCCTGGCATGCCGTCGCGCCCGTTTCCGAAGTTTGGTGGCTTTAGCGGCTTCCTCTGTTTATGGCTGTCATTGACACCCATTGCTTTGGGCTGGCGGCCTCGGGCCGGCCAGGTTGGTCAGGTACCCATGACGACACATTTTGAAAGTAGGCGCTGGAGTCCCGAAAGTCCGTTTGTGCACTCCTGGCATGCCTTCGCGCCCGTTTTCGAAGTTTGGTGGCTTTATCGGCTTCCACTGTTTATGGCTGTCATTGACACCCATTGCTTTGGGCTGGCGGCCTCGGGCCGGCCAGGTACCCATGACGACACATTTTGAAAGTTGGCGCTGGAGTCCCGAAAGTACATGTGTGCACTCCTGGCATGCCTTCGCGCCCGTGTGCAAAGTTTGGTGGCTTTAGCGGCTTCCTCTGGTTATGGCTGTCATTGATACCCATTGCTTTGGGCTGGTGGCCTTGTGCCGGCCAGGGTTGGTCAGGTACCCATGACGACACATTTTGAAAGTTGGCGCTAGAGTCCCGAAAGTCCGTTTGTGCACTCCTGGCATGCCTTCGCGCCCGTTTTCGAAGTTTGGTGGCTTTATCGGCTTCCACTGTTTATGGCTGTCATTGACACCCATTGCTTTGGGCTGGCGGCCTCGGGCCGGCCAGGTACCCATGACGACACATTTTGAAAGTTGGCGCTGGAGTCCCGAAAGTACATGTGTGCACTCCTGGCATGCCTTCGCGCCCGTGTGCAAAGTTTGGTGGCTTTAGCGGCTTCCTCTGGTTATGGCTGTCATTGATACCCATTGCTTTGGGCTGGTGGCCTTGTGCCGGCCAGGGTTGGTCAGGTACCCATGACGACACATTTTGAAAGTTGGCGCTAGAGTCCCGAAAGTCCGTGTGTGCACTCCTGGCATGCCTTCGCGCCCGTTTTCAAAGTTTGGTGGCTTTAGCGGCTTCCTCTGTTTATGGCTGTCATTGACACCCATTGCTTTGGGCTGGCGGCCTCGTGCCGGCCAGGGTTGGTCAGGTATCCATGACGACACATTTTGAAAGTTGGCGCTGGAGTCCCGAAAGTCCGTTTGTGCACTCCTGGCATGCCGTCGCGCCCGTTTCCGAAGTTTGGTGGCTTTAGCGGCTTCCTCTGTTTATGGCTGTCATTGATACCCATTGCTTTGGGCTGGTGGCCTCGTGCCGGCCAGGGTTGGTCAGGTACCCATGACGACACATTTTGAAAGTTGGCGCTAGAGTCCCGAAAGTCCGTTTGTGCACTCCCGGCATGCCTTCGCGCCCGTTTTCGAAGTTTGGTGGCTTTAGCGGCTTCCTCTGTTCATGGCTGTCATTGACACCCATTGCTTTGGGCTGGGGGCCTCGGGCCGGCCAGGTACCCATGACGACACATTTTGAAAGTTGGCGCTAGAGTCCCGAAAGTCCGTTTGTGGACTCCTGGCATGCCTTTGCGACCGTTTTAGAAGTTTGGTGGCTTTAGCGGCTTCCTCTGTTCATGGCTGTCATTGATACCCATTCCTTTGGGCTGGTGGCCTCGTGCCGGCCAGGGTTGATCAGGTACCCATGACGACACATTTTGAAAGTTGGCGCTAGAGTCCCGAAAGTCCGTTTGTGCACTCCTGGCATGCCTTCATGACATTGTGCCAAGTTTGGTGGCTTTAGCGGCTTCCTCTGTTTATGGCTGTCATTGACACCCATTGCTTTGGGCTGGCGGCCTCGGGCCGGCCAGGTTGGTCAGGTAACCATGACGACACATTTTGAAAGTTGGCGCTGGAGTCCCGAAAGTCCGTGTTTGCACTCCTGGCATGCCTTCACGCCCGTGTGCGAAGTTTGGTGGCTTTAGCGGCTTCCTCTGTTCATGGCTGTCATTGATACCCATTGCTTTGGGCTGGTGGCCTCGGGCCGGCCAGGGTTGGTCAGGTACCCATGACGACACATTTTGAAAGTTGGCGCTAGAGTCCCGAAAGTCCGTTTGTGCAGTCCTGGCATGCCTTCGCGCCCGTTTTCGAAGTTTGGTGGCTTTAGCGGCTTCCTTTGTTCATGGCTGTCATTGACACCCATTGCTTTGGGCTGGGGGCCTCGGGACGGCCAGGTACCCATGACGACACATTTTGAAAGTTGGCGCTAGAGTCCCGAAAGTCCGTTTGTGCACTCCTGGCATGCCTTCATGACATTGTGCCAAGTTTGGTGGCTTTAGCGGCTTCGTCTGTTTATGGCTGTCATTGATACCCATTGCTTTGGGCTGGCAGCCTCGGGCCGGCCAGGTTGGTCAGGTAACCATGACGACACATTTTGAAAGTTGGCGCTAGAGTCCCAAAAGTCCGTTTGTGCAGTCCTGGCATGCCTTCGCGCCCGTTTTCGAAGTTTGGTGGCTTTAGCGGCTTCCTCTGTTCATGGCTGTCATTGACACCCATTGCTTTGGGCTGGGGGCCTCGGGCCGGCCAGGTACCCATGACGACACATTTTGAAAGTTGGCGCTAGAGTCCCGAAAGTCCGTTTGTGGACTCCTGGCATGCCTTTGCGACCGTTTTAGAAGTTTGGTGGCTTTAGCGGCTTCCTCTGTTCATGGCTGTCATTGATACCCATTCCTTTGGGCTGGTGGCCTCGTGCCGGCCAGGGTTGATCAGGTACCCATGACGACACATTTTGAAAGTTGGCGCTAGAGTCCCGAAAGTCCATTTGTGCACTCCTGGCATGCCTTCATGACATTGTGCCAAGTTTGGTGGCTTTAGCGGCTTCCTCTGTTTATGGCTGTCATTGACACCCATTGCTTTGGGCTGGCGGCCTCGGGCCGGCCAGGTTGGTCAGGTAACCATGACGACACATTTTGAAAGTTGGCGCTGGAGTCCCGAAAGTCCGTGTTTGCACTCCTGGCATGCCTTCACGCCCGTGTGCGAAGTTTGGTGGCTTTAGCGGCTTCCTCTGTTCATGGCTGTCATTGATACCCATTGCTTTGGGCTGGTGGCCTCGGGCCGGCCAGGGTTGGTCAGGTACCCATGACGACACATTTTGAAAGTTGGCGCTAGAGTCCCGAAAGTCCGTTTGTGCAGTCCTGGCATGCCTTCGCGCCCGTTTTCGAAGTTTGGTGGCTTTAGCGGCTTCCTTTGTTCATGGCTGTCATTGACACCCATTGCTTTGGGCTGGGGGCCTCGGGACGGCCAGGTACCCATGACGACACATTTTGAAAGTTGGCGCTAGAGTCCCGAAAGTCCGTTTGTGGACTCCTGGCATGCCTTTGCGACCGTTTTAGAAGTTTGGTGGCTTTAGCGGCTTCCTCTGTTCATGGCTGTCATTGATACCCATTCCTTTGGGCTGGTGGCCTCGTGCCGGCCAGGGTTGATCAGGTACCCATGACGACACATTTTGAAAGTTGGCGCTAGAGTCCCGAAAGTCCGTTTGTGCACTCCTGGCATGCCTTCATGACATTGTGCCAAGTTTGGTGGCTTTAGCGGCTTCCTCTGTTTATGGCTGTCATTGACACCCATTGCTTTGGGCTGGCGGCCTCGGGCCGGCCAGGTTGGTCAGGTAACCATGACGACACATTTTGAAAGTTGGCGCTGGAGTCCCGAAAGTCCGTGTTTGCACTCCTGGCATGCCTTCACGCCCGTGTGCGAAGTTTGGTGGCTTTAGCGGCTTCCTCTGTTCATGGCTGTCATTGATACCCATTGCTTTGGGCTGGTGGCCTCGGGCCGGCCAGGGTTGGTCAGGTACCCATGACGACACATTTTGAAAGTTGGCGCTAGAGTCCCGAAAGTCCGTTTGTGCAGTCCTGGCATGCCTTCGCGCCCGTTTTCGAAGTTTGGTGGCTTTAGCGGCTTCCTTTGTTCATGGCTGTCATTGACACCCATTGCTTTGGGCTGGGGGCCTCGGGACGGCCAGGTACCCATGACGACACATTTTGAAAGTTGGCGCTAGAGTCCCGAAAGTCCGTTTGTGCACTCCTGGCATGCCTTCATGACATTGTGCCAAGTTTGGTGGCTTTAGCGGCTTCGTCTGTTTATGGCTGTCATTGATACCCATTGCTTTGGGCTGGCGGCCTCGGGCCGGCCAGGTTGGTCAGGTAACCATGACGACACATTTTGAAAGTTGGCGCTAGAGTCCCAAAAGTCCGTTTGTGCAGTCCTGGCATGCCTTCGCGCCCGTTTTCGAAGTTTGGTGGCTTTAGCGGCTTCCTCTGTTCATGGCTGTCATTGACACCCATTGCTTTGGGCTGGGGGCCTCGGGCCGGCCAGGTACCCATGACGACACATTTTGAAAGTTGGCGCTAGAGTCCCGAAAGTCCGTTTGTGCACTCCTGGCATGCCTTCATGACATTGTGCCAAGTTTGGTGGCTTTAGCGGCTTCGTCTGTTTATGGCTGTCATTGATACCCATTGCTTTGGGCTGGGGGCTTCGGGCCGGCCAGGTACCCATAACGACACATTTTGAAAGTTGGCGCTGGAGTCCCGAAAGTCCGTGTGTGCACTCCTGTCATGCCTACGTGCCCGTGTGCGAAGTTTGGTGGCTTTAGCGGCTTCCTCTGTTCATGGCTGTCATTGACACCCATTGCTTTGGGCTGGGGGCCTCGGGCCGGCCAGGTACCCATGACGACACATTTTGAAAGTTGGCGCTAGAGTCCCGAAAGTCCGTTTGTGCAGTCCTGGCATGCCTTCGCGCCCGTTTTCGAAGTTTGGTGGCTTTAGCGGCTTCCTTTGTTCATGGCTGTCATTGATACCCATTGCTTTGGGCTGGGGGCCTCGGGCCGGCCAGGTACCCATGACGACACATTTTGAAAGTTGGCGCTAGAGTCCCGAAAGTCCGTTTGTGCACTCCTGGCATGCCTTCATGACATTGTGCCAAGTTTGGTGGCTTTAGCGGCTTCGTCTGTTTATGGCTGTCATTGATACCCATTGCTTTGGGCTGGCGGCCTCGGGCCGGCCAGGTTGGTCAGGTAACCATGACGACACATTTTGAAAGTTGGCGCTAGAGTCCCGAAAGTCCGTGTGTGGACTCCTGGCATGCCGTTGCGCCCGTTTTCGAAGTTTGGTGGCTTTAGCGGCTTCCTCTGTTTATGGCTGTCATTGATACCCATTGCTTTGGGCTGGGGGCCTCGGGCCGGCCAGGTACCCATGACGACACATTTTGAAAGTTGGCGCTGGAGTCCCGAAAGTCCGTGTGTGCACTCCTGGCATGCCTTCGCGCCCGTGTGCGAAGTTTGGTGGCTTTATCGGCTTCCTCTGGTTATGGCTGTCATTGATACCCATTGCTTTGGGCTGGTGGCCTTGTGCCGGCCAGGGTTGGTCAGGTACCCATGACGACACATTTTGAAAGTTGGCGCTAGAGTCCCGAAAGTCCGTTTGTGGACTCCTGGCATGCCTTTGCGACCGTTTTAGAAGTTTGGTGGCTTTAGCGGCTTCCTCTGTTCATGGCTGTCATTGATACCCATTCCTTTGGGCTGGTGGCCTCGTGCCGTCTAGGGTTGATCAGGTACCCATAGACGACACATTTTGAAAGTTGGCGCTAGAGTCCCGAAAGTCCGTTTGTGCACTCCTGGCATGCCTTCGCGCCCGTTTTCGAAGTTTGGTGGCTTTAGCGGCTTCCTCTGTTTATGGCTGTCATTGACACCCATTGCTTTGGGCTGGCGGCCTCGGGCCGGCCAGGTTGGTCAGGTAACCATGACGACACATTTTGAAAGTTGGCGCTGGAGTCCCGAAAGTCCGTTTGTGGACTCCTGGCATGCCTTCGCGCCCGTGTGCGAAGTTTGGTGGCTTTATCGGCTTCCTCTGGTTATGGCTGTCATTGATACCCATTGCTTTGGGCTGGTGGCCTTGTGCCGGCCAGGGTTGGTCAGGTACCCATGACGACACATTTTGAAAGTTGGCGCTAGAGTCCCGAAAGTCCGTTTGTGGACTCCTGGCATGCCTTTGCGACCGTTTTAGAAGTTTGGTGGCTTTAGCGGCTTCCTCTGTTCATGGCTGTCATTGATACCCATTCCTTTGGGCTGGTGGCCTCGTGCCGGCCAGGGTTGATCAGGTACCCATGACGACACATTTTGAAAGTTGGCGCTAGAGTCCCGAAAGTCCGTTTGTGCACTCCTGTCATGCCTTCATGACATTGTGCCAAGTTTGGTGGCTTTAGCGGCTTCCTCTGTTTATGGCTGTCATTGACACCCATTGCTTTGGGCTGGCGGCCTCGGGCCGGCCAGGTTGGTCAGGTAACCATGACGACACATTTTGAAAGTTGGCGCTGGAGTCCCGAAAGTCCGTGTTTGCACTCCTGGCATGCCTTCACGCCCGTGTGCGAAGTTTGGTGGCTTTAGCGGCTTCCTCTGTTCATGGCTGTCATTGATACCCATTGCTTTGGGCTGGTGGCCTCGGGCCGGCCAGGGTTGGTCAGGTACCCATGACGACACATTTTGAAAGTTGGCGCTAGAGTCCCGAAAGTCCGTTTGTGCAGTCCTGGCATGCCTTCGCGCCCGTTTTCGAAGTTTGGTGGCTTTAGCGGCTTCCTTTGTTCATGGCTGTCATTGACACCCATTGCTTTGGGCTGGGGGCCTCGGGACGGCCAGGTACCCATGACGACACATTTTGAAAGTTGGCGCTAGAGTCCCGAAAGTCCGTTTGTGCACTCCTGGCATGCCTTCATGACATTGTGCCAAGTTTGGTGGCTTTAGCGGCTTCGTCTGTTTATGGCTGTCATTGATACCCATTGCTTTGGGCTGGCGGCCTCGGGCCGGCCAGGTTGGTCAGGTAACCATGACGACACATTTTGAAAGTTGGCGCTAGAGTCCCAAAAGTCCGTTTGTGCAGTCCTGGCATGCCTTCGCGCCCGTTTTCGAAGTTTGGTGGCTTTAGCGGCTTCCTCTGTTCATGGCTGTCATTGACACCCATTGCTTTGGGCTGGGGGCCTCGGGCCGGCCAGGTACCCATGACGACACATTTTGAAAGTTGGCGCTAGAGTCCCGAAAGTCCGTTTGTGCACTCCTGGCATGCCTTCATGACATTGTGCCAAGTTTGGTGGCTTTAGCGGCTTCGTCTGTTTATGGCTGTCATTGATACCCATTGCTTTGGGCTGGGGGCTTCGGGCCGGCCAGGTACCCATAACGACACATTTTGAAAGTTGGCGCTGGAGTCCCGAAAGTCCGTGTGTGCACTCCTGTCATGCCTACGTGCCCGTGTGCGAAGTTTGGTGGCTTTAGCGGCTTCCTCTGTTCATGGCTGTCATTGACACCCATTGCTTTGGGCTGGGGGCCTCGGGCCGGCCAGGTACCCATGACGACACATTTTGAAAGTTGGCGCTAGAGTCCCGAAAGTCCGTTTGTGGACTCCTGGCATGCCTTTGCGACCGTTTTAGAAGTTTGGTGGCTTTAGCGGCTTCCTCTGTTCATGGCTGTCATTGATACCCATTCCTTTGGGCTGGTGGCCTCGTGCCGTCTAGGGTTGATCAGGTACCCATAGACGACACATTTTGAAAGTTGGCGCTAGAGTCCCGAAAGTCCGTTTGTGCACTCCTGGCATGCCTTCGCGCCCGTTTTCGAAGTTTGGTGGCTTTAGCGGCTTCCTCTGTTTATGGCTGTCATTGACACCCATTGCTTTGGGCTGGCGGCCTCGGGCCGGCCAGGTTGGTCAGGTAACCATGACGACACATTTTGAAAGTTGGCGCTGGAGTCCCGAAAGTCCGTTTGTGGACTCCTGGCATGCCTTCGCGCCCGTGTGCGAAGTTTGGTGGCTTTATCGGCTTCCTCTGGTTATGGCTGTCATTGATACCCATTGCTTTGGGCTGGTGGCCTTGTGCCGGCCAGGGTTGGTCAGGTACCCATGACGACACATTTTGAAAGTTGGCGCTAGAGTCCCGAAAGTCCGTTTGTGGACTCCTGGCATGCCTTTGCGACCGTTTTAGAAGTTTGGTGGCTTTAGCGGCTTCCTCTGTTCATGGCTGTCATTGATACCCATTCCTTTGGGCTGGTGGCCTCGTGCCGGCCAGGGTTGATCAGGTACCCATGACGACACATTTTGAAAGTTGGCGCTAGAGTCCCGAAAGTCCGTTTGTGCACTCCTGTCATGCCTTCATGACATTGTGCCAAGTTTGGTGGCTTTAGCGGCTTCCTCTGTTTATGGCTGTCATTGACACCCATTGCTTTGGGCTGGCGGCCTCGGGCCGGCCAGGTTGGTCAGGTAACCATGACGACACATTTTGAAAGTTGGCGCTGGAGTCCCGAAAGTCCGTGTTTGCACTCCTGGCATGCCTTCACGCCCGTGTGCGAAGTTTGGTGGCTTTAGCGGCTTCCTCTGTTCATGGCTGTCATTGATACCCATTGCTTTGGGCTGGTGGCCTCGGGCCGGCCAGGGTTGGTCAGGTACCCATGACGACACATTTTGAAAGTTGGCGCTAGAGTCCCGAAAGTCCGTTTGTGCAGTCCTGGCATGCCTTCGCGCCCGTTTTCGAAGTTTGGTGGCTTTAGCGGCTTCCTTTGTTCATGGCTGTCATTGACACCCATTGCTTTGGGCTGGGGGCCTCGGGACGGCCAGGTACCCATGACGACACATTTTGAAAGTTGGCGCTAGAGTCCCGAAAGTCCGTTTGTGCACTCCTGGCATGCCTTCATGACATTGTGCCAAGTTTGGTGGCTTTAGCGGCTTCGTCTGTTTATGGCTGTCATTGATACCCATTGCTTTGGGCTGGTGGCCTCGGGCCGGCCAGGTTGGTCAGGTAACCATGACGACACATTTTGAAAGTTGGCGCTAGAGTCCCAAAAGTCCGT
Source organism: Anarhichas minor (assembly GCF_050575085.1). Lineage (NCBI taxonomy): Eukaryota > Metazoa > Chordata > Actinopteri > Perciformes > Anarhichadidae > Anarhichas > Anarhichas minor. The sequence continues at coordinate 1,068,784 of NW_027466461.1, read as the reverse complement.
TTGTGCAGTCCTGGCATGCCTTCGCGCCCGTTTTCGAAGTTTGGTGGCTTTAGCGGCTTCCTCTGTTCATGGCTGTCATTGACACCCATTGCTTTGGGCTGGGGGCCTCGGGCCGGCCAGGTACCCATGACGACACATTTTGAAAGTTGGCGCTAGAGTCCCGAAAGTCCGTTTGTGCACTCCTGGCATGCCTTCATGACATTGTGCCAAGTTTGGTGGCTTTAGCGGCTTCGTCTGTTTATGGCTGTCATTGATACCCATTGCTTTGGGCTGGGGGCTTCGGGCCGGCCAGGTACCCATAACGACACATTTTGAAAGTTGGCGCTGGAGTCCCGAAAGTCCGTGTGTGCACTCCTGTCATGCCTACGTGCCCGTGTGCGAAGTTTGGTGGCTTTAGCGGCTTCCTCTGTTCATGGCTGTCATTGACACCCATTGCTTTGGGCTGGGGGCCTCGGGCCGGCCAGGTACCCATGACGACACATTTTGAAAGTTGGCGCTAGAGTCCCGAAAGTCCGTTTGTGCAGTCCTGGCATGCCTTCGCGCCCGTTTTCGAAGTTTGGTGGCTTTAGCGGCTTCCTTTGTTCATGGCTGTCATTGATACCCATTGCTTTGGGCTGGGGGCCTCGGGCCGGCCAGGTACCCATGACGACACATTTTGAAAGTTGGCGCTAGAGTCCCGAAAGTCCGTTTGTGCACTCCTGGCATGCCTTCATGACATTGTGCCAAGTTTGGTGGCTTTAGCGGCTTCGTCTGTTTATGGCTGTCATTGATACCCATTGCTTTGGGCTGGCGGCCTCGGGCCGGCCAGGTTGGTCAGGTAACCATGACGACACATTTTGAAAGTTGGCGCTGGAGTCCCGAAAGTCCGTGTGTGGACTCCTGGCATGCCGTTGCGCCCGTTTTCGAAGTTTGGTGGCTTTAGCGGCTTCCTCTGTTTATGGCTGTCATTGATACCCATTGCTTTGGGCTGGGGGCCTCGGGCCGGCCAGGTACCCATGACGACACATTTTGAAAGTAGGCGCTGGAGTCCCGAAAGTCCGTGTGTGGACTCCTGGCATGCCTTCATGACATTGTGCCAAGTTTGGTGGCTTTAGCGGCTTCCTCTGGTTATGGCTGTCATTGACACCCATTGCTTTGGGCTGGCGGCCTCGGGCCGGCCAGGTTGGTCAGGTAACCATGACGACACATTTTGAAAGTTGGCGCTAGAGTCCCGAAAGTCCGTTTGTGGACTCCTGGCATGCCTTTGCGACCGTTTTAGAAGTTTGGTGGCTTTAGCGGCTTCCTCTGTTCATGGCTGTCATTGATACCCATTCCTTTGGGCTGGTGGCCTCGTGCCGGCCAGGGTTGATCAGGTACCCATGACGACACATTTTGAAAGTTGGCGCTAGAGTCCCGAAAGTCCGTTTGTGCACTCCTGGCATGCCTTCATGACATTGTGCCAAGTTTGGTGGCTTTAGCGGCTTCCTCTGTTTATGGCTGTCATTGACACCCATTGCTTTGGGCTGGCGGCCTCGGGCCGGCCAGGTAGGTCAGGTAACCATGACGACACATTTTGAAAGTTGGCGCTGGAGTCCCGAAAGTCCGTGTTTGCACTCCTGGCATGCCTTCACGCCCGTGTGCGAAGTTTGGTGGCTTTAGCGGCTTCCTCTGTTCATGGCTGTCATTGATACCCATTGCTTTGGGCTGGTGGCCTCGGGCCGGCCAGGGTTGGTCAGGTACCCATGACGACACATTTTGAAAGTTGGCGCTAGAGTCCCGAAAGTCCGTTTGTGCAGTCCTGGCATGCCTTCGCGCCCGTTTTCGAAGTTTGGTGGCTTTAGCGGCTTCCTTTGTTCATGGCTGTCATTGACACCCATTGCTTTGGGCTGGGGGCCTCGGGACGGCCAGGTACCCATGACGACACATTTTGAAAGTTGGCGCTAGAGTCCCGAAAGTCCGTTTGTGCACTCCTGGCATGCCTTCATGACATTGTGCCAAGTTTGGTGGCTTTAGCGGCTTCGTCTGTTTATGGCTGTCATTGATACCCATTGCTTTGGGCTGGCGGCCTCGGGCCGGCCAGGTTGGTCAGGTAACCATGACGACACATTTTGAAAGTTGGCGCTAGAGTCCCAAAAGTCCGTTTGTGCAGTCCTGGCATGCCTTCGCGCCCGTTTTCGAAGTTTGGTGGCTTTAGCGGCTTCCTCTGTTCATGGCTGTCATTGACACCCATTGCTTTGGGCTGGGGGCCTCGGGCCGGCCAGGTACCCATGACGACACATTTTGAAAGTTGGCGCTAGAGTCCCGAAAGTCCGTTTGTGCACTCCTGGCATGCCTTCATGACATTGTGCCAAGTTTGGTGGCTTTAGCGGCTTCGTCTGTTTATGGCTGTCATTGATACCCATTGCTTTGGGCTGGGGGCTTCGGGCCGGCCAGGTACCCATAACGACACATTTTGAAAGTTGGCGCTGGAGTCCCGAAAGTCCGTGTGTGCACTCCTGTCATGCCTACGTGCCCGTGTGCGAAGTTTGGTGGCTTTAGCGGCTTCCTCTGTTCATGGCTGTCATTGACACCCATTGCTTTGGGCTGGGGGCCTCGGGCCGGCCAGGTACCCATGACGACACATTTTGAAAGTTGGCGCTAGAGTCCCGAAAGTCCGTTTGTGCAGTCCTGGCATGCCTTCGCGCCCGTTTTCGAAGTTTGGTGGCTTTAGCGGCTTCCTTTGTTCATGGCTGTCATTGATACCCATTGCTTTGGGCTGGGGGCCTCGGGCCGGCCAGGTACCCATGACGACACATTTTGAAAGTTGGCGCTAGAGTCCCGAAAGTCCGTTTGTGCACTCCTGGCATGCCTTCATGACATTGTGCCAAGTTTGGTGGCTTTAGCGGCTTCGTCTGTTTATGGCTGTCATTGATACCCATTGCTTTGGGCTGGCGGCCTCGGGCCGGCCAGGTTGGTCAGGTAACCATGACGACACATTTTGAAAGTTGGCGCTGGAGTCCCGAAAGTCCGTGTGTGGACTCCTGGCATGCCGTTGCGCCCGTTTTCGAAGTTTGGTGGCTTTAGCGGCTTCCTCTGTTTATGGCTGTCATTGATACCCATTGCTTTGGGCTGGGGGCCTCGGGCCGGCCAGGTACCCATGACGACACATTTTGAAAGTAGGCGCTGGAGTCCCGAAAGTCCGTGTGTGGACTCCTGGCATGCCTTCATGACATTGTGCCAAGTTTGGTGGCTTTAGCGGCTTCCTCTGGTTATGGCTGTCATTGACACCCATTGCTTTGGGCTGGCGGCCTCGGGCCGGCCAGGTTGGTCAGGTAACCATGACGACACATTTTGAAAGTTGGCGCTGGAGTCCCGAAAGTCCGTGTGTGCACTCCTGGCATGCCTTCGCGCCCGTGTGCGAAGTTTGGTGGCTTTATCGGCTTCCTCTGGTTATGGCTGTCATTGATACCCATTGCTTTGGGCTGGTGGCCTTGTGCCGGCCAGGGTTGGTCAGGTACCCATGACGACACATTTTGAAAGTTGGCGCTAGAGTCCCGAAAGTCCGTTTGTGGACTCCTGGCATGCCTTTGCGACCGTTTTAGAAGTTTGGTGGCTTTAGCGGCTTCCTCTGTTCATGGCTGTCATTGATACCCATTCCTTTGGGCTGGTGGCCTCGTGCCGTCCAGGGTTGATCAGGTACCCATAGACGACACATTTTGAAAGTTGGCGCTAGAGTCCCGAAAGTCCGTTTGTGCACTCCTGGCATGCCTTCGCGCCCGTTTTCGAAGTTTGGTGGCTTTAGCGGCTTCCTCTGTTTATGGCTGTCATTGACACCCATTGCTTTGGGCTGGCGGCCTCGGGCCGGCCAGGTTGGTCAGGTAACCATGACGACACATTTTGAAAGTTGGCGCTGGAGTCCCGAAAGTCCGTGTGTGCACTCCTGGCATGCCTTCGCGCCCGTGTGCGAAGTTTGGTGGCTTTATCGGCTTCCTCTGGTTATGGCTGTCATTGATACCCATTGCTTTGGGCTGGTGGCCTTGTGCCGGCCAGGGTTGGTCAGGTACCCATGACGACACATTTTGAAAGTTGGCGCTAGAGTCCCGAAAGTCCGTTTGTGGACTCCTGGCATGCCTTTGCGACCGTTTTAGAAGTTTGGTGGCTTTAGCGGCTTCCTCTGTTCATGGCTGTCATTGATACCCATTCCTTTGGGCTGGTGGCCTCGTGCCGTCCAGGGTTGATCAGGTACCCATAGACGACACATTTTGAAAGTTGGCGCTAGAGTCCCGAAAGTCCGTTTGTGCACTCCTGGCATGCCTTCGCGCCCGTTTTCGAAGTTTGGTGGCTTTAGCGGCTTCCTCTGTTTATGGCTGTCATTGACACCCATTGCTTTGGGCTGGCGGCCTCGGGCCGGCCAGGTTGGTCAGGTAACCATGACGACACATTTTGAAAGTTGGCGCTGGAGTCCCGAAAGTCCGTGTGTGCACTCCTGGCATGCCTTCGCGCCCGTGTGCGAAGTTTGGTGGCTTTATCGGCTTCCTCTGGTTATGGCTGTCATTGATACCCATTGCTTTGGGCTGGTGGCCTTGTGCCGGCCAGGGTTGGTCAGGTACCCATGACGACACATTTTGAAAGTTGGCGCTAGAGTCCCGAAAGTCCGTTTGTGGACTCCTGGCATGCCTTTGCGACCGTTTTAGAAGTTTGGTGGCTTTAGCGGCTTCCTCTGTTCATGGCTGTCATTGATACCCATTCCTTTGGGCTGGTGGCCTCGTGCTGTCCAGGGTTGATCAGGTACCCATAGACGACACATTTTGAAAGTTGGCGCTAGAGTCCCGAAAGTCCGTTTGTGCACTCCTGGCATGCCTTCGCGCCCGTTTTCGAAGTTTGGTGGCTTTAGCAGCTTCCTCTGTTTATGGCTGTCATTGACACCCATTGCTTTGGGCTGGTGGCCTTGTGCCGGCCAGGGTTGGTCAGGTACCCATGATGACACATTTTGAAAGTTGGCGCTAGAGTCCCGAAAGTCCGTTTGTGGACTCCTGGCATGCCTTTGCGACCGTTTTAGAAGTTTGGTGGCTTTAGCGGCTTCCTCTGTTCATGGCTGTCGTGATACCCATTCCTTTGGGCTGGCGGCCTCGGGTCGGCCAGGTTGGTCAGGTACCCATGACGACACATTTTGAAAGTAGGCGCTGGAGTCCCGAAAGTCCGTGTGTGGACTCCTGGCATGCCGTTGCGCCCGTTTTCGAAGTTTGGTGGCTTTAGCGGCTTCCTCTGTTCATGGCTGTCATTGATACCCATTGCTTTGGGTTGGGGGCCTCGGGCCGGCCAGGTACCCATAACGACACATTTTGAAAGTTGGCGCTGGAGTCCCGAAAGTCCGTGTGTGCACTCCTGTCATGCTTACGTGCCCGTGTGCGAAGTTTGGTAACTTTAGCGGCTTCCTCTGGTTATGGCTGTCATTGACACCCATTGCTTTGGGCTGGGGGCCTCGGGCCGGCCAGGTACCCATGACGACACATTTTGAAAGTAGGCGCTGGAGTCCCGAAAGTCCGTGTGTGGACTCCTGGCATGCCTTCATGACATTGTGCCAAGTTTGGTGGCTTTAGCGGCTTCCTCTGGTTATGGCTGTCATTGACACCCATTGCTTTGGGCTGGTGGCCTCGTGCCGGCCAGGTACCCATGACGACACATTTTGAAAGTTGGCGCTGGAGTCCCGAAAGTCCGTGTTTGCACTCCTGGCATGCCTTCATGACATTGTGCCAAGTTTGGTGGCTTTAGCGGCTTCTTCTGTTTATGGCTGTCATTGATACCCATTGCTTTGGGCTGTCGGCCTCGGGCCGGCCAGGTTGGTCAGGTAACCATGACGACACATTTTGAAAGTTGGCGCTAGAGTCCCAAAAGTCTGTTTGTGCAGTCCTGGCATGCCTTCGCGCCCGTTTTCGAAGTTTGGTGGCTTTAGCGGCTTCCTCTGTTCATGGCTGTCATTGACACCCATTGCTTTGGGCTGGTGGCCTCGTGCCGGCCAGGTACCCATGACGACACATTTTGAAAGTTGGCGCTAGAGTCCCGAAAGTCAGTTTGTGCACTCCTGGCATGCCTTCATGACATTGTGCCAAGTTTGGTGGCTTTAGCGGCTTCCTCTGTTCATGGCTGTCATTGACACCCATTGCTTTGGGCTGGCGGCCTCGGGCCGGCCAGGTTGGTCAGGTACCCATGACGACACATTTTGAAAGTAGGCGCTGGAGTCCCGAAAGTCCGTGTGTGGACTCCTGGCATGCCGTTGCGCCCGTTTTCGAAGTTTGGTGGCTTTAGCGGCTTCCTCTGTTTATGGCTGTCATTGATACCCATTGCTTTGGGTTGGGGGCCTCGGGCCGGCCAGGTACCCATAACGACACATTTTGAAAGTTGGCGCTGGAGTCCCGAAAGTCCGTGTGTGCACTCCTGTCATGCTTACATGCCCGTGTGCGAAGTTTGGTAACTTTAGCGGCTTCCTCTGGTTATGGCTGTCATTGACACCCATTGCTTTGGGCTGGTGGCCTCGTGCCGGCCAGGGTTGGTCAGGTACCCATGACGACACATTTTGAAAGTAGGCGCTGGAGTCCCGAAAGTCCGTGTGTGGACTCCTGGCATGCCGTTGAGCCCGTTTTCGAAGTTTGGTGGCTTTAGCGGCTTCCTCTGTTTATGGCTGTCATTGATACCCATTGCTTTGGGCTGGGGGCCTCGGGCCGGCCAGGTACCCATGACGACACATTTTGAAAGTTGGCGCTAGAGTCCCGAAAGTCCGTTTGTGGACTCCTGGCATGCCTTTGCGACCGTTTTAGAAGTTTGGTGGCTTTAGCGGCTTCCTCTGTTCATGGCTGTCATTGATACCCATTCCTTTGGGCTGGTGGCCTCGTGCCGGCCAGGGTTGATCAGGTACCCATGACGACACATTTTGAAAGTTGGGGCTAGAGTCCCGAAAGTCCGTTTGTGCACTCCTGGCATGCCTTCATGACATTGTGCCAAGTTTGGTGGCTTTAGCGGCTTCCTCTGTTTATGGCTGTCATTGACACCCATTGCTTTGGGCTGGCGGCCTCGGGCCGGCCAGGTTGGTCAGGTAACCATGACGACACATTTTGAAAGTTGGCACTGGAGTCCCGAAAGTCCGTGTTTGCACTCCTGGCATGCCTTCATGACATTGTGCCAAGTTTGGTGGCTTTAGCGGCTTCTTCTGTTTATGGCTGTCATTGATACCCATTGCTTTGGGCTGTCGGCCTCGGGCCGGCCAGGTTGGTCAGGTAACCATGACGACACATTTTGAAAGTTGGCGCTAGAGTCCCAAAAGTCTGTTTGTGCAGTCCTGGCATGCCTTCGCGCCCGTTTTCGAAGTTTGGTGGCTTTAGCGGCTTCCTCTGTTCATGGCTGTCATTGACACCCATTGCTTTGGGCTGGGGGCCTCGGGCCGGCCAGGTACCCATGACGACACATTTTGAAAGTTGGCGCTAGAGTCCCGAAAGTCCGTTTGTGCACTCCTGGCATGCCTTCATGACATTGTGCCAAGTTTGGTGGCTTTAGCGGCTTCGTCTGTTTATGGCTGTCATTGATACCCATTGCTTTGGGCTGGGGGCTTCGGGCCGGCCAGGTACCCATAACGACACATTTTGAAAGTTGGCGCTGGAGTCCCGAAAGTCCGTGTGTGCACTCCTGTCATGCCTACGTGCCCGTGTGCGAAGTTTGGTAACTTTAGCGGCTTCCTCTGGTTATGGCTGTCATTGACACCCATTGCTTTGGGCTGGGGGCCCTAGGGCCGGCCAGGTACCCATGACGACACATTTTGAAAGTTGGCGCTAGAGTCCAGAAAGTCCGTTTGTGCACTCCTGGCATGCCTTCATGACATTGTGCCAAGTTTGGTGGCTTTAGCGGCTTCCTCTGTTTATGGCTGTCATTGACACCCATTGCTTTGGGCTGGCGGCCTCGGGCCGGCCAGGTTGGTCAGGTAACCATGACGACACATTTTGAAAGTTGGCGCTGGAGTCCCGAAAGTCCGTGTTTGCACTCCTGGCATGTCTTCACGCCCGTGTGCGAAGTTTGGTGGCTTTAGCGGCTTCCTCTGTTTATGGCTGTCATTGATACCCATTGCTTTGGGCTGGCGGCCTCGGGCCGGCCAGGTTGGTCAGGTACCCATGACGACACATTTTGAAAGTAGGCGCTGGAGTCCCGAAAGTCCGTGTGTGGACTCCTGGCATGCCGTTAAGCCCGTTTTCGAAGTTTGGTGGCTTTAGCGGCTTCCTCTGTTTATGGCTGTCATTGATACCCATTCCTTTGGGCTGGTGGCCTCGTGCCGGCCAGGGTTGATCAGGTACCCATGACGACACATTTTGAAAGTTGGGGCTAGAGTCCCGAAAGTCCGTTTGTGCACTCCTGGCATGCCTTCATGACATTGTGCCAAGTTTGGTGGCTTTAGCGGCTTCCTCTGTTTATGGCTGTCATTGACACCCATTGCTTTGGGCTGGCGGCCTCGGGCCGGCCAGGTTGGTCAGGTAACCATGACGACACATTTTGAAAGTTGGCGCTGGAGTCCCGAAAGTCCGTGTTTGCACTCCTGGCATGCCTTCATGACATTGTGCCAAGTTTGGTGGCTTTAGCGGCTTCTTCTGTTTATGGCTGTCATTGATACCCATTGCTTTGGGCTGTCGGCCTCGGGCCGGCCAGGTTGGTCAGGTAACCATGACGACACATTTTGAAAGTTGGCGCTAGAGTCCCAAAAGTCTGTTTGTGCAGTCCTGGCATGCCTTCGCGCCCGTTTTCGAAGTTTGGTGGCTTTAGCGGCTTCCTCTGTTCATGGCTGTCATTGACACCCATTGCTTTGGGCTGGGGGCCTCGGGCCGGCCAGGTACCCATGACGACACATTTTGAAAGTTGGCGCTAGAGTCCCGAAAGTCCGTTTGTGCACTCCTGGCATGCCTTCATGACATTGTGCCAAGTTTGGTGGCTTTAGCGGCTTCGTCTGTTTATGGCTGTCATTGATACCCATTGCTTTGGGCTGGGGGCTTCGGGCCGGCCAGGTACCCATAACGACACATTTTGAAAGTTGGCGCTGGAGTCCCGAAAGTCCGTGTGTGCACTCCTGTCATGCCTACGTGCCCGTGTGCGAAGTTTGGTAACTTTAGCGGCTTCCTCTGGTTATGGCTGTCATTGACACCCATTGCTTTGGGCTGGGGGCCCTAGGGCCGGCCAGGTACCCATGACGACACATTTTGAAAGTTGGCGCTAGAGTCCAGAAAGTCCGTTTGTGCACTCCTGGCATGCCTTCATGACATTGTGCCAAGTTTGGTGGCTTTAGCGGCTTCCTCTGTTTATGGCTGTCATTGACACCCATTGCTTTGGGCTGGCGGCCTCGGGCCGGCCAGGTTGGTCAGGTAACCATGACGACACATTTTGAAAGTTGGCGCTGGAGTCCCGAAAGTCCGTGTTTGCACTCCTGGCATGTCTTCACGCCCGTGTGCGAAGTTTGGTGGCTTTAGCGGCTTCCTCTGTTTATGGCTGTCATTGATACCCATTGCTTTGGGCTGGCGGCCTCGGGCCGGCCAGGTTGGTCAGGTACCCATGACGACACATTTTGAAAGTAGGCGCTGGAGTCCCGAAAGTCCGTGTGTGGACTCCTGGCATGCCGTTAAGCCCGTTTTCGAAGTTTGGTGGCTTTAGCGGCTTCCTCTGTTTATGGCTGTCATTGATACCCATTGCTTTAGGCTGGGGGCCTCGGGCCGGCCAGGTACCCATGACGACACATTTTGAAAGTTGGCGCTAGAGTCCCGAAAGTCCGTTTGTGGACTCCTGGCATGCCTTTGCGACCGTTTTAGAAGTTTGATGGCTTTAGCTGCTTCCTCTGTTCATGGCTGTCATTGATACGCATTCCTTTGGGCTGGTGGCCTCGTGCCAGCCAGGGTTGATCAGGTACCCATGACGACACATTTTGAAAGTTGGCGCTAGAGTCCCGAAAGTCCGTTTGTGCACTCCTGGCATGCCTTCATGACATTGTGCCAAGTTTGGTGGCTTTAGCGGCTTCCTCTGTTTATGGCTGTCATTGACACCCATTGCTTTGGGCTGGCGGCCTCGGGCCGGCCAGGTTGGTCAGGTAACCATGACGACACATTTTGAAAGTTGGCGCTGGAGTCCCGAAAGTCCGTGTTTGCACTCCTGGCATGCCTTCACGCCCGTGTGCGAAGTTTGGTGGCTTTAGCGGCTTCCTCTGTTTATGGCTGTCATTGATACCCATTGCTTTGGGCTGGTGGCCTCGTGCCGGCCAGGGTTGGTCAGGTACCCATGACGACACATTTTGAAAGTAGGCGCTGGAGTCCCGAAAGTCCGTGTGTGGACTCCTGGCATGCCGTTGAGCCCGTTTTCGAAGTTTGGTGGCTTTAGCGGCTTCCTCTGTTTATGGCTGTCATTGATACCCATTGCTTTGGGCTGGGGGCCTCGGGCCGGCCAGGTACCCATGACGACACATTTTGAAAGTTGGCGCTAGAGTCCCGAAAGTCCGTTTGTGGACTCCTGGCATGCCTTTGCGACCGTTTTAGAAGTTTGATGGCTTTAGCTGCTTCCTCTGTTCATGGCTGTCATTGATACGCATTCCTTTGGGCTGGTGGCCTCGTGCCAGCCAGGGTTGATCAGGTACCCATGACGACACATTTTGAAAGTTGGCGCTAGAGTCCCGAAAGTCTGTTTGTGCACTCCTGGCATGCCTTCATGACATTGTGCCAAGTTTGGTGGCTTTAGCGGCTTCCTCTGTTTATGGCTGTCATTGACACCCATTGCTTTGGGCTGGCGGCCTCGGGCCGGCCAGGTTGGTCAGGTAACCATGACGACACATTTTGAAAGTTGGCGCTGGAGTCCCGAAAGTCCGTGTTTGCACTCCTGGCATGCCTTCACGCCCGTGTGCGAAGTTTGGTGGCTTTAGCGGCTTCCTCTGTTTATGGCTGTCATTGATACCCATTGCTTTGGGCTGGTGGCCTCGTGCCGGCCAGGGTTGGTCAGGTACCCATGACGACACATTTTGAAAGTAGGCGCTGGAGTCCCGAAAGTCCGTGTGTGGACTCCTGGCATGCCGTTGAGCCCGTTTTCGAAGTTTGGTGGCTTTAGCGGCTTCCTCTGTTTATGGCTGTGATTGATACCCATTGCTTTGGGCTGGGGGCCTCGGGCCGGCCAGGTACCCATGACGACACATTTTGAAAGTTGGCGCTAGAGTCCCGAAAGTCCGTTTGTGGACTCCTGGCATGCCTTTGCGACCGTTTTAGAAGTTTGGTGGCTTTAGCGGCTTCCTCTGTTCATGGCTGTCATTGATACCCATTCCTTTGGGCTGGTGGCCTCGTGCCGGCCAGGGTTGATCAGGTACCCATGACGACACATTTTGAAAGTTGGGGCTAGAGTCCCGAAAGTCCGTTTGTGCACTCCTGGCATGCCTTCATGACATTGTGCCAAGTTTGGTGGCTTTAGCGGCTTCCTCTGTTTATGGCTGTCATTGACACCCATTGCTTTGGGCTGGCGGCCTCGGGCCGGCCAGGTTGGTCAGGTAACCATGACGACACATTTTGAAAGTTGGCGCTGGAGTCCCGAAAGTCCGTGTTTGCACTCCTGGCATGCCTTCATGACATTGTGCCAAGTTTGGTGGCTTTAGCGGCTTCTTCTGTTAATGGCTGTCATTGATACCCATTGCTTTGGGCTGTCGGCCTCGGGCCGGCCAGGTTGGTCAGGTAACCATGACGACACATTTTGAAAGTTGGCGCTAGAGTCCCAAAAGTCCGTTTGTGCAGTCCTGGCATGCCTTCGCGCCCGTTTTCGAAGTTTGGTGGCTTTAGCGGCTTCCTCTGTTCATGGCTGTCATTGACACCCATTGCTTTGGGCTGGGGGCCTCGGGCCGGCCAGGTACCCATGACGACACATTTTGAAAGTTGGCGCTAGAGTCCCGAAAGTCCGTTTGTGCACTCCTGGCATGCCTTCATGACATTGTGCCAAGTTTGGTGGCTTTAGCGGCTTCGTCTGTTTATGGCTGTCATTGATACCCATTGCTTTGGGCTGGGGGCTTCGGGCCGGCCAGGTACCCATAACGACACATTTTGAAAGTTGGCGCTGGAGTCCCGAAAGTCCGTGTGTGCACTCCTGTCATGCCTACGTGCCCGTGTGCGAAGTTTGGTAACTTTAGCGGCTTCCTCTGGTTATGGCTGTCATTGACACCCATTGCTTTGGGCTGGGGGCCCTAGGGCCGGCCAGGTACCCATGACGACACATTTTGAAAGTTGGCGCTAGAGTCCAGAAAGTCCGTTTGTGCACTCCTGGCATGCCTTCATGACATTGTGCCAAGTTTGGTGGCTTTAGCGGCTTCCTCTGTTTATGGCTGTCATTGACACCCATTGCTTTGGGCTGGCGGCCTCGGGCCGGCCAGGTTGGTCAGGTAACCATGACGACACATTTTGAAAGTTGGCGCTGGAGTCCCGAAAGTCCGTGTTTGCACTCCTGGCATGTCTTCACGCCCGTGTGCGAAGTTTGGTGGCTTTAGCGGCTTCCTCTGTTTATGGCTGTCATTGATACCCATTGCTTTGGGCTGGCGGCCTCGGGCCGGCCAGGTTGGTCAGGTACCCATGACGACACATTTTGAAAGTAGGCGCTGGAGTCCCGAAAGTCCGTGTGTGGACTCCTGGCATGCCGTTAAGCCCGTTTTCGAAGTTTGGTGGCTTTAGCGGCTTCCTCTGTTTATGGCTGTCATTGATACCCATTGCTTTAGGCTGGGGGCCTCGGGCCGGCCAGGTACCCATGACGACACATTTTGAAAGTTGGCGCTAGAGTCCCGAAAGTCCGTTTGTGGACTCCTGGCATGCCTTTGCGACCGTTTTAGAAGTTTGATGGCTTTAGCTGCTTCCTCTGTTCATGGCTGTCATTGATACGCATTCCTTTGGGCTGGTGGCCTCGTGCCAGCCAGGGTTGATCAGGTACCCATGACGACACATTTTGAAAGTTGGCGCTAGAGTCCCGAAAGTCCGTTTGTGCACTCCTGGCATGCCTTCATGACATTGTGCCAAGTTTGGTGGCTTTAGCGGCTTCCTCTGTTTATGGCTGTCATTGACACCCATTGCTTTGGGCTGGCGGCCTCGGGCCGGCCAGGTTGGTCAGGTAACCATGACGACACATTTTGAAAGTTGGCGCTGGAGTCCCGAAAGTCCGTGTTTGCACTCCTGGCATGCCTTCACGCCCGTGTGCGAAGTTTGGTGGCTTTAGCGGCTTCCTCTGTTTATGGCTGTCATTGATACCCATTGCTTTGGGCTGGTGGCCTCGGGCCGGCCAGGGTTGGTCAGGTACCCATGACGACACATTTTGAAAGTTGGCGCTAGAGTCCCGAAAGTCCGTTTGTGCAGTCCTGGCATGCCTTCGCGCCCGTTTTCGAAGTTTGGTGGCTTTAGCGGCTTCCTCTGTTCATGGCTGTCATTGACACCCATTGCTTTGGGCTGGGGGCCTCGGGCCGGCCAGGTACCCATGACGACACATTTTGAAAGTTGGCGCTAGAGTCCCGAAAGTCCGTTTGTGCACTCCTGGCATGCCTTCATGACATTGTGCCAAGTTTGGTGGCTTTAGCGGCTTCGTCTGTTTATGGCTGTCATTGATACCCATTGCTTTGGGCTGGCGGCCTCGGGCCGGCCAGGTTGGTCAGGTAACCATGACGACACATTTTGAAAGTTGGCGCTAGAGTCCCGAAAGTCCGTTTGTGCACTCCTGGCATGCCTTCGCGCCCGTTTTCGAAGTTTGGTGGCTTTAGCGGCTTCCTCTGTTCATGGCTGTCATTGACACCCATTGCTTTGGGCTGGCGGCCTCGGGCCGGCCAGGTTGGTCAGGTACCCATGACGACACATTTTGAAAGTAGGCGCTGGAGTCCCGAAAGTCCGTGTGTGGACTCCTGGCATGCCGTTGCCCCCGTTTTCGAAGTTTGGTGTCTTTAGCGGCTTCCTCTGTTTATGGCTGTCATTGATACCCATTGCTTTGTGCTGGGGGCTTCGGGCCGGCCAGGTACCCATAACGACACATTTTGAAAGTTGGCGCTGGAGTCCCGAAAGTCCGTTTGTGGACTCCTGGCATGCCTTTGCGACCGTTTTAGAAGTTTGGTGGCTTTAGCGGCTTCCTCTGTTCATGGCTGTCATTGATAGCCATTCCTTTGGGCTGGTGGCCTCGTGCCGGCCAGGGTTGATCAGGTACCCATGACGACACATTTTGAAAGTTGGCGCTAGAGTCCCGAAAGTCCGTTTGTGCACTCCTGGCATGCCTTCGCGCCCGTTTTCAAAGTTTGGTGGCTTTAGCGGCTTCCTCTGTTTATGGCTGTCATTGACACCCATTGCTTTGGGCTGGCGGCCTCGGGCCGGCCAGGTTGGTCAGGTAACCATGACGACACATTTTGAAAGTTGGCGCTGGAGTCCCGAAAGTCCGTGTGTGCACTCCTGGCATGCCTTCGCGCCCGTGTGCGAAGTTTGGTGGCTTTATCGGCTTCCTCTGTTCATGGCTGTCATTGATAGCCATTCCTTTGGGCTGGTGGCCTCGTGCCGGCCAGGGTTGATCAGGTACCCATGACGACACATTTTGAAAGTTGGCGCTAGAGTCCCGAAAGTCCGTTTGTGCACTCCTGGCATGCCTTCGCGCCCGTTTTCGAAGTTTGGTGGCTTTAGCGGCTTCCTCTGTTTATGGCTGTCATTGATACCCATTGCTTTGGGCTGGGGGCCTCGGGCCGGCCAGGTACCCATGACGACACATTTTGAAAGTTGGCGCTAGAGTCCCGAAAGTCCGTTTGTGGACTCCTGGCATGCCTTTGCGACCGTTTTAGAAGTTTGGTGGCTTTAGCGGCTTCCTCTGTTCATGGCTGTCATTGATAGCCATTCCTTTGGGCTGGTGGCCTCGTGCCGGCCAGGTTGGTCAGGTACCCATGACGACACATTTTGAAAGTAGGCGCTGGAGTCCCGAAAGTCCGTGTTTGCACTCCTGGCATGCCTTCGCGCCCGTGTGCGAAGTTTGGTGGCTTTAGCGGCTTCCTCTGTTCATGGCTGTCATTGACACCCATTGCTTTGGGCTGGCGGCCTCGGGCCGGCCAGGTTGGTCAGGTACCCATGACGACACATTTTGAAAGTAGGCGCTGGAGTCCCGAAAGTCCGTGTTTGCACTCCTGGCATGCCTTCGCGCCCGTGTGCGAAGTTTGGTGGCTTTAGCGGCTTCCTCTGTTCATGGCTGTCATTGACACCCATTGCTTTGGGCTGGCGGCCTCGGGCCGGCCAGGTTGGTCAGGTACCCATGACGACACATTTTGAAAGTAGGCGCTAGAGTCCCGAAAGTCCGTTTGTGCACTCCTGGCATGCCTTCATGACATTGTGCCAAGTTTGGTGGCTTTAGCGGCTTCCTCTGTTCATGGCTGTCATTGACACCCATTGCTTTGGGCTGGGGGCCTCGGGCCGGCCAGGTACCCATGACGACACATTTTGAAAGTTGGCGCTAGAGTCCCGAAAGTCCGTTTGTGCACTCCTGGCATGCCTTCATGACATTGTGCCAAGTTTGGTGGCTTTAGCGGCTTCCTCTGTTTATGGCTGCCATTGATACCCATTGCTTTGGGCTGGTGGCCTCGGGCCGGCCAGGGTTGGTCAGGTACCCATGACGACACATTTTGAAAGTTGGCGCTAGAGTCCCGAAAGTCCGTTTGTGCAGTCCTGGCATGCCTTCGCGCCCGTTTTCGAAGTTTGGTGGCTTTAGCGGCTTCCTCTGTTCATGGCTGTCATTGACACCCATTGCTTTGGGCTGGGGGCCTCGGGCCGGCCAGGTACCCATGACGACACATTTTGAAAGTTGGCGCTAGAGTCCCGAAAGTCCGTTTGTGCACTCCTGGCATGCCTTCATGACATTGTGCCAAGTTTGGTGGCTTTAGCGGCTTCGTCTGTTTATGGCTGTCATTGATACCCATTGCTTTGGGCTGGCGGCCTCGGGCCGGCCAGGTTGGTCAGGTAACCATGACGACACATTTTGAAAGTTGGCGCTAGAGTCCCGAAAGTCCGTTTGTGCACTCCTGGCATGCCTTCGCGCCCGTTTTCGAAGTTTGGTGGCTTTAGCGGCTTCCTCTGTTCATGGCTGTCATTGACACCCATTGCTTTGGGCTGGCGGCCTCGGGCCGGCCAGGTTGGTCAGGTACCCATGACGACACATTTTGAAAGTAGGCGCTGGAGTCCCGAAAGTCCGTGTGTGGACTCCTGGCATGCCGTTGCCCCCGTTTTCGAAGTTTGGTGTCTTTAGCGGCTTCCTCTGTTTATGGCTGTCATTGATACCCATTGCTTTGTGCTGGGGGCTTCGGGCCGGCCAGGTACCCATAACGACACATTTTGAAAGTTGGCGCTGGAGTCCCGAAAGTCCGTTTGTGGACTCCTGGCATGCCTTTGCGACCGTTTTAGAAGTTTGGTGGCTTTAGCGGCTTCCTCTGTTCATGGCTGTCATTGATAGCCATTCCTTTGGGCTGGTGGCCTCGTGCCGGCCAGGTTTGATCAGGTACCCATGACGACACATTTTGAAAGTTGGGGCTAGAGTCCCGAAAGTCCGTGTTTGCACTCCTGGCATGCCTTCGCGCTCGTGTGCGAAGTTTGGTGGCTTTAGCGGCTTCCTCTGTTCATGGCTGTCATTGACACCCATTGCTTTGGGCTGGCGGCCTCGGGCCGGCCAGGTTGGTCAGGTACCCATGACGACACATTTTGAAAGTAGGCGCTGGAGTCCCGAAAGTCCGTGTGTGGACTCCTGGCATGCCGTTGCGCCCGTTTTCGAAGTTTGGTGGCTTTAGCGGCTTCCTCTGTTTATGGCTGTCATTGATACCCATTGCTTTGGGCTGGGGGCCTCGGGCCGGCCAGGTACCCATGACGACACATTTTGAAAGTTGGCGCTAGAGTCCCGAAAGTCCGTTTGTGCACTCCTGGCATGCCTTCATGACATTGTGCCAAGTTTGGTGGCTTTAGCGGCTTCGTCTGTTTATGGCTGTCATTGATACCCATTGCTTTGGGCTGGCGGCCTCGGGCCGGCCAGGTTGGTCAGGTAACCATGACGACACATTTTGAAAGTTGGCGCTGGAGTCCCGAAAGTCTGTGTGTGGACTCCTGGCATGCCGTTGCGCCCGTTTTCGAAGTTTGGTGGCTTTAGCAGCTTCCTCTGTTTATGGCTGTCATTGATACCCATTGCTTTGGGCTGGGGGCCTCGGGCCGGCCAGGTACCCATGACGACACATTTTGAAAGTAGGCGCTGGAGTCCCGAAAGTCCGTGTGTGGACTCCTGGCATGCCTTCATGACATTGTGCCAAGTTTGGTGGCTTTAGCGGCTTCCTCTGGTTATGGCTGTCATTGACACCCATTGCTTTGGGCTGGCGGCCTCGGGCCGGCCAGGTTGGTCAGGTAACCATGACGACACATTTTGAAAGTTGGCGCTGGAGTCCCGAAAGTCCGTGTGTGCACTCCTGGCATGCCTTCGCGCCCGTGTGCGAAGTTTGGTGGCTTTATCGGCTTCCTCTGGTTATGGCTGTCATTGATACCCATTGCTTTGGGCTGGTGGCCTTGTGCCGGCCAGGGTTGGTCAGGTACCCATGACGACACATTTTGAAAGTTGGCGCTAGAGTCCCGAAAGTCCGTTTGTGGACTCCTGGCATGCCTTTGCGACCGTTTTAGAAGTTTGGTGGCTTTAGCGGCTTCCTCTGTTCATGGCTGTCATTGATACCCATTCCTTTGGGCTGGTGGCCTCGTGCCGTCCAGGGTTGATCAGGTACCCATAGACGACACATTTTGAAAGTTGGCGCTGGAGTCCCGAAAGTCCGTGTGTGCACTCCTGGCATGCCTTCGCGCCCGTGTGCGAAGTTTGGTGGCTTTATCGGCTTCCTCTGGTTATGGCTGTCATTGATACCCATTCCTTTGGGCTGGTGGCCTCGTGCCGGCCAGGGTTGATCAGGTACCCATGACGACACATTTTGAAAGTTGGCGCTAGAGTCCCGAAAGTCCGTTTGTGGACTCCTGGCATGCCTTTGCGACCGTTTTAGAAGTTTGGTGGCTTTAGCGGCTTCCTCTGTTCATGGCTGTCATTGATAGCCATTCCTTTGGGCTGGTGGCCTCGTGCCGGCCAGGGTTGATCAGGTACCCATGACGACACATTTTGAAAGTTGGCGCTAGAGTCCCGAAAGTCCGTTTGTGCACTCCTGGCATGCCTTCGCGCCCGTGTGCGAAGTTTGGTGGCTTTAGCGGCTTCCTCTGTTCATGGCTGTCATTGACACCCATTGCTTTGGGCTGGCGGCCTCGGGCCGGCCAGGTTGGTCAGGTACCCATGACGACACATTTTGAAAGTAGGCGCTGGAGTCCCGAAAGTCCGTGTTTGCACTCCTGGCATGCCTTCGCGCCCGTGTGCGAAGTTTGGTGGCTTTAGCAGCTTCCTCTGTTCATGGCTGTCATTGACACCCATTGCTTTGGGCTGGCGGCCTCGGGCCGGCCAGGTTGGTCAGGTACCCATGACGACACATTTTGAAAGTAGGCGCTAGAGTCCCGAAAGTCCGTTTGTGCACTCCTGGCATGCCTTCATGACATTGTGCCAAGTTTGGTGGCTTTAGCGGCTTCCTCTGTTTATGGCTGTCATTGACACCCATTGCTTTGGGCTGGCGGCCTCGGGCCGGCCAGGTTGGTCAGGTACCCATGACGACACATTTTGAAAGTAGGCGCTGAAGTCCCGAAAGTCCGTGTGTGGACTCCTGGCATGCCGTTGAGCCCGTTTTCGAAGTTTGGTGGCTTTAGCGGCTTCCTCTGTTTATGGCTGTCATTGATACCCATTGCTTTGGGCTGGGGGCCTCGGGCCGGCCAGGTACCCATGACGACACATTTTGAAAGTTGGCGCTAGAGTCCCGAAAGTCCGTTTGTGGACTCCTGGCATGCCTTTGCGACCGTTTTAGAAGTTTGGTGGCTTTAGCGGCTTCCTCTGTTCATGGCTGTCATTGATAGCCATTCCTTTGGGCTGGTGGCCTCGTGCCGTCCAGGGTTGATCAGGTACCCATAGACGACACATTTTGAAAGTTGGCGCTAGAGTCCCAAAAGTCCGTTTGTGCACTCCTGGCATGCCTTCGCGCCCGTTTTCGAAGTTTGGTGGCTTTAGCGGCTTCCTCTGTTTATGGCTGTCATTGACACCCATTGCTTTGGGCTGGCGGCCTCGGGCCGGCCAGGTTGGTCAGGTAACCATGACGACACATTTTGAAAGTTGGCGCTGGAGTCCCGAAAGTCCGTGTGTGCACTCCTGGCATGCCTTCGCGCCCGTGTGCGAAGTTTGGTGGCTTTATCGGCTTCCTCTGGTTATGGCTGTCATTGATACCCATTGCTTTGGGCTGGTGGCCTTGTGCCGGCCAGGGTTGGTCAGGTACCCATGATGACACATTTTGAAAGTTGGCGCTAGAGTCCCGAAAGTCCGTGTGTGGACTCCTGGCATGCCGTTGAGCCCGTTTTCGAAGTTTGGTGGCTTTAGTGGCTTCCTCTGTTTATGGCTGTCATTGATACCCATTGCTTTGGGCTGGGGGCCTCGGGCCGGCCAGGTACCCATGACGACACATTTTGAAAGTTGGCGCTAGAGTCCCGAAAGTCCGTTTGTGGACTCCTGGCATGCCTTCATGACATTGTGCCAAGTTTGGTGGCTTTAGCGGCTTCCTCTGTTTATGGCTATCATTGACACCCATTGCTTTGGGCTGGCGGCCTCGGGCCGGCCAGGTTGGTCAGGTAACCATGACGACACATTTTGAAAGTTGGCGCTGGAGTCCCGAAAGTCCGTGTGTGCACTCCTGGCATGCCTTCGCGCCCGTGTGCGAAGTTTGGTGGCTTTAGCGGCTTCCTCTGTTCATGGCTGTCATTGACACCCATTGCTTTGGGCTGGGGGCCTCGGGCCGGCCAGGTACCCATGACGACACATTTTGAAAGTTGGCGCTAGAGTCCCGAAAGTCCGTTTGTGCACTCCTGGCATGCCTTCATGACATTGTGCCAAGTTTGGTGGCTTTAGCGGCTTCGTCTGTTTATGGCTGTCATTGATACCCATTGCTTTGGGCTGGCGGCCTCGGGCCGGCCAGGTTGGTCAGGTAACCATGACGACACATTTTGAAAGTTGGCGCTGGAGTCCCGAAAGTCTGTGTGTGGACTCCTGGCATGCCGTTGCGCCCGTTTTCGAAGTTTGGTGGCTTTAGCGGCTTCCTCTGTTTATGGCTGTCATTGATACCCATTGCTTTGGGCTGGGGGCCTCGGGCCGGCCAGGTACCCATGACGACACATTTTGAAAGTAGGCGCTGGAGTCCCGAAAGTCCGTGTGTGGACTCCTGGCATGCCTTCATGACATTGTGCCAAGTTTGGTGGCTTTAGCGGCTTCCTCTGGTTATGGCTGTCATTGACACCCATTGCTTTGGGCTGGCGGCCTCGGGCCGGCCAGGTTGGTCAGGTAACCATGACGACACATTTTGAAAGTTGGCGCTGGAGTCCTGAAAGTCCGTGTGTGCACTCCTGGCATGCCTTCGCGCCCGTGTGCGAAGTTTGGTGGCTTTATCGGCTTCCTCTGGTTATGGCTGTCATTGATACCCATTGCTTTGGGCTGGTGGCCTTGTGCCGGCCAGGGTTGGTCAGGTACCCATGACGACACATTTTGAAAGTTGGCGCTAGAGTCCCGAAAGTCCGTTTGTGGACTCCTGGCATGCCTTTGCGACCGTTTTAGAAGTTTGGTGGCTTTAGCGGCTTCCTCTGTTCATGGCTGTCATTGATAGCCATTCCTTTGGGCTGGTGGCCTCGTGCCGGCCAGGGTTGATCAGGTACCCATGACGACACATTTTGAAAGTTGGCGCTAGAGTCCCGAAAGTCCGTTTGTGCACTCCTGGCATGCCTTCGCGCCCGTGTGCGAAGTTTGGTGGCTTTAGCGGCTTCCTCTGTTCATGGCTGTCATTGACACCCATTGCTTTGGGCTGGCGGCCTCGGGCCGGCCAGGTTGGTCAGGTACCCATGACGACACATTTTGAAAGTAGGCGCTGGAGTCCCGAAAGTCCGTGTTTGCACTCCTGGCATGCCTTCGCGCCCGTGTGCGAAGTTTGGTGGCTTTAGCGGCTTCCTCTGTTCATGGCTGTCATTGACACCCATTGCTTTGGGCTGGCGGCCTCGGGCCGGCCAGGTTGGTCAGGTACCCATGACGACACATTTTGAAAGTAGGCGCTAGAGTCCCGAAAGTCCGTTTGTGCACTCCTGGCATGCCTTCATGACATTGTGCCAAGTTTGGTGGCTTTAGCGGCTTCCTCTGTTTATGGCTGTCATTGACACCCATTGCTTTGGGCTGGCGGCCTCGGGCCGGCCAGGTTGGTCAGGTACCCATGACGACACATTTTGAAAGTAGGCGCTGAAGTCCCGAAAGTCCGTGTGTGGACTCCTGGCATGCCGTTGAGCCCGTTTTCGAAGTTTGGTGGCTTTAGCGGCTTCCTCTGTTTATGGCTGTCATTGATACCCATTGCTTTGGGCTGGGGGCCTCGGGCCGGCCAGGTACCCATGACGACACATTTTGAAAGTTGGCGCTAGAGTCCCGAAAGTCCGTTTGTGGACTCCTGGCATGCCTTTGCGACCGTTTTAGAAGTTTGATGGCTTTAGCGGCTTCCTCTGTTCATGGCTGTCATTGATACCCATTCCTTTGGGCTGGTGGCCTCGTGCCGGCCAGGTTTGATCAGGTACCCATGACGACACATTTTGAAAGTTGGCGCTAGAGTCCCGAAAGTCCGTTTGTGCACTCCTGGCATGCCTTCATGACATTGTGCCAAGTTTGGTGGCTTTAGCGGCTTCCTCTGTTTATGGCTATCATTGACACCCATTGCTTTGGGCTGGCGGCCTCGGGCCGGCCAGGTTGGTCAGGTAACCATGACGACACATTTTGAAAGTTGGCGCTGGAGTCCCGAAAGTCCGTGTGTGCACTCCTGGCATGCCTTCGCGCCCGTGTGCGAAGTTTGGTGGCTTTAGCGGCTTCCTCTGTTCATGGCTGTCATTGACACCCATTGCTTTGGGCTGGGGGCCTCGGGCCGGCCAGGTACCCATGACGACACATTTTGAAAGTTGGCGCTAGAGTCCCGAAAGTCCGTTTGTGCACTCCTGGCATGCCTTCATGACATTGTGCCAAGTTTGGTGGCTTTAGCGGCTTCGTCTGTTTATGGCTGTCATTGATACCCATTGCTTTGGGCTGGTGGCCTCGGGCCGGCCAGGTTGGTCAGGTAACCATGACGACACATTTTGAAAGTTGGCGCTGGAGTCCCGAAAGTCTGTGTGTGGACTCCTGGCATGCCGTTGCGCCCGTTTTCGAAGTTTGGTGGCTTTAGCGGCTTCCTCTGTTTATGGCTGTCATTGATACCCATTGCTTTGGGCTGGGGGCCTCGGGCCGGCCAGGTACCCATGACGACACATTTTGAAAGTAGGCGCTGGAGTCCCGAAAGTCCGTGTGTGGACTCCTGGCATGCCTTCATGACATTGTGCCAAGTTTGGTGGCTTTAGCGGCTTCCTCTGGTTATGGCTGTCATTGACACCCATTGCTTTGGGCTGGCGGCCTCGGGCCGGCCAGGTTGGTCAGGTAACCATGACGACACATTTTGAAAGTTGGCGCTGGAGTCCCGAAAGTCCGTGTGTGCACTCCTGGCATGCCTTCGCGCCCGTGTGCGAAGTTTGGTGGCTTTATCGGCTTCCTCTGGTTATGGCTGTCATTGATACCCATTGCTTTGGGCTGGTGGCCTTGTGCCGGCCAGGGTTGGTCAGGTACCCATGACGACACATTTTGAAAGTTGGCGCTAGAGTCCCGAAAGTCCGTTTGTGGACTCCTGGCATGCCTTTGCGACCGTTTTAGAAGTTTGGTGGCTTTAGCGGCTTCCTCTGTTCATGGCTGTCATTGATACCCATTCCTTTGGGCTGGTGGCCTCGTGCCGTCCAGGGTTGATCAGGTACCCATAGACGACACATTTTGAAAGTTGGCGCTAGAGTCCCAAAAGTCCGTTTGTGCACTCCTGGCATGCCTTCGCGCCCGTTTTCGAAGTTTGGTGGCTTTAGCGGCTTCCTCTGTTTATGGCTGTCATTGACACCCATTGCTTTGGGCTGGCGGCCTCGGGCCGGCCAGGTTGGTCAGGTAACCATGACGACACATTTTGAAAGTTGGCGCTGGAGTCCCGAAAGTCCGTGTGTGCACTCCTGGCATGCCTTCGCGCCCGTGTGCGAAGTTTGGTGGCTTTATCGGCTTCCTCTGGTTATGGCTGTCATTGATACCCATTGCTTTGGGCTGGTGGCCTTGTGCCGGCCAGGGTTGGTCAGGTACCCATGATGACACATTTTGAAAGTTGGCGCTAGAGTCCCGAAAGTCCGTTTGTGGACTCCTGGCATGCCTTTGCGACCGTTTTAGAAGTTTGGTGGCTTTAGCGGCTTCCTCTGTTCATGGCTGTCATTGATACCCATTCCTTTGGGCTGGTGGCCTCGTGCCGTCCAGGGTTGATCAGGTACCCATAGACGACACATTTTGAAAGTTGGCGCTGGAGTCCCGAAAGTCCGTGTGTGCACTCCTGGCATGCCTTCGCGCCCGTGTGCGAAGTTTGGTGGCTTTATCGGCTTCCTCTGGTTATGGCTGTCATTGATACCCATTCCTTTGGGCTGGTGGCCTCGTGCCGGCCAGGGTTGATCAGGTACCCATGACGACACATTTTGAAAGTTGGCGCTAGAGTCCCGAAAGTCCGTTTGTGCACTCCTGGCATGCCTTCGCGCCCGTTTTCGAAGTTTGGTGGCTTTAGCGGCTTCCTCTGTTTATGGCTGTCATTGATACCCATTGCTTTGGGCTGGGGGCCTCGGGCCGGCCAGGTACCCATGACGACACATTTTGAAAGTTGGCGCTAGAGTCCCGAAAGTCCGTTTGTGGACTCCTGGCATGCCTTTGCGACCGTTTTAGAAGTTTGGTGGCTTTAGCGGCTTCCTCTGTTCATGGCTGTCATTGATAGCCATTCCTTTGGGCTGGTGGCCTCGTGCCGTCCAGGGTTGATCAGGTACCCATAGACGACACATTTTGAAAGTTGGCGCTAGAGTCCCAAAAGTCCGTTTGTGCACTCCTGGCATGCCTTCGCGCCCGTTTTCGAAGTTTGGTGGCTTTAGCGGCTTCCTCTGTTTATGGCTGTCATTGACACCCATTGCTTTGGGCTGGCGGCCTCGGGCCGGCCAGGTTGGTCAGGTAACCATGACGACACATTTTGAAAGTTGGCGCTGGAGTCCCGAAAGTCCGTGTGTGCACTCCTGGCATGCCTTCGCGCCCGTGTGCGAAGTTTGGTGGCTTTATCGGCTTCCTCTGGTTATGGCTGTCATTGATACCCATTGCTTTGGGCTGGTGGCCTTGTGCCGGCCAGGGTTGGTCAGGTACCCATGATGACACATTTTGAAAGTTGGCGCTAGAGTCCCGAAAGTCCGTGTGTGGACTCCTGGCATGCCGTTGAGCCCGTTTTCGAAGTTTGGTGGCTTTAGTGGCTTCCTCTGTTTATGGCTGTCATTGATACCCATTGCTTTGGGCTGGGGGCCTCGGGCCGGCCAGGTACCCATGACGACACATTTTGAAAGTTGGCGCTAGAGTCCCGAAAGTCCGTTTGTGGACTCCTGGCATGCCTTTGCGACCGTTTTAGAAGTTTGATGGCTTTAGCGGCTTCCTCTGTTCATGGCTGTCATTGATACCCATTCCTTTGGGCTGGTGGCCTCGTGCCGGCCAGGTTTGATCAGGTACCCATGACGACACATTTTGAAAGTTGGCGCTAGAGTCCCGAAAGTCCGTTTGTGCACTCCTGGCATGCCTTCATGACATTGTGCCAAGTTTGGTGGCTTTAGCGGCTTCCTCTGTTTATGGCTATCATTGACACCCATTGCTTTGGGCTGGCGGCCTCGGGCCGGCCAGGTTGGTCAGGTAACCATGACGACACATTTTGAAAGTTGGCGCTGGAGTCCCGAAAGTCCGTGTGTGCACTCCTGGCATGCCTTCGCGCCCGTGTGCGAAGTTTGGTGGCTTTAGCGGCTTCCTCTGTTCATGGCTGTCATTGACACCCATTGCTTTGGGCTGGGGGCCTCGGGCCGGCCAGGTACCCATGACGACACATTTTGAAAGTTGGCGCTAGAGTCCCGAAAGTCCGTTTGTGCACTCCTGGCATGCCTTCATGACATTGTGCCAAGTTTGGTGGCTTTAGCGGCTTCGTCTGTTTATGGCTGTCATTGATACCCATTGCTTTGGGCTGGCGGCCTCGGGCCGGCCAGGTTGGTCAGGTAACCATGACGACACATTTTGAAAGTTGGCGCTGGAGTCCCGAAAGTCTGTGTGTGGACTCCTGGCATGCCGTTGCGCCCGTTTTCGAAGTTTGGTGGCTTTAGCGGCTTCCTCTGTTTATGGCTGTCATTGATACCCATTGCTTTGGGCTGGGGGCCTCGGGCCGGCCAGGTACCCATGACGACACATTTTGAAAGTAGGCGCTGGAGTCCCGAAAGTCCGTGTGTGGACTCCTGGCATGCCTTCGCGCCCGTGTGCGAAGTTTGGTGGCTTTAGCGGCTTCCTCTGTTCATGGCTGTCATTGACACCCATTGCTTTGGGCTGGCGGCCTCGGGCCGGCCAGGTTGGTCAGGTACCCATGACGACACATTTTGAAAGTAGGCGCTAGAGTCCCGAAAGTCCGTTTGTGCACTCCTGGCATGCCTTCATGACATTGTGCCAAGTTTGGTGGCTTTAGCGGCTTCCTCTGTTCATGGCTGTCATTGACACCCATTGCTTTGGGCTGGGGGCCTCGGGCCGGCCAGGTACCCATGACGACACATTTTGAAAGTTGGCGCTAGAGTCCCGAAAGTCCGTTTGTGCACTCCTGGCATGCCTTCATGACATTGTGCCAAGTTTGGTGGCTTTAGCGGCTTCCTCTGTTTATGGCTGCCATTGATACCCATTGCTTTGGGCTGGTGGCCTCGGGCCGGCCAGGGTTGGTCAGGTACCCATGACGACACATTTTGAAAGTTGGCGCTAGAGTCCCGAAAGTCCGTTTGTGCAGTCCTGGCATGCCTTCGCGCCCGTTTTCGAAGTTTGGTGGCTTTAGCGGCTTCCTCTGTTCATGGCTGTCATTGACACCCATTGCTTTGGGCTGGGGGCCTCGGGCCGGCCAGGTACCCATGACGACACATTTTGAAAGTTGGCGCTAGAGTCCCGAAAGTCCGTTTGTGCACTCCTGGCATGCCTTCATGACATTGTGCCAAGTTTGGTGGCTTTAGCGGCTTCGTCTGTTTATGGCTGTCATTGATACCCATTGCTTTGGGCTGGCGGCCTCGGGCCGGCCAGGTTGGTCAGGTAACCATGACGACACATTTTGAAAGTTGGCGCTAGAGTCCCGAAAGTCCGTTTGTGCACTCCTGGCATGCCTTCGCGCCCGTTTTCGAAGTTTGGTGGCTTTAGCGGCTTCCTCTGTTCATGGCTGTCATTGACACCCATTCCTTTGGGCTGGTGGCCTCGTGCCGGCCAGGTTTGATCAGGTACCCATGACGACACATTTTGAAAGTTGGCGCTAGAGTCCCGAAAGTCCGTGTTTGCACTCCTGGCATGCCTTCGCGCCCGTGTGCGAAGTTTGGTGGCTTTAGCGGCTTCCTCTGTTCATGGCTGTCATTGACACCCATTGCTTTGGGCTGGCGGCCTCGGGCCGGCCAGGTTGGTCAGGTACCCATGACGACACATTTTGAAAGTAGGCGCTGGAGTCCCGAAAGTCCGTGTGTGGACTCCTGGCATGCCGTTGCGCCCGTTTTCGAAGTTTGGTGGCTTTAGCGGCTTCCTCTGTTTATGGCTGTCATTGATACCCATTGCTTTGGGCTGGGGGCCTCGGGCCGGCCAGGTACCCATGACGACACATTTTGAAAGTTGGCGCTAGAGTCCCGAAAGTCCGTTTGTGCACTCCTGGCATGCCTTCATGACATTGTGCCAAGTTTGGTGGCTTTAGCGGCTTCGTCTGTTTATGGCTGTCATTGATACCCATTGCTTTGGGCTGGCGGCCTCGGGCCGGCCAGGTTGGTCAGGTAACCATGACGACACATTTTGAAAGTTGGCGCTGGAGTCCCGAAAGTCTGTGTGTGGACTCCTGGCATGCCGTTGCGCCCGTTTTCGAAGTTTGGTGGCTTTAGCAGCTTCCTCTGTTTATGGCTGTCATTGATACCCATTGCTTTGGGCTGGGGGCCTCGGGCCGGCCAGGTACCCATGACGACACATTTTGAAAGTAGGCGCTGGAGTCCCGAAAGTCCGTGTGTGGACTCCTGGCATGCCTTCATGACATTGTGCCAAGTTTGGTGGCTTTAGCGGCTTCCTCTGGTTATGGCTGTCATTGACACCCATTGCTTTGGGCTGGCGGCCTCGGGCCGGCCAGGTTGGTCAGGTAACCATGACGACACATTTTGAAAGTTGGCGCTGGAGTCCCGAAAGTCCGTGTGTGCACTCCTGGCATGCCTTCGCGCCCGTGTGCGAAGTTTGGTGGCTTTATCGGCTTCCTCTGGTTATGGCTGTCATTGATACCCATTGCTTTGGGCTGGTGGCCTTGTGCCGGCCAGGGTTGGTCAGGTACCCATGACGACACATTTTGAAAGTTGGCGCTAGAGTCCCGAAAGTCCGTTTGTGGACTCCTGGCATGCCTTTGCGACCGTTTTAGAAGTTTGGTGGCTTTAGCGGCTTCCTCTGTTCATGGCTGTCATTGATACCCATTCCTTTGGGCTGGTGGCCTCGTGCCGTCCAGGGTTGATCAGGTACCCATAGACGACACATTTTGAAAGTTGGCGCTGGAGTCCCGAAAGTCCGTGTGTGCACTCCTGGCATGCCTTCGCGCCCGTGTGCGAAGTTTGGTGGCTTTATCGGCTTCCTCTGGTTATGGCTGTCATTGATACCCATTCCTTTGGGCTGGTGGCCTCGTGCCGGCCAGGGTTGATCAGGTACCCATGACGACACATTTTGAAAGTTGGCGCTAGAGTCCCGAAAGTCCGTTTGTGGACTCCTGGCATGCCTTTGCGACCGTTTTAGAAGTTTGGTGGCTTTAGCGGCTTCCTCTGTTCATGGCTGTCATTGATAGCCATTCCTTTGGGCTGGTGGCCTCGTGCCGGCCAGGGTTGATCAGGTACCCATGACGACACATTTTGAAAGTTGGCGCTAGAGTCCCGAAAGTCCGTTTGTGCACTCCTGGCATGCCTTCGCGCCCGTGTGCGAAGTTTGGTGGCTTTAGCGGCTTCCTCTGTTCATGGCTGTCATTGACACCCATTGCTTTGGGCTGGCGGCCTCGGGCCGGCCAGGTTGGTCAGGTACCCATGACGACACATTTTGAAAGTAGGCGCTGGAGTCCCGAAAGTCCGTGTTTGCACTCCTGGCATGCCTTCGCGCCCGTGTGCGAAGTTTGGTGGCTTTAGCAGCTTCCTCTGTTCATGGCTGTCATTGACACCCATTGCTTTGGGCTGGCGGCCTCGGGCCGGCCAGGTTGGTCAGGTACCCATGACGACACATTTTGAAAGTAGGCGCTAGAGTCCCGAAAGTCCGTTTGTGCACTCCTGGCATGCCTTCATGACATTGTGCCAAGTTTGGTGGCTTTAGCGGCTTCCTCTGTTTATGGCTGTCATTGACACCCATTGCTTTGGGCTGGCGGCCTCGGGCCGGCCAGGTTGGTCAGGTACCCATGACGACACATTTTGAAAGTAGGCGCTGAAGTCCCGAAAGTCCGTGTGTGGACTCCTGGCATGCCGTTGAGCCCGTTTTCGAAGTTTGGTGGCTTTAGCGGCTTCCTCTGTTTATGGCTGTCATTGATACCCATTGCTTTGGGCTGGGGGCCTCGGGCCGGCCAGGTACCCATGACGACACATTTTGAAAGTTGGCGCTAGAGTCCCGAAAGTCCGTTTGTGGACTCCTGGCATGCCTTTGCGACCGTTTTAGAAGTTTGGTGGCTTTAGCGGCTTCCTCTGTTCATGGCTGTCATTGATAGCCATTCCTTTGGGCTGGTGGCCTCGTGCCGTCCAGGGTTGATCAGGTACCCATAGACGACACATTTTGAAAGTTGGCGCTAGAGTCCCAAAAGTCCGTTTGTGCACTCCTGGCATGCCTTCGCGCCCGTTTTCGAAGTTTGGTGGCTTTAGCGGCTTCCTCTGTTTATGGCTGTCATTGACACCCATTGCTTTGGGCTGGCGGCCTCGGGCCGGCCAGGTTGGTCAGGTAACCATGACGACACATTTTGAAAGTTGGCGCTGGAGTCCCGAAAGTCCGTGTGTGCACTCCTGGCATGCCTTCGCGCCCGTGTGCGAAGTTTGGTGGCTTTATCGGCTTCCTCTGGTTATGGCTGTCATTGATACCCATTGCTTTGGGCTGGTGGCCTTGTGCCGGCCAGGGTTGGTCAGGTACCCATGATGACACATTTTGAAAGTTGGCGCTAGAGTCCCGAAAGTCCGTGTGTGGACTCCTGGCATGCCGTTGAGCCCGTTTTCGAAGTTTGGTGGCTTTAGTGGCTTCCTCTGTTTATGGCTGTCATTGATACCCATTGCTTTGGGCTGGGGGCCTCGGGCCGGCCAGGTACCCATGACGACACATTTTGAAAGTTGGCGCTAGAGTCCCGAAAGTCCGTTTGTGGACTCCTGGCATGCCTTCATGACATTGTGCCAAGTTTGGTGGCTTTAGCGGCTTCCTCTGTTTATGGCTATCATTGACACCCATTGCTTTGGGCTGGCGGCCTCGGGCCGGCCAGGTTGGTCAGGTAACCATGACGACACATTTTGAAAGTTGGCGCTGGAGTCCCGAAAGTCCGTGTGTGCACTCCTGGCATGCCTTCGCGCCCGTGTGCGAAGTTTGGTGGCTTTAGCGGCTTCCTCTGTTCATGGCTGTCATTGACACCCATTGCTTTGGGCTGGGGGCCTCGGGCCGGCCAGGTACCCATGACGACACATTTTGAAAGTTGGCGCTAGAGTCCCGAAAGTCCGTTTGTGCACTCCTGGCATGCCTTCATGACATTGTGCCAAGTTTGGTGGCTTTAGCGGCTTCGTCTGTTTATGGCTGTCATTGATACCCATTGCTTTGGGCTGGCGGCCTCGGGCCGGCCAGGTTGGTCAGGTAACCATGACGACACATTTTGAAAGTTGGCGCTGGAGTCCCGAAAGTCTGTGTGTGGACTCCTGGCATGCCGTTGCGCCCGTTTTCGAAGTTTGGTGGCTTTAGCGGCTTCCTCTGTTTATGGCTGTCATTGATACCCATTGCTTTGGGCTGGGGGCCTCGGGCCGGCCAGGTACCCATGACGACACATTTTGAAAGTAGGCGCTGGAGTCCCGAAAGTCCGTGTGTGGACTCCTGGCATGCCTTCATGACATTGTGCCAAGTTTGGTGGCTTTAGCGGCTTCCTCTGGTTATGGCTGTCATTGACACCCATTGCTTTGGGCTGGCGGCCTCGGGCCGGCCAGGTTGGTCAGGTAACCATGACGACACATTTTGAAAGTTGGCGCTGGAGTCCTGAAAGTCCGTGTGTGCACTCCTGGCATGCCTTCGCGCCCGTGTGCGAAGTTTGGTGGCTTTATCGGCTTCCTCTGGTTATGGCTGTCATTGATACCCATTGCTTTGGGCTGGTGGCCTTGTGCCGGCCAGGGTTGGTCAGGTACCCATGACGACACATTTTGAAAGTTGGCGCTAGAGTCCCGAAAGTCCGTTTGTGGACTCCTGGCATGCCTTTGCGACCGTTTTAGAAGTTTGGTGGCTTTAGCGGCTTCCTCTGTTCATGGCTGTCATTGATAGCCATTCCTTTGGGCTGGTGGCCTCGTGCCGGCCAGGGTTGATCAGGTACCCATGACGACACATTTTGAAAGTTGGCGCTAGAGTCCCGAAAGTCCGTTTGTGCACTCCTGGCATGCCTTCGCGCCCGTGTGCGAAGTTTGGTGGCTTTAGCGGCTTCCTCTGTTCATGGCTGTCATTGACACCCATTGCTTTGGGCTGGCGGCCTCGGGCCGGCCAGGTTGGTCAGGTACCCATGACGACACATTTTGAAAGTAGGCGCTGGAGTCCCGAAAGTCCGTGTTTGCACTCCTGGCATGCCTTCGCGCCCGTGTGCGAAGTTTGGTGGCTTTAGCGGCTTCCTCTGTTCATGGCTGTCATTGACACCCATTGCTTTGGGCTGGCGGCCTCGGGCCGGCCAGGTTGGTCAGGTACCCATGACGACACATTTTGAAAGTAGGCGCTAGAGTCCCGAAAGTCCGTTTGTGCACTCCTGGCATGCCTTCATGACATTGTGCCAAGTTTGGTGGCTTTAGCGGCTTCCTCTGTTTATGGCTGTCATTGACACCCATTGCTTTGGGCTGGCGGCCTCGGGCCGGCCAGGTTGGTCAGGTACCCATGACGACACATTTTGAAAGTAGGCGCTGAAGTCCCGAAAGTCCGTGTGTGGACTCCTGGCATGCCGTTGAGCCCGTTTTCGAAGTTTGGTGGCTTTAGCGGCTTCCTCTGTTTATGGCTGTCATTGATACCCATTGCTTTGGGCTGGGGGCCTCGGGCCGGCCAGGTACCCATGACGACACATTTTGAAAGTTGGCGCTAGAGTCCCGAAAGTCCGTTTGTGGACTCCTGGCATGCCTTTGCGACCGTTTTAGAAGTTTGATGGCTTTAGCGGTTTCCTCTGTTCATGGCTGTCATTGATACCCATTCCTTTGGGCTGGTGGCCTCGTGCCGGCCAGGTTTGATCAGGTACCCATGACGACACATTTTGAAAGTTGGCGCTAGAGTCCCGAAAGTCCGTTTGTGCACTCCTGGCATGCCTTCATGACATTGTGCCAAGTTTGGTGGCTTTAGCGGCTTCCTCTGTTTATGGCTATCATTGACACCCATTGCTTTGGGCTGGCGGCCTCGGGCCGGCCAGGTTGGTCAGGTAACCATGACGACACATTTTGAAAGTTGGCGCTGGAGTCCCGAAAGTCCGTGTGTGCACTCCTGGCATGCCTTCGCGCCCGTGTGCGAAGTTTGGTGGCTTTAGCGGCTTCCTCTGTTCATGGCTGTCATTGACACCCATTGCTTTGGGCTGGGGGCCTCGGGCCGGCCAGGTACCCATGACGACACATTTTGAAAGTTGGCGCTAGAGTCCCGAAAGTCCGTTTGTGCACTCCTGGCATGCCTTCATGACATTGTGCCAAGTTTGGTGGCTTTAGCGGCTTCGTCTGTTTATGGCTGTCATTGATACCCATTGCTTTGGGCTGGTGGCCTCGGGCCGGCCAGGTTGGTCAGGTAACCATGACGACACATTTTGAAAGTTGGCGCTGGAGTCCCGAAAGTCTGTGTGTGGACTCCTGGCATGCCGTTGCGCCCGTTTTCGAAGTTTGGTGGCTTTAGCGGCTTCCTCTGTTTATGGCTGTCATTGATACCCATTGCTTTGGGCTGGGGGCCTCGGGCCGGCCAGGTACCCATGACGACACATTTTGAAAGTAGGCGCTGGAGTCCCGAAAGTCCGTGTGTGGACTCCTGGCATGCCTTCATGACATTGTGCCAAGTTTGGTGGCTTTAGCGGCTTCCTCTGGTTATGGCTGTCATTGACACCCATTGCTTTGGGCTGGCGGCCTCGGGCCGGCCAGGTTGGTCAGGTAACCATGACGACACATTTTGAAAGTTGGCGCTGGAGTCCCGAAAGTCCGTGTGTGCACTCCTGGCATGCCTTCGCGCCCGTGTGCGAAGTTTGGTGGCTTTATCGGCTTCCTCTGGTTATGGCTGTCATTGATACCCATTGCTTTGGGCTGGTGGCCTTGTGCCGGCCAGGGTTGGTCAGGTACCCATGACGACACATTTTGAAAGTTGGCGCTAGAGTCCCGAAAGTCCGTTTGTGGACTCCTGGCATGCCTTTGCGACCGTTTTAGAAGTTTGGTGGCTTTAGCGGCTTCCTCTGTTCATGGCTGTCATTGATACCCATTCCTTTGGGCTGGTGGCCTCGTGCCGTCCAGGGTTGATCAGGTACCCATAGACGACACATTTTGAAAGTTGGCGCTAGAGTCCCAAAAGTCCGTTTGTGCACTCCTGGCATGCCTTCGCGCCCGTTTTCGAAGTTTGGTGGCTTTAGCGGCTTCCTCTGTTTATGGCTGTCATTGACACCCATTGCTTTGGGCTGGCGGCCTCGGGCCGGCCAGGTTGGTCAGGTAACCATGACGACACATTTTGAAAGTTGGCGCTGGAGTCCCGAAAGTCCGTGTGTGCACTCCTGGCATGCCTTCGCGCCCGTGTGCGAAGTTTGGTGGCTTTATCGGCTTCCTCTGGTTATGGCTGTCATTGATACCCATTGCTTTGGGCTGGTGGCCTTGTGCCGGCCAGGGTTGGTCAGGTACCCATGATGACACATTTTGAAAGTTGGCGCTAGAGTCCCGAAAGTCCGTTTGTGGACTCCTGGCATGCCTTTGCGACCGTTTTAGAAGTTTGGTGGCTTTAGCGGCTTCCTCTGTTCATGGCTGTCATTGATACCCATTCCTTTGGGCTGGTGGCCTCGTGCCGTCCAGGGTTGATCAGGTACCCATAGACGACACATTTTGAAAGTTGGCGCTGGAGTCCCGAAAGTCCGTGTGTGCACTCCTGGCATGCCTTCGCGCCCGTGTGCGAAGTTTGGTGGCTTTATCGGCTTCCTCTGGTTATGGCTGTCATTGATACCCATTCCTTTGGGCTGGTGGCCTCGTGCCGGCCAGGGTTGATCAGGTACCCATGACGACACATTTTGAAAGTTGGCGCTAGAGTCCCGAAAGTCCGTTTGTGCACTCCTGGCATGCCTTCGCGCCCGTTTTCGAAGTTTGGTGGCTTTAGCGGCTTCCTCTGTTTATGGCTGTCATTGATACCCATTGCTTTGGGCTGGGGGCCTCGGGCCGGCCAGGTACCCATGACGACACATTTTGAAAGTTGGCGCTAGAGTCCCGAAAGTCCGTTTGTGGACTCCTGGCATGCCTTTGCGACCGTTTTAGAAGTTTGGTGGCTTTAGCGGCTTCCTCTGTTCATGGCTGTCATTGATAGCCATTCCTTTGGGCTGGTGGCCTCGTGCCGTCCAGGGTTGATCAGGTACCCATAGACGACACATTTTGAAAGTTGGCGCTAGAGTCCCAAAAGTCCGTTTGTGCACTCCTGGCATGCCTTCGCGCCCGTTTTCGAAGTTTGGTGGCTTTAGCGGCTTCCTCTGTTTATGGCTGTCATTGACACCCATTGCTTTGGGCTGGCGGCCTCGGGCCGGCCAGGTTGGTCAGGTAACCATGACGACACATTTTGAAAGTTGGCGCTGGAGTCCCGAAAGTCCGTGTGTGCACTCCTGGCATGCCTTCGCGCCCGTGTGCGAAGTTTGGTGGCTTTATCGGCTTCCTCTGGTTATGGCTGTCATTGATACCCATTGCTTTGGGCTGGTGGCCTTGTGCCGGCCAGGGTTGGTCAGGTACCCATGATGACACATTTTGAAAGTTGGCGCTAGAGTCCCGAAAGTCCGTGTGTGGACTCCTGGCATGCCGTTGAGCCCGTTTTCGAAGTTTGGTGGCTTTAGTGGCTTCCTCTGTTTATGGCTGTCATTGATACCCATTGCTTTGGGCTGGGGGCCTCGGGCCGGCCAGGTACCCATGACGACACATTTTGAAAGTTGGCGCTAGAGTCCCGAAAGTCCGTTTGTGGACTCCTGGCATGCCTTTGCGACCGTTTTAGAAGTTTGATGGCTTTAGCGGCTTCCTCTGTTCATGGCTGTCATTGACACCCATTGCTTTGGGCTGGGGGCCTCGGGCCGGCCAGGTACCCATGACGACACATTTTGAAAGTTGGCGCTAGAGTCCCGAAAGTCCGTTTGTGCACTCCTGGCATGCCTTCATGACATTGTGCCAAGTTTGGTGGCTTTAGCGGCTTCGTCTGTTTATGGCTGTCATTGATACCCATTGCTTTGGGCTGGCGGCCTCGGGCCGGCCAGGTTGGTCAGGTAACCATGACGACACATTTTGAAAGTTGGCGCTGGAGTCCCGAAAGTCTGTGTGTGGACTCCTGGCATGCCGTTGCGCCCGTTTTCGAAGTTTGGTGGCTTTAGCGGCTTCCTCTGTTTATGGCTGTCATTGATACCCATTGCTTTGGGCTGGGGGCCTCGGGCCGGCCAGGTACCCATGACGACACATTTTGAAAGTAGGCGCTGGAGTCCCGAAAGTCCGTGTGTGGACTCCTGGCATGCCTTCATGACATTGTGCCAAGTTTGGTGGCTTTAGCGGCTTCCTCTGGTTATGGCTGTCATTGACACCCATTGCTTTGGGCTGGCGGCCTCGGGCCGGCCAGGTTGGTCAGGTAACCATGACGACACATTTTGAAAGTTGGCGCTGGAGTCCTGAAAGTCCGTGTGTGCACTCCTGGCATGCCTTCGCGCCCGTGTGCGAAGTTTGGTGGCTTTATCGGCTTCCTCTGGTTATGGCTGTCATTGATACCCATTGCTTTGGGCTGGTGGCCTTGTGCCGGCCAGGGTTGGTCAGGTACCCATGATGACACATTTTGAAAGTTGGCGCTAGAGTCCCGAAAGTCCGTTTGTGGACTCCTGGCATGCCTTTGCGACCGTTTTAGAAGTTTGGTGGCTTTAGCGGCTTCCTCTGTTCATGGCTGTCATTGATACCCATTCCTTTGGGCTGGTGGCCTCGTGCCGTCCAGGGTTGATCAGGTACCCATAGACGACACATTTTGAAAGTTGGCGCTGGAGTCCCGAAAGTCCGTGTGTGCACTCCTGGCATGCCTTCGCGCCCGTGTGCGAAGTTTGGTGGCTTTATCGGCTTCCTCTGGTTATGGCTGTCATTGATACCCATTCCTTTGGGCTGGTGGCCTCGTGCCGGCCAGGGTTGATCAGGTACCCATGACGACACATTTTGAAAGTTGGCGCTAGAGTCCCGAAAGTCCGTTTGTGCACTCCTGGCATGCCTTCGCGCCCGTTTTCGAAGTTTGGTGGCTTTAGCGGCTTCCTCTGTTTATGGCTGTCATTGATACCCATTGCTTTGGGCTGGGGGCCTCGGGCCGGCCAGGTACCCATGACGACACATTTTGAAAGTTGGCGCTAGAGTCCCGAAAGTCCGTTTGTGGACTCCTGGCATGCCTTTGCGACCGTTTTAGAAGTTTGGTGGCTTTAGCGGCTTCCTCTGTTCATGGCTGTCATTGATAGCCATTCCTTTGGGCTGGTGGCCTCGTGCCGTCCAGGGTTGATCAGGTACCCATAGACGACACATTTTGAAAGTTGGCGCTAGAGTCCCAAAAGTCCGTTTGTGCACTCCTGGCATGCCTTCGCGCCCGTTTTCGAAGTTTGGTGGCTTTAGCGGCTTCCTCTGTTTATGGCTGTCATTGACACCCATTGCTTTGGGCTGGCGGCCTCGGGCCGGCCAGGTTGGTCAGGTAACCATGACGACACATTTTGAAAGTTGGCGCTGGAGTCCCGAAAGTCCGTGTGTGCACTCCTGGCATGCCTTCGCGCCCGTGTGCGAAGTTTGGTGGCTTTATCGGCTTCCTCTGGTTATGGCTGTCATTGATACCCATTGCTTTGGGCTGGTGGCCTTGTGCCGGCCAGGGTTGGTCAGGTACCCATGATGACACATTTTGAAAGTTGGCGCTAGAGTCCCGAAAGTCCGTTTGTGGACTCCTGGCATGCCTTTGCGACCGTTTTAGAAGTTTGGTGGCTTTAGCGGCTTCCTCTGTTCATGGCTGTCATTGATACCCATTCCTTTGGGCTGGTGGCCTCGTGCCGTCCAGGGTTGATCAGGTACCCATAGACGACACATTTTGAAAGTTGGCGCTGGAGTCCCGAAAGTCCGTGTGTGCACTCCTGGCATGCCTTCGCGCCCGTGTGCGAAGTTTGGTGGCTTTATCGGCTTCCTCTGGTTATGGCTGTCATTGATACCCATTCCTTTGGGCTGGTGGCCTCGTGCCGGCCAGGGTTGATCAGGTACCCATGACGACACATTTTGAAAGTTGGCGCTAGAGTCCCGAAAGTCCGTTTGTGCACTCCTGGCATGCCTTCGCGCCCGTTTTCGAAGTTTGGTGGCTTTAGCGGCTTCCTCTGTTTATGGCTGTCATTGATACCCATTGCTTTGGGCTGGGGGCCTCGGGCCGGCCAGGTACCCATGACGACACATTTTGAAAGTTGGCGCTAGAGTCCCGAAAGTCCGTTTGTGGACTCCTGGCATGCCTTTGCGACCGTTTTAGAAGTTTGGTGGCTTTAGCGGCTTCCTCTGTTCATGGCTGTCATTGATAGCCATTCCTTTGGGCTGGTGGCCTCGTGCCGGCCAGGGTTGATCAGGTACCCATGACGACACATTTTGAAAGTTGGCGCTAGAGTCCCGAAAGTCCGTTTGTGCACTCCTGGCATGCCTTCGCGCCCGTGTGCGAAGTTTGGTGGCTTTAGCGGCTTCCTCTGTTCATGGCTGTCATTGACACCCATTGCTTTGGGCTGGCGGCCTCGGGCCGGCCAGGTTGGTCAGGTACCCATGACGACACATTTTGAAAGTAGGCGCTGGAGTCCCGAAAGTCCGTGTTTGCACTCCTGGCATGCCTTCGCGCCCGTGTGCGAAGTTTGGTGGCTTTAGCGGCTTCCTCTGTTCATGGCTGTCATTGACACCCATTGCTTTGGGCTGGCGGCCTCGGGCCGGCCAGGTTGGTCAGGTACCCATGACGACACATTTTGAAAGTAGGCGCTAGAGTCCCGAAAGTCCGTTTGTGCACTCCTGGCATGCCTTCATGACATTGTGCCAAGTTTGGTGGCTTTAGCGGCTTCCTCTGTTTATGGCTGTCATTGACACCCATTGCTTTGGGCTGGCGGCCTCGGGCCGGCCAGGTTGGTCAGGTACCCATGACGACACATTTTGAAAGTAGGCGCTGGAGTCCCGAAAGTCCGTGTGTGGACTCCTGGCATGCCTTTGCGACCGTTTTAGAAGTTTGATGGCTTTAGCGGCTTCCTCTGTTCATGGCTGTCATTGATACCCATTCCTTTGGGCTGGTGGCCTCGTGCCGGCCAGGTTTGATCAGGTACCCATGACGACACATTTTGAAAGTTGGCGCTAGAGTCCCGAAAGTCCGTTTGTGCACTCCTGGCATGCCTTCATGACATTGTGCCAAGTTTGGTGGCTTTAGCGGCTTCCTCTGTTTATGGCTATCATTGACACCCATTGCTTTGGGCTGGCGGCCTCGGGCCGGCCAGGTTGGTCAGGTAACCATGACGACACATTTTGAAAGTTGGCGCTGGAGTCCCGAAAGTCCGTGTGTGCACTCCTGGCATGCCTTCGCGCCCGTGTGCGAAGTTTGGTGGCTTTAGCGGCTTCCTCTGTTCATGGCTGTCATTGACACCCATTGCTTTGGGCTGGGGGCCTCGGGCCGGCCAGGTACCCATGACGACACATTTTGAAAGTTGGCGCTAGAGTCCCGAAAGTCCGTTTGTGCACTCCTGGCATGCCTTCATGACATTGTGCCAAGTTTGGTGGCTTTAGCGGCTTCGTCTGTTTATGGCTGTCATTGATACCCATTGCTTTGGGCTGGCGGCCTCGGGCCGGCCAGGTTGGTCAGGTAACCATGACGACACATTTTGAAAGTTGGCGCTGGAGTCCCGAAAGTCTGTGTGTGGACTCCTGGCATGCCGTTGCGCCCGTTTTCGAAGTTTGGTGGCTTTAGCGGCTTCCTCTGTTTATGGCTGTCATTGATACCCATTGCTTTGGGCTGGGGGCCTCGGGCCGGCCAGGTACCCATGACGACACATTTTGAAAGTAGGCGCTGGAGTCCCGAAAGTCCGTGTGTGGACTCCTGGCATGCCTTCGCGCCCGTGTGCGAAGTTTGGTGGCTTTAGCGGCTTCCTCTGTTCATGGCTGTCATTGACACCCATTGCTTTGGGCTGGCGGCCTCGGGCCGGCCAGGTTGGTCAGGTACCCATGACGACACATTTTGAAAGTAGGCGCTAGAGTCCCGAAAGTCCGTTTGTGCACTCCTGGCATGCCTTCATGACATTGTGCCAAGTTTGGTGGCTTTAGCGGCTTCCTCTGTTCATGGCTGTCATTGACACCCATTGCTTTGGGCTGGGGGCCTCGGGCCGGCCAGGTACCCATGACGACACATTTTGAAAGTTGGCGCTAGAGTCCCGAAAGTCCGTTTGTGCACTCCTGGCATGCCTTCATGACATTGTGCCAAGTTTGGTGGCTTTAGCGGCTTCCTCTGTTTATGGCTGCCATTGATACCCATTGCTTTGGGCTGGTGGCCTCGGGCCGGCCAGGGTTGGTCAGGTACCCATGACGACACATTTTGAAAGTTGGCGCTAGAGTCCCGAAAGTCCGTTTGTGCAGTCCTGGCATGCCTTCGCGCCCGTTTTCGAAGTTTGGTGGCTTTAGCGGCTTCCTCTGTTCATGGCTGTCATTGACACCCATTGCTTTGGGCTGGGGGCCTCGGGCCGGCCAGGTACCCATGACGACACATTTTGAAAGTTGGCGCTAGAGTCCCGAAAGTCCGTTTGTGCACTCCTGGCATGCCTTCATGACATTGTGCCAAGTTTGGTGGCTTTAGCGGCTTCGTCTGTTTATGGCTGTCATTGATACCCATTGCTTTGGGCTGGCGGCCTCGGGCCGGCCAGGTTGGTCAGGTAACCATGACGACACATTTTGAAAGTTGGCGCTAGAGTCCCGAAAGTCCGTTTGTGCACTCCTGGCATGCCTTCGCGCCCGTTTTCGAAGTTTGGTGGCTTTAGCGGCTTCCTCTGTTCATGGCTGTCATTGACACCCATTGCTTTGGGCTGGCGGCCTCGGGCCGGCCAGGTTGGTCAGGTACCCATGACGACACATTTTGAAAGTAGGCGCTGGAGTCCCGAAAGTCCGTGTGTGGACTCCTGGCATGCCGTTGCCCCCGTTTTCGAAGTTTGGTGTCTTTAGCGGCTTCCTCTGTTTATGGCTGTCATTGATACCCATTGCTTTGTGCTGGGGGCTTCGGGCCGGCCAGGTACCCATAACGACACATTTTGAAAGTTGGCGCTGGAGTCCCGAAAGTCCGTTTGTGGACTCCTGGCATGCCTTTGCGACCGTTTTAGAAGTTTGGTGGCTTTAGCGGCTTCCTCTGTTCATGGCTGTCATTGATAGCCATTCCTTTGGGCTGGTGGCCTCGTGCCGGCCAGGTTTGATCAGGTACCCATGACGACACATTTTGAAAGTTGGCGCTAGAGTCCCGAAAGTCCGTGTTTGCACTCCTGGCATGCCTTCGCGCCCGTGTGCGAAGTTTGGTGGCTTTAGCGGCTTCCTCTGTTCATGGCTGTCATTGACACCCATTGCTTTGGGCTGGCGGCCTCGGGCCGGCCAGGTTGGTCAGGTACCCATGACGACACATTTTGAAAGTAGGCGCTGGAGTCCCGAAAGTCCGTGTGTGGACTCCTGGCATGCCGTTGCGCCCGTTTTCGAAGTTTGGTGGCTTTAGCGGCTTCCTCTGTTTATGGCTGTCATTGATACCCATTGCTTTGGGCTGGGGGCCTCGGGCCGGCCAGGTACCCATGACGACACATTTTGAAAGTTGGCGCTAGAGTCCCGAAAGTCCGTTTGTGCACTCCTGGCATGCCTTCATGACATTGTGCCAAGTTTGGTGGCTTTAGCGGCTTCGTCTGTTTATGGCTGTCATTGATACCCATTGCTTTGGGCTGGCGGCCTCGGGCCGGCCAGGTTGGTCAGGTAACCATGACGACACATTTTGAAAGTTGGCGCTGGAGTCCCGAAAGTCTGTGTGTGGACTCCTGGCATGCCGTTGCGCCCGTTTTCGAAGTTTGGTGGCTTTAGCAGCTTCCTCTGTTTATGGCTGTCATTGATACCCATTGCTTTGGGCTGGGGGCCTCGGGCCGGCCAGGTACCCATGACGACACATTTTGAAAGTAGGCGCTGGAGTCCCGAAAGTCCGTGTGTGGACTCCTGGCATGCCTTCATGACATTGTGCCAAGTTTGGTGGCTTTAGCGGCTTCCTCTGGTTATGGCTGTCATTGACACCCATTGCTTTGGGCTGGCGGCCTCGGGCCGGCCAGGTTGGTCAGGTAACCATGACGACACATTTTGAAAGTTGGCGCTGGAGTCCCGAAAGTCCGTGTGTGCACTCCTGGCATGCCTTCGCGCCCGTGTGCGAAGTTTGGTGGCTTTATCGGCTTCCTCTGGTTATGGCTGTCATTGATACCCATTGCTTTGGGCTGGTGGCCTTGTGCCGGCCAGGGTTGGTCAGGTACCCATGACGACACATTTTGAAAGTTGGCGCTAGAGTCCCGAAAGTCCGTTTGTGGACTCCTGGCATGCCTTTGCGACCGTTTTAGAAGTTTGGTGGCTTTAGCGGCTTCCTCTGTTCATGGCTGTCATTGATACCCATTCCTTTGGGCTGGTGGCCTCGTGCCGTCCAGGGTTGATCAGGTACCCATAGACGACACATTTTGAAAGTTGGCGCTGGAGTCCCGAAAGTCCGTGTGTGCACTCCTGGCATGCCTTCGCGCCCGTGTGCGAAGTTTGGTGGCTTTATCGGCTTCCTCTGGTTATGGCTGTCATTGATACCCATTCCTTTGGGCTGGTGGCCTCGTGCCGGCCAGGGTTGATCAGGTACCCATGACGACACATTTTGAAAGTTGGCGCTAGAGTCCCGAAAGTCCGTTTGTGGACTCCTGGCATGCCTTTGCGACCGTTTTAGAAGTTTGGTGGCTTTAGCGGCTTCCTCTGTTCATGGCTGTCATTGATAGCCATTCCTTTGGGCTGGTGGCCTCGTGCCGGCCAGGGTTGATCAGGTACCCATGACGACACATTTTGAAAGTTGGCGCTAGAGTCCCGAAAGTCCGTTTGTGCACTCCTGGCATGCCTTCGCGCCCGTGTGCGAAGTTTGGTGGCTTTAGCGGCTTCCTCTGTTCATGGCTGTCATTGACACCCATTGCTTTGGGCTGGCGGCCTCGGGCCGGCCAGGTTGGTCAGGTACCCATGACGACACATTTTGAAAGTAGGCGCTGGAGTCCCGAAAGTCCGTGTTTGCACTCCTGGCATGCCTTCGCGCCCGTGTGCGAAGTTTGGTGGCTTTAGCAGCTTCCTCTGTTCATGGCTGTCATTGACACCCATTGCTTTGGGCTGGCGGCCTCGGGCCGGCCAGGTTGGTCAGGTACCCATGACGACACATTTTGAAAGTAGGCGCTAGAGTCCCGAAAGTCCGTTTGTGCACTCCTGGCATGCCTTCATGACATTGTGCCAAGTTTGGTGGCTTTAGCGGCTTCCTCTGTTTATGGCTGTCATTGACACCCATTGCTTTGGGCTGGCGGCCTCGGGCCGGCCAGGTTGGTCAGGTACCCATGACGACACATTTTGAAAGTAGGCGCTGAAGTCCCGAAAGTCCGTGTGTGGACTCCTGGCATGCCGTTGAGCCCGTTTTCGAAGTTTGGTGGCTTTAGCGGCTTCCTCTGTTTATGGCTGTCATTGATACCCATTGCTTTGGGCTGGGGGCCTCGGGCCGGCCAGGTACCCATGACGACACATTTTGAAAGTTGGCGCTAGAGTCCCGAAAGTCCGTTTGTGGACTCCTGGCATGCCTTTGCGACCGTTTTAGAAGTTTGGTGGCTTTAGCGGCTTCCTCTGTTCATGGCTGTCATTGATAGCCATTCCTTTGGGCTGGTGGCCTCGTGCCGTCCAGGGTTGATCAGGTACCCATAGACGACACATTTTGAAAGTTGGCGCTAGAGTCCCAAAAGTCCGTTTGTGCACTCCTGGCATGCCTTCGCGCCCGTTTTCGAAGTTTGGTGGCTTTAGCGGCTTCCTCTGTTTATGGCTGTCATTGACACCCATTGCTTTGGGCTGGCGGCCTCGGGCCGGCCAGGTTGGTCAGGTAACCATGACGACACATTTTGAAAGTTGGCGCTGGAGTCCCGAAAGTCCGTGTGTGCACTCCTGGCATGCCTTCGCGCCCGTGTGCGAAGTTTGGTGGCTTTATCGGCTTCCTCTGGTTATGGCTGTCATTGATACCCATTGCTTTGGGCTGGTGGCCTTGTGCCGGCCAGGGTTGGTCAGGTACCCATGATGACACATTTTGAAAGTTGGCGCTAGAGTCCCGAAAGTCCGTGTGTGGACTCCTGGCATGCCGTTGAGCCCGTTTTCGAAGTTTGGTGGCTTTAGTGGCTTCCTCTGTTTATGGCTGTCATTGATACCCATTGCTTTGGGCTGGGGGCCTCGGGCCGGCCAGGTACCCATGACGACACATTTTGAAAGTTGGCGCTAGAGTCCCGAAAGTCCGTTTGTGGACTCCTGGCATGCCTTCATGACATTGTGCCAAGTTTGGTGGCTTTAGCGGCTTCCTCTGTTTATGGCTATCATTGACACCCATTGCTTTGGGCTGGCGGCCTCGGGCCGGCCAGGTTGGTCAGGTAACCATGACGACACATTTTGAAAGTTGGCGCTGGAGTCCCGAAAGTCCGTGTGTGCACTCCTGGCATGCCTTCGCGCCCGTGTGCGAAGTTTGGTGGCTTTAGCGGCTTCCTCTGTTCATGGCTGTCATTGACACCCATTGCTTTGGGCTGGGGGCCTCGGGCCGGCCAGGTACCCATGACGACACATTTTGAAAGTTGGCGCTAGAGTCCCGAAAGTCCGTTTGTGCACTCCTGGCATGCCTTCATGACATTGTGCCAAGTTTGGTGGCTTTAGCGGCTTCGTCTGTTTATGGCTGTCATTGATACCCATTGCTTTGGGCTGGCGGCCTCGGGCCGGCCAGGTTGGTCAGGTAACCATGACGACACATTTTGAAAGTTGGCGCTGGAGTCCCGAAAGTCTGTGTGTGGACTCCTGGCATGCCGTTGCGCCCGTTTTCGAAGTTTGGTGGCTTTAGCGGCTTCCTCTGTTTATGGCTGTCATTGATACCCATTGCTTTGGGCTGGGGGCCTCGGGCCGGCCAGGGTTGATCAGGTACCCATAGACGACACATTTTGAAAGTTGGCGCTGGAGTCCCGAAAGTCCGTGTGTGCACTCCTGGCATGCCTTCGCGCCCGTGTGCGAAGTTTGGTGGCTTTATCGGCTTCCTCTGGTTATGGCTGTCATTGATACCCATTCCTTTGGGCTGGTGGCCTCGTGCCGGCCAGGGTTGATCAGGTACCCATGACGACACATTTTGAAAGTTGGCGCTAGAGTCCCGAAAGTCCGTTTGTGGACTCCTGGCATGCCTTTGCGACCGTTTTAGAAGTTTGGTGGCTTTAGCGGCTTCCTCTGTTCATGGCTGTCATTGATAGCCATTCCTTTGGGCTGGTGGCCTCGTGCCGGCCAGGGTTGATCAGGTACCCATGACGACACATTTTGAAAGTTGGCGCTAGAGTCCCGAAAGTCCGTTTGTGCA
This sequence comes from Anarhichas minor, assembly GCF_050575085.1. Taxonomy (NCBI): domain Eukaryota; kingdom Metazoa; phylum Chordata; class Actinopteri; order Perciformes; family Anarhichadidae; genus Anarhichas; species Anarhichas minor. Next base: position 1,024,474 of record NW_027466461.1, on the reverse strand, counting down.
CTCCTGGCATGCCTTCGCGCCCGTGTGCGAAGTTTGGTGGCTTTAGCGGCTTCCTCTGTTCATGGCTGTCATTGACACCCATTGCTTTGGGCTGGCGGCCTCGGGCCGGCCAGGTTGGTCAGGTACCCATGACGACACATTTTGAAAGTAGGCGCTGGAGTCCCGAAAGTCCGTGTTTGCACTCCTGGCATGCCTTCGCGCCCGTGTGCGAAGTTTGGTGGCTTTAGCAGCTTCCTCTGTTCATGGCTGTCATTGACACCCATTGCTTTGGGCTGGCGGCCTCGGGCCGGCCAGGTTGGTCAGGTACCCATGACGACACATTTTGAAAGTAGGCGCTAGAGTCCCGAAAGTCCGTTTGTGCACTCCTGGCATGCCTTCATGACATTGTGCCAAGTTTGGTGGCTTTAGCGGCTTCCTCTGTTTATGGCTGTCATTGACACCCATTGCTTTGGGCTGGCGGCCTCGGGCCGGCCAGGTTGGTCAGGTACCCATGACGACACATTTTGAAAGTAGGCGCTGAAGTCCCGAAAGTCCGTGTGTGGACTCCTGGCATGCCGTTGAGCCCGTTTTCGAAGTTTGGTGGCTTTAGCGGCTTCCTCTGTTTATGGCTGTCATTGATACCCATTGCTTTGGGCTGGGGGCCTCGGGCCGGCCAGGTACCCATGACGACACATTTTGAAAGTTGGCGCTAGAGTCCCGAAAGTCCGTTTGTGGACTCCTGGCATGCCTTTGCGACCGTTTTAGAAGTTTGGTGGCTTTAGCGGCTTCCTCTGTTCATGGCTGTCATTGATAGCCATTCCTTTGGGCTGGTGGCCTCGTGCCGTCCAGGGTTGATCAGGTACCCATAGACGACACATTTTGAAAGTTGGCGCTAGAGTCCCAAAAGTCCGTTTGTGCACTCCTGGCATGCCTTCGCGCCCGTTTTCGAAGTTTGGTGGCTTTAGCGGCTTCCTCTGTTTATGGCTGTCATTGACACCCATTGCTTTGGGCTGGCGGCCTCGGGCCGGCCAGGTTGGTCAGGTAACCATGACGACACATTTTGAAAGTTGGCGCTGGAGTCCCGAAAGTCCGTGTGTGCACTCCTGGCATGCCTTCGCGCCCGTGTGCGAAGTTTGGTGGCTTTATCGGCTTCCTCTGGTTATGGCTGTCATTGATACCCATTGCTTTGGGCTGGTGGCCTTGTGCCGGCCAGGGTTGGTCAGGTACCCATGATGACACATTTTGAAAGTTGGCGCTAGAGTCCCGAAAGTCCGTGTGTGGACTCCTGGCATGCCGTTGAGCCCGTTTTCGAAGTTTGGTGGCTTTAGTGGCTTCCTCTGTTTATGGCTGTCATTGATACCCATTGCTTTGGGCTGGGGGCCTCGGGCCGGCCAGGTACCCATGACGACACATTTTGAAAGTTGGCGCTAGAGTCCCGAAAGTCCGTTTGTGGACTCCTGGCATGCCTTCATGACATTGTGCCAAGTTTGGTGGCTTTAGCGGCTTCCTCTGTTTATGGCTATCATTGACACCCATTGCTTTGGGCTGGCGGCCTCGGGCCGGCCAGGTTGGTCAGGTAACCATGACGACACATTTTGAAAGTTGGCGCTGGAGTCCCGAAAGTCCGTGTGTGCACTCCTGGCATGCCTTCGCGCCCGTGTGCGAAGTTTGGTGGCTTTAGCGGCTTCCTCTGTTCATGGCTGTCATTGACACCCATTGCTTTGGGCTGGGGGCCTCGGGCCGGCCAGGTACCCATGACGACACATTTTGAAAGTTGGCGCTAGAGTCCCGAAAGTCCGTTTGTGCACTCCTGGCATGCCTTCATGACATTGTGCCAAGTTTGGTGGCTTTAGCGGCTTCGTCTGTTTATGGCTGTCATTGATACCCATTGCTTTGGGCTGGCGGCCTCGGGCCGGCCAGGTTGGTCAGGTAACCATGACGACACATTTTGAAAGTTGGCGCTGGAGTCCCGAAAGTCTGTGTGTGGACTCCTGGCATGCCGTTGCGCCCGTTTTCGAAGTTTGGTGGCTTTAGCGGCTTCCTCTGTTTATGGCTGTCATTGATACCCATTGCTTTGGGCTGGGGGCCTCGGGCCGGCCAGGTACCCATGACGACACATTTTGAAAGTAGGCGCTGGAGTCCCGAAAGTCCGTGTGTGGACTCCTGGCATGCCTTCATGACATTGTGCCAAGTTTGGTGGCTTTAGCGGCTTCCTCTGGTTATGGCTGTCATTGACACCCATTGCTTTGGGCTGGCGGCCTCGGGCCGGCCAGGTTGGTCAGGTAACCATGACGACACATTTTGAAAGTTGGCGCTGGAGTCCTGAAAGTCCGTGTGTGCACTCCTGGCATGCCTTCGCGCCCGTGTGCGAAGTTTGGTGGCTTTATCGGCTTCCTCTGGTTATGGCTGTCATTGATACCCATTGCTTTGGGCTGGTGGCCTTGTGCCGGCCAGGGTTGGTCAGGTACCCATGACGACACATTTTGAAAGTTGGCGCTAGAGTCCCGAAAGTCCGTTTGTGGACTCCTGGCATGCCTTTGCGACCGTTTTAGAAGTTTGGTGGCTTTAGCGGCTTCCTCTGTTCATGGCTGTCATTGATAGCCATTCCTTTGGGCTGGTGGCCTCGTGCCGGCCAGGGTTGATCAGGTACCCATGACGACACATTTTGAAAGTTGGCGCTAGAGTCCCGAAAGTCCGTTTGTGCACTCCTGGCATGCCTTCGCGCCCGTGTGCGAAGTTTGGTGGCTTTAGCGGCTTCCTCTGTTCATGGCTGTCATTGACACCCATTGCTTTGGGCTGGCGGCCTCGGGCCGGCCAGGTTGGTCAGGTACCCATGACGACACATTTTGAAAGTAGGCGCTGGAGTCCCGAAAGTCCGTGTTTGCACTCCTGGCATGCCTTCGCGCCCGTGTGCGAAGTTTGGTGGCTTTAGCGGCTTCCTCTGTTCATGGCTGTCATTGACACCCATTGCTTTGGGCTGGCGGCCTCGGGCCGGCCAGGTTGGTCAGGTACCCATGACGACACATTTTGAAAGTAGGCGCTAGAGTCCCGAAAGTCCGTTTGTGCACTCCTGGCATGCCTTCATGACATTGTGCCAAGTTTGGTGGCTTTAGCGGCTTCCTCTGTTTATGGCTGTCATTGACACCCATTGCTTTGGGCTGGCGGCCTCGGGCCGGCCAGGTTGGTCAGGTACCCATGACGACACATTTTGAAAGTAGGCGCTGAAGTCCCGAAAGTCCGTGTGTGGACTCCTGGCATGCCGTTGAGCCCGTTTTCGAAGTTTGGTGGCTTTAGCGGCTTCCTCTGTTTATGGCTGTCATTGATACCCATTGCTTTGGGCTGGGGGCCTCGGGCCGGCCAGGTACCCATGACGACACATTTTGAAAGTTGGCGCTAGAGTCCCGAAAGTCCGTTTGTGGACTCCTGGCATGCCTTTGCGACCGTTTTAGAAGTTTGATGGCTTTAGCGGCTTCCTCTGTTCATGGCTGTCATTGATACCCATTCCTTTGGGCTGGTGGCCTCGTGCCGGCCAGGTTTGATCAGGTACCCATGACGACACATTTTGAAAGTTGGCGCTAGAGTCCCGAAAGTCCGTTTGTGCACTCCTGGCATGCCTTCATGACATTGTGCCAAGTTTGGTGGCTTTAGCGGCTTCCTCTGTTTATGGCTATCATTGACACCCATTGCTTTGGGCTGGCGGCCTCGGGCCGGCCAGGTTGGTCAGGTAACCATGACGACACATTTTGAAAGTTGGCGCTGGAGTCCCGAAAGTCCGTGTGTGCACTCCTGGCATGCCTTCGCGCCCGTGTGCGAAGTTTGGTGGCTTTAGCGGCTTCCTCTGTTCATGGCTGTCATTGACACCCATTGCTTTGGGCTGGGGGCCTCGGGCCGGCCAGGTACCCATGACGACACATTTTGAAAGTTGGCGCTAGAGTCCCGAAAGTCCGTTTGTGCACTCCTGGCATGCCTTCATGACATTGTGCCAAGTTTGGTGGCTTTAGCGGCTTCGTCTGTTTATGGCTGTCATTGATACCCATTGCTTTGGGCTGGTGGCCTCGGGCCGGCCAGGTTGGTCAGGTAACCATGACGACACATTTTGAAAGTTGGCGCTGGAGTCCCGAAAGTCTGTGTGTGGACTCCTGGCATGCCGTTGCGCCCGTTTTCGAAGTTTGGTGGCTTTAGCGGCTTCCTCTGTTTATGGCTGTCATTGATACCCATTGCTTTGGGCTGGGGGCCTCGGGCCGGCCAGGTACCCATGACGACACATTTTGAAAGTAGGCGCTGGAGTCCCGAAAGTCCGTGTGTGGACTCCTGGCATGCCTTCATGACATTGTGCCAAGTTTGGTGGCTTTAGCGGCTTCCTCTGGTTATGGCTGTCATTGACACCCATTGCTTTGGGCTGGCGGCCTCGGGCCGGCCAGGTTGGTCAGGTAACCATGACGACACATTTTGAAAGTTGGCGCTGGAGTCCCGAAAGTCCGTGTGTGCACTCCTGGCATGCCTTCGCGCCCGTGTGCGAAGTTTGGTGGCTTTATCGGCTTCCTCTGGTTATGGCTGTCATTGATACCCATTGCTTTGGGCTGGTGGCCTTGTGCCGGCCAGGGTTGGTCAGGTACCCATGACGACACATTTTGAAAGTTGGCGCTAGAGTCCCGAAAGTCCGTTTGTGGACTCCTGGCATGCCTTTGCGACCGTTTTAGAAGTTTGGTGGCTTTAGCGGCTTCCTCTGTTCATGGCTGTCATTGATACCCATTCCTTTGGGCTGGTGGCCTCGTGCCGTCCAGGGTTGATCAGGTACCCATAGACGACACATTTTGAAAGTTGGCGCTAGAGTCCCAAAAGTCCGTTTGTGCACTCCTGGCATGCCTTCGCGCCCGTTTTCGAAGTTTGGTGGCTTTAGCGGCTTCCTCTGTTTATGGCTGTCATTGACACCCATTGCTTTGGGCTGGCGGCCTCGGGCCGGCCAGGTTGGTCAGGTAACCATGACGACACATTTTGAAAGTTGGCGCTGGAGTCCCGAAAGTCCGTGTGTGCACTCCTGGCATGCCTTCGCGCCCGTGTGCGAAGTTTGGTGGCTTTATCGGCTTCCTCTGGTTATGGCTGTCATTGATACCCATTGCTTTGGGCTGGTGGCCTTGTGCCGGCCAGGGTTGGTCAGGTACCCATGATGACACATTTTGAAAGTTGGCGCTAGAGTCCCGAAAGTCCGTTTGTGGACTCCTGGCATGCCTTTGCGACCGTTTTAGAAGTTTGGTGGCTTTAGCGGCTTCCTCTGTTCATGGCTGTCATTGATACCCATTCCTTTGGGCTGGTGGCCTCGTGCCGTCCAGGGTTGATCAGGTACCCATAGACGACACATTTTGAAAGTTGGCGCTGGAGTCCCGAAAGTCCGTGTGTGCACTCCTGGCATGCCTTCGCGCCCGTGTGCGAAGTTTGGTGGCTTTATCGGCTTCCTCTGGTTATGGCTGTCATTGATACCCATTCCTTTGGGCTGGTGGCCTCGTGCCGGCCAGGGTTGATCAGGTACCCATGACGACACATTTTGAAAGTTGGCGCTAGAGTCCCGAAAGTCCGTTTGTGCACTCCTGGCATGCCTTCGCGCCCGTTTTCGAAGTTTGGTGGCTTTAGCGGCTTCCTCTGTTTATGGCTGTCATTGATACCCATTGCTTTGGGCTGGGGGCCTCGGGCCGGCCAGGTACCCATGACGACACATTTTGAAAGTTGGCGCTAGAGTCCCGAAAGTCCGTTTGTGGACTCCTGGCATGCCTTTGCGACCGTTTTAGAAGTTTGGTGGCTTTAGCGGCTTCCTCTGTTCATGGCTGTCATTGATAGCCATTCCTTTGGGCTGGTGGCCTCGTGCCGTCCAGGGTTGATCAGGTACCCATAGACGACACATTTTGAAAGTTGGCGCTAGAGTCCCAAAAGTCCGTTTGTGCACTCCTGGCATGCCTTCGCGCCCGTTTTCGAAGTTTGGTGGCTTTAGCGGCTTCCTCTGTTTATGGCTGTCATTGACACCCATTGCTTTGGGCTGGCGGCCTCGGGCCGGCCAGGTTGGTCAGGTAACCATGACGACACATTTTGAAAGTTGGCGCTGGAGTCCCGAAAGTCCGTGTGTGCACTCCTGGCATGCCTTCGCGCCCGTGTGCGAAGTTTGGTGGCTTTATCGGCTTCCTCTGGTTATGGCTGTCATTGATACCCATTGCTTTGGGCTGGTGGCCTTGTGCCGGCCAGGGTTGGTCAGGTACCCATGATGACACATTTTGAAAGTTGGCGCTAGAGTCCCGAAAGTCCGTGTGTGGACTCCTGGCATGCCGTTGAGCCCGTTTTCGAAGTTTGGTGGCTTTAGTGGCTTCCTCTGTTTATGGCTGTCATTGATACCCATTGCTTTGGGCTGGGGGCCTCGGGCCGGCCAGGTACCCATGACGACACATTTTGAAAGTTGGCGCTAGAGTCCCGAAAGTCCGTTTGTGGACTCCTGGCATGCCTTTGCGACCGTTTTAGAAGTTTGATGGCTTTAGCGGCTTCCTCTGTTCATGGCTGTCATTGATACCCATTCCTTTGGGCTGGTGGCCTCGTGCCGGCCAGGTTTGATCAGGTACCCATGACGACACATTTTGAAAGTTGGCGCTAGAGTCCCGAAAGTCCGTTTGTGCACTCCTGGCATGCCTTCATGACATTGTGCCAAGTTTGGTGGCTTTAGCGGCTTCCTCTGTTTATGGCTATCATTGACACCCATTGCTTTGGGCTGGCGGCCTCGGGCCGGCCAGGTTGGTCAGGTAACCATGACGACACATTTTGAAAGTTGGCGCTGGAGTCCCGAAAGTCCGTGTGTGCACTCCTGGCATGCCTTCGCGCCCGTGTGCGAAGTTTGGTGGCTTTAGCGGCTTCCTCTGTTCATGGCTGTCATTGACACCCATTGCTTTGGGCTGGGGGCCTCGGGCCGGCCAGGTACCCATGACGACACATTTTGAAAGTTGGCGCTAGAGTCCCGAAAGTCCGTTTGTGCACTCCTGGCATGCCTTCATGACATTGTGCCAAGTTTGGTGGCTTTAGCGGCTTCGTCTGTTTATGGCTGTCATTGATACCCATTGCTTTGGGCTGGCGGCCTCGGGCCGGCCAGGTTGGTCAGGTAACCATGACGACACATTTTGAAAGTTGGCGCTGGAGTCCCGAAAGTCTGTGTGTGGACTCCTGGCATGCCGTTGCGCCCGTTTTCGAAGTTTGGTGGCTTTAGCGGCTTCCTCTGTTTATGGCTGTCATTGATACCCATTGCTTTGGGCTGGGGGCCTCGGGCCGGCCAGGTACCCATGACGACACATTTTGAAAGTAGGCGCTGGAGTCCCGAAAGTCCGTGTGTGGACTCCTGGCATGCCTTCATGACATTGTGCCAAGTTTGGTGGCTTTAGCGGCTTCCTCTGGTTATGGCTGTCATTGACACCCATTGCTTTGGGCTGGCGGCCTCGGGCCGGCCAGGTTGGTCAGGTACCCATGACGACACATTTTGAAAGTTGGCGCTAGAGTCCCGAAAGTCCGTTTGTGGACTCCTGGCATGCCTTTGCGACCGTTTTAGAAGTTTGGTGGCTTTAGCGGCTTCCTCTGTTCATGGCTGTCATTGATACCCATTCCTTTGGGCTGGTGGCCTCGTGCCGTCCAGGGTTGATCAGGTACCCATAGACGACACATTTTGAAAGTTGGCGCTAGAGTCCCAAAAGTCCGTTTGTGCACTCCTGGCATGCCTTCGCGCCCGTTTTCGAAGTTTGGTGGCTTTAGCGGCTTCCTCTGTTTATGGCTGTCATTGACACCCATTGCTTTGGGCTGGCGGCCTCGGGCCGGCCAGGTTGGTCAGGTAACCATGACGACACATTTTGAAAGTTGGCGCTGGAGTCCCGAAAGTCCGTGTGTGCACTCCTGGCATGCCTTCGCGCCCGTGTGCGAAGTTTGGTGGCTTTATCGGCTTCCTCTGGTTATGGCTGTCATTGATACCCATTGCTTTGGGCTGGTGGCCTTGTGCCGGCCAGGGTTGGTCAGGTACCCATGATGACACATTTTGAAAGTTGGCGCTAGAGTCCCGAAAGTCCGTTTGTGGACTCCTGGCATGCCTTTGCGACCGTTTTAGAAGTTTGATGGCTTTAGCGGCTTCCTCTGTTCATGGCTGTCATTGATACCCATTCCTTTGGGCTGGTGGCCTCGTGCCGGCCAGGTTTGATCAGGTACCCATGACGACACATTTTGAAAGTTGGCGCTAGAGTCCCGAAAGTCCGTTTGTGCACTCCTGGCATGCCTTCATGACATTGTGCCAAGTTTGGTGGCTTTAGCGGCTTCCTCTGTTTATGGCTATCATTGACACCCATTGCTTTGGGCTGGCGGCCTCGGGCCGGCCAGGTTGGTCAGGTAACCATGACGACACATTTTGAAAGTTGGCGCTGGAGTCCCGAAAGTCCGTGTGTGCACTCCTGGCATGCCTTCGCGCCCGTGTGCGAAGTTTGGTGGCTTTAGCGGCTTCCTCTGTTCATGGCTGTCATTGACACCCATTGCTTTGGGCTGGGGGCCTCGGGCCGGCCAGGTACCCATGACGACACATTTTGAAAGTTGGCGCTAGAGTCCCGAAAGTCCGTTTGTGCACTCCTGGCATGCCTTCATGACATTGTGCCAAGTTTGGTGGCTTTAGCGGCTTCGTCTGTTTATGGCTGTCATTGATACCCATTGCTTTGGGCTGGCGGCCTCGGGCCGGCCAGGTTGGTCAGGTAACCATGACGACACATTTTGAAAGTTGGCGCTGGAGTCCCGAAAGTCTGTGTGTGGACTCCTGGCATGCCGTTGCGCCCGTTTTCGAAGTTTGGTGGCTTTAGCGGCTTCCTCTGTTTATGGCTGTCATTGATACCCATTGCTTTGGGCTGGGGGCCTCGGGCCGGCCAGGTACCCATGACGACACATTTTGAAAGTAGGCGCTGGAGTCCCGAAAGTCCGTGTGTGGACTCCTGGCATGCCTTCATGACATTGTGCCAAGTTTGGTGGCTTTAGCGGCTTCCTCTGGTTATGGCTGTCATTGACACCCATTGCTTTGGGCTGGCGGCCTCGGGCCGGCCAGGTTGGTCAGGTAACCATGACGACACATTTTGAAAGTTGGCGCTGGAGTCCTGAAAGTCCGTGTGTGCACTCCTGGCATGCCTTCGCGCCCGTGTGCGAAGTTTGGTGGCTTTATCGGCTTCCTCTGGTTATGGCTGTCATTGATACCCATTGCTTTGGGCTGGTGGCCTTGTGCCGGCCAGGGTTGGTCAGGTACCCATGACGACACATTTTGAAAGTTGGCGCTAGAGTCCCGAAAGTCCGTTTGTGGACTCCTGGCATGCCTTTGCGACCGTTTTAGAAGTTTGGTGGCTTTAGCGGCTTCCTCTGTTCATGGCTGTCATTGATACCCATTCCTTTGGGCTGGTGGCCTCGTGCCGTCCAGGGTTGATCAGGTACCCATAGACGACACATTTTGAAAGTTGGCGCTAGAGTCCCAAAAGTCCGTTTGTGCACTCCTGGCATGCCTTCGCGCCCGTTTTCGAAGTTTGGTGGCTTTAGCGGCTTCCTCTGTTTATGGCTGTCATTGACACCCATTGCTTTGGGCTGGCGGCCTCGGGCCGGCCAGGTTGGTCAGGTAACCATGACGACACATTTTGAAAGTTGGCGCTGGAGTCCCGAAAGTCCGTGTGTGCACTCCTGGCATGCCTTCGCGCCCGTGTGCGAAGTTTGGTGGCTTTATCGGCTTCCTCTGGTTATGGCTGTCATTGATACCCATTGCTTTGGGCTGGTGGCCTTGTGCCGGCCAGGGTTGGTCAGGTACCCATGATGACACATTTTGAAAGTTGGCGCTAGAGTCCCGAAAGTCCGTTTGTGGACTCCTGGCATGCCTTTGCGACCGTTTTAGAAGTTTGGTGGCTTTAGCGGCTTCCTCTGTTCATGGCTGTCATTGATACCCATTCCTTTGGGCTGGTGGCCTCGTGCCGTCCAGGGTTGATCAGGTACCCATAGACGACACATTTTGAAAGTTGGCGCTGGAGTCCCGAAAGTCCGTGTGTGCACTCCTGGCATGCCTTCGCGCCCGTGTGCGAAGTTTGGTGGCTTTATCGGCTTCCTCTGGTTATGGCTGTCATTGATACCCATTCCTTTGGGCTGGTGGCCTCGTGCCGGCCAGGGTTGATCAGGTACCCATGACGACACATTTTGAAAGTTGGCGCTAGAGTCCCGAAAGTCCGTTTGTGCACTCCTGGCATGCCTTCGCGCCCGTTTTCGAAGTTTGGTGGCTTTAGCGGCTTCCTCTGTTTATGGCTGTCATTGATACCCATTGCTTTGGGCTGGGGGCCTCGGGCCGGCCAGGTACCCATGACGACACATTTTGAAAGTTGGCGCTAGAGTCCCGAAAGTCCGTTTGTGGACTCCTGGCATGCCTTTGCGACCGTTTTAGAAGTTTGGTGGCTTTAGCGGCTTCCTCTGTTCATGGCTGTCATTGATAGCCATTCCTTTGGGCTGGTGGCCTCGTGCCGTCCAGGGTTGATCAGGTACCCATAGACGACACATTTTGAAAGTTGGCGCTAGAGTCCCAAAAGTCCGTTTGTGCACTCCTGGCATGCCTTCGCGCCCGTTTTCGAAGTTTGGTGGCTTTAGCGGCTTCCTCTGTTTATGGCTGTCATTGACACCCATTGCTTTGGGCTGGCGGCCTCGGGCCGGCCAGGTTGGTCAGGTAACCATGACGACACATTTTGAAAGTTGGCGCTGGAGTCCCGAAAGTCCGTGTGTGCACTCCTGGCATGCCTTCGCGCCCGTGTGCGAAGTTTGGTGGCTTTATCGGCTTCCTCTGGTTATGGCTGTCATTGATACCCATTGCTTTGGGCTGGTGGCCTTGTGCCGGCCAGGGTTGGTCAGGTACCCATGATGACACATTTTGAAAGTTGGCGCTAGAGTCCCGAAAGTCCGTTTGTGGACTCCTGGCATGCCTTTGCGACCGTTTTAGAAGTTTGGTGGCTTTAGCGGCTTCCTCTGTTCATGGCTGTCATTGATACCCATTCCTTTGGGCTGGTGGCCTCGTGCCGTCCAGGGTTGATCAGGTACCCATAGACGACACATTTTGAAAGTTGGCGCTGGAGTCCCGAAAGTCCGTGTGTGCACTCCTGGCATGCCTTCGCGCCCGTGTGCGAAGTTTGGTGGCTTTATCGGCTTCCTCTGGTTATGGCTGTCATTGATACCCATTCCTTTGGGCTGGTGGCCTCGTGCCGGCCAGGGTTGATCAGGTACCCATGACGACACATTTTGAAAGTTGGCGCTAGAGTCCCGAAAGTCCGTTTGTGCACTCCTGGCATGCCTTCGCGCCCGTTTTCGAAGTTTGGTGGCTTTAGCGGCTTCCTCTGTTTATGGCTGTCATTGATACCCATTGCTTTGGGCTGGGGGCCTCGGGCCGGCCAGGTACCCATGACGACACATTTTGAAAGTTGGCGCTAGAGTCCCGAAAGTCCGTTTGTGGACTCCTGGCATGCCTTTGCGACCGTTTTAGAAGTTTGGTGGCTTTAGCGGCTTCCTCTGTTCATGGCTGTCATTGATAGCCATTCCTTTGGGCTGGTGGCCTCGTGCCGGCCAGGGTTGATCAGGTACCCATGACGACACATTTTGAAAGTTGGCGCTAGAGTCCCGAAAGTCCGTTTGTGCACTCCTGGCATGCCTTCGCGCCCGTGTGCGAAGTTTGGTGGCTTTAGCGGCTTCCTCTGTTCATGGCTGTCATTGACACCCATTGCTTTGGGCTGGCGGCCTCGGGCCGGCCAGGTTGGTCAGGTACCCATGACGACACATTTTGAAAGTAGGCGCTGGAGTCCCGAAAGTCCGTGTTTGCACTCCTGGCATGCCTTCGCGCCCGTGTGCGAAGTTTGGTGGCTTTAGCGGCTTCCTCTGTTCATGGCTGTCATTGACACCCATTGCTTTGGGCTGGCGGCCTCGGGCCGGCCAGGTTGGTCAGGTACCCATGACGACACATTTTGAAAGTAGGCGCTAGAGTCCCGAAAGTCCGTTTGTGCACTCCTGGCATGCCTTCATGACATTGTGCCAAGTTTGGTGGCTTTAGCGGCTTCCTCTGTTTATGGCTGTCATTGACACCCATTGCTTTGGGCTGGCGGCCTCGGGCCGGCCAGGTTGGTCAGGTACCCATGACGACACATTTTGAAAGTAGGCGCTGGAGTCCCGAAAGTCCGTGTGTGGACTCCTGGCATGCCGTTGAGCCCGTTTTCGAAGTTTGGTGGCTTTAACGGCTTCCTCTGTTTATGGCTGTCATTGATACCCATTGCTTTGGGCTGGGGGCCTCGGGCCGGCCAGGTACCCATGACGACACATTTTGAAAGTTGGCGCTAGAGTCCCGAAAGTCCGTTTGTGGACTCCTGGCATGCCTTTGCGACCGTTTTAGAAGTTTGATGGCTTTAGCGGCTTCCTCTGTTCATGGCTGTCATTGACACCCATTGCTTTGGGCTGGCGGCCTCGGGCCGGCCAGGTTGGTCAGGTAACCATGACGACACATTTTGAAAGTTGGCGCTGGAGTCCCGAAAGTCCGTGTGTGCACTCCTGGCATGCCTTCGCGCCCGTGTGCGAAGTTTGGTGGCTTTAGCGGCTTCCTCTGTTCATGGCTGTCATTGACACCCATTGCTTTGGGCTGGCGGCCTCGGGCCGGCCAGTTTTGTCAGTTACCCATGACGACACATTTTGAAAGTTGGCGCTAGAGTCCCGAAAGTCTGTTTGTGGACTCCTGGCATGCCTTCGCACCCATTTTCGAAGTTTGGTGGCTTTATCGGCTTCCTCTGTTTATGGCTGTCATTGACACCCATTGCTTTGGGCTGGCGGCCTCGGGCAGGCCAGGGTTGGTCAGGTAACCATGACGACACATTTTGAAAGTAGGCGCTGGAGTCCCGAAAGTCCGTGTGTGAACTCCTGGCATGCCGTCGCGCCCGTTTTCGAAGTTTGGTGGCTTTAGCGGCTTCGTCTGTTTATGGCTGTCATTGATACCCATTGCTTTGGGCTGGTGGCCTCGTGCCGGCCAGGGTTGGTCAGGTACCCATGACGACACATTTTGAAAGTTGGCGCTAGAGTCCCGAAAGTCCGTTTGTGCACTCCTGTCATGCCTTCGCTCCCGTTTTCGAAGTTTGTTGGCTTTAGCGGCTTCCTCTGTTTATGGCTGTCATTGACACCCATTGCTTTGGGCTGGTGGCCTTGTGCCGGCCAGGGTTGGTCAGGTACCCATGACGACACATTTTGAAAGTTGGCGCTGGAGTCCTGAAAGTCCGTTTGTGCACTCCTGGCATGCCGTCGCGCCCGTTTCCGAAGTTTGGTGGCTTTAGCGGCTTCCTCTGTTTATGGCTGTCATTGATACCCATTGCTTTGGGCTGGTGGCCTCGTGCCGGCCAGTGTTGGTCAGGTACCCATGACGACACATTTTGAAAGTTGGCGCTAGAGTCCCGAAAGTCCGTTTGTGCACTCCCGGCATGCCTTCGCGCCCGTTTTCGAAGTTTGGTGGCTTTAGCGGCTTCCTCTGTTTATGGCTGTCATTGACACCCATTGCTTTGGGCTGGTGGCCTCGTGCCGGCCAGGGTTGGTCAGGTACCCATGACGACACATTTTGAAAGTTGGCGCTGGAGTCCCGAAAGTCCGTTTGTGCACTCCTGGCATGCCGTCGCGCCCGTTTCCGAAGTTTGGTGGCTTTAGCGGCTTCCTCTGTTTATGGCTGTCATTGACACCCATTGCTTTGGGCTGGCGGCCTCGGGCCGGCCAGGTTGGTCAGGTACCCATGACGACACATTTTGAAAGTAGGCGCTGGAGTCCCGAAAGTCCGTTTGTGCACTCCTGGCATGCCTTCGCGCCCGTTTTCGAAGTTTGGTGGCTTTATCGGCTTCCACTGTTTATGGCTGTCATTGACACCCATTGCTTTGGGCTGGCGGCCTCGGGCCGGCCAGGTACCCATGACGACACATTTTGAAAGTTGGCGCTGGAGTCCCGAAAGTACATGTGTGCACTCCTGGCATGCCTTCGCGCCCGTGTGCGAAGTTTGGTGGCTTTAGCGGCTTCCTCTGGTTATGGCTGTCATTGATACCCATTGCTTTGGGCTGGTGGCCTTGTGCCGGCCAGGGTTGGTCAGGTACCCATGACGACACATTTTGAAAGTTGGCGCTAGAGTCCCGAAAGTCCGTTTGTGCACTCCTGGCATGCCTTCGCGCCCGTTTTCAAAGTTTGGTGGCTTTAGCGGCTTCCTCTGTTTATGGCTGTCATTGATACCCATTGCTTTGGGCTGGTGGCCTCGTGCCGGCCAGGGTTGGTCAGGTACCCATGACGACACATTTTGAAAGTTGGCGCTAGAGTCCCGAAAGTCCGTTTGTGCACTCCCGGCATGCCTTCGCGCCCGTTTTCGAAGTTTGGTGGCTTTAGCGGCTTCCTCCGTTTATGGCTGTCATTGAAACCCATTGCTTTGGGCTGGCAGCCTCGGGCCGGCCAGGTTGGTCAGGTAACCATGACGAAACATTTTGAAAGTTGGCGCTGGAGTCCCGAAAGTCCGTTTGTGCACTCCTGGCATGCCTTCGCGCCCGTTTTCAAAGTTTGGTGGCTTTAGCAGCTTCTTCTGTTCATGGCTGTCATTGAAACCCATTGCTTTGGGCTGGCGGCCTCGGGCCAGCCAGGTTGGTCAGGTAACCATGACGACACATTTTGAAAGTTGGCGCTGGAGTCCCGCAAGTCCGTTTGTGCACTCCTGGCATGCCGTCGCGCCCGTTTCCGAAGTTTGGTGGCTTTAGCGGCTTCCTCTGTTCATGGCTGTCATTGACACCCATTGCTTTGGGCTGGCGGCCTCGGGCCGGCCAGTTTTGTCAGTTACCCATGACGACACATTTTGAAAGTTGGCGCTAGAGTCCCGAAAGTCTGTTTGTGGACTCCTGGCATGCCTTCGCACCCGTTTAAGAAGTTTGGTGGCTTTATCGGCTTCCTCTGTTTATGGCTGTCATTGACACCCATTGCTTTGGGCTGGCGGCCTCGGGCAGGCCAGGGTTGGTCAGGTAACCATGACGACACATTTTGAAAGTAGGCGCTGGAGTCCCGAAAGTCCGTGTGTGAACTCCTGGCATGCCGTCGCGCCCGTTTTCGAAGTTTGGTGGCTTTAGCGGCTTCGTCTGTTTATGGCTGTCATTGATACCCATTGCTTTGGGCTGGTGGCCTTGTGCCGGCCAGGGTTGGTCAGGTACCCATGACGACACATTTTGAAAGTTGGCGCTGGAGTCCTGAAAGTCCGTTTGTGCACTCCTGGCATGCCGTCGCGCCCGTTTCCGAAGTTTGGTGGCTTTAGCGGCTTCCTCTGTTTATGGCTGTCATTGATACCCATTGCTTTGGGCTGGTGGCCTCGTGCCGGCCAGTGTTGGTCAGGTACCCATGACGACACATTTTGAAAGTTGGCGCTGGAGTCCCGAAAGTCCGTTTGTGCACTCCTGGCATGCCGTCGCGCCCGTTTCCGAAGTTTGGTGGCTTTAGCGGCTTCCTCTGTTTATGGCTGTCATTGACAACCATTGCTTTGGGCTGGCGGCCTCGGGCCGGCCAGGTTGGTCAGGTAACCATGACGACACATTTTGAAAGTTGGCGCTGGAGTCCTGTAAGTCCGTGTGTGCACTCCTGGCATGCCTTCGCGCCCGTGTGCGAAGTTTGGTGGCTTTAGCGGCTTCCTCTGTTCATGGCTGTCATTGACACCCATTGCTTTGGGCTGGCGGCCTCGGGCCGGCCAGTTTTGTCAGTTACCCATGACGACACATTTTGAAAGTTGGCGCTAGAGTCCCGAAAGTCTGTTTGTGGACTCCTGGCATGCCTTCGCACCCGTTTAAGAAGTTTGGTGGCTTTATCGGCTTCCTCTGTTTATGGCTGTCATTGACACCCATTGCTTTGGGCTGGCGGCCTCGGGCAGGCCAGGGTTGGTCAGGTAACCATGACGACACATTTTGAAAGTAGGCGCTGGAGTCCCGAAAGTCCGTGTGTGAACTCCTGGCATGCCGTCGCGCCCGTTTTCGAAGTTTGGTGGCTTTAGAGGCTTCGTCTGTTTATGGCTGTCATTGATACCCATTGCTTTGGGCTGGTGGCCTCGTGCCGGCCAGGGTTGGTCAGGTACCCATGACGACACATTTTGAAAGTTGGCGCTAGAGTCCCGAAAGTCCGTTTGTGCACTCCTGTCATGCCTTCGCGCCCGTTTTCGAAGTTTGTTGGCTTTAGCGGCTTCCTCTGTTTATGGCTGTCATTGACACCCATTGCTTTGGGCTGGTGGCCTTGTGCCGGCCAGGGTTGGTCAGGTACCCATGACGACACATTTTGAAAGTTGGCGCTGGAGTCCTGAAAGTCCGTTTGTGCACTCCTGGCATGCCGTCGCGCCCGTTTCCGAAGTTTGGTGGCTTTAGCGGCTTCCTCTGTTTATGGCTGTCATTGATACCCATTGCTTTGGGCTGGTGGCCTCGTGCCGGCCAGTGTTGGTCAGGTACCCATGACGACACATTTTGAAAGTTGGCGCTAGAGTCCCGAAAGTCCGTTTGTGCACTCCCGGCATGCCTTCGCGCCCGTTTTCGAAGTTTGGTGGCTTTAGCGGCTTCCTCTGTTTATGGCTGTCATTGACACCCATTGCTTTGGGCTGGTGGCCTCGTGCCGGCCAGGGTTGGTCAGGTACCCATGACGACACATTTTGAAAGTTGGCGCTGGAGTCCCGAAAGTCCGTTTGTGCACTCCTGGCATGCCGTCGCGCCCGTTTCCGAAGTTTGGTGGCTTTAGCGGCTTCCTCTGTTTATGGCTGTCATTGACACCCATTGCTTTGGGCTGGCGGCCTCGGGCCGGCCAGGTTGGTCAGGTACCCATGACGACACATTTTGAAAGTAGGCGCTGGAGTCCCGAAAGTCCGTTTGTGCACTCCTGGCATGCCTTCGCGCCCGTTTTCGAAGTTTGGTGGCTTTATCGGCTTCCACTGTTTATGGCTGTCATTGACACCCATTGCTTTGGGCTGGCGGCCTCGGGCCGGCCAGGTACCCATGACGACACATTTTGAAAGTTGGCGCTGGAGTCCCGAAAGTACATGTGTGCACTCCTGGCATGCCTTCGCGCCCGTGTGCGAAGTTTGGTGGCTTTAGCGGCTTCCTCTGGTTATGGCTGTCATTGATACCCATTGCTTTGGGCTGGTGGCCTTGTGCCGGCCAGGCTTGGTCAGGTACCCATGACGACACATTTTGAAAGTTGGCGCTAGAGTCCCGAAAGTCCGTTTGTGCACTCCTGGCATGCCTTCGCGCCCGTTTTCAAAGTTTGGTGGCTTTAGCGGCTTCCTCTGTTTATGGCTGTCATTGACACCCATTGCTTTGGGCTGGCGGCCTCGTGCCGGCCAGGGTTGGTCAGGTATCCATGACGACACATTTTGAAAGTTGGCGCTGGAGTCCCGAAAGTCCGTTTGTGCACTCCTGGCATGCCGTCGCGCCCGTTTCCGAAGTTTGGTGGCTTTAGCGGCTTCCTCTGTTTATGGCTGTCATTGATACCCATTGCTTTGGGCTGGTGGCCTCGTGCCGGCCAGGGTTGGTCAGGTACCCATGACGACACATTTTGAAAGTTGGCGCTAGAGTCCCGAAAGTCCGTTTGTGCACTCCCGGCATGCCTTCGCGCCCGTTTTCGAAGTTTGGTGGCTTTAGCGGCTTCCTCCGTTTATGGCTGTCATTGAAACCCATTGCTTTGGGCTGGCAGCCTCGGGCCGGCCAGGTTGGTCAGGTAACCATGACGAAACATTTTGAAAGTTGGCGCTGGAGTCCCGAAAGTCCGTTTGTGCACTCCTGGCATGCCTTCGCGCCCGTTTTCAAAGTTTGGTGGCTTTAGCAGCTTCTTCTGTTCATGGCTGTCATTGAAACCCATTGCTTTGGGCTGGCGGCCTCGGGCCAGCCAGGTTGGTCAGGTAACCATGACGACACATTTTGAAAGTTGGCGCTGGAGTCCCGCAAGTCCGTTTGTGCACTCCTGGCATGCCGTCGCGCCCGTTTCCGAAGTTTGGTGGCTTTAGCGGCTTCCTCTGTTCATGGCTGTCATTGACACCCATTGCTTTGGGCTGGTGGCCTCGGGCCGGCCAGTTTTGTCAGTTACCCATGACGACACATTTTGAAAGTTGGCGCTAGAGTCCCGAAAGTCTGTTTGTGGACTCCTGGCATGCCTTCGCACCCGTTTAAGAAGTTTGGTGGCTTTATCGGCTTCCTCTGTTTATGGCTGTCATTGACACCCATTGCTTTGGGCTGGCGGCCTCGGGCAGGCCAGGGTTGGTCAGGTAACCATGACGACACATTTTGAAAGTAGGCGCTGGAGTCCCGAAAGTCCGTGTGTGAACTCCTGGTATGCCGTCGCGCCCGTTTTCGAAGTTTGGTGGCTTTAGCGGCTTCGTCTGTTTATGGCTGTCATTGATACCCATTGCTTTGGGCTGGTGGCCTTGTGCCGGCCAGGGTTGGTCAGGTACCCATGACGACACATTTTGAAAGTTGGCGCTGGAGTCCTGAAAGTCCGTTTGTGCACTCCTGGCATGCCGTCGCGCCCGTTTCCGAAGTTTGGTGGCTTTAGCGGCTTCCTCTGTTTATGGCTGTCATTGATACCCATTGCTTTGGGCTGGTGGCCTCGTGCCGGCCAGTGTTGGTCAGGTACCCATGACGACACATTTTGAAAGTTGGCGCTGGAGTCCCGAAAGTCCGTTTGTGCACTCCTGGCATGCCGTCGCGCCCGTTTCCGAAGTTTGGTGGCTTTAGCGGCTTCCTCTGTTTATGGCTGTCATTGACACCCATTGCTTTGGGCTGGCGGCCTCGGGCCGGCCAGGTTGGTCAGGTAACCATGACGACACATTTTGAAAGTTGGCGCTGGAGTCCCGAAAGTCCGTGTGTGCACTCCTGGCATGCCTTCGCGCCCGTGTGCGAAGTTTGGTGGCTTTAGCGGCTTCCTCTGTTCATGGCTGTCATTGACACCCATTGCTTTGGGCTGGCGGCCTCGGGCCGGCCAGTTTTGTCAGTTACCCATGACGACACATTTTGAAAGTTGGCGCTAGAGTCCCGAAAGTCTGTTTGTGGACTCCTGGCATGCCTTCGCACCCGTTTAAGAAGTTTGGTGGCTTTATCGGCTTCCTCTGTTTATGGCTGTCATTGACACCCATTGCTTTGGGCTGGCGGCCTCGGGCAGGCCAGGGTTGGTCAGGTAACCATGACGACACATTTTGAAAGTAGGCACTGGAGTCCCGAAAGTCCGTGTGTGAACTCCTGGCATGCCGTCGAGCCCGTTTTCGAAGTTTGGTGGCTTTAGCGGCTTCGTCTGTTTATGGCTGTCATTGATACCCATTGCTTTGGGCTGGTGGCCTCGTGCCGGCCAGGGTTGGTCAGGTACCCATGACGACACATTTTGAAAGTTGGCGCTAGAGTCCCGAAAGTCCGTTTGTGCACTCCTGTCATGCCTTCGCGCCCGTTTTCGAAGTTTGTTGGCTTTAGCGGCTTCCTCTGTTTATGGCTGTCATTGACACCCATTGCTTTGGGCTGGTGGCCTTGTGCCGGCCAGGGTTGGTCAGGTACCCATGACGACACATTTTGAAAGTTGGCGCTGGAGTCCTGAAAGTCCGTTTGTGCACTCCTGGCATGCCGTCGCGCCCGTTTCCGAAGTTTGGTGGCTTTAGCGGCTTCCTCTGTTTATGGCTGTCATTGATACCCATTGCTTTGGGCTGGTGGCCTCGTGCCGGCCAGTGTTGGTCAGGTACCCATGACGACACATTTTGAAAGTTGGCGCTAGAGTCCCGAAAGTCCGTTTGTGCACTCCCGGCATGCCTTCGCGCCCGTTTTCGAAGTTTGGTGGCTTTAGCGGCTTCCTCCGTTTATGGCTGTCATTGACACCCATTGCTTTGGGCTGGCGGCCTCGGGCCGTCCAGTATGGTCAGTTACCCATGACGACACATTTTGAAAGTTGGCGCTGGAGTCCCGAAAGTCCGTTTTTGCACTCCTGGCATGCCGTCGCGCCCGTTTCCGAAGTTTGGTGGCTTTAGCGGCTTCCTCTGTTCATGGCTGTCATTGATACCCATTCCTTTGGGCTGGTGGCCTCGTGCCGGCCAGGTTTGATCAGGTACCCATGACGACACATTTTGAAAGTTGGCGCTAGAGTCCCGAAAGTCCGTTTGTGCACTCCTGGCATGCCTTCGCGCCCGTTTTCAAAGTTTGGTGGCTTTAGCGGCTTCCTCTGTTTATGGCTGTCATTGACACCCATTGCTTTGGGATGGCGGCCTCGTGCCGGCCAGGGTTGGTCAGGTATCCATGACGACACATTTTGAAAGTTGGCGCTGGAGTCCCGAAAGTCCGTTTGTGCACTCCTGGCATGCCGTCGCGCCCGTTTCCGAAGTTTGGTGGCTTTAGCGGCTTCCTCCGTTTATGGCTGTCATTGAAACCCATTGCTTTGGGCTGGCAGCCTCGGGCCGGCCAGGTTGGTCAGGTAACCATGACGAAACATTTTGAAAGTTGGCGCTGGAGTCCCGAAAGTCCGTTTGTGCACTCCTGGCATGCCTTCGCGCCCGTTTTCAAAGTTTGGTGGCTTTAGCAGCTTCTTCTGTTCATGGCTGTCATTGAAACCCATTGCTTTGGGCTGGCGGCCTCGGGCCGGCCAGGTTGGTCAGGTAACCATGACGACACATTTTGAAAGTTGGCGCTGGAGTCCCGCAAGTCCGTTTGTGCACTCCTGGCATGCCGTCGCGCCCGTTTCCGAAGTTTGGTGGCTTTAGCGGCTTCCTCTGTTCATGACTGTCATTGACACCCATTGCTTTGGGCTGGCGGCCTCGGGCCGGCCAGGTTGGTCAGGTACCCATGACGACACATTTTGAAAGTTGGCGCTGGAGTCCTGAAAGTCCGTTTGTGCACTCCTGGCATGCCGTCGCGCCCGTTTCCGAAGTTTGGTGGCTTTAGCGGCTTCCTCTGTTCATGGCTGTCATTGATACCCATTCCTTTGGGCTGGTGGCCTCGTGCCGGCCAGGGTTGGTCAGGTACCCATGACGACACATTTTGAAAGTTGGCGCTAGAGTCCCGAAAGTCCGTTTGTGCACTCCCGGCATGCCTTCGCGCCCGTTTTCGAAGTTTGGTGGCTTTAGCGGCTTCCTCCGTTTATGGCTGTCATTGAAACCCATTGCTTTGGGCTGGCAGCCTCGGGCCGGCCAGGTTGGTCAGGTAACCATGACGAAACATTTTGAAAGTTGGCGCTGGAGTCCCGAAAGTCCGTTTGTGCACTCCTGGCATGCCTTCGCGCCCGTTTTCGAAGCTTGGTGGCTTTATCGGCTTCCACTGTTTATGGCTGTCATTGACACCCATTGCTTTGGGCTGGCGGCCTCGGGCCGGCCAGGTACCCATGACGACACATTTTGAAAGTTGGCGCTGGAGTCCCGAAAGTACATGTGTGCACTCCTGGCATGCCTTCGCGCCCGTGTGCGAAGTTTGGTGGCTTTAGCGGCTTCCTCTGTTCATGGCTGTCATTGATACCCATTCCTTTGGGCTGGTGGCCTCGTGCTGGCCAGGTTTGATCAGGTACCCATGACGACACATTTTGAAAGTTGGCGCTAGAGTCCCGAAAGTCCGTTTGTGCACTCCTGGCATGCCGTCGCGCCCGTTTCCGAAGTTTGGTGGCTTTATCGGCTTCCACTGTTTATGGCTGTCATTGACACCCATTGCTTTGGGCTGGCGGCCTCGGGCCGGCCAGGTACCCATGACGACACATTTTGAAAGTTGGCGCTGGAGTCCCGAAAGTCTGTTTGTGCACTCCTGGCATGCCTTCGCGCCCGTTTTCGAAGTTTGGTGGCTTTATCGGCTTCCACTGTTTATGGCTGTCATTGACACCCATTGCTTTGGGCTGGCGGCCTCGGGCCGGCCAGGTACCCATGACGACACATTTTGAAAGTTGGCGCTGGAGTCCCGAAAGTCCATGTGTGCACTCCTGGCATGCCTTCGCGCCCGTGTGCGAAGTTTGGTGGCTTTAGCGGCTTCCTCTGGTTATGGCTGTCATTGATACCCATTGCTTTGGGCTGGTGGCCTTGTGCCGGCCAGGGTTGGTCAGGTACCCATGACGACACATTTTGAAAGTTGGCGCTAGAGTCCCGAAAGTCCGTTTGTGGACTCCTGGCATGCCTTTGCGCCCGTTTTAGAAGTTTGGTGGCTTTAGCGGCTTCCTCTGTTCATGGCTGTCATTGATACCCATTCCTTTGGGCTGGTGGCCTCGTGCCGGCCAGGTTTGATCAGGTACCCATGACGACACATTTTGAAAGTTGGTGCTGGAGTCCCGAAAGTCCGTTTGTGCACTCCTGGCATGCCGTCGCGCCCGTTTCCGAAGTTTGGTGGCTTTAGCGGCTTCCTCTGTTTATGGCTGTCATTGACACCCATTGCTTTGGGCTGGCGGCCTCGGGCCGGCCAGGTACCCATGACGACACATTTTGAAAGTTGGCGCTGGAGTCCCGAAAGTCCATGTGTGCACTCCTGGCATGCCGTCGCGCCCGTGTGCGAAGTTTGGTGGCTTTAGCGGCTTCCTCTGGTTATGGCTGTCATTGATACCCATTGCTTTGGGCTGGTGGCCTTGTGCCGGCCAGGGTTGGTCAGGTACCCATGACGACACATTTTGAAAGTTGGCGCTAGAGTCCCGAAAGTCCGTTTGTGGACTCCTGGCATGCCTTTGCGCCCGTTTTAGAAGTTTGGTGGCTTTAGCGGCTTCCTCTGTTCATGGCTGTCATTGATACCCATTCCTTTGGGCTGGTGGCCTCGTGCCGGCCAGGTTTGATCAGGTACCCATGACGACACATTTTGAAAGTTGGCGCTAGAGTCCCGAAAGTCCGTTTGTGCACTCCTGGCATGCCTTCGCGCCCGTTTCCGAAGTTTGGTGGCTTTAGCGGCTTCCTCTGTTTATGGCTGTCATTGATACCCATTGCTTTGGGCTGGTGGACTCGTGCCGGCCAGGGTTGGTCAGGTACCCATGACGACACATTTTGAAAGTTGGCGCTAGAGTCCCGAAAGTCCGTTTGTGCACTCCCGGCATGCCTTCGCGCCCGTTTTCGAAGTTTGGTGGCTTTAGCGGCTTCCTCCGTTTATGGCTGTCATTGAAACCCATTGCTTTGGGCTGGCAGCCTCGGGCCGGCCAGGTTGGTCAGGTAACCATGACGACACATTTTGAAAGTTGGCACTGGAGTCCCGAAAGTCCGTTTGTGCACTCCTGGCATGCCTTCGCGCCCGTTTTCGAAGTTTGGTGGCTTTAGCGGCTTCCTCTGTTTATGGCTGTCATTGACACCCATTGCTTTGGGCTGGCGGCCTCGGGCCGGCCAGGTTGGTCAGGTACCCATGACGACACATGTTGAAAGTAGGCGCTGGAGTCCCGAAAGTCCGTTTGTGCACTCCTGGCATGCCTTCGCGCCCGTTTTCGAAGTTTGGTGGCTTTATCGGCTTCCACTGTTTATGGCTGTCATTGACACCCATTGCTTTGGGCTGGCGGCCTCGGGCCGGCCAGGTACCCATGACGACACATTTTGAAAGTTGGCGCTGGAGTCCCGAAAGTCCATGTGTGCACTCCTGGCATGCCTTCGCGCCCGTGTGCGAAGTTTGGTGGCTTTAGCGGCTTCCTCTGTTTATGGCTGTCATTGACACCCATTGCTTTGGGCTGGCGGCCTCGGGCCGGCCAGGTTGGTCAGGTACCCATGACGACACATTTTGAAAGTAGGCGCTGGAGTCCCGAAAGTCCATGTGTGCACTCCTGGCATGCCGTCGCGCCCGTTTCCGAAGTTTGGTGGCTTTAGCGGCTTCCTCTGTTTATGGCTGTCATTGACACCCATTGCTTTGGGCTGGCGGCCTCGGGCCGGCCAGGTTGGTCAGGTACCCATGACGACACATTTTGAAAGTAGGCCCTGGAGTCCCGAAAGTCCGTTTGTGCACTCCTGGCATGCCTTCGCGCCCGTTTTCGAAGTTTGGTGGCTTTATCGGCTTCCACTGTTTATGGCTGTCATTGACACCCATTGCTTTGGGCTGGCGGCCTCGGGCCGGCCAGGTACCCATGACGACACATTTTGAAAGTTGGCGCTGGAGTCCCGAAAGTCCATGTGTGCACTCCTGGCATGCCTTCGCGCCCGTGTGCGAAGTTTGGTGGCTTTAGCGGCTTCCTCTGGTTATGGCTGTCATTGATACCCATTGCTTTGGGCTGGTGGCCTTGTGCCGGCCAGGGTTGGTCAGGTACCCATGACGACACATTTTGAAAGTTGGCGCTAGAGTCCCGAAAGTCCGTTTGTGGACTCCTGGCATGCCTTTGCGCCCGTTTTAGAAGTTTGGTGGCTTTAGCGGCTTCCTCTGTTCATGGCTGTCATTGATACCCATTCCTTTGGGCTGGTGGCCTCGTGCCGGCCAGGGTTGATCAGGTACCCATGACGACACATTTTGAAAGTTGGCGCTAGAGTCCCGAAAGTCCGTTTGTGCACTCCCGGCATGCCTTCGCGCCCGTTTTCGAAGTTTGGTGGCTTTAGCGGCTTCCTCTGTTTATGGCTGTCATTGACACCCATTGCTTTGGGCTGGTGGCCTCGTGCCGGCCAGGGTTGGTCAGGTACCCATGACGACACATTTTGAAAGTTGGCGCTGGAGTCCCGAAAGTCCGTTTGTGCACTCCTGGCATGCCGTCGCGCCCGTTTCCGAAGTTTGGTGGCTTTAGCGGCTTCCTCTGTTTATGGCTGTCATTGACACCCATTGCTTTGGGCTGGCGGCCTCGGGCCGGCCAGGTTGGTCAGGTACCCATGACGACACATTTTGAAAGTAGGCGCTGGAGTCCCGAAAGTCCGTTTGTGCACTCCTGGCATGCCTTCGCGCCCGTTTTCGAAGTTTGGTGGCTTTATCGGCTTCCACTGTTTATGGCTGTCATTGACACCCATTGCTTTGGGCTGGCGGCCTCGGGCCGGCCAGGTACCCATGATGACACATTTTGAAAGTTGGCGCTGGAGTCCCGAAAGTCCATGTGTGCACTCCTGGCATGCCTTCGCGCCCGTGTGCGAAGTTTGGTGGCTTTAGCGGCTTCCTCTGGTTATGGCTGTCATTGATACCCATTGCTTTGGGCTGGTGGCCTTGTGCCGGCCAGGGTTGGTCAGGTACCCATGACGACACATTTTGAAAGTTGGCGCTAGAGTCCCGAAAGTCCGTTTGTGGACTCCTGGCATGCCTTTGCGCCCGTTTTAGAAGTTTGGTGGCTTTAGCGGCTTCCTCTGTTTATGGCTGTCATTGATACCCATTGCTTTGGGCTGGTGGCCTCGTGCCGGCCAGGGTTCGTCAGGTACCCATGACGACACATTTTGAAAGTTGGCGCTAGAGTCCCGAAAGTCCGTTTGTGCACTCCCGGCATGCCTTCGCGCCCGTTTTCGAAGTTTGGTGGCTTTAGCGGCTTCCTCCGTTTATGGCTGTCATTGAAACCCATTGCTTTGGGCTGGCAGCCTCGGGCCGGCCAGGTTGGTCAGGTAACCATGACGACACATTTTGAAAGTTGGCGCTGGAGTCCCGAAAGTCCGTTTGTGCACTCCTGGCATGCCTTCGCGCCCGTTTTCGAAGTTTGGTGGCTTTATCGGCTTCCACTGTTTATGGCTGTCATTGACACCCATTGCTTTGGGCTGGCGGCCTCGGGCCGGCCAGGTACCCATGACGACACATTTTGAAAGTTGGCGCTGGAGTCCCGAAAGTCCATGTGTGCACTCCTGGCATGCCTTCGCGCCCGTGTGCGAAGTTTGGTGGCTTTAGCGGCTTCCTCTGGTTATGGCTGTCATTGACACCCATTGCTTTGGGCTGGTGGCCTCGTGCCGGCCAGGTACCCATGACGACACATTTTGAAAGTTGGCGCTAGAGTCCCGAAAGTCAGTTTGTGCACTCCTGGCATGCCTTCATGACATTGTGCCAAGTTTGGTGGCTTTAGCGGCTTCGTCTGTTTATGGCTGTCATTGATACCCATTGCTTTGGGCTGGTGGCCTCGTGCCGGCCAGGGTTGGTCAGGTACCCATGACGACACATTTTGAAATTGGCGCTGGAGTCCCGAAAGTCCGTGTTTGCACTCCTGGCATGCCTTCGCGCCCGTGTGCGAAGTTTGGTGGCTTTAGCGGCTTCCTCTGTTCATGGCTGTCATTGACACCCATTGCTTTGGGCTGGCGGCCTCGGGCCGGCCAGGTTGGTCAGGTACCCATGACGACACATTTTGAAAGTAGGCGCTGGAGTCCCGAAAGTCCGTGTGTGGACTCCTGGCATGCCGTTGCGCCCGTTTTCGAAGTTTGGTGGCTTTAGCGGCTTCCTCTGTTTATGGCTGTCATTGATACCCATTGCTTTGGGTTGGGGGCCTCGGGCCGGCCAGGTACCCATAACGACACATTTTGAAAGTTGGCGCTGGAGTCCCGAAAGTCCGTGTGTGCACTCCTGTCATGCTTACGTGCCCGTGTGCGAAGTTTGGTAACTTTAGCGGCTTCCTCTGTTCATGGCTGTCATTGACACCCATTGCTTTGGGCTGGCGGCCTCGGGCCGGCCAGGTTGGTCAGGTAACCATGACGACACATTTTGAAAGTAGGCGCTGGAGTCCCGAAAGTCCGTGTGTGAACTCCTGGCATGCCGTCGCGCCCGTTTTCGAAGTTTGGTGGCTTTAGCGGCTTCCTCTGTTTATGGCTGTCATTGACACCCATTGCTTTGGGCTGGTGGCCTTGTGCCGACCAGGGTTGGTCAGGTACCCATGACGACACATTTTGAAAGTTGGCGCTGGAGTCCTGAAAGTCCGTTTGTGCACTCCTGGCATGCCGTCGCGCCCGTTTCCGAAGTTTGGTGGCTTTAGCGGCTTCCTCTGTTTATGGCTGTCATTGATACCCATTGCTTTGGGCTGGTGGCCTCGTGCCGGCCAGTGTTGGTCAGGTACCCATGACGACACATTTTGAAAGTTGGCGCTGGAGTCCCGAAAGTCCGTTTTTGCACTCCTGGCATGCCGTCGCGCCCGTTTCCGAAGTTTGGTGGCTTTAGCGGCTTCCTCTGTTTATGGCTGTCATTGACACCCATTGCTTTGGGCTGGCGGCCTCGGGCCGGCCAGGTTGGTCAGGTACCCATGACGACACATGTTGAAAGTAGGCGCTGGAGTCCCGAAAGTCCGTTTGTGCACTCCTGGCATGCCTTCGCGCCCGTTTTCGAAGTTTGGTGGCTTTATCGGCTTCCACTGTTTATGGCTGTCATTGACACCCATTGCTTTGGGCTGGCGGCCTCGGGCCGGCCAGGTTGGTCAGGTACCCATGACGACACATTTTGAAAGTAGGCGCTGGAGTCCCGAAAGTCCGTTTGTGCACTCCTGGCATGCCTTCGCGCCCGTTTTCGAAGTTTGGTGGCTTTATCGGCTTCCACTGTTTATGGCTGTCATTGACACCCATTGCTTTGGGCTGGCGGCCTCGGGCCGGCCAGGTACCCATGACGACACATTTTGAAAGTTGGCGCTGGAGTCCCGAAAGTCCATGTGTGCACTCCTGGCATGCCTTCGCGCCCGTGTGCGAAGTTTGGTGGCTTTAGCGGCTTCCTCTGGTTATGGCTGTCATTGATACCCATTGCTTTGGGCTGGTGGCCTTGTGCCGGCCAGGGTTGGTCAGGTACCCATGACGACACATTTTGAAAGTTGGCGCTAGAGTCCCGAAAGTCCGTTTGTGGACTCCTGGCATGCCTTTGCGCCCGTTTTAGAAGTTTGGTGGCTTTAGCGGCTTCCTCTGTTCATGGCTGTCATTGATACCCATTCCTTTGGGCTGGTGGCCTCGTGCCGGCCAGGGTTGATCAGGTACCCATGACGACACATTTTGAAAGTTGGCGCTAGAGTCCCGAAAGTCCGTTTGTGCACTCCCGGCATGCCTTCGCGCCCGTTTTCGAAGTTTGGTGGCTTTAGCGGCTTCCTCTGTTTATGGCTGTCATTGACACCCATTGCTTTGGGCTGGTGGCCTCGTGCCGGCCAGGGTTGGTCAGGTACCCATGACGACACATTTTGAAAGTTGGCGCTGGAGTCCCGAAAGTCCGTTTGTGCACTCCTGGCATGCCGTCGCGCCCGTTTCCGAAGTTTGGTGGCTTTAGCGGCTTCCTCTGTTTATGGCTGTCATTGACACCCATTGCTTTGGGCTGGCGGCCTCGGGCCGGCCAGGTTGGTCAGGTACCCATGACGACACATTTTGAAAGTAGGCGCTGGAGTCCCGAAAGTCCGTTTGTGCACTCCTGGCATGCCTTCGCGCCCGTTTTCGAAGTTTGGTGGCTTTATCGGCTTCCACTGTTTATGGCTGTCATTGACACCCATTGCTTTGGGCTGGCGGCCTCGGGCCGGCCAGGTACCCATGACGACACATTTTGAAAGTTGGCGCTGGAGTCCCGAAAGTACATGTGTGCACTCCTGGCATGCCTTCGCGCCCGTGTGCAAAGTTTGGTGGCTTTAGCGGCTTCCTCTGGTTATGGCTGTCATTGATACCCATTGCTTTGGGCTGGTGGCCTTGTGCCGGCCAGGGTTGGTCAGGTACCCATGACGACACATTTTGAAAGTTGGCGCTAGAGTCCCGAAAGTCCATTTGTGGACTCCTGGCATGCCTTTGCGCCCGTTTTAGAAGTTTGGTGGCTTTAGCGGCTTCCTCTGTTCATGGCTGTCATTGATACCCATTCCTTTGGGCTGGTGGTCTCGTGCCGGCCAGGTTTGATCAGGTACCCATGACGACACATTTTGAAAGTTGGCGCTAGAGTCCCGAAAGTCCGTTTGTGCACTCCTGGCATGCCTTCGCGCCCGTTTTCAAAGTTTGGTGGCTTTAGCGGCTTCCTCTGTTTATGGCTGTCATTGACACCCATTGCTTTGGGCTGGCGGCCTCGTGCCGGCCAGGGTTGGTCAGGTATCCATGACGACACATTTTGAAAGTTGGCGCTGGAGTCCCGAAAGTCCGTTTGTGCACTCCTGGCATGCCGTCGCGCCCGTTTCCGAAGTTTGGTGGCTTTAGCGGCTTCCTCTGTTTATGGCTGTCATTGATACCCATTGCTTTGGGCTGGTGGCCTCGTGCCGGCCAGGCTTGGTCAGGTACCCATGACGACACATTTTGAAAGTTGGCGCTAGAGTCCCGAAAGTCCGTTTGTGCACTCCCGGCATGCCTTCGTGCCCGTTTTCGAAGTTTGGTGGCTTTAGCGGCTTCCTCCGTTTATGGCTGTCATTGAAACCCATTGCTTTGGGCTGGCAGCCTCGGGCCGGCCAGGTTGGTCAGGTAACCATGACGATACATTTTGAAAGTTGGCGCTGGAGTCCCGAAAGTCCGTTTGTGCACTCCTGGCATGCCTTCGCGCCCGTTTTCGAAGTTTGGTGGCTTTATCGGCTTCCACTGTTTATGGCTGTCATTGACACCCATTGCTTTGGGCTGGCGGCCTCGGGCCGGCCAGGTACCCATGATGACACATTTTGAAAGTTGGCGCTGGAGTCCCGAAAGTCCATGTGTGCACTCCTGGCATGCCTTCGCGCCCGTGTGCGAAGTTTGGTGGCTTTAGCGGCTTCCTCTGGTTATGGCTGTCATTGATACCCATTGCTTTGGGCTGGTGGCCTTGTGCCGGCCAGGGTTGGTCAGGTACCCATGACGACACATTTTGAAAGTTGGCGCTAGACTCCCGAAAGTCCGTTTGTGGACTCCTGGCATGCCTTTGCGCCCGTTTTAGAAGTTTGGTGGCTTTAGCGGCTTCCTCTGTTCATGGCTGTCATTGATACCCATTCCTTTGGGCTGGTGGCCTCGTGCCGGCCAGGTTTGATCAGGTACCCATGACGACACATTTTGAAAGTTGGCGCTGGAGTCCCGAAAGTCCATTTGTGCACTCCTGGCATGCCGTCGCGCCCGTTTCCGAAGTTTGGTGGCTTTAGCGGCTTCCTCTGTTTATGGCTGTCATTGATACCCATTGCTTTGGGCTGGTGGCCTCGTGCCGGCCAGGGTTCGTCAGGTACCCATGACGACACATTTTGAAAGTTGGCGCTAGAGTCCCGAAAGTCCGTTTGTGCACTCCCGGCATGCCTTCGCGCCCGTTTTCGAAGTTTGGTGGCTTTAGCGGCTTCCTCCGTTTATGGCTGTCATTGAAACCCATTGCTTTGGGCTGGCAGCCTCGGGCCGGCCAGGTTGGTCAGGTAACCATGACGACACATTTTGAAAGTTGGCGCTGGAGTCCCGAAAGTCCGTTTGTGTACTCCTGGCATGCCTTCGCGCCCGTTTTCGAAGTTTGGTGGCTTTATCGGCTTCCACTGTTTATGGCTGTCATTGACACCCATTGCTTTGGGCTGGCGGCCTCGGGCCAGCCAGGTACCCATGACGACACATTTTGAAAGTTGGCGCTGGAGTCCCGAAAGTCCATGTGTGCACTCCTGGCATGCCTTCGCGCCCGTGTGCGAAGTTTGGTGGCTTTAGCGGCTTCCTCTGGTTATGGCTGTCATTGACACCCATTGCTTTGGGCTGGTGGCCTCGTGCCGGCCAGGTACCCATGACGACACATTTTGAAAGTTGGCGCTAGAGTCCCGAAAGTCAGTTTGTGCACTCCTGGCATGCCTTCATGACATTGTGCCAAGTTTGGTGGCTTTAGCGGCTTCGTCTGTTTATGGCTGTCATTGATACCCATTGCTTTGGGCTGGTGGCCTCGTGCCGGCCAGGGTTGGTCAGGTACCCATGACGACACATTTTGAAATTGCCGCTGGAGTCCCGAAAGTCCGTGTTTGCACTCCTGGCATGCCTTCGCGCCCGTGTGCGAAGTTTGGTGGCTTTAGCGGCTTCCTCTGTTCATGGCTGTCATTGACACCCATTGCTTTGGGCTGGCGGCCTCGGGCCGGCCAGGTTGGTCAGGTACCCATGACGACACATTTTGAAAGTAGGCGCTGGAGTCCCGAAAGTCCGTGTGTGGACTCCTGGCATGCCGTTGCGCCCGTTTTCGAAGTTTGGTGGCTTTAGCGGCTTCCTCTGTTTATGGCTGTCATTGATACCCATTGCTTTGGGTTGGGGGCCTCGGGCCGGCCAGGTACCCATAACGACACATTTTGAAAGTTGGCGCTGGAGTCCCGAAAGTCCGTGTGTGCACTCCTGTCATGCTTACGTGCCCGTGTGCGAAGTTTGGTAACTTTAGCGGCTTCCTCTGTTCATGGCTGTCATTGACACCCATTGCTTTGGGCTGGCGGCCTCGGGCCGGCCAGTTTTGTCAGTTACCCATGACGACACATTTTGAAAGTTGGCGCTAGAGTCCCGAAAGTCTGTTTGTGGACTCCTGGCATGCCTTCGCACCCGTTTAAGAAGTTTGGTGGCTTTATCGGCTTCCTCTGTTTATGGCTGTCATTGACACCCATTGCTTTGGGCTGGCGGCCTCGGGCAGGCCAGGGTTGGTCAGGTAACCATGACGACACATTTTGAAAGTAGGCGCTGGAGTCCCGAAAGTCCGTGTGTGAACTCCTGGCATGCCGTCGCGCCCGTTTTCGAAGTTTGGTGGCTTTAGCGGCTTCGTCTGTTTATGGCTGTCATTGATACCCATTGCTTTGGGCTGGTGGCCTCGTGCCGGCCAGGGTTGGTCAGGTACCCATGACGACACATTTTGAAAGTTGGCGCTAGAGTCCCGAAAGTCCGTTTGTGCACTCCTGTCATGCCTTCGCGCCCGTTTTCGAAGTTTGTTGGCTTTAGCGGCTTCCTCTGTTTATGGCTGTCATTGACACCCATTGCTTTGGGCTGGTGGCCTTGTGCCGACCAGGGTTGGTCAGGTACCCATGACGACACATTTTGAAAGTTGGCGCTGGAGTCCTGAAAGTCCGTTTGTGCACTCCTGGCATGCCGTCGCGCCCGTTTCCGAAGTTTGGTGGCTTTAGCGGCTTCCTCTGTTTATGGCTGTCATTGATACCCATTGCTTTGGGCTGGTGGCCTCGTGCCGGCCAGTGTTGGTCAGGTACCCATGACGACACATTTTGAAAGTTGGCGTTAGAGTCCCGAAAGTCCGTTTGTGCACTCCCGGCATGCCTTCGCGCCCGTTTTCGAAGTTTGGTGGCTTTAGCGGCTTCCTCCGTTTATGGCTGTCATTGACACCCATTGCTTTGGGCTGGCGGCCTCGGGCCGGCCAGTATGGTCAGTTACCCATGACGACACATTTTGAAAGTTGGCGCTGGAGTCCCGAAAGTCCGTTTTTGCACTCCTGGCATGCCGTCGTGCCCGTTTCCGAAGTTTGGTGGCTTTAGCGGCTTCCTCTGTTCATGGCTGTCATTGATACCCATTCCTTTGGGCTGGTGGCCTCGTGCCGGCCAGGTTTGATCAGGTACCCATGACGACACATTTTGAAAGTTGGCGCTAGAGTCCCGAAAGTCCGTTTGTGCACTCCTGGCATGCCTTCGCGCCCGTTTTCAAAGTTTGGTGGCTTTAGCGGCTTCCTCTGTTTATGGCTGTCATTGACACCCATTGCTTTGGGCTGGCGGCCTCGTGCCGGCCAGGGTTGGTCAGGTATCCATGACGACACATTTTGAAAGTTGGCGCTGGAGTCCCGAAAGTCCGTTTGTGCACTCCTGGCATGCCTTCGCGCCCGTTTTCAAAGTTTGGTGGCTTTAGCGGCTTCCTCCGTTTATGGCTGTCATTGAAACCCATTGCTTTGGGCTGGCAGCCTCGGGCCGGCCAGGTTGGTCAGGTAACCATGACGAAACATTTTGAAAGTTGGCGCTGGAGTCCCGAAAGTCCATGTGTGCACTCCTGGCATGCCTTCGCGCCCGTGTGCGAAGTTTGGTGGCTTTAGCGGCTTCCTCTGGTTATGGCTGTCATTGATACCCATTGCTTTGGGCTGGCGGCCTCGTGCCGGCCAGGGTTGGTCAGGTATCCATGACGACACATTTTGAAAGTTGGCGCTGGAGTCCCGAAAGTCCGTTTGTGCACTCCTGGCATGCCTTCGCGCCCGTTTTCAAAGTTTGGTGGCTTTAGCGGCTTCCTCCGTTTATGGCTGTCATTGAAACCCATTGCTTTGGGCTGGCAGCCTCGGGCCGGCCAGGTTGGTCAGGTAACCATGACGAAACATTTTGAAAGTTGGCGCTGGAGTCCCGAAAGTCCATGTGTGCACTCCTGGCATGCCTTCGCGCCCGTGTGCGAAGTTTGGTGGCTTTAGCGGCTTCCTCTGGTTATGGCTGTCATTGATACCCATTGCTTTGGGCTGGTGGCCTTGTGCCGGCCAGGGTTGGTCAGGTACCCATGACGACACATTTTGAAAGTTGGCGCTAGAGTCCCGAAAGTCCGTTTGTGGACTCCTGGCATGCCTTTGCGCCCGTTTTAGAAGTTTGGTGGCTTTAGCGGCTTCCTCTGTTCATGGCTGTCATTGATACCCATTCCTTTGGGCTGGTGGCCTCGTGCCGGCCAGGGTTGATCAGGTACCCATGACGACACATTTTGAAAGTTGGCGCTAGAGTCCCGAAAGTCCGTTTGTGCACTCCCGGCATGCCTTCGCGCCCGTTTTCGAAGTTTGGTGGCTTTAGCGGCTTCCTCTGTTTATGGCTGTCATTGACACCCATTGCTTTGGGCTGGTGGCCTCGTGCCGGCCAGGGTTGGTCAGGTACCCATGACGACACATTTTGAAAGTTGGCGCTGGAGTCCCGAAAGTCCGTTTGTGCACTCCTGGCATGCCGTCGCGCCCGTTTCCGAAGTTTGGTGGCTTTAGCGGCTTCCTCTGTTTATGGCTGTCATTGACACCCATTGCTTTGGGCTGGCGGCCTCGGGCCGGCCAGGTTGGTCAGGTACCCATGACGACACATTTTGAAAGTAGGCGCTGGAGTCCCGAAAGTCCGTTTGTGCACTCCTGGCATGCCTTCGCGCCCATTTTCGAAGTTTGGTGGCTTTATCGGCTTCCACTGTTTATGGCTGTCATTGACACCCATTGCTTTGGGCTGGCGGCCTCGGGCCGGCCAGGTACCCATGACGACACATTTTGAAAGTTGGCGCTGGAGTCCCGAAAGTACATGTGTGCACTCCTGGCATGCCTTCGCGCCCGTGTGCAAAGTTTGGTGGCTTTAGCGGCTTCCTCTGGTTATGGCTGTCATTGATACCCATTGCTTTGGGCTGGTGGCCTTGTGCCGGCCAGGGTTGGTCAGGTACCCATGACGACACATTTTGAAAGTTGGCGCTAGAGTCCCGAAAGTCCATTTGTGGACTCCTGGCATGCCTTTGCGCCCGTTTTAGAAGTTTGGTGGCTTTAGCGGCTTCCTCTGTTCATGGCTGTCATTGATACCCATTCCTTTGGGCTGGTGGCCTCGTGCCGGCCAGGTTTGATCAGGTACCCATGACGACACATTTTGAAAGTTGGCGCTAGAGTCCCGAAAGTCCGTTTGTGCACTCCTGGCATGCCTTCGCGCCCGTTTTCAAAGTTTGGTGGCTTTAGCGGCTTCCTCTGTTTATGGCTGTCATTGACACCCATTGCTTTGGGCTGGCGGCCTCGTGCCGGCCAGGGTTGGTCAGGTATCCATGACGACACATTTTGAAAGTTGGCGCTGGAGTCCCGAAAGTCCGTTTGTGCACTCCTGGCATGCCGTCGCGCCCGTTTCCGAAGTTTGGTGGCTTTAGCGGCTTCCTCTGTTTATGGCTGTCATTGATACCCATTGCTTTGGGCTGGTGGCCTCGTGCCGGCCAGGGTTGGTCAGGTACCCATGACGACACATTTTGAAAGTTGGCGCTAGAGTCCCGAAAGTCCGTTTGTGCACTCCCGGCATGCCTTCGTGCCCGTTTTCGAAGTTTGGTGGCTTTAGCGGCTTCCTCCGTTTATGGCTGTCATTGAAACCCATTGCTTTGGGCTGGCAGCCTCGGGCCGGCCAGGTTGGTCAGGTAACCATGACGATACATTTTGAAAGTTGGCGCTGGAGTCCCGAAAGTCCGTTTGTGCACTCCTGGCATGCCTTCGCGCCCGTTTTCGAAGTTTGGTGGCTTTATCGGCTTCCACTGTTTATGGCTGTCATTGACACCCATTGCTTTGGGCTGGCGGCCTCGGGCCGGCCAGGTACCCATGATGACACATTTTGAAAGTTGGCGCTGGAGTCCCGAAAGTCCATGTGTGCACTCCTGGCATGCCTTCGCGCCCGTGTGCGAAGTTTGGTGGCTTTAGCGGCTTCCTCTGGTTATGGCTGTCATTGATACCCATTGCTTTGGGCTGGTGGCCTTGTGCCGGCCAGGGTTGGTCAGGTACCCATGACGACACATTTTGAAAGTTGGCGCTAGAGTCCCGAAAGTCCGTGTTTGCACTCCTGGCATGCCTTCACGCCCGTGTGCGAAGTTTGGTGGCTTTAGCGGCTTCCTCTGGTTATGGCTGTCATTGATACCCATTGCTTTGGGCTGGTGGCCTTGTGCCGGCCAGGGTTGGTCAGGTACCCATGACGACACATTTTGAAAGTTGGCGCTAGAGTCCCGAAAGTCCGTTTGTGGACTCCTGGCATGCCTTTGCGCCCGTTTTAGAAGTTTGGTGGCTTTAGCGGCTTCCTCTGTTCATGGCTGTCATTGATACCCATTCCTTTGGGCTGGTGGCCTCGTGCCGGCCAGGGTTGATCAGGTACCCATGACGACACATTTTGAAAGTTGGCGCTAGAGTCCCGAAAGTCCGTTTGTGCACTCCCGGCATGCCTTCGCGCCCGTTTTCGAAGTTTGGTGGCTTTAGCGGCTTCCTCTGTTTATGGCTGTCATTGACACCCATTGCTTTGGGCTGGTGGCCTCGTGCCGGCCAGGGTTGGTCAGGTACCCATGACGACACATTTTGAAAGTTGGCGCTGGAGTCCCGAAAGTCCGTTTGTGCACTCCTGGCATGCCGTCGCGCCCGTTTCCGAAGTTTGGTGGCTTTAGCGGCTTCCTCTGTTTATGGCTGTCATTGACACCCATTGCTTTGGGCTGGCGGCCTCGGGCCGGCCAGGTTGGTCAGGTACCCATGACGACACATTTTGAAAGTAGGCGCTGGAGTCCCGAAAGTCCGTTTGTGCACTCCTGGCATGCCTTCGCGCCCGTTTTCGAAGTTTGGTGGCTTTATCGGCTTCCACTGTTTATGGCTGTCATTGACACCCATTGCTTTGGGCTGGCGGCCTCGGGCCGGCCAGGTACCCATGACGACACATTTTGAAAGTTGGCGCTGGAGTCCCGAAAGTACATGTGTGCACTCCTGGCATGCCTTCGCGCCCGTGTGCAAAGTTTGGTGGCTTTAGCGGCTTCCTCTGGTTATGGCTGTCATTGATACCCATTGCTTTGGGCTGGTGGCCTTGTGCCGGCCAGGGTTGGTCAGGTACCCATGACGACACATTTTGAAAGTTGGCGCTAGAGTCCCGAAAGTCCATTTGTGGACTCCTGGCATGCCTTTGCGCCCGTTTTAGAAGTTTGGTGGCTTTAGCGGCTTCCTCTGTTCATGGCTGTCATTGATACCCATTCCTTTGGGCTGGTGGCCTCGTGCCGGCCAGGTTTGATCAGGTACCCATGACGACACATTTTGAAAGTTGGCGCTAGAGTCCCGAAAGTCCGTTTGTGCACTCCTGGCATGCCTTCGCGCCCGTTTTCAAAGTTTGGTGGCTTTAGCGGCTTCCTCTGTTTATGGCTGTCATTGACACCCATTGCTTTGGGCTGGCGGCCTCGTGCCGGCCAGGGTTGGTCAGGTATCCATGACGACACATTTTGAAAGTTGGCGCTGGAGTCCCGAAAGTCCGTTTGTGCACTCCTGGCATGCCTTCGCGCCCGTTTTCGAAGTTTGGTGGCTTTATCGGCTTCCACTGTTTATGGCTGTCATTGACACCCATTGCTTTGGGCTGGCGGCCTCGGGCCGGCCAGGTACCCATGACGACACATTTTGAAAGTTGGCGCTGGAGTCCCGAAAGTACATGTGTGCACTCCTGGCATGCCTTCGCGCCCGTGTGCAAAGTTTGGTGGCTTTAGCGGCTTCCTCTGGTTATGGCTGTCATTGATACCCATTGCTTTGGGCTGGTGGCCTTGTGCCGGCCAGGGTTGGTCAGGTACCCATGACGACACATTTTGAAAGTTGGCGCTAGAGTCCCGAAAGTCCATTTGTGGACTCCTGGCATGCCTTTGCGCCCGTTTTAGAAGTTTGGTGGCTTTAGCGGCTTCCTCTGTTCATGGCTGTCATTGATACCCATTCCTTTGGGCTGGTGGCCTCGTGCCGGCCAGGTTTGATCAGGTACCCATGACGACACATTTTGAAAGTTGGCGCTAGAGTCCCGAAAGTCCGTTTGTGCACTCCTGGCATGCCTTCGCGCCCGTTTTCAAAGTTTGGTGGCTTTAGCGGCTTCCTCTGTTTATGGCTGTCATTGACACCCATTGCTTTGGGCTGGCGGCCTCGTGCCGGCCAGGGTTGGTCAGGTATCCATGACGACACATTTTGAAAGTTGGCGCTGGAGTCCCGAAAGTCCGTTTGTGCACTCCTGGCATGCCGTCGCGCCCGTTTCCGAAGTTTGGTGGCTTTAGCGGCTTCCTCTGTTTATGGCTGTCATTGATACCCATTGCTTTGGGCTGGTGGCCTCGTGCCGGCCAGGGTTGGTCAGGTACCCATGACGACACATTTTGAAAGTTGGCGCTAGAGTCCCGAAAGTCCGTTTGTGCACTCCCGGCATGCCTTCGTGCCCGTTTTCGAAGTTTGGTGGCTTTAGCGGCTTCCTCCGTTTATGGCTGTCATTGAAACCCATTGCTTTGGGCTGGCAGCCTCGGGCCGGCCAGGTTGGTCAGGTAACCATGACGATACATTTTGAAAGTTGGCGCTGGAGTCCCGAAAGTCCGTTTGTGCACTCCTGGCATGCCTTCGCGCCCGTTTTCGAAGTTTGGTGGCTTTATCGGCTTCCACTGTTTATGGCTGTCATTGACACCCATTGCTTTGGGCTGGCGGCCTCGGGCCGGCCAGGTACCCATGATGACACATTTTGAAAGTTGGCGCTGGAGTCCCGAAAGTCCATGTGTGCACTCCTGGCATGCCTTCGCGCCCGTGTGCGAAGTTTGGTGGCTTTAGCGGCTTCCTCTGGTTATGGCTGTCATTGATACCCATTGCTTTGGGCTGGTGGCCTTGTGCCGGCCAGGGTTGGTCAGGTACCCATGACGACACATTTTGAAAGTTGGCGCTAGAGTCCCGAAAGTCCGTTTGTGGACTCCTGGCATGCCTTTGCGCCCGTTTTAGAAGTTTGGTGGCTTTAGCGGCTTCCTCTGTTCATGGCTGTCATTGATACCCATTCCTTTGGGCTGGTGGCCTCGTGTCGGCCAGGTTTGATCAGGTACCCATGACGACACATTTTGAAAGTTGGCGCTGGAGTCCCGAAAGTCCATTTGTGCACTCCTGGCATGCCGTCGCGCCCGTTTCCGAAGTTTGGTGGCTTTAGCGGCTTCCTCTGTTTATGGCTGTCATTGATACCCATTGCTTTGGGCTGGTGGCCTCGTGCCGGCCAGGGTTCGTCAGGTACCCATGACGACACATTTTGAAAGTTGGCGCTAGAGTCCCGAAAGTCCGTTTGTGCACTCCCGGCATGCCTTCACGCCCGTTTTCGAAGTTTGGTGGCTTTAGCGGCTTCCTCCGTTTATGGCTGTCATTGAAACCCATTGCTTTGGGCTGGCAGCCTCGGGCCGGCCAGGTTGGTCAGGTAACCATGACGACACATTTTGAAAGTTGGCGCTGGAGTCCCGAAAGTCCGTTTGTGCACTCCTGGCATGCCTTCGCGCCCGTTTTCGAAGTTTGGTGGCTTTATCGGCTTCCACTGTTTATGGCTGTCATTGACACCCATTGCTTTGGGCTGGCGGCCTCGGGCCGGCCAGGTACCCATGACGACACATTTTGAAAGTTGGCGCTGGAGTCCCGAAAGTCCATGTGTGCACTCCTGGCATGCCTTCGCGCCCGTGTGCGAAGTTTGGTGGCTTTAGCGGCTTCCTCTGGTTATGGCTGTCATTGACACCCATTGCTTTGGGCTGGTGGCCTCGTGCCGGCCAGGTACCCATGACGACACATTTTGAAAGTTGGCGCTAGAGTCCCGAAAGTCAGTTTGTGCACTCCTGGCATGCCTTCATGACATTGTGCCAAGTTTGGTGGCTTTAGCGGCTTCGTCTGTTTATGGCTGTCATTGATACCCATTGCTTTGGGCTGGTGGCCTCGTGCCGGCCAG
Organism: Anarhichas minor; assembly: GCF_050575085.1. NCBI lineage: Eukaryota > Metazoa > Chordata > Actinopteri > Perciformes > Anarhichadidae > Anarhichas > Anarhichas minor. The sequence goes on along the minus strand of NW_027466461.1, from coordinate 985,339 downwards.
GGTTGGTCAGGTACCCATGACGACACATTTTGAAATTGGCGCTGGAGTCCCGAAAGTCCGTGTTTGCACTCCTGGCATGCCTTCGCGCCCGTGTGCGAAGTTTGGTGGCTTTAGCGGCTTCCTCTGTTCATGGCTGTCATTGACACCCATTGCTTTGGGCTGGCGGCCTCGGGCCGGCCAGGTTGGTCAGGTACCCATGACGACACATTTTGAAAGTAGGCGCTGGAGTCCCGAAAGTCCGTGTGTGGACTCCTGGCATGCCGTTGCGCCCGTTTTCGAAGTTTGGTGGCTTTAGCGGCTTCCTCTGTTCATGGCTGTCATTGACACCCATTGCTTTGGGCTGGCGGCCTCGGGCCGGCCAGTTTTGTCAGTTACCCATGACGACACATTTTGAAAGTTGGCGCTAGAGTCCCGAAAGTCTGTTTGTGGACTCCTGGCATGCCTTCGCACCCGTTTAAGAAGTTTGGTGGCTTTATCGGCTTCCTCTGTTTATGGCTGTCATTGACACCCATTGCTTTGGGCTGGCGGCCTCGGGCAGGCCAGGGTTGGTCAGGTAACCATGACGACACATTTTGAAAGTAGGCGCTGGAGTCCCGAAAGTCCGTGTGTGAACTCCTGGCATGCCGTCGCGCCCGTTTTCGAAGTTTGGTGGCTTTAGCGGCTTCCTCTGTTTATGGCTGTCATTGACACCCATTGCTTTGGGCTGGTGGCCTTGTGCCGACCAGGGTTGGTCAGGTACCCATGACGACACATTTTGAAAGTTGGCGCTGGAGTCCTGAAAGTCCGTTTGTGCACTCCTGGCATGCCGTCGCGCCCGTTTCCGAAGTTTGGTGGCTTTAGCGGCTTCCTCTGTTTATGGCTGTCATTGATACCCATTGCTTTGGGCTGGTGGCCTCGTGCCGGCCAGTGTTGGTCAGGTACCCATGACGACACATTTTGAAAGTTGGCGCTAGAGTCCCGAAAGTCCGTTTGTGCACTCCCGGCATGCCTTCGCGCCCGTTTTCGAAGTTTGGTGGCTTTAGCGGCTTCCTCCGTTTATGGCTGTCATTGACACCCATTGCTTTGGGCTGGCGGCCTCGTGCCGGCCAGGGTTGGTCAGGTATCCATGACGACACATTTTGAAAGTTGGCGCTGGAGTCCCGAAAGTCCGTTTGTGCACTCCTGGCATGCCTTCGCGCCCGTTTTCGAAGTTTGGTGGCTTTATCGGCTTCCACTGTTTATGGCTGTCATTGACACCCATTGCTTTGGGCTGGCGGCCTCGGGCCGGCCAGGTACCCATGACGACACATTTTGAAAGTTGGCGCTGGAGTCCCGAAAGTACATGTGTGCACTCCTGGCATGCCTTCGCGCCCGTGTGCAAAGTTTGGTGGCTTTAGCGGCTTCCTCTGGTTATGGCTGTCATTGATACCCATTGCTTTGGGCTGGTGGCCTTGTGCCGGCCAGGGTTGGTCAGGTACCCATGACGACACATTTTGAAAGTTGGCGCTAGAGTCCCGAAAGTCCATTTGTGGACTCCTGGCATGCCTTTGCGCCCGTTTTAGAAGTTTGGTGGCTTTAGCGGCTTCCTCTGTTCATGGCTGTCATTGATACCCATTCCTTTGGGCTGGTGGCCTCGTGCCGGCCAGGTTTGATCAGGTACCCATGACGACACATTTTGAAAGTTGGCGCTAGAGTCCCGAAAGTCCGTTTGTGCACTCCTGGCATGCCTTCGCGCCCGTTTTCAAAGTTTGGTGGCTTTAGCGGCTTCCTCTGTTTATGGCTGTCATTGACACCCATTGCTTTGGGCTGGCGGCCTCGGGCCGGCCAGGTACCCATGACGACACATTTTGAAAGTTGGCGCTGGAGTCCCGAAAGTACATGTGTGCACTCCTGGCATGCCTTCGCGCCCGTGTGCAAAGTTTGGTGGCTTTAGCGGCTTCCTCTGGTTATGGCTGTCATTGATACCCATTGCTTTGGGCTGGTGGCCTTGTGCCGGCCAGGGTTGGTCAGGTACCCATGACGACACATTTTGAAAGTTGGCGCTAGAGTCCCGAAAGTCCATTTGTGGACTCCTGGCATGCCTTTGCGCCCGTTTTAGAAGTTTGGTGGCTTTAGCGGCTTCCTCTGTTCATGGCTGTCATTGATACCCATTCCTTTGGGCTGGTGGCCTCGTGCCGGCCAGGTTTGATCAGGTACCCATGACGACACATTTTGAAAGTTGGCGCTAGAGTCCCGAAAGTCCGTTTGTGCACTCCTGGCATGCCTTCGCGCCCGTTTTCAAAGTTTGGTGGCTTTAGCGGCTTCCTCTGTTTATGGCTGTCATTGACACCCATTGCTTTGGGCTGGCGGCCTCGTGCCGGCCAGGGTTGGTCAGGTATCCATGACGACACATTTTGAAAGTTGGCGCTGGAGTCCCGAAAGTCCGTTTGTGCACTCCTGGCATGCCGTCGCGCCCGTTTCCGAAGTTTGGTGGCTTTAGCGGCTTCCTCTGTTTATGGCTGTCATTGATACCCATTGCTTTGGGCTGGTGGCCTCGTGCCGGCCAGGGTTGGTCAGGTACCCATGACGACACATTTTGAAAGTTGGCGCTAGAGTCCCGAAAGTCCGTTTGTGCACTCCCGGCATGCCTTCGTGCCCGTTTTCGAAGTTTGGTGGCTTTAGCGGCTTCCTCCGTTTATGGCTGTCATTGAAACCCATTGCTTTGGGCTGGCAGCCTCGGGCCGGCCAGGTTGGTCAGGTAACCATGACGATACATTTTGAAAGTTGGCGCTGGAGTCCCGAAAGTCCGTTTGTGCACTCCTGGCATGCCTTCGCGCCCGTTTTCGAAGTTTGGTGGCTTTATCGGCTTCCACTGTTTATGGCTGTCATTGACACCCATTGCTTTGGGCTGGCGGCCTCGGGCCGGCCAGGTACCCATGATGACACATTTTGAAAGTTGGCGCTGGAGTCCCGAAAGTCCATGTGTGCACTCCTGGCATGCCTTCGCGCCCGTGTGCGAAGTTTGGTGGCTTTAGCGGCTTCCTCTGGTTATGGCTGTCATTGATACCCATTGCTTTGGGCTGGTGGCCTTGTGCCGGCCAGGGTTGGTCAGGTACCCATGACGACACATTTTGAAAGTTGGCGCTAGAGTCCCGAAAGTCCGTTTGTGGACTCCTGGCATGCCTTTGCGCCCGTTTTAGAAGTTTGGTGGCTTTAGCGGCTTCCTCTGTTCATGGCTGTCATTGATACCCATTCCTTTGGGCTGGTGGCCTCGTGTCGGCCAGGTTTGATCAGGTACCCATGACGACACATTTTGAAAGTTGGCGCTGGAGTCCCGAAAGTCCATTTGTGCACTCCTGGCATGCCGTCGCGCCCGTTTCCGAAGTTTGGTGGCTTTAGCGGCTTCCTCTGTTTATGGCTGTCATTGATACCCATTGCTTTGGGCTGGTGGCCTCGTGCCGGCCAGGGTTCGTCAGGTACCCATGACGACACATTTTGAAAGTTGGCGCTAGAGTCCCGAAAGTCCGTTTGTGCACTCCCGGCATGCCTTCACGCCCGTTTTCGAAGTTTGGTGGCTTTAGCGGCTTCCTCCGTTTATGGCTGTCATTGAAACCCATTGCTTTGGGCTGGCAGCCTCGGGCCGGCCAGGTTGGTCAGGTAACCATGACGACACATTTTGAAAGTTGGCGCTGGAGTCCCGAAAGTCCGTTTGTGCACTCCTGGCATGCCTTCGCGCCCGTTTTCGAAGTTTGGTGGCTTTATCGGCTTCCACTGTTTATGGCTGTCATTGACACCCATTGCTTTGGGCTGGCGGCCTCGGGCCGGCCAGGTACCCATGACGACACATTTTGAAAGTTGGCGCTGGAGTCCCGAAAGTCCATGTGTGCACTCCTGGCATGCCTTCGCGCCCGTGTGCGAAGTTTGGTGGCTTTAGCGGCTTCCTCTGGTTATGGCTGTCATTGACACCCATTGCTTTGGGCTGGTGGCCTCGTGCCGGCCAGGTACCCATGACGACACATTTTGAAAGTTGGCGCTAGAGTCCCGAAAGTCAGTTTGTGCACTCCTGGCATGCCTTCATGACATTGTGCCAAGTTTGGTGGCTTTAGCGGCTTCGTCTGTTTATGGCTGTCATTGATACCCATTGCTTTGGGCTGGTGGCCTCGTGCCGGCCAGGGTTGGTCAGGTACCCATGACGACACATTTTGAAATTGGCGCTGGAGTCCCGAAAGTCCGTGTTTGCACTCCTGGCATGCCTTCGCGCCCGTGTGCGAAGTTTGGTGGCTTTAGCGGCTTCCTCTGTTCATGGCTGTCATTGACACCCATTGCTTTGGGCTGGCGGCCTCGGGCCGGCCAGGTTGGTCAGGTACCCATGACGACACATTTTGAAAGTAGGCGCTGGAGTCCCGAAAGTCCGTGTGTGGACTCCTGGCATGCCGTTGCGCCCGTTTTCGAAGTTTGGTGGCTTTAGCGGCTTCCTCTGTTCATGGCTGTCATTGACACCCATTGCTTTGGGCTGGCGGCCTCGGGCCGGCCAGTTTTGTCAGTTACCCATGACGACACATTTTGAAAGTTGGCGCTAGAGTCCCGAAAGTCTGTTTGTGGACTCCTGGCATGCCTTCGCACCCGTTTAAGAAGTTTGGTGGCTTTATCGGCTTCCTCTGTTTATGGCTGTCATTGACACCCATTGCTTTGGGCTGGCGGCCTCGGGCAGGCCAGGGTTGGTCAGGTAACCATGACGACACATTTTGAAAGTAGGCGCTGGAGTCCCGAAAGTCCGTGTGTGAACTCCTGGCATGCCGTCGCGCCCGTTTTCGAAGTTTGGTGGCTTTAGCGGCTTCCTCTGTTTATGGCTGTCATTGACACCCATTGCTTTGGGCTGGTGGCCTTGTGCCGACCAGGGTTGGTCAGGTACCCATGACGACACATTTTGAAAGTTGGCGCTGGAGTCCTGAAAGTCCGTTTGTGCACTCCTGGCATGCCGTCGCGCCCGTTTCCGAAGTTTGGTGGCTTTAGCGGCTTCCTCTGTTTATGGCTGTCATTGATACCCATTGCTTTGGGCTGGTGGCCTCGTGCCGGCCAGTGTTGGTCAGGTACCCATGACGACACATTTTGAAAGTTGGCGCTAGAGTCCCGAAAGTCCGTTTGTGCACTCCCGGCATGCCTTCGCGCCCGTTTTCGAAGTTTGGTGGCTTTAGCGGCTTCCTCCGTTTATGGCTGTCATTGACACCCATTGCTTTGGGCTGGCGGCCTCGGGCCGGCCAGTATGGTCAGTTACCCATGACGACACATTTTGAAAGTTGGCGCTGGAGTCCCGAAAGTCCGTTTTTGCACTCCTGGCATGCCGTCGCGCCCGTTTCCGAAGTTTGGTGGCTTTAGCGGCTTCCTCTGTTCATGGCTGTCATTGATACCCATTCCTTTGGGCTGGTGGCCTCGTGCCGGCCAGGTTTGATCAGGTACCCATGACGACACATTTTGAAAGTTGGCGCTAGAGTCCCGAAAGTCCGTTTGTGCACTCCTGGCATGCCTTCGCGCCCGTTTTCAAAGTTTGGTGGCTTTAGCGGCTTCCTCTGTTTATGGCTGTCATTGACACCCATTGCTTTGGGCTGGCGGCCTCGTGCCGGCCAGGGTTGGTCAGGTATCCATGACGACACATTTTGAAAGTTGGCGCTGGAGTCCCGAAAGTCCGTTTGTGCACTCCCGGCATGCCTTCGCGCCCGTTTTCGAAGTTTGGTGGCTTTAGCGGCTTCCTCCGTTTATGGCTGTCATTGAAACCCATTGCTTTGGGCTGGCAGCCTCGGGCCGGCCAGGTTGGTCAGGTAACCATGACGAAACATTTTGAAAGTTGGCGCTGGAGTCCCGAAAGTCCGTTTGTGCACTCCTGGCATGCCTTCGCGCCCGTTTTCGAAGCTTGGTGGCTTTATCGGCTTCCACTGTTTATGGCTGTCATTGACACCCATTGCTTTGGGCTGGCGGCCTCGGGCCGGCCAGGTACCCATGACGACACATTTTGAAAGTTGGCGCTAGAGTCCCGAAAGTCCATTTGTGGACTCCTGGCATGCCTTTGCGCCCGTTTTAGAAGTTTGGTGGCTTTAGCGGCTTCCTCTGTTCATGGCTGTCATTGATACCCATTCCTTTGGGCTGGTGGCCTCGTGCTGGCCAGGTTTGATCAGGTACCCATGACGACACATTTTGAAAGTTGGCGCTAGAGTCCCGAAAGTCCGTTTGTGCACTCCTGGCATGCCTTCGCGCCCGTTTTCAAAGTTTGGTGGCTTTAGCGGCTTCCTCTGTTTATGGCTGTCATTGACACCCATTGCTTTGGGCTGGCGGCCTCGTGCCGGCCAGGGTTGGTCAGGTATCCATGACGACCCATTTTGAAAGTTGGCGCTGGAGTCCCGAAAGTCCGTTTGTGCACTCCTGGCATGCCGTCGCGCCCGTTTCCGAAGTTTGGTGGCTTTATCGGCTTCCACTGTTTATGGCTGTCATTGACACCCATTGCTTTGGGCTGGCGGCCTCGGGCCGGCCAGGTACCCATGACGACACATTTTGAAAGTTGGCGCTGGAGTCCCGAAAGTCTGTTTGTGCACTCCTGGCATGCCTTCGCGCCCGTTTTCGAAGTTTGGTGGCTTTATCGGCTTCCACTGTTTATGGCTGTCATTGACACCCATTGCTTTGGGCTGGCGGCCTCGGGCCGGCCAGGTACCCATGACGACACATTTTGAAAGTTGGCGCTGGAGTCCCGAAAGTCCATGTGTGCACTCCTGGCATGCCTTCGCGCCCGTTTTCGAAGTTTGGTGGCTTTAGCGGCTTCCTCCGTTTATGGCTGTCATTGAAACCCATTGCTTTGGGCTGGCAGCCTCGGGCCGGCCAGGTTGGTCAGGTAACCATGACGACACATTTTGAAAGTTGGCGCTGGAGTCCCGAAAGTCCGTTTGTGCACTCCTGGCATGCCTTCGCGCCCGTTTTCGAAGTTTGGTGGCTTTAGCGGCTTCCTCTGTTTATGGCTGTCATTGACACCCATTGCTTTGGGCTGGCGGCCTCGGGCCGGCCAGGTTGGTCAGGTACCCATGACGACACATTTTGAAAGTAGGCGCTGGAGTCCCGAAAGTCCGTTTGTGCACTCCTGGCATGCCTTCGCGCCCGTTTTCGAAGTTTGGTGGCTTTATCGGCTTCCACTGTTTATGGCTGTCATTGACACCCATTGCTTTGGGCTGGCGGCCTCGGGCCGGCCAGGTACCCATGACGACACATTTTGAAAGTTGGCGCTGGAGTCCCGAAAGTCCATGTGTGCACTCCTGGCATGCCTTCGCGCCCGTGTGCGAAGTTTGGTGGCTTTAGCGGCTTCCTCTGGTTATGGCTGTCATTGATACCCATTGCTTTGGGCTGGTGGCCTTGTGCCGGCCAGGGTTGGTCAGGTACCAATGACGACACATTTTGAAAGTTGGCGCTAGAGTCCCGAAAGTCCGTTTGTGGACTCCTGGCATGCCTTTGCGCCCGTTTTAGAAGTTTGGTGGCTTTAGCGGCTTCCTCTGTTCATGGCTGTCATTGATACCCATTCCTTTGGGCTGGTGGCCTCGTGCCGGCCAGGTTTGATCAGGTACCCATGACGACACATTTTGAAAGTTGGCGCTAGAGTCCCGAAAGTCCGTTTGTGCACTCCTGGCATGCCTTCGCGCCCGTTTTCGAAGTTTGGTGGCTTTATCGGCTTCCACTGTTTATGGCTGTCATTGACACCCATTGCTTTGGGCTGGCGGCCTCGGGCCGGCCAGGTACCCATGACGACACATTTTGAAAGTTGGCGCTGGAGTCCCGAAAGTCCATGTGTGCACTCCTGGCATGCCTTCGCGCCCGTTTTCGAAGTTTGGTGGCTTTAGCGGCTTCCTCCGTTTATGGCTGTCATTGAAACCCATTGCTTTGGGCTGGCAGCCTCGGGCCGGCCAGGTTGGTCAGGTAACCATGACGACACATTTTGAAAGTTGGCGCTGGAGTCCCGAAAGTCCGTTTGTGCACTCCTGGCATGCCTTCGCGCCCGTTTTCGAAGTTTGGTGGCTTTAGCGGCTTCCTCTGTTTATGGCTGTCATTGACACCCATTGCTTTGGGCTGGCGGCCTCGGGCCGGCCAGGTTGGTCAGGTACCCATGACGACACATTTTGAAAGTAGGCGCTGGAGTCCCGAAAGTCCGTTTGTGCACTCCTGGCATGCCTTCGCGCCCGTTTTCGAAGTTTGGTGGCTTTATCGGCTTCCACTGTTTATGGCTGTCATTGACACCCATTGCTTTGGGCTGGCGGCCTCGGGCCGGCCAGGTACCCATGACGACACATTTTGAAAGTTGGCGCTGGAGTCCCGAAAGTCCATGTGTGCACTCCTGGCATGCCTTCGCGCCCGTGTGCGAAGTTTGGTGGCTTTAGCGGCTTCCTCTGTTTATGGCTGTCATTGACACCCATTGCTTTGGGCTGGCGGCCTCGGGCCGGCCAGGTACCCATGACGACACATTTTGAAAGTTGGCGCTGGAGTCCCGAAAGTCCATGTGTGCACTCCTGGCATGCCTTCGCGCCCGTGTGCGAAGTTTGGTGGCTTTAGCGGCTTCCTCTGGTTATGGCTGTCATTGATACCCATTGCTTTGGGCTGGTGGCCTTGTGCCGGCCAGGGTTGGTCAGGTACCAATGACGACACATTTTGAAAGTTGGCGCTAGAGTCCCGAAAGTCCGTTTGTGGACTCCTGGCATGCCTTTGCGCCCGTTTTAGAAGTTTGGTGGCTTTAGCGGCTTCCTCTGTTCATGGCTGTCATTGATACCCATTCCTTTGGGCTGGTGGCCTCGTGCCGGCCAGGTTTGATCAGGTACCCATGACGACACATTTTGAAAGTTGGAGCTAGAGTCCCGAAAGTCCGTTTGTGCACTCCTGGCATGCCTTCGCGCCCGTTTTCAAAGTTTGGTGGCTTTAGCGGCTTCCTCTGTTTATGGCTGTCATTGACACCCATTGCTTTGGGCTGGCGGCCTCGTGCCGGCCAGGGTTGGTCAGGTATCCATGACGACACATTTTGAAAGTTGGCGCTGGAGTCCCGAAAGTCCGTTTGTGCACTCCTGGCATGCCGTCGCGCCCGTTTCCGAAGTTTGGTGGCTTTAGCGGCTTCCTCTGTTTATGGCTGTCATTGATACCCATTGCTTTGGGCTGGTGGCCTCGTGCCGGCCAGGGTTGGTCAGGTACCCATGACGACACATTTTGAAAGTTGGCGCTAGAGTCCCGAAAGTCCGTTTGTGCACTCCCGGCATGCCTTCGCGCCCGTTTTTTCGAAGTTTGGTGGCTTTAGCGGCTTCCTCCGTTTATGGCTGTCATTGAAACCCATTGCTTTGGGCTGGCAGCCTCGGGCCGGCCAGGTTGGTCAGGTAACCATGACGACACATTTTGAAAGTTGGCGCTGGAGTCCCGAAAGTCCGTTTGTGCACTCCTGGCATGCCTTCGCGCCCGTTTTCGAAGTTTGGTGGCTTTATCGGCTTCCACTGTTTATGGCTGTCATTGACACCCATTGCTTTGGGCTGGCGGCCTCGGGCCGGCCAGGTACCCATGACGACACATTTTGAAAGTTGGTGCTGGAGTCCCGAAAGTCCATGTGTGCACTCCTGGCATGCCGTCGCGCCCGTGTGCGAAGTTTGGTGGCTTTAGCGGCTTCCTCTGGTTATGGCTGTCATTGATACCCATTGCTTTGGGCTGGTGGCCTTGTGCCGGCCAGGGTTGGTCAGGTACCCATGACGACACATTTTGAAAGTTGGCGCTAGAGTCCCGAAAGTCCGTTTGTGGACTCCTGGCATGCCTTTGCGCCCGTTTTAGAAGTTTGGTGGCTTTAGCGGCTTCCTCTGTTCATGGCTGTCATTGATACCCATTCCTTTGGGCTGGTGGCCTCGTGCCGGCCAGGTTTGATCAGGTACCCATGACGACACATTTTGAAAGTTGGCGCTAGAGTCCCGAAAGTCCGTTTGTGCACTCCTGGCATGCCTTCGCGCCCGTTTTCAAAGTTTGGTGGCTTTAGCGGCTTCCTCTGTTTATGGCTGTCATTGACACCCATTGCTTTGGGCTGGCGGCCTCGTGCCGGCCAGGGTTGGTCAGGTATCCATGACGACACATTTTGAAAGTTGGCGCTGGAGTCCCGAAAGTCCGTTTGTGCACTCCTGGCATGCCGTCGCGCCCGTTTCCGAAGTTTGGTGGCTTTAGCGGCTTCCTCTGTTTATGGCTGTCATTGATACCCATTGCTTTGGGCTGGTGGCCTCGTGCCGGCCAGGGTTGGTCAGGTACCCATGACGACACATTTTGAAAGTTGGCACTGGAGTCCCGAAAGTCCGTTTGTGCACTCCTGGCATGCCTTCGCGCCCGTTTTCGAAGTTTGGTGGCTTTAGCGGCTTCCTCTGTTTATGGCTGTCATTGACACCCATTGCTTTGGGCTGGCGGCCTCGGGCCGGCCAGGTTGGTCAGGTACCCATGACGACACATGTTGAAAGTAGGCGCTGGAGTCCCGAAAGTCCGTTTGTGCACTCCTGGCATGCCTTCGCGCCCGTTTTCGAAGTTTGGTGGCTTTATCGGCTTCCACTGTTTATGGCTGTCATTGACACCCATTGCTTTGGGCTGGCGGCCTCGGGCCGGCCAGGTACCCATGACGACACATTTTGAAAGTTGGCGCTGGAGTCCCGAAAGTCCATGTGTGCACTCCTGGCATGCCTTCGCGTCCGTTTGCGAAGTTTGGTGGCTTTAGCGGCTTCCTCTGTTTATGGCTGTCATTGACACCCATTGCTTTGGGCTGGCGGCCTCGGGCCGGCCAGGTTGGTCAGGTAACCATGACGACACATTTTGAAAGTTGGTGCTGGAGTCCCGAAAGTCCGTTTGTGCACTCCTGGCATGCCGTCGCGCCCGTTTCCGAAGTTTGGTGGCTTTAGCGGCTTCCTCTGTTTATGGCTGTCATTGACACCCATTGCTTTGGGCTGGCGGCCTCGGGCCGGCCAGGTACCCATGACGACACATTTTGAAAGTTGGCGCTGGAGTCCCGAAAGTCCATGTGTGCACTCCTGGCATGCCTTCGCGCCCGTGTGCGAAGTTTGGTGGCTTTAGCGGCTTCCTCTGGTTATGGCTGTCATTGATACCCATTGCTTTGGGCTGGTGGCCTTGTGCCGGCCAGGGTTGGTCAGGTACCAATGACGACACATTTTGAAAGTTGGCGCTAGAGTCCCGAAAGTCCGTTTGTGGACTCCTGGCATGCCTTTGCGCCCGTTTTAGAAGTTTGGTGGCTTTAGCGGCTTCCTCTGTTCATGGCTGTCATTGATACCCATTCCTTTGGGCTGGTGGCCTCGTGCCGGCCAGGTTTGATCAGGTACCCATGACGACACATTTTGAAAGTTGGCGCTAGAGTCCCGAAAGTCCGTTTGTGCACTCCTGGCATGCCTTCGCGCCCGTTTTCGAAGTTTGGTGGCTTTATCGGCTTCCACTGTTTATGGCTGTCATTGACACCCATTGCTTTGGGCTGGCGGCCTCGGGCCGGCCAGGTACCCATGACGACACATTTTGAAAGTTGGCGCTGGAGTCCCGAAAGTCCATGTGTGCACTCCTGGCATGCCTTCGCGCCCGTTTTCGAAGTTTGGTGGCTTTAGCGGCTTCCTCCGTTTATGGCTGTCATTGAAACCCATTGCTTTGGGCTGGCAGCCTCGGGCCGGCCAGGTTGGTCAGGTAACCATGACGACACATTTTGAAAGTTGGCGCTGGAGTCCCGAAAGTCCGTTTGTGCACTCCTGGCATGCCTTCGCGCCCGTTTTCGAAGTTTGGTGGCTTTAGCGGCTTCCTCTGTTTATGGCTGTCATTGACACCCATTGCTTTGGGCTGGCGGCCTCGGGCCGGCCAGGTTGGTCAGGTACCCATGACGACACATTTTGAAAGTAGGCGCTGGAGTCCCGAAAGTCCGTTTGTGCACTCCTGGCATGCCTTCGCGCCCGTTTTCGAAGTTTGGTGGCTTTATCGGCTTCCACTGTTTATGGCTGTCATTGACACCCATTGCTTTGGGCTGGCGGCCTCGGGCCGGCCAGGTACCCATGACGACACATTTTGAAAGTTGGCGCTGGAGTCCCGAAAGTCCATGTGTGCACTCCTGGCATGCCTTCGCGCCCGTGTGCGAAGTTTGGTGGCTTTAGCGGCTTCCTCTGTTTATGGCTGTCATTGACACCCATTGCTTTGGGCTGGCGGCCTCGGGCCGGCCAGGTTGGTCAGGTAACCATGACGACACATTTTGAAAGTTGGTGCTGGAGTCCCGAAAGTCCGTTTGTGCACTCCTGGCATGCCGTCGCGCCCGTTTCCGAAGTTTGGTGGCTTTAGCGGCTTCCTCTGTTTATGGCTGTCATTGACACCCATTGCTTTGGGCTGGCGGCCTCGGGCCGGCCAGGTACCCATGACGACACATTTTGAAAGTTGGCGCTGGAGTCCCGAAAGTCCATGTGTGCACTCCTGGCATGCCTTCGCGCCCGTGTGCGAAGTTTGGTGGCTTTAGCGGCTTCCTCTGGTTATGGCTGTCATTGATACCCATTGCTTTGGGCTGGTGGCCTTGTGCCGGCCAGGGTTGGTCAGGTACCAATGACGACACATTTTGAAAGTTGGCGCTAGAGTCCCGAAAGTCCGTTTGTGGACTCCTGGCATGCCTTTGCGCCCGTTTTAGAAGTTTGGTGGCTTTAGCGGCTTCCTCTGTTCATGGCTGTCATTGATACCCATTCCTTTGGGCTGGTGGCCTCGTGCCGGCCAGGTTTGATCAGGTACCCATGACGACACATTTTGAAAGTTGGAGCTAGAGTCCCGAAAGTCCGTTTGTGCACTCCTGGCATGCCTTCGCGCCCGTTTTCAAAGTTTGGTGGCTTTAGCGGCTTCCTCTGTTTATGGCTGTCATTGACACCCATTGCTTTGGGCTGGCGGCCTCGTGCCGGCCAGGGTTGGTCAGGTATCCATGACGACACATTTTGAAAGTTGGCGCTGGAGTCCCGAAAGTCCGTTTGTGCACTCCTGGCATGCCGTCGCGCCCGTTTCCGAAGTTTGGTGGCTTTAGCGGCTTCCTCTGTTTATGGCTGTCATTGATACCCATTGCTTTGGGCTGGTGGCCTCGTGCCGGCCAGGGTTGGTCAGGTACCCATGACGACACATTTTGAAAGTTGGCGCTAGAGTCCCGAAAGTCCGTTTGTGCACTCCCGGCATGCCTTCGCGCCCGTTTTTTCGAAGTTTGGTGGCTTTAGCGGCTTCCTCCGTTTATGGCTGTCATTGAAACCCATTGCTTTGGGCTGGCAGCCTCGGGCCGGCCAGGTTGGTCAGGTAACCATGACGACACATTTTGAAAGTTGGCGCTGGAGTCCCGAAAGTCCGTTTGTGCACTCCTGGCATGCCTTCGCGCCCGTTTTCGAAGTTTGGTGCTTTATCGGCTTCCACTGTTTATGGCTGTCATTGACACCCATTGCTTTGGGCTGGCGGCCTCGGGCCGGCCAGGTACCCATGACGACACATTTTGAAAGTTGGTGCTGGAGTCCCGAAAGTCCATGTGTGCACTCCTGGCATGCCGTCGCGCCCGTGTGCGAAGTTTGGTGGCTTTAGCGGCTTCCTCTGGTTATGGCTGTCATTGATACCCATTGCTTTGGGCTGGTGGCCTTGTGCCGGCCAGGGTTGGTCAGGTACCCATGACGACACATTTTGAAAGTTGGCGCTAGAGTCCCGAAAGTCCGTTTGTGGACTCCTGGCATGCCTTTGCGCCCGTTTTAGAAGTTTGGTGGCTTTAGCGGCTTCCTCTGTTCATGGCTGTCATTGATACCCATTCCTTTGGGCTGGTGGCCTCGTGCCGGCCAGGTTTGATCAGGTACCCATGACGACACATTTTGAAAGTTGGCGCTAGAGTCCCGAAAGTCCGTTTGTGCACTCCTGGCATGCCTTCGCGCCCGTTTTCAAAGTTTGGTGGCTTTAGCGGCTTCCTCTGTTTATGGCTGTCATTGACACCCATTGCTTTGGGCTGGCGGCCTCGTGCCGGCCAGGGTTGGTCAGGTATCCATGACGACACATTTTGAAAGTTGGCGCTGGAGTCCCGAAAGTCCGTTTGTGCACTCCTGGCATGCCGTCGCGCCCGTTTCCGAAGTTTGGTGGCTTTAGCGGCTTCCTCTGTTTATGGCTGTCATTGATACCCATTGCTTTGGGCTGGTGGCCTCGTGCCGGCCAGGGTTGGTCAGGTACCCATGACGACACATTTTGAAAGTTGGCACTGGAGTCCCGAAAGTCCGTTTGTGCACTCCTGGCATGCCTTCGCGCCCGTTTTCGAAGTTTGGTGGCTTTAGCGGCTTCCTCTGTTTATGGCTGTCATTGACACCCATTGCTTTGGGCTGGCGGCCTCGGGCCGGCCAGGTTGGTCAGGTACCCATGACGACACATGTTGAAAGTAGGCGCTGGAGTCCCGAAAGTCCGTTTGTGCACTCCTGGCATGCCTTCGCGCCCGTTTTCGAAGTTTGGTGGCTTTATCGGCTTCCACTGTTTATGGCTGTCATTGACACCCATTGCTTTGGGCTGGCGGCCTCGGGCCGGCCAGGTACCCATGACGACACATTTTGAAAGTTGGCGCTGGAGTCCCGAAAGTCCATGTGTGCACTCCTGGCATGCCTTCGCGCCCGTTTGCGAAGTTTGGTGGCTTTAGCGGCTTCCTCTGTTTATGGCTGTCATTGACACCCATTGCTTTGGGCTGGCGGCCTCGGGCCGGCCAGGTTGGTCAGGTAACCATGACGACACATTTTGAAAGTTGGTGCTGGAGTCCCGAAAGTCCGTTTGTGCACTCCTGGCATGCCGTCGCGCCCGTTTCCGAAGTTTGGTGGCTTTAGCGGCTTCCTCTGTTTATGGCTGTCATTGACACCCATTGCTTTGGGCTGGCGGCCTCGGGCCGGCCAGGTACCCATGACGACACATTTTGAAAGTTGGCGCTGGAGTCCCGAAAGTCCATGTGTGCACTCCTGGCATGCCTTCGCGCCCGTGTGCGAAGTTTGGTGGCTTTAGCGGCTTCCTCTGGTTATGGCTGTCATTGATACCCATTGCTTTGGGCTGGTGGCCTTGTGCCGGCCAGGGTTGGTCAGGTACCAATGACGACACATTTTGAAAGTTGGCGCTAGAGTCCCGAAAGTCCGTTTGTGGACTCCTGGCATGCCTTTGCGCCCGTTTTAGAAGTTTGGTGGCTTTAGCGGCTTCCTCTGTTCATGGCTGTCATTGATACCCATTCCTTTGGGCTGGTGGCCTCGTGCCGGCCAGGTTTGATCAGGTACCCATGACGACACATTTTGAAAGTTGGCGCTAGAGTCCCGAAAGTCCGTTTGTGCACTCCTGGCATGCCTTCGCGCCCGTTTTCAAAGTTTGGTGGCTTTAGCGGCTTCCTCTGTTTATGGCTGTCATTGACACCCATTGCTTTGGGCTGGCGGCCTCGTGCCGGCCAGGGTTGGTCAGGTATCCATGACGACACATTTTGAAAGTTGGCGCTGGAGTCCCGAAAGTCCGTTTGTGCACTCCAGGCATGCCGTCGCGCCCGTTTCCGAAGTTTGGTGGCTTTAGCGGCTTCCTCTGTTTATGGCTGTCATTGATACCCATTGCTTTGGGCTGGTGGCCTCGTGCCGGCCAGGGTTGGTCAGGTACCCATGACGACACATTTTGAAAGTTGGCGCTAGAGTCCCGAAAGTCCGTTTGTGCACTCCCGGCATGCCTTCGCGCCCGTTTTCGAAGTTTGGTGGCTTTAGCGGCTTCCTCCGTTTATGGCTGTCATTGAAACCCATTGCTTTGGGCTGGCAGCCTCGGGCCGGCCAGGTTGGTCAGGTAACCATGACGACACATTTTGAAAGTTGGCACTGGAGTCCCGAAAGTCCGTTTGTGCACTCCTGGCATGCCTTCGCGCCCGTTTTCGAAGTTTGGTGGCTTTAGCGGCTTCCTCTGTTTATGGCTGTCATTGACACCCATTGCTTTGGGCTGGCGGCCTCGGGCCGGCCAGGTACCCATGACGACACATTTTGAAAGTTGGCGCTGGAGTCCCGAAAGTCCATGTGTGCACTCCTGGCATGCCTTCGCGCCCGTGTGCAAAGTTTGGTGGCTTTAGCGGCTTCCTCTGGTTATGGCTGTCATTGACACCCATTGCTTTGGGCTGGTGGCCTCGTGCCGGCCAGGTACCCATGACGACACATTTTGAAAGTTGGCGCTAGAGTCCCGAAAGTCAGTTTGTGCACTCCTGGCATGCCTTCATGACATTGTGCCAAGTTTGGTGGCTTTAGCGGCTTCGTCTGTTTATGGCTGTCATTGATACCCATTCCTTTGGGCTGGTGGCCTCGTGCCGGCCAGGGTTGGTCAGGTACCCATGACGACACATTTTGAAATTGGCGCTGGAGTCCCGAAAGTCCATTTGTGCACTCCTGGCATGCCGTCGCGCCCGTTTCCGAAGTTTGGTGGCTTTAGCGGCTTCCTCTGTTTATGGCTGTCATTGATACCCATTGCTTTGGGCTGGTGGCCTCGTGCCGGCCAGGGTTCGTCAGGTACCCATGACGACACATTTTGAAAGTTGGCGCTGGAGTCCCGAAAGTCCGTTTGTGCACTCCTGGCATGCCTTCGCGCCCGTTTTCGAAGTTTGGTGGCTTTATCGGCTTCCACTGTTTATGGCTGTCATTGACACCCATTGCTTTGGGCTGGCGGCCTCGGGCCGGCCAGGTACCCATGATGACACATTTTGAAAGTTGGCGCTGGAGTCCCGAAAGTCCATGTGTGCACTCCTGGCATGCCTTCGCGCCCGTGTGCGAAGTTTGGTGGCTTTAGCGGCTTCCTCTGGTTATGGCTGTCATTGATACCCATTGCTTTGGGCTGGTGGCCTTGTGCCGGCCAGGGTTGGTCAGGTACCCATGACGACACATTTTGAAAGTTGGCGCTAGAGTCCCGAAAGTCCGTTTGTGGACTCCTGGCATGCCTTTGCGCCCGTTTTAGAAGTTTGGTGGCTTTAGCGGCTTCCTCTGTTCATGGCTGTCATTGATACCCATTCCTTTGGGCTGGTGGCCTCGTGTCGGCCAGGTTTGATCAGGTACCCATGACGACACATTTTGAAAGTTGGCGCTGGAGTCCCGAAAGTCCATTTGTGCACTCCTGGCATGCCGTCGCGCCCGTTTCCGAAGTTTGGTGGCTTTAGCGGCTTCTTCTGTTTATGGCTGTCATTGATACCCATTGCTTTGGGCTGGTGGCCTCGTGCCGGCCAGGGTTCGTCAGGTACCCATGACGACACATTTTGAAAGTTGGCGCTAGAGTCCCGAAAGTCCGTTTGTGCACTCCCGGCATGCCTTCGCGCCCGTTTTCGAAGTTTGGTGCCTTTAGCGGCTTCCTCCGTTTATGGCTGTCATTGAAACCCATTGCTTTGGGCTGGCAGCCTCGGGCCGGCCAGGTTGGTCAGGTAACCATGACGACACATTTTGAAAGTTGGCGCTGGAGTCCCGAAAGTCCGTTTGTGCACTCCTGGCATGCCTTCGCGCCCGTTTTCGAAGTTTGGTGGCTTTATCGGCTTCCACTGTTTATGGCTGTCATTGACACCCATTGCTGTGGGCTGGCGGCCTCGGGCCGGCCAG
Organism: Anarhichas minor; assembly: GCF_050575085.1. Taxonomy (NCBI): domain Eukaryota; kingdom Metazoa; phylum Chordata; class Actinopteri; order Perciformes; family Anarhichadidae; genus Anarhichas; species Anarhichas minor. The sequence goes on along the minus strand of NW_027466461.1, from coordinate 967,766 downwards.
GTACCCATGACGACACATTTTGAAAGTTGGCGCTGGAGTCCCGAAAGTCCATGTGTGCACTCCTGGCATGCCTTCGCGCCCGTGTGCGAAGTTTGGTGGCTTTAGCGGCTTCCTCTGGTTATGGCTGTCATTGACACCCATTGCTTTGGGCTGGTGGCCTCGTGCCGGCCAGGTACCCATGACGACACATTTTGAAAGTTGGCGCTAGAGTCCCGAAAGTCAGTTTGTGCACTCCTGGCATGCCTTCATGACATTGTGCCAAGTTTGGTGGCTTTAGCGGCTTCGTCTGTTTATGGCTGTCATTGATACCCATTGCTTTGGGCTGGTGGCCTCGTGCCGGCCAGGGTTGGTCAGGTACCCATGACGACACATTTTGAAATTGGCGCTGGAGTCCCGAAAGTCCGTGTTTGCACTCCTGGCATGCCTTCGCGCCCGTGTGCGAAGTTTGGTGGCTTTAGCGGCTTCCTCTGTTCATGGCTGTCATTGACACCCATTGCTTTGGGCTGGCGGCCTCGGGCCGGCCAGGTTGGTCAGGTACCCATGACGACACATTTTGAAAGTTGGCGCTGGAGTCCCGAAAGTCCGTGTTTGCACTCCTGGCATGCCTTCACGCCCGTGTGCGAAGTTTGGTGGCTTTAGCGGCTTCCTCTGTTTATGGCTGTCATTGATACCCATTGCTTTGGGCTGGTGGCCTCGGGCCGGCCAGGGTTGGTTAGGTACCCATGACGACACATTTTGAAAGTTGGCGCTAGAGTCCCGAAAGTCCGTTTGTGCAGTCCTGGCATGCCTTCGCGCCCGTTTTCGAAGTTTGGTGGCTTTAGCGGCTTCCTTTGTTCATGGCTGTCATTGACACCCATTGCTTTGGGCTGGGGGCCTCGGGACGGCCAGGTACCCATGACGACACATTTTGAAAGTTGGCGCTAGAGTCCCGAAAGTCCGTTTGTGCACTCCTGGCATGCCTTCATGACATTGTGCCAAGTTTGGTGGCTTTAGCGGCTTCGTCTGTTTATGGCTGTCATTGATACCCATTGCTTTGGGCTGGCGGCCTCGGGCCGGCCAGGTACCCATGACGACACATTTTGAAAGTAGGCGCTGGAGTCCCGAAAGTCCGTGTGTGGACTCCTGGCATGCCGTTGCGCCCGTTTTCGAAGTTTGGTGGCTTTAGCGGCTTCCTCTGTTTATGGCTGTCATTGATACCCATTGCTTTGGGCTGGGGGCCTCGGGCCGGCCAGGTACCCATGACGACACATTTTGAAAGTAGGCGCTGGAGTCCCGAAAGTCCGTGTGTGGACTCCTGGCATGCCTTCATGACATTGTGCCAAGTTTGGTGGCTTTAGCGGCTTCCTCTGGTTATGGCTGTCATTGACAACCATTGCTTTGGGCTGGCGGCCTCGGGCCGGCCAGGTTGGTCAGGTAACCATGACGACACATTTTGAAAGTTGGCGCTGGAGTCCCGAAAGTCCGTGTGTGCACTCCTGGCATGCCTTCGCGCCTGTGTGCGAAGTTTGGTGGCTTTATCGGCTTCCTCTGGTTATGGCTGTCATTGATACCCATTGCTTTGGGCTGGTGGCCTTGTGCCGGCCAGGGTTGGTCAGGTACCCATGACGACACATTTTGAAAGTTGGCGCTAGAGTCCCGAAAGTCCGTTTGTGGACTCCTGGCATGCCTTTGCGACCGTTTTAGAAGTTTGGTGGCTTTAGCGGCTTCCTCTGTTCATGGCTGTCATTGATACCCATTCCTTTGGGCTGGTGGCCTCGTGCCGTCCAGGGTTGATCAGGTACCCATAGACGACACATTTTGAAAGTTGGCGCTAGAGTCCCGAAAGTCCGTTTGTGCACTCCTGGCATGCCTTCGTGCCCGTTTTCGAAGTTTGGTGGCTTTAGCGGCTTCCTCTGTTTATGGCTGTCATTGACACCCATTGCTTTGGGCTGGCGGCCTCGGGCCGGCCAGGTTGGTCAGGTAACCATGACGACACATTTTGAAAGTTGGCGCTGGAGTCCCGAAAGTCCGTGTGTGCACTCCTGGCATGCCTTCGCGCCCGTGTGCGAAGTTTGGTGGCTTTATCGGCTTCGTCTGTTTATGGCTGTCATTGATACCCATTGCTTTGGGCTGGCGGCCTCGGGCCGGCCAGGTTGGTCAGGTAACCATGACGACACATTTTGAAAGTTGGCGCTAGAGTCCCAAAAGTCCGTTTGTGCAGTCCTGGCATGCCTTCGCGCCCGTTTTAGAAGTTTGGTGGCTTTAGCGGCTTCCTCTGTTCATGGCTGTCATTGATACCCATTCCTTTGGGCTGGTGGCCTCGTGCCGGCCAGGGTTGATCAGGTACCCATGACGACACATTTTGAAAGTTGCCGCTAGAGTCCCGAAAGTCCGTTTGTGCACTCCTGGCATGCCTTCATGACATTGTGCCAAGTTTGGTGGCTTTAGCGGCTTCGTCTGTTTATGGCTGTCATTGATACCCATTGCTTTGGGCTGGTGGCCTCGTGCCGGCCAGGGTTGGTCAGGTACCCATGACGACACATTTTGAAAGTTGGCGCTGGAGTCCCGAAAGTCCGTGTTTGCACTCCTGGCATGCCTTCGCGCCCGTGTGCGAAGTTTGGTGGCTTTAGCGGCTTCCTCTGTTCATGGCTGTCATTGACACCCATTGCTTTGGGCTGGGGGCCTCGGGCCGGCCAGGTTGGTCAGGTACCCATGACGACACATTTTGAAAGTAGGCGCTGGAGTCCCGAAAGTCCGTGTGTGGACTCCTGGCATGCCGTTGCGCCCGTTTTCGAAGTTTGGTGGCTTTAGCGGCTTCCTCTGTTTATGGCTGTCATTGATACCCATTGCTTTGGGTTGGGGGCCTCGGGCCGGCCAGGTACCCATAACGACACATTTTGAAAGTTGGCGCTGGAGTCCCGAAAGTCCGTGTGTGCACTCCTGTCATGCTTACGTGCCCGTGTGCGAAGTTTGGTAACTTTAGCGGCTTCCTCTGGTTATGGCTGTCATTGATACCCATTGCTTTGGGCTGGTGGCCTTGTGCCGGCCAGGGTTGGTCAGGTACCCATGACGACACATTTTGAAAGTTGGCGCTAGAGTCCCGAAAGTCCGTTTGTGGACTCCTGGCATGCCTTTGCGCCCGTTTTAGAAGTTTGGTGGCTTTAGCGGCTTCCTCTGTTCATGGCTGTCATTGATACCCATTCCTTTGGGCTGGTGGCCTCGTGCCGGCCAGGTTTGATCAGGTACCCATGACGACACATTTTGAAAGTTGGCGCTAGAGTCCCGAAAGTCCGTTTGTGCACTCCTGGCATGCCTTCGCGCCCGTTTTCAAAGTTTGGTGGCTTTAGCGGCTTCCTCTGTTTATGGCTGTCATTGACACCCATTGCTTTGGGCTGGCGGCCTCGTGCCGGCCAGGGTTGGTCAGGTATCCATGACGACACATTTTGAAAGTTGGCGCTGGAGTCCCGAAAGTCCGTTTGTGCACTCCAGGCATGCCGTCGCGCCCGTTTCCGAAGTTTGGTGGCTTTAGCGGCTTCCTCTGTTTATGGCTGTCATTGATACCCATTGCTTTGGGCTGGTGGCCTCGTGCCGGCCAGGGTTGGTCAGGTACCCATGACGACACATTTTGAAAGTTGGCGCTAGAGTCCCGAAAGTCCGTTTGTGCACTCCCGGCATGCCTTCGCGCCCGTTTTCGAAGTTTGGTGGCTTTAGCGGCTTCCTCCGTTTATGGCTGTCATTGAAACCCATTGCTTTGGGCTGGCAGCCTCGGGCCGGCCAGGTTGGTCAGGTAACCATGACGACACATTTTGAAAGTTGGCACTGGAGTCCCGAAAGTCCGTTTGTGCACTCCTGGCATGCCTTCGCGCCCGTTTTCGAAGTTTGGTGGCTTTAGCGGCTTCCTCTGTTTATGGCTGTCATTGACACCCATTGCTTTGGGCTGGCGGCCTCGGGCCGGCCAGGTTGGTCAGGTACCCATGACGACACATGTTGAAAGTAGGCGCTGGAGTCCCGAAAGTCCGTTTGTGCACTCCTGGCATGCCTTCGCGCCCGTTTTCGAAGTTTGGTGGCTTTATCGGCTTCCACTGTTTATGGCTGTCATTGACACCCATTGCTTTGGGCTGGCGGCCTCGGGCCGGCCAGGTACCCATGACGACACATTTTGAAAGTTGGCGCTGGAGTCCCGAAAGTCCATGTGTGCACTCCTGGCATGCCTTCGCGCCCGTGTGCGAAGTTTGGTGGCTTTAGCGGCTTCCTCTGGTTATGGCTGTCATTGACACCCATTGCTTTGGGCTGGTGGCCTCGTGCCGGCCAGGTACCCATGACGACACATTTTGAAAGTTGGCGCTAGAGTCCCGAAAGTCAGTTTGTGCACTCCTGGCATGCCTTCATGACATTGTGCCAAGTTTGGTGGCTTTAGCGGCTTCGTCTGTTTATGGCTGTCATTGATACCCATTCCTTTGGGCTGGTGGCCTCGTGCCGGCCAGGGTTGGTCAGGTACCCATGACGACACATTTTGAAATTGGCGCTGGAGTCCCGAAAGTCCGTGTTTGCACTCCTGGCATGCCTTCGCGCCCGTGTGCGAAGTTTGGTGGCTTTAGCGGCTTCCTCTGTTCATGGCTGTCATTGACACCCATTGCTTTGGGCTGGCGGCCTCGGGCCGGCCAGGTTGGTCAGGTACCCATGACGACACATTTTGAAAGTAGGCGCTGGAGTCCCGAAAGTCCGTGTGTGGACTCCTGGCATGCCGTTGCGCCCGTTTTCGAAGTTTGGTGGCTTTAGCGGCTTCCTCTGTTTATGGCTGTCATTGATACCCATTGCTTTGGGTTGGGGGCCTCGGGCCGGCCAGGTACCCATAACGACACATTTTGAAAGTTGGCGCTGGAGTCCCGAAAGTCCGTGTGTGCACTCCTGTCATGCTTACGTGCCCGTGTGCGAAGTTTGGTAACTTTAGCGGCTTCCTCTGGTTATGGCTGTCATTGACACCCATTGCTTTGGGCTGGTGGCCTCGTGCCGGCCAGGGTTGGTCAGGTACCCATGACGACACATTTTGAAAGTAGGCGCTGGAGTCCCGAAAGTCCGTGTGTGGACTCCTGGCATGCCGTTGAGCCCGTTTTCGAAGTTTGGTGGCTTTAGCGGCTTCCTCTGTTTATGGCTGTCATTGATACCCATTGCTTTGGGCTGGGGGCCTCGGGCCGGCCAGGTACCCATGACGACACATTTTGAAAGTTGGCGCTAGAGTCCCAAAAGTCCGTTTGTGGACTCCTGGCATGCCTTTGCGACCGTTTTAGAAGTTTGGTGGCTTTAGCGGCTTCCTCTGTTCATGGCTGTCATTGATACCCATTCCTTTGGGCTGATGGCCTCGTGCCGGCCAGGGTTGATCAGGTACCCATGACGACACATTTTGAAAGTTGGCGCTAGAGTCCCGAAAGTCCGTTTGTGCACTCCTGGCATGCCTTCATGACATTGTGCCAAGTTTGGTGGCTTTAGCGGCTTCCTCTGTTTATGGCTGTCATTGACACCCATTGCTTTGGGCTGGCGGCCTCGGGCCGGCCAGGTTGGTCAGGTAACCATGACGACACATTTTGAAAGTTGGCGCTGGAGTCCCGAAAGTCCGTGTTTGCACTCCTGGCATGCCTTCACGCCCGTGTGCGAAGTTTGGTGGCTTTAGCGGCTTCCTCTGTTTATGGCTGTCATTGATACTCATTGCTTTGGGCTGGTGGCCTCGGGCCGGCCAGGGTTGGTTAGGTACCCATGACGACACATTTTGAAAGTTGGCGCTAGAGTCCCGAAAGTCCGTTTGTGCAGTCCTGGCATGCCTTCGCGCCCGTTTTCGAAGTTTGGTGGCTTTAGCGGCTTCCTTTGTTCATGGCTGTCATTGACACCCATTGCTTTGGGCTGGGGGCCTCGGGACGGCCAGGTACCCATGACGACACATTTTGAAAGTTGGCGCTAGAGTCCCGAAAGTCCGTTTGTGCACTCCTGGCATGCCTTCATGACATTGTGCCAAGTTTGGTGGCTTTAGCGGCTTCGTCTGTTTATGGCTGTCATTGATACCCATTGCTTTGGGCTGGCGGCCTCGGGCCGGCCAGGTACCCATGACGACACATTTTGAAAGTAGGCGCTGGAGTCCCGAAAGTCCGTGTGTGGACTCCTGGCATGCCTTCATGACATTGTGCCAAGTTTGGTGGCTTTAGCGGCTTCCTCTGGTTATGGCTGTCATTGACAACCATTGCTTTGGGCTGGCGGCCTCGGGCCGGCCAGGTTGGTCAGGTAACCATGACGACACATTTTGAAAGTTGGCGCTGGAGTCCCGAAAGTCCGTGTGTGCACTCCTGGCATGCCTTCGCGCCTGTGTGCGAAGTTTGGTGGCTTTATCGGCTTCCTCTGGTTATGGCTGTCATTGATACCCATTGCTTTGGGCTGGTGGCCTTGTGCCGGCCAGGGTTGGTCAGGTACCCATGACGACACATTTTGAAAGTTGGCGCTAGAGTCCCGAAAGTCCGTTTGTGGACTCCTGGCATGCCTTTGCGACCGTTTTAGAAGTTTGGTGGCTTTAGCGGCTTCCTCTGTTCATGGCTGTCATTGATACCCATTCCTTTGGGCTGGTGGCCTCGTGCCGTCCAGGGTTGATCAGGTACCCATAGACGACACATTTTGAAAGTTGGCGCTAGAGTCCCGAAAGTCCGTTTGTGCACTCCTGGCATGCCTTCGTGCCCGTTTTCGAAGTTTGGTGGCTTTAGCGGCTTCCTCTGTTTATGGCTGTCATTGACACCCATTGCTTTGGGCTGGCGGCCTCGGGCCGGCCAGGTTGGTCAGGTAACCATGACGACACATTTTGAAAGTTGGCGCTGGAGTCCCGAAAGTCCGTGTGTGCACTCCTGGCATGCCTTCGCGCCCGTGTGCGAAGTTTGGTGGCTTTATCGGCTTCCTCTGGTTATGGCTGTCATTGATACCCATTGCTTTGGGCTGGTGGCCTTGTGCCGGCCAGGGTTGGTCAGGTACCCATGACGACACATTTTGAAAGTTGGCGCTAGAGTCCCGAAAGTCCGTTTGTGGACTCCTGGCATGCCTTTGCGACCGTTTTAGAAGTTTGGTGGCTTTAGCGGCTTCCTCTGTTCATGGCTGTCATTGATACCCATTCCTTTGGGCTGGTGGCCTCGTGCCGGCCAGGGTTGATCAGGTACCCATGACGACACATTTTGAAAGTTGGCGCTAGAGTCCCGAAAGTCCGTTTGTGCACTCCTGGCATGCCTTCATGACATTGTGCCAAGTTTGGTGGCTTTAGCAGCTTCGTCTGTTTATGGCTGTCATTGATACCCATTGCTTTGGGCTGGTGGCCTCGTGCCGGCCAGGGTTGGTCAGGTACCCATGACGACACATTTTGAAAGTTGGCGCTGGAGTCCCGAAAGTCCGTGTTTGCACTCCTGGCATGCCTTCGCGCCCGTGTGCGAAGTTTGGTGGCTTTAGCGGCTTCCTCTGTTCATGGCTGTCATTGACACCCATTGCTTTGGGCTGGCGGCCTCGGGCCGGCCAGGTTGGTCAGGTACCCATGACGACACATTTTGAAAGTAGGCGCTGGAGTCCCGAAAGTCCGTGTGTGGACTCCTGGCATGCCGTTGCGCCCGTTTTCGAAGTTTGGTGGCTTTAGCGGCTTCCTCTGTTTATGGCTGTCATTGATACCCATTGCTTTGGGTTGGAGGCCTCGGGCCGGCCAGGTACCCATAACGACACATTTTGAAAGTTGGCGCTGGAGTCCCGAAAGTCCGTGTGTGCACTCCTGTCATGCTTACGTGCCCGTGTGCGAAGTTTGGTAACTTTAGCGGCTTCCTCTGGTTATGGCTGTCATTGACACCCATTGCTTTGGGCTGGTGGCCTCGTGCCAGCCAGGGTTGGTCAGGTACCCATGACGACACATTTTGAAAGTAGGCGCTGGAGTCCCGAAAGTCCGTGTGTGGACTCCTGGCATGCCGTTGAGCCCGTTTTCGAAGTTTGGTGGCTTTAGCGGCTTCCTCTGTTTATGGCTGTCATTGATACCCATTGCTTTGGGCTGGGGGCCTCGGGCCGGCCAGGTACCCATGACGACACATTTTGAAAGTTGGCGCTAGAGTCCCAAAAGTCCGTTTGTGGACTCCTGGCATGCCTTTGCGACCGTTTTAGAAGTTTGGTGGCTTTAGCGGCTTCCTCTGTTCATGGCTGTCATTGATACCCATTCCTTTGGGCTGGTGGCCTCGTGCCGGCCAGGGTTGATCAGGTACCCATGACGACACATTTTGAAAGTTGGCGCTAGAGTCCCGAAAGTCCGTTTGTGCACTCCTGGCATGCCTTCATGACATTGTGCCAAGTTTGGTGGCTTTAGCGGCTTCCTCTGTTTATGGCTGTCATTGACACCCATTGCTTTGGGCTGGCGGCCTCGGGCCGGCCAGGTTGGTCAGGTAACCATGACGACACATTTTGAAAGTTGGCGCTGGAGTCCCGAAAGTCCGTGTTTGCACTCCTGGCATGCCTTCACGCCCGTGTGCGAAGTTTGGTGGCTTTAGCGGCTTCCTCTGTTTATGGCTGTCATTGATACCCATTGCTTTGGGCTGGTGGCCTCGGGCCGGCCAGGGTTGGTTAGGTACCCATGACGACACATTTTGAAAGTTGGCGCTAGAGTCCCGAAAGTCCGTTTGTGCAGTCCTGGCATGCCTTCGCGCCCGTTTTCGAAGTTTGGTGGCTTTAGCGGCTTCCTTTGTTCATGGCTGTCATTGACACCCATTGCTTTGGGCTGGGGGCCTCGGGACGGCCAGGTACCCATGACGACACATTTTGAAAGTTGGCGCTAGAGTCCCGAAAGTCCGTTTGTGCACTCCTGGCATGCCTTCATGACATTGTGCCAAGTTTGGTGGCTTTAGCGGCTTCGTCTGTTTATGGCTGTCATTGATACCCATTGCTTTGGGCTGGCGGCCTCGGGCCGGCCAGGTTGGTCAGGTAACCATGACGACACATTTTGAAAGTTGGCGCTAGAGTCCCAAAAGTCCGTTTGTGCAGTCCTGGCATGCCTTCGCGCCCGTTTTCGAAGTTTGGTGGCTTTAGCGGCTTCCTCTGTTCATGGCTGTCATTGATACCCATTCCTTTGGGCTGGTGGCCTCGTGCCGGCCAGGGTTGATCAGGTACCCATGACGACACATTTTGAAAGTTGGCGCTAGAGTCCCGAAAGTCCGTTTGTGCACTCCTGGCATGCCTTCATGACATTGTGCCAAGTTTGGTGGCTTTAGCGGCTTCGTCTGTTTATGGCTATCATTGATACCCATTGCTTTGGGCTGGTGGCCTCGTGCTGGCCAGGGTTGGTCAGGTACCCATGACGACACATTTTGAAAGTTGGCGCTGGAGTCCCGAAAGTCCGTGTTTGCACTCCTGGCATGCCTTCGCGCCCGTGTGCGAAGTTTGGTGGCTTTAGCGGCTTCCTCTGTTCATGGCTGTCATTGACACCCATTGCTTTGGGCTGGCGGCCTCGGGCCGGCCAGGTTGGTCAGGTACCCATGACGACACATTTTGAAAGTAGGCGCTGGAGTCCCGAAAGTCCGTGTGTGGACTCCTGGCATGCCGTTGCGCCCGTTTTCGAAGTTTGGTGGCTTTAGCGGCTTCCTCTGTTTATGGCTGTCATTGATACCCATTGCTTTGGGTTGGGGGCCTCGGGCCGGCCAGGTACCCATAACGACACATTTTGAAAGTTGGCGCTGGAGTCCCGAAAGTCCGTGTGTGCACTCCTGTCATGCTTACGTGCCCGTGTGCGAAGTTTGGTAACTTTAGCGGCTTCCTCTGGTTATGGCTGTCATTGACACCCATTGCTTTGGGCTGGTGGCCTCGTGCCAGCCAGGGTTGGTCAGGTACCCATGACGACACATTTTGAAAGTAGGCGCTGGAGTCCCGAAAGTCCGTGTGTGGACTCCTGGCATGCCGTTGCGCCCGTTTTCGAAGTTTGGTGGCTTTAGCGGCTTCCTCTGTTTATGGCTGTCATTGATACCCATTGCTTTGGGCTGGGGGCCTCGGGCCGGCCAGGTACCCATGACGACACATTTTGAAAGTAGGCGCTGGAGTCCCGAAAGTCCGTGTGTGGACTCCTGGCATGCCTTCATGACATTGTGCCAAGTTTGGTGGCTTTAGCGGCTTCCTCTGGTTATGGCTGTCATTGACAACCATTGCTTTGGGCTGGCGGCCTCGGGCCGGCCAGGTTGGTCAGGTAACCATGACGACACATTTTGAAAGTTGGCGCTGGAGTCCCGAAAGTCCGTGTGTGCACTCCTGGCATGCCTTCGCGCCTGTGTGCGAAGTTTGGTGGCTTTATCGGCTTCCTCTGGTTATGGCTGTCATTGATACCCATTGCTTTGGGCTGGTGGCCTTGTGCCGGCCAGGGTTGGTCAGGTACCCATGACGACACATTTTGAAAGTTGGCGCTAGAGTCCCGAAAGTCCGTTTGTGGACTCCTGGCATGCCTTTGCGACCGTTTTAGAAGTTTGGTGGCTTTAGCGGCTTCCTCTGTTCATGGCTGTCATTGATACCCATTCCTTTGGGCTGGTGGCCTCGTGCCGTCCAGGGTTGATCAGATACCCATAGACGACACATTTTGAAAGTTGGCGCTAGAGTCCCGAAAGTCCGTTTGTGCACTCCTGGCATGCCTTCGTGCCCGTTTTCGAAGTTTGGTGGCTTTAGCGGCTTCCTCTGTTCATGGCTGTCATTGATACCCATTCCTTTGGGCTGGTGGCCTCGTGCCGGCCAGGGTTGATCAGGTACCCATGACGACACATTTTGAAAGTTGACGCTAGAGTCCCGAAAGTCCGTTTGTGCACTCCTGGCATGCCTTCATGACATTGTGCCAAGTTTGGTGGCTTTAGCGGCTTCCTCTGTTTATGGCTGTCATTGACACCCATTGCTTTGGGCTGGCGGCCTCGGGCCGGCCAGGTTGGTCAGGTAACCATGACGACACATTTTGAAAGTTGGCGCTGGAGTCCCGAAAGTCCGTGTTTGCACTCCTGGCATGCCTTCACGCCCGTGTGCGAAGTTTGGTGGCTTTAGCGGCTTCCTCTGTTTATGGCTGTCATTGATACCCATTGCTTTGGGCTGGTGGCCTCGGGCCGGCCAGGGTTGGTTAGGTACCCATGACGACACATTTTGAAAGTTGGCGCTAGAGTCCCGAAAGTCCGTTTGTGCAGTCCTGGCATGCCTTCGCGCCCGTTTTCGAAGTTTGGTGGCTTTAGCGGCTTCCTTTGTTCATGGCTGTCATTGACACCCATTGCTTTGGGCTGGGGGCCTCGGGACGGCCAGGTACCCATGACGACACATTTTGAAAGTTGGCGCTAGAGTCCCGAAAGTCCGTTTGTGCACTCCTGGCATGCCTTCATGACATTGTGCCAAGTTTGGTGGCTTTAGCGGCTTCGTCTGTTTATGGCTGTCATTGATACCCATTGCTTTGGGCTGGCGGCCTCGGGCCGGCCAGGTTGGTCAGGTAACCATGACGACACATTTTGAAAGTTGGCGCTAGAGTCCCAAAAGTCCGTTTGTGCAGTCCTGGCATGCCTTCGCGCCCGTTTTCGAAGTTTGGTGGCTTTAGCGGCTTCCTCTGTTCATGGCTGTCATTGATACCCATTCCTTTGGGCTGGTGGCCTCGTGCCGGCCAGGGTTGATCAGGTACCCATGACGACACATTTTGAAAGTTGGCGCTAGAGTCCCGAAAGTCCGTTTGTGCACTCCTGGCATGCCTTCATGACATTGTGCCAAGTTTGGTGGCTTTAGCGGCTTCGTCTGTTTATGGCTATCATTGATACCCATTGCTTTGGGCTGGTGGCCTCGTGCCGGCCAGGGTTGGTCAGGTACCCATGACGACACATTTTGAAAGTTGGCGCTGGAGTCCCGAAAGTCCGTGTTTGCACTCCTGGCATGCCTTCGCGCCCGTGTGCGAAGTTTGGTGGCTTTAGCGGCTTCCTCTGTTCATGGCTGTCATTGACACCCATTGCTTTGGGCTGGCGGCCTCGGGCCGGCCAGGTTGGTCAGGTACCCATGACGACACATTTTGAAAGTAGGCGCTGGAGTCCCGAAAGTCCGTGTGTGGACTCCTGGCATGCCGTTGCGCCCGTTTTCGAAGTTTGGTGGCTTTAGCGGCTTCCTCTGTTTATGGCTGTCATTGATACCCATTGCTTTGGGTTGGGGGCCTCGGGCCGGCCAGGTACCCATAACGACACATTTTGAAAGTTGGCGCTGGAGTCCCGAAAGTCCGTGTGTGCACTCCTGTCATGCTTACGTGCCCGTGTGCGAAGTTTGGTAACTTTAGCGGCTTCCTCTGGTTATGGCTGTCATTGACACCCATTGCTTTGGGCTGGTGGCCTCGTGCCAGCCAGGGTTGGTCAGGTACCCATGACGACACATTTTGAAAGTAGGCGCTGGAGTCCCGAAAGTCCGTGTGTGGACTCCTGGCATGCCGTTGAGCCCGTTTTCGAAGTTTGGTGGCTTTAGCGGCTTCCTCTGTTTATGGCTGTCATTGATACCCATTGCTTTGGGCTGGGGGCCTCGGGCCGGCCAGGTACCCATGACGACACATTTTGAAAGTTGGCGCTAGAGTCCCAAAAGTCCGTTTGTGGACTCCTGGCATGCCTTTGCGACCGTTTTAGAAGTTTGGTGGCTTTAGCGGCTTCCTCTGCTCATGGCTGTCATTGATACCCATTCCTTTGGGCTGGTGGCCTCGTGCCGGCCAGGGTTGATCAGGTACCCATGACGACGCATTTTGAAAGTTGGCGCTAGAGTCCCGAAAGTCCGTTTGTGCACTCCTGGCATGCCTTCATGACATTGTGCCAAGTTTGGTGGCTTTAGCGGCTTCCTCTGTTTATGGCTGTCATTGACACCCATTGCTTTGGGCTGGCGGCCTCGGGCCGGCCAGGTTGGTCAGGTAACCATGACGACACATTTTGAAAGTTGGCGCTGGAGTCCCGAAAGTCCGTGTTTGCACTCCTGGCATGCCTTCACGCCCGTGTGCGAAGTTTGGTGGCTTTAGCGGCTTCCTCTGTTTATGGCTGTCATTGATACCCATTGCTTTGGGCTGGTGGCCTCGGGCCGGCCAGGGTTGGTCAGGTACCCATGACGACACATTTTGAAAGTTGGCGCTAGAGTCCCGAAAGTCCGTTTGTGCAGTCCTGGCATGCCTTCGCGCCCGTTTTCGAAGTTTGGTGGCTTTAGCGGCTTCCTTTGTTCATGGCTGTCATTGACACCCATTGCTTTGGGCTGGGGGCCTCGGGACGGCCAGGTACCCATGACGACACATTTTGAAAGTTGGCGCTAGAGTCCCGAAAGTCCGTTTGTGCACTCCTGGCATGCCTTCATGACATTGTGCCAAGTTTGGTGGCTTTAGCGGCTTCGTCTGTTTATGGCTGTCATTGATACCCATTGCTTTGGGCTGGCGGCCTCGGGCCGGCCAGGTTGGTCAGGTAACCATGACGACACATTTTGAAAGTTGGCGCTAGAGTCCCAAAAGTCCGTTTGTGCAGTCCTGGCATGCCTTCGCGCCCGTTTTCGAAGTTTGGTGGCTTTAGCGGCTTCCTCTGTGCATGGCTGTCATTGATACCCATTCCTTTGGGCTGGTGGCCTCGTGCCGGCCAGGGTTGATCAGGTACCCATGACGACACATTTTGAAAGTTGGCGCTAGAGTCCCGAAAGTCCGTTTGTGCACTCCTGGCATGCCTTCATGACATTGTGCCAAGTTTGGTGGCTTTAGCAGCTTCGTCTGTTTATGGCTGTCATTGATACCCATTGCTTTGGGCTGGTGGCCTCGTGCCGGCCAGGGTTGGTCAGGTACCCATGACGACACATTTTGAAAGTTGGCGCTGGAGTCCCGAAAGTCCGTGTTTGCACTCCTGGCATGCCTTCGCGCCCGTGTGCGAAGTTTGGTGGCTTTAGCGGCTTCCTCTGTTCATGGCTGTCATTGACACCCATTGCTTTGGGCTGGTGGCCTTGTGCCGGCCAGGGTTGGTCAGGTACCCATGACGACACATTTTGAAAGTTGGCGCTAGAGTCCCGAAAGTCCGTTTGTGGACTCCTGGCATGCCTTTGCGACCGTTTTAGAAGTTTGGTGGCTTTAGCGGCTTCCTCTGTTCATGGCTGTCATTGATACCCATTCCTTTGGGCTGGTGGCCTCGTGCCGTCCAGGGTTGATCAGGTACCCATAGACGACACATTTTGAAAGTTGGCGCTAGAGTCCCGAAAGTCCGTTTGTGCACTCCTGGCATGCCTTCGTGCCCGTTTTCGAAGTTTGGTGGCTTTAGCGGCTTCCTCTGTTTATGGCTGTCATTGACACCCATTGCTTTGGGCTGGCGGCCTCGGGCCGGCCAGGTTGGTCAGGTAACCATGACGACACATTTTGAAAGTTGGCGCTGGAGTCCCGAAAGTCCGTGTGTGCACTCCTGGCATGCCTTCGCGCCCGTGTGCGAAGTTTGGTGGCTTTATCGGCTTCCTCTGGTTATGGCTGTCATTGATACCCATTGCTTTGGGCTGGTGGCCTTGTGCCGGCCAGGGTTGGTCAGGTACCCATGACGACACATTTTGAAAGTTGGCGCTAGAGTCCCGAAAGTCCGTTTGTGGACTCCTGGCATGCCTTTGCGACCGTTTTAGAAGTTTGGTGGCTTTAGCGGCTTCCTCTGTTCATGGCTGTCATTGATACCCATTCCTTTGGGCTGGTGGCCTCGTGCCGTCCAGGGTTGATCAGGTACCCATAGACGACACATTTTGAAAGTTGGCGCTAGAGTCCCGAAAGTCCGTTTGTGCACTCCTGGCATGACTTCGCGCCCGTTTTCGAAGTTTGGTGGCTTTAGCGGCTTCCTCTGTTTATGGCTGTCATTGACACCCATTGCTTTGGGCTGGTGGCCTTGTGCCGGCCAGGGTTGGTCAGGTACCCATGACGACACATTTTGAAAGTTGTCGCTAGAGTCCCGAAAGTCCGTTTGTGGACTCCTGGCATGCCTTTGCGACCGTTTTAGAAGTTTGGTGGCTTTAGCGGCTTCCTCTGTTCATGGCTGTCATTGATACCCATTCCTTTGGGCTGGTGGCCTCGTGCCGGCCAGGGTTGATCAGGTACCCATGACGACACATTTTGAAAGTTGGCGCTAGAGTCCCAAAAGTCCGTTTGTGCACTCCTGGCATGCCTTCATGACATTGTGCCAAGTTTGGTGGCTTTAGCAGCTTCGTCTGTTTATGGCTGTCATTGATACCCATTGCTTTGGGCTGGTGGCCTCGTGCCGGCCAGGGTTGGTCAGGTACCCATGACGACACATTTTGAAAGTTGGCGCTGGAGTCCCGAAAGTCCGTGTTTGCACTCCTGGCATGCCTTCGCGCCCGTGTGCGAAGTTTGGTGGCTTTAGCGGCTTCCTCTGTTCATGGCTGTCATTGACACCCATTGCTTTGGGCTGGCGGCCTCGGGCCGGCCAGGTTGGTCAGGTACCCATGACGACACATTTTGAAAGTAGGCGCTGGAGTCCCGAAAGTCCGTGTGTGGACTCCTGGCATGCCGTTGCACCCGTTTTCGAAGTTTGGTGGCGTTAGCGGCTTCCTCTGTTTATGGCTGTCATTGATACCCATTGCTTTGGGTTGGAGGCCTCGGGCCGGCCAGGTACCCATAACGACACATTTTGAAAGTTGGCGCTGGAGTCCCGAAAGTCCGTGTGTGGACTCCTGGCATGCCTTTGCGACCGTTTTAGAAGTTTGGTGGCTTTAGCGGCTTCCTCTGCTCATGGCTGTCATTGATACCCATTCCTTTGGGCTGGTGGCCTCGTGCCGGCCAGGGTTGATCAGGTACCCATGACGACGCATTTTGAAAGTTGGCGCTAGAGTCCCGAAAGTCCGTTTGTGCACTCCTGGCATGCCTTCATGACATTGTGCCAAGTTTGGTGGCTTTAGCGGCTTCCTCTGTTTATGGCTGTCATTGACACCCATTGCTTTGGGCTGGCGGCCTCGGGCCGGCCAGGTTGGTCAGGTAACCATGACGACACATTTTGAAAGTTGGCGCTGGAGTCCCGAAAGTCCGTGTTTGCACTCCTGGCATGCCTTCACGCCCGTGTGCGAAGTTTGGTGGCTTTAGCGGCTTCCTCTGTTTATGGCTGTCATTGATACCCATTGCTTTGGGCTGGTGGCCTCGGGCCGGCCAGGGTTGGTCAGGTACCCATGACGACACATTTTGAAAGTTGGCGCTAGAGTCCCGAAAGTCCGTTTGTGCAGTCCTGGCATGCCTTCGCGCCCGTTTTCGAAGTTTGGTGGCTTTAGCGGCTTCCTTTGTTCATGGCTGTCATTGACACCCATTGCTTTGGGCTGGGGGCCTCGGGACGGCCAGGTACCCATGACGACACATTTTGAAAGTTGGCGCTAGAGTCCCGAAAGTCCGTTTGTGCACTCCTGGCATGCCTTCATGACATTGTGCCAAGTTTGGTGGCTTTAGCGGCTTCGTCTGTTTATGGCTGTCATTGATACCCATTGCTTTGGGCTGGCGGCCTCGGGCCGGCCAGGTTGGTCAGGTAACCATGACGACACATTTTGAAAGTTGGCGCTAGAGTCCCAAAAGTCCGTTTGTGCAGTCCTGGCATGCCTTCGCGCCCGTTTTCGAAGTTTGGTGGCTTTAGCGGCTTCCTCTGTGCATGGCTGTCATTGATACCCATTCCTTTGGGCTGGTGGCCTCGTGCCGGCCAGGGTTGATCAGGTACCCATGACGACACATTTTGAAAGTTGGCGCTAGAGTCCCGAAAGTCCGTTTGTGCACTCCTGGCATGCCTTCATGACATTGTGCCAAGTTTGGTGGCTTTAGCAGCTTCGTCTGTTTATGGCTGTCATTGATACCCATTGCTTTGGGCTGGTGGCCTCGTGCCGGCCAGGGTTGGTCAGGTACCCATGACGACACATTTTGAAAGTTGGCGCTGGAGTCCCGAAAGTCCGTGTTTGCACTCCTGGCATGCCTTCGCGCCCGTGTGCGAAGTTTGGTGGCTTTAGCGGCTTCCTCTGTTCATGGCTGTCATTGACACCCATTGCTTTGGGCTGGTGGCCTTG
The DNA here is from genome assembly GCF_050575085.1 of Anarhichas minor. Taxonomy (NCBI): domain Eukaryota; kingdom Metazoa; phylum Chordata; class Actinopteri; order Perciformes; family Anarhichadidae; genus Anarhichas; species Anarhichas minor. The sequence continues at coordinate 950,738 of NW_027466461.1, read as the reverse complement.
TGCCGGCCAGGGTTGGTCAGGTACCCATGACGACACATTTTGAAAGTTGGCGCTAGAGTCCCGAAAGTCCGTTTGTGGACTCCTGGCATGCCTTTGCGACCGTTTTAGAAGTTTGGTGGCTTTAGCGGCTTCCTCTGTTCATGGCTGTCATTGATACCCATTCCTTTGGGCTGGTGGCCTCGTGCCGTCCAGGGTTGATCAGGTACCCATAGACGACACATTTTGAAAGTTGGCGCTAGAGTCCCGAAAGTCCGTTTGTGCACTCCTGGCATGCCTTCGTGCCCGTTTTCGAAGTTTGGTGGCTTTAGCGGCTTCCTCTGTTTATGGCTGTCATTGACACCCATTGCTTTGGGCTGGCGGCCTCGGGCCGGCCAGGTTGGTCAGGTAACCATGACGACACATTTTGAAAGTTGGCGCTGGAGTCCCGAAAGTCCGTGTGTGCACTCCTGGCATGCCTTCGCGCCCGTGTGCGAAGTTTGGTGGCTTTATCGGCTTCCTCTGGTTATGGCTGTCATTGATACCCATTGCTTTGGGCTGGTGGCCTCGTGCCAGCCAGGGTTGGTCAGGTACCCATGACGACACATTTTGAAAGTAGGCGCTGGAGTCCCGAAAGTCCGTGTGTGGACTCCTGGCATGCCGTTGAGCCCGTTTTCGAAGTTTGGTGGCTTTAGCGGCTTCCTCTGTTTATGGCTGTCATTGATACCCATTGCTTTGGGCTGGGGGCCTCGGGCCGGCCAGGTACCCATGACGACACATTTTGAAAGTTGGCGCTAGAGTCCCAAAAGTCCGTTTGTGGACTCCTGGCATGCCTTTGTGACCGTTTTAGAAGTTTGGTGGCTTTAGCGGCTTCCTCTGTTCATGGCTGTCATTGATACCCATTCCTTTGGGCTGGTGGCCTCGTGCCGGCCAGGGTTGATCAGGTACCCATGACGACACATTTTGAAAGTTGGCGCTAGAGTCCCGAAAGTCCGTTTGTGCACTCCTGGCATGCCTTCACGCCCGTGTGCGAAGTTTGGTGGCTTTAGCGGCTTCCTCTGTTTATGGCTGTCATTGACACCCATTGCTTTGGGCTGGCGGCCTCGGGCCGGCCAGGTTGGTCAGGTAACCATGACGACACATTTTGAAAGTTGGCGCTGGAGTCCCGAAAGTCCGTGTTTGCACTCCTGGCATGCCTTCACGCCCGTGTGCGAAGTTTGGTGGCTTTAGCGGCTTCCTCTGTTTATGGCTGTCATTGATACCCATTGCTTTGGGCTGGTGGCCTCGGGCCGGCCAGGGTTGGTCAGGTACCCATGACGACACATTTTGAAAGTTGGCGCTAGAGTCCCGAAAGTCCGTTTGTGCAGTCCTGGCATGCCTTCGCGCCCGTTTTCGAAGTTTGGTGGCTTTAGCGGCTTCCTTTGTTCATGGCTGTCATTGACACCCATTGCTTTGGGCTGGGGGCCTCGGGACGGCCAGGTACCCATGACGACACATTTTGAAAGTTGGCGCTAGAGTCCCGAAAGTCCGTTTGTGCACTCCTGGCATGCCTTCATGACATTGTGCCAAGTTTGGTGGCTTTAGCGGCTTCGTCTGTTTATGGCTGTCATTGATACCCATTGCTTTGGGCTGGCGGCCTCGGGCCGGCCAGGTTGGTCAGGTAACCATGACGACACATTTTGAAAGTTGGCGCTAGAGTCCCAAAAGTCCGTTTGTGCAGTCCTGGCATACCTTCGCGCCCGTTTTCGAAGTTTGGTGGCTTTAGCGGCTTCCTCTGTTCATGGCTGTCATTGATACCCATTCCTTTGGGCTGGTGGCCTCGTGCCGGCCAGGGTTGATCAGGTACCCATGACGACACATTTTGAAAGTTGGCGCTAGAGTCCCGAAAGTCCGTTTGTGCACTCCTGGCATGCCTTCATGACATTGTGCCAAGTTTGGTGGCTTTAGCAGCTTCGTCTGTTTATGGCTGTCATTGATACCCATTGCTTTGGGCTGGTGGCCTCGTGCCGGCCAGGGTTGGTCAGGTACCCATGACGACACATTTTGAAAGTTGGCGCTGGAGTCCCGAAAGTCCGTGTTTGCACTCCTGGCATGCCTTCGCGCCCGTGTGCGAAGTTTGGTGGCTTTAGCGGCTTCCTCTGTTCATGGCTGTCATTGACACCCATTGCTTTGGGCTGGCGGCCTCGGGCCGGCCAGGTTGGTCAGGTACCCATGACGACACATTTTGAAAGTAGGCGCTGGAGTCCCGAAAGTCCGTGTGTGGACTCCTGGCATGCCGTTGAGCCCGTTTTCGAAGTTTGGTGGCTTTAGCGGCTTCCTCTGTTTATGGCTGTCATTGATACCCATTGCTTTGGGTTGGGGGCCTCGGGCCGGCCAGGTACCCATAACGACACATTTTGAAAGTTGGCGCTGGAGTCCCGAAAGTCCGTGTGTGCACTCCTGTCATGATTACGTGCCCGTGTGCGAAGTTTGGTAACTTTAGCGGCTTCCTCTGGTTATGGCTGTCATTGACACCCATTGCTTTGGGCTGGTGGCCTCGTGCCGGCCAGGGTTGGTCAGGTACCCATGACGACACATTTTGAAAGTAGGCGCTGGAGTCCCGAAAGTACGTGTGTGGACTCCTGGCATGCCGTTGAGCCCGTTTTCGAAGTTTGGTGGCTTTAGCGGCTTCCTCTGTTTATGGCTGTCATTGATACCCATTGCTTTGGGCTGGGGGCCTCGGGCCGGCCAGGTACCCATGACGACACATTTTGAAAGTTGGCGCTAGAGTCCCGAAAGTCCGTTTGTGGACTCCTGGCATGCCTTTGCGACCGTTTTAGAAGTTTGGTGGCTTTAGCGGCTTCCTCTGTTCATGGCTGTCATTGATACCCATTCCTTTGGGCTGGTGGCCTCGTGCCGGCCAGGGTTGATCAGGTACCCATGACGACACATTTTGAAAGTTGGCGCTAGAGTCCCGAAAGTCCGTTTGTGCACTCCTGGCATGCCTTCACGCCCGTGTGCGAAGTTTGGTGGCTTTAGCGGCTTCCTCTGTTCATGGCTGTCATTGATACCCATTCCTTTGGGCTGGTGGCCTCGTGCCGGCCAGGGTTGATCAGGTACCCATGACGACACATTTTGAAAGTTGGCGCTAGAGTCCCGAAAGTCCGTGTTTGCACTCCTGGCATGCCTTCACGCCCGTGTGCGAAGTTTGGTGGCTTTAGCGGCTTCCTCTGTTTATGGCTGTCATTGATACCCATTGCTTTGGGCTGGTGGCCTCGGGCCGGCCAGGGTTGGTCAGGTACCCATGACGACACATTTTGAAAGTTGGCGCTAGAGTCCCGAAAGTCCGTTTGTGCAGTCCTGGCATGCCTTCGCGCCCGTTTTCGAAGTTTGGTGGCTTTAGCGGCTTCCTTTGTTCATGGCTGTCATTGACACCCATTGCTTTGGGCTGGGGGCCTCGGGACGGCCAGGTACCCATGACGACACATTTTGAAAGTTGGCGCTAGAGTCCCGAAAGTCATTTTGTGCACTCCTGGCATGCCTTCATGACATTGTGCCAAGTTCGGTGGCTTTAGCGGCTTCGTCTGTTTATGGCTGTCATTGATACCCATTGCTTTGGGCTGGTGGCCTCGGGCCGGCCAGGGTTGGTCAGGTACCCATGACGACACATTTTGAAAGTTGGCGCTAGAGTCCCGAAAGTCCGTTTGTGCAGTCCTGGCATGCCTTCGCGCCCGTTTTCGAAGTTTGGTGGCTTTAGCGGCTTCCTTTGTTCATGGCTGTCATTGACACCCATTGCTTTGGGCTGGGGGCCTCGGGACGGCCAGGTACCCATGACGACACATTTTGAAAGTTGGCGCTAGAGTCCCGAAAGTCCGTTTGTGCACTCCTGGCATGCCTTCATGACATTGTGCCAAGTTTGGTGGCTTTAGCGGCTTCGTCTGTTTATGGCTGTCATTGATACCCATTGCTTTGGGCTGGCGGCCTCGGGCCGGCCAGGTTGGTCAGGTAACCATGACGACACATTTTGAAAGTTGGCGCTAGAGTCCCAAAAGTCCGTTTGTGCAGTCCTGGCATGCCTTCGCGCCCGTTTTCGAAGTTTGGTGGCTTTAGCGGCTTCCTCTGTTCATGGCTGTCATTGATACCCATTCCTTTGGGCTGGTGGCCTCGTGCCGGCCAGGGTTGATCAGGTACCCATGACGACACATTTTGAAAGTTGGCGCTAGAGTCCCGAAAGTCCGTTTGTGCACTCCTGGCATGCCTTCATGACATTGTGCCAAGTTTGGTGGCTTTAGCAGCTTCGTCTGTTTATGGCTGTCATTGATACCCATTGCTTTGGGCTGGTGGCCTCGTGCCGGCCAGGGTTGGTCAGGTACCCATGACGACACATTTTGAAAGTTGGCGCTGGAGTCCCGAAAGTCCGTGTTTGCACTCCTGGCATGCCTTCGCGCCCGTGTGCGAAGTTTGGTGGCTTTAGCGGCTTCCTCTGTTCATGGCTGTCATTGACACCCATTGCTTTGGGCTGGCGGCCTCGGGCCGGCCAGGTTGGTCAGGTACCCATGACGACACATTTTGAAAGTAGGCGCTGGAGTCCCGAAAGTCCGTGTGTGGACTCCTGGCATGCCGTTGAGCCCGTTTTCGAAGTTTGGTGGCTTTAGCGGCTTCCTCTGTTTATGGCTGTCATTGATACCCATTGCTTTGGGCTGGGGGCCTCGGGCCGGCCAGGTACCCATGACGACACATTTTGAAAGTTGGCGCTAGAGTCCCGAAAGTCCGTTTGTGGACTCCTGGCATGCCTTTGCGACCGTTTTAGAAGTTTGGTGGCTTTAGCGGCTTCCTCTGTTTATGGCTGTCATTGATACCCATTCCTTTGGGCTGGTGGCCTCGTGCCGGCCAGGGTTGATCAGGTACCCATGACGACACATTTTGAAAGTTGGCGCTAGAGTCCCGAAAGTCCGTTTGTGCACTCCTGGCATGCCTTCACGCCCGTGTGCGAAGTTTGGTGGCTTTAGCGGCTTCCTCTGTTCATGGCTGTCATTGATACCCATTCCTTTGGGCTGGTGGCCTCGTGCCGGCCAGGGTTGATCAGGTACCCATGACGACACATTTTGAAAGTTGGCGCTAGAGTCCCGAAAGTCCGTGTTTGCACTCCTGGCATGCCTTCACGCCCGTGTGCGAAGTTTGGTGGCTTTAGCGGCTTCCTCTGTTTATGGCTGTCATTGATACCCATTGCTTTGGGCTGGTGGCCTCGGGCCGGCCAGGGTTGGTCAGGTACCCATGACGACACATTTTGAAAGTTGGCGCTAGAGTCCCGAAAGTCCGTTTGTGCAGTCCTGGCATGCCTTCACGCCCGTTTTCGAAGTTTGGTGGCTTTAGCGGCTTCCTTTGTTCATGGCTGTCATTGACACCCATTGCTTTGGGCTGGGGGCCTCGGGACGGCCAGGTACCCATGACGACACATTTTGAAAGTTGGCGCTAGAGTCCCGAAAGTCATTTTGTGCACTCCTGGCATGCCTTCATGACATTGTGCCAAGTTCGGTGGCTTTAGCGGCTTCGTCTGTTTATGGCTGTCATTGATACCCATTGCTTTGGGCTGGCGGCCTCGGGCCGGCCAGGTTGGTCAGGTAACCATGACGACACATTTTGAAAGTTGGCGCTAGAGTCCCAAAAGTCCGTTTGTGCAGTCCTGGCATGCCTTCGCGCCCGTTTTCGAAGTTTGGTGGCTTTAGCGGCTTCCTCTGTTCATGGCTGTCATTGACACCCATTGCTTTGGGCTGGGGGCCTCGGGCCGGCCAGGTACCCATGACGACACATTTTGAAAGTTGGCGCTAGAGTCCCGAAAGTCCGTTTGTGCACTCCTGGCATGCCTTCATGACATTGTGCCAAGTTTGGTGGCTTTAGCGGCTTCGTCTGTTTATGGCTGTCATTGATACCCATTGCTTTGGGCTGGGGGCTTCGGGCCGGCCAGGTACCCATAACGACACATTTTGAAAGTTGGCGCTGGAGTCCCGAAAGTCTGTGTGTGCACTCCTGTCATGCTTACGTGCCCGTGTGCGAAGTTTGGTAACTTTAGCGGCTTCCTCTGGTTATGGCTGTCATTGACACCCATTGCTTTGGGCTGGTGGCCTCGTGCCGGCCAGGGTTGGTCAGGTACCCATGACGACACATTTTGAAAGTAGGCGCTGGAGTCCCGAAAGTCCGTGTGTGGACTCCTGGCATGCCGTTGAGCCCGTTTTCGAAGTTTGGTGGCTTTAGCGGCTTCCTCTGTTTATGGCTGTCATTGATACCCATTGCTTTGGGCTGGGGGCCTCGGGCCGGCCAGGTACCCATGACGACACATTTTGAAAGTAGGCGCTGGAGTCCCGAAAGTCCGTGTGTGGACTCCTGGCATGCCGTTGAGCCCGTTTTCGAAGTTTGGTGGCTTTAGCGGCTTCCTCTGTTTATGGCTGTCATTGATACCCATTGCTTTGGGCTGGGGGCCTCGGGCCGGCCAGGTACCCATGACGACACATTTTGAAAGTTGGCGCTAGAGTCCCGAAAGTCCGTTTGTGGACTCCTGGCATGCCTTTGCGACCGTTTTAGAAGTTTGGTGGCTTTAGCGGCTTCCTCTGTTCATGGCTGTCATTGATACCCATTCCTTTGGGCTGGTGGCCTCGTGCCGGCCAGGGTTGATCAGGTACCCATGACGACACATTTTGAAAGTTGGCGCTAGAGTCCCAAAAGTCCGTTTGTGCAGTCCTGGCATGCCTTCGCGCCCGTTTTCGAAGTTTGGTGGCTTTAGCGGCTTCCTCTGTTCATGGCTGTCATTGATACCCATTCCTTTGGGCTGGTGGCCTCGTGCCGGCCAGGGTTGATCAGGTACCCATGACGACACATTTTGAAAGTTGGCGCTAGAGTCCCGAAAGTCCGTTTGTGCACTCCTGGCATGCCTTCATGACATTGTGCCAAGTTTGGTGGCTTTAGCAGCTTCGTCTGTTTATGGCTGTCATTGATACCCATTGCTTTGGGCTGGTGGCCTCGTGCCGGCCAGGGTTGGTCAGGTACCCATGACGACACATTTTGAAAGTTGGCGCTGGAGTCCCGAAAGTCCGTGTTTGCACTCCTGGCATGCCTTCGCGCCCGTGTGCGAAGTTTGGTGGCTTTAGCGGCTTCCTCTGTTCATGGCTGTCATTGACACCCATTGCTTTGGGCTGGCGGCCTCGGGCCGGCCAGGTTGGTCAGGTACCCATGACGACACATTTTGAAAGTAGGCGCTGGAGTCCCGAAAGTCCGTGTGTGGACTCCTGGCATGCCGTTGCGCCCGTTTTCGAAGTTTGGTGGCTTTAGCGGCTTCCTCTGTTTATGGCTGTCATTGATACCCATTGCTTTGGGTTGGGGGCCTCGGGCCGGCCAGGTACCCATAACGACACATTTTGAAAGTTGGCGCTGGAGTCCCGAAAGTCCGTGTGTGCACTCCTGTCATGATTACGTGCCCGTGTGCGAAGTTTGGTAACTTTAGCGGCTTCCTCTGGTTATGGCTGTCATTGACACCCATTGCTTTGGGCTGGTGGCCTCGTGCCGGCCAGGGTTGGTCAGGTACCCATGACGACACATTTTGAAAGTTGGCGCTAGAGTCCCGAAAGTCCGTTTGTGGACTCCTGGCATGCCTTTGCGACCGTTTTAGAAGTTTGGTGGCTTTAGCGGCTTCCTCTGTTTATGGCTGTCATTGATACCCATTCCTTTGGGCTGGTGGCCTCGTGCCGGCCAGGGTTGATCAGGTACCCATGACGACACATTTTGAAAGTTGGCGCTAGAGTCCCGAAAGTCCGTTTGTGCACTCCTGGCATGCCTTCACGCCCGTGTGCGAAGTTTGGTGGCTTTAGCGGCTTCCTCTGTTCATGGCTGTCATTGATACCCATTCCTTTGGGCTGGCGGCCTCGGGCCGGCCAGGTTGGTCAGGTACCCATGACGACACATTTTGAAAGTAGGCGCTGGAGTCCCGAAAGTCCGTGTGTGGACTCCTGGCATGCCGTTGCGCCCGTTTTCGAAGTTTGGTGGCTTTAGCGGCTTCCTCTGTTTATGGCTGTCATTGATACCCATTGCTTTGGGTTGGGGGCCTCGGGCCGGCCAGGTACCCATAACGACACATTTTGAAAGTTGGCGCTGGAGTCCCGAAAGTCCGTGTGTGCACTCCTGTCATGATTACGTGCCCGTGTGCGAAGTTTGGTAACTTTAGCGGCTTCCTCTGGTTATGGCTGTCATTGACACCCATTGCTTTGGGCTGGTGGCCTCGTGCCGGCCAGGGTTGGTCAGGTACCCATGACGACACATTTTGAAAGTAGGCGCTGGAGTCCCGAAAGTCCGTGTGTGGACTCCTGGCATGCCGTTGAGCCCGTTTTCGAAGTTTGGTGGCTTTAGCGGCTTCCTCTGTTTATGGCTGTCATTGATACCCATTGCTTTGGGCTGGGGGCCTCGGGCCGGCCAGGTACCCATGACGACACATTTTGAAAGTTGGCGCTAGAGTCCCGAAAGTCCGTTTGTGGACTCCTGGCATGCCTTTGCGACCGTTTTAGAAGTTTGGTGGCTTTAGCGGCTTCCTCTGTTTATGGCTGTCATTGATACCCATTCCTTTGGGCTGGTGGCCTCGTGCCGGCCAGGGTTGATCAGGTACCCATGACGACACATTTTGAAAGTTGGCGCTAGAGTCCCGAAAGTCCGTTTGTGCACTCCTGGCATGCCTTCACGCCCGTGTGCGAAGTTTGGTGGCTTTAGCGGCTTCCTCTGTTCATGGCTGTCATTGATACCCATTCCTTTGGGCTGGTGGCCTCGTGCCGGCCAGGGTTGATCAGGTACCCATGACGACACATTTTGAAAGTTGGCGCTAGAGTCCCGAAAGTCCGTGTTTGCACTCCTGGCATGCCTTCACGCCCGTGTGCGAAGTTTGGTGGCTTTAGCGGCTTCCTCTGTTTATGGCTGTCATTGATACCCATTGCTTTGGGCTGGTGGCCTCGGGCCGGCCAGGGTTGGTCAGGTACCCATGACGACACATTTTGAAAGTTGGCGCTAGAGTCCCGAAAGTCCGTTTGTGCAGTCCTGGCATGCCTTCACGCCCGTTTTCGAAGTTTGGTGGCTTTAGCGGCTTCCTTTGTTCATGGCTGTCATTGACACCCATTGCTTTGGGCTGGGGGCCTCGGGACGGCCAGGTACCCATGACGACACATTTTGAAAGTTGGCGCTAGAGTCCCGAAAGTCATTTTGTGCACTCCTGGCATGCCTTCATGACATTGTGCCAAGTTCGGTGGCTTTAGCGGCTTCGTCTGTTTATGGCTGTCATTGATACCCATTGCTTTGGGCTGGCGGCCTCGGGCCGGCCAGGTTGGTCAGGTAACCATGACGACACATTTTGAAAGTTGGCGCTAGAGTCCCAAAAGTCCGTTTGTGCAGTCCTGGCATGCCTTCGCGCCCGTTTTCGAAGTTTGGTGGCTTTAGCGGCTTCCTCTGTTCATGGCTGTCATTGACACCCATTGCTTTGGGCTGGGGGCCTCGGGCCGGCCAGGTACCCATGACGACACATTTTGAAAGTTGGCGCTAGAGTCCCGAAAGTCCGTTTGTGCACTCCTGGCATGCCTTCATGACATTGTGCCAAGTTTGGTGGCTTTAGCGGCTTCGTCTGTTTATGGCTGTCATTGATACCCATTGCTTTGGGCTGGGGGCTTCGGGCCGGCCAGGTACCCATAACGACACATTTTGAAAGTTGGCGCTGGAGTCCCGAAAGTCTGTGTGTGCACTCCTGTCATGCTTACGTGCCCGTGTGCGAAGTTTGGTAACTTTAGCGGCTTCCTCTGGTTATGGCTGTCATTGACACCCATTGCTTTGGGCTGGTGGCCTCGTGCCGGCCAGGGTTGGTCAGGTACCCATGACGACACATTTTGAAAGTAGGCGCTGGAGTCCCGAAAGTCCGTGTGTGGACTCCTGGCATGCCGTTGAGCCCGTTTTCGAAGTTTGGTGGCTTTAGCGGCTTCCTCTGTTTATGGCTGTCATTGATACCCATTGCTTTGGGCTGGGGGCCTCGGGCCGGCCAGGTACCCATGACGACACATTTTGAAAGTAGGCGCTGGAGTCCCGAAAGTCCGTGTGTGGACTCCTGGCATGCCGTTGAGCCCGTTTTCGAAGTTTGGTGGCTTTAGCGGCTTCCTCTGTTTATGGCTGTCATTGATACCCATTGCTTTGGGCTGGGGGCCTCGGGCCGGCCAGGTACCCATGACGACACATTTTGAAAGTTGGCGCTAGAGTCCCGAAAGTCCGTTTGTGGACTCCTGGCATGCCTTTGCGACCGTTTTAGAAGTTTGGTGGCTTTAGCGGCTTCCTCTGTTCATGGCTGTCATTGATACCCATTCCTTTGGGCTGGTGGCCTCGTGCCGGCCAGGGTTGATCAGGTACCCATGACGACACATTTTGAAAGTTGGCGCTAGAGTCCCGAAAGTCCGTTTGTGCACTCCTGGCATGCCTTCATGACATTGTGCCAAGTTTGGTGGCTTTAGCGGCTTCCTCTGTTTATGGCTGTCATTGACACCCATTGCTTTGGGCTGGCGGCCTCGGGCCGGCCAGGTTGGTCAGGTAACCATGACGACACATTTTGAAAGTTGGCGCTGGAGTCCCGAAAGTCCGTGTTTGCACTCCTGGCATGCCTTCACGCCCGTGTGCGAAGTTTGGTGGCTTTAGCGGCTTCCTCTGTTCATGGCTGTCATTGATACCCATTGCTTTGGGCTGGTGGCCTCGGGCCGGCCAGGGTTGGTCAGGTACCCATGACGACACATTTTGAAAGTTGGCGCTAGAGTCCGAAAGTCCATTTGTGCAGTCCTGGCATGCCTTCGCGCCCGTTTTCGAAGTTTGGTGGCTTTAGCGGCTTCCTTTGTTCATGGCTGTCATTGACACCCATTGCTTTGGGCTGGGGGCCTCGGGACAGCCAGGTACCCATGACGACACATTTTGAAAGTTGGCGCTAGAGTCCCGAAAGTCCGTTTGTGCACTCCTGGCATGCCTTCATGACAGTGTGCCAAGTTTGGTGGCTTTAGCGGCTTCGTCTGTTTATGGCTGTCATTGATACCCATTGCTTTGGGCTGGCAGCCTCGGGCCGGCCAGGTTGGTCAGGTAACCATGACGACACATTTTGAAAGTTGGCGCTAGAGTCCCAAAAGTCCGTTTGTGCAGTCCTGGCATGCCTTCGCGCCCGTTTTCGAAGTTTGGTGGCTTTAGCGGCTTCCTCTGTTCATGGCTGTCATTGACACCCATTGCTTTGGGCTGGGGGCCTCGGGCCGGCCAGGTACCCATGACGACACATTTTGAAAGTTGGCGCTAGAGTCCCGAAAGTCCGTTTGTGGACTCCTGGCATGCCTTTGCGACCGTTTTAGAAGTTTGGTGGCTTTAGCGGCTTCCTCTGTTCATGGCTGTCATTGATACCCATTCCTTTGGGCTGGTGGCCTCGTGCCGGCCAGGGTTGATCAGGTACCCATGACGACACATTTTGAAAGTTGGCGCTAGAGTCCCGAAAGTCCGTTTGTGCACTCCTGGCATGCCTTCATGACATTGTGCCAAGTTTGGTGGCTTTAGCGGCTTCGTCTGTTTATGGCTGTCATTGATACCCATTGCTTTGGGCTGGCGGCCTCGGGCCGGCCAGGTTGGTCAGGTAACCATGACGACACATTTTGAAAGTTGGCGCTGGAGTCCCGAAAGTCCGTGTTTGCACTCCTGGCATGCCTTCACGCCCGTGTGCGAAGTTTGGTGGCTTTAGCGGCTTCCTCTGTTTATGGCTGTCTGTGATACCCATTGCTTTGGGCTGGTGGCCTCGGGCCGGCCAGGGTTGGTCAGGTACCCATGACGACACATTTTGAAAGTTGGCGCTAGAGTCCCGAAAGTCCGTTTGTGCAGTCCTGGCATGCCTTCGCGCCCGTTTTCGAAGTTTGGTGGCTTTAGCGGCTTCCTTTGTTCATGGCTGTCATTGACACCCATTGCTTTGGGCTGGGGGCCTCGGGACGGCCAGGTACCCATGACGACACATTTTGAAAGTTGGCGCTAGAGTCCCGAAAGTCCGTTTGTGCACTCCTGGCATGCCTTCATGACATTGTGCCAAGTTTGGTGGCTTTAGCGGCTTCGTCTGTTTATGGCTGTCATTGATACCCATTGCTTTGGGCTGGCGGCCTCGGGCCGGCCAGGTTGGTCAGGTAACCATGACGACACATTTTGAAAGTTGGCGCTAGAGTCCCAAAAGTCCGTTTGTGCAGTCCTGGCATGCCTTCGCGCCCGTTTTCGAAGTTTGGTGGCTTTAGCGGCTTCCTCTGTTCATGGCTGTCATTGACACCCATTGCTTTGGGCTGGGGGCCTCGGGCCGGCCAGGTACCCATGACGACACATTTTGAAAGTTGGCGCTAGAGTCCCGAAAGTCCGTTTGTGCACTCCTGGCATGCCTTCATGACATTGTGCCAAGTTTGGTGGCTTTAGCGGCTTCGTCTGTTTATGGCTGTCATTGATACCCATTGCTTTGGGCTGGGGGCTTCGGGCCGGCCAGGTACCCATAACGACACATTTTGAAAGTTGGCGCTGGAGTCCCGAAAGTCCGTGTGTGCACTCCTGTCATGCCTACGTGCCCGTGTGCGAAGTTTGGTAACTTTAGCGGCTTCCTCTGGTTATGGCTGTCATTGACACCCATTGCTTTGGGCTGGGGGCCCTAGGGCCGGCCAGGTACCCATGACGACACATTTTGAAAGTTGGCGCTAGAGTCCCGAAAGTCCGTTTGTGCACTCCTGGCATGCCTTCATGACATTGTGCCAAGTTTGGTGGCTTTAGCGGCTTCGTCTGTTTATGGCTGTCATTGATACCCATTGCTTTGGGCTGGCGGCCTCGGGCCGGCCAGGTTGGTCAGGTAACCATGACGACACATTTTGAAAGTTGGCGCTGGAGTCCCGAAAGTCCGTGTGTGGACTCCTGGCATGCCGTTGCGCCCGTTTTCGAAGTTTGGTGGCTTTAGCGGCTTCCTCTGTTTATGGCTGTCATTGATACCCATTGCTTTGGGCTGGGGGCCTCGGGCCGGCCAGGTACCCATGACGACACATTTTGAAAGTAGGCGCTGGATTCCCGAAAGTCCGTGTGTGGACTCCTGGCATGCCTTCATGACATTGTGCCAAGTTTGGTGGCTTTAGCGGCTTCCTCTGGTTATGGCTGTCATTGACACCCATTGCTTTGGGCTGGCAGCCTCGGGCCGGCCAGGTTGGTCAGGTAACCATGACGACACATTTTGAAAGTTGGCGCTAGAGTCCCGAAAGTCCGTTTGTGCACTCCTGGCATGCCTTCATGACATTGTGCCAAGTTTGGTGGCTTTAGCGGCTTCGTCTGTTTATGGCTGTCATTGATACCCATTGCTTTGGGCTGGCAGCCTCGGGCCGGCCAGGTTGGTCAGGTAACCATGACGACACATTTTGAAAGTTGGCGCTAGAGTCCCAAAAGTCCGTTTGTGCAGTCCTGGCATGCCTTCGCGCCCGTTTTCGAAGTTTGGTGGCTTTAGCGGCTTCCTCTGTTCATGGCTGTCATTGACACCCATTGCTTTGGGCTGGGGGCCTCGGGCCGGCCAGGTACCCATGACGACACATTTTGAAAGTTGGCGCTAGAGTCCCGAAAGTCCGTTTGTGGACTCCTGGCATGCCTTTGCGACCGTTTTAGAAGTTTGGTGGCTTTAGCGGCTTCCTCTGTTCATGGCTGTCATTGATACCCATTCCTTTGGGCTGGTGGCCTCGTGCCGGCCAGGGTTGATCAGGTACCCATGACGACACATTTTGAAAGTTGGCGCTAGAGTCCCGAAAGTCCGTTTGTGCACTCCTGGCATGCCTTCATGACATTGTGCCAAGTTTGGTGGCTTTAGCAGCTTCGTCTGTTTATGGCTGTCATTGATACCCATTGCTTTGGGCTGGTGGCCTCGTGCCGGCCAGGGTTGGTCAGGTACCCATGACGACACATTTTGAAAGTTGGCGCTGGAGTCCCGAAAGTCCGTGTTTGCACTCCTGGCATGCCTTCGCGCCCGTGTGCGAAGTTTGGTGGCTTTAGCGGCTTCCTCTGTTCATGGCTGTCATTGACACCCATTGCTTTGGGCTGGCGGCCTCGGGCCGGCCAGGTTGGTCAGGTACCCATGACGACACATTTTAAAAGTAGGCGCTGGAGTCCCGAAAGTCCGTGTGTGGACTCCTGGCATGCCGTTGCGCCCGTTTTCGAAGTTTGGTGGCTTTAGCGGCTTCCTCTGTTTATGGCTGTCATTGATACCCATTGCTTTGGGTTGGGGGCCTCGGGCCGGCCAGGTACCCATAACGACACATTTTGAAAGTTGGCGCTGGAGTCCCGAAAGTCCGTGTGTGCACTCCTGTCATGCTTACGTGCCCGTGTGCGAAGTTTGGTAACTTTAGCGGCTTCCTCTGGTTATGGCTGTCATTGACATCCATTGCTTTGGGCTGGTGGCCTCGTGCCGGCCAGGGTTGGTCAGGTACCCATGACGACACATTTTGTAAGTAGGCGCTGGAGTCCCGAAAGTCCGTGTGTGGACTCCTGGCATGCCGTTGAGCCCGTTTTCGAAGTTTGGTGGCTTTAGCGGCTTCCTCTGTTTATGGCTGTCATTGATACCCATTGCTTTGGGCTGGGGGCCGCGGGCCGGCCAGGTACCCATGACGACACATTTTGAAAGTTGGCGCTAGAGTCCCGAAAGTCCGTTTGTGGACTCCTGGCATGCCTTTGCGACCGTTTTAGAAGTTTGGTGGCTTTAGCGGCTTCCTCTGTTCATGGCTGTCATTGATACCCATTCCTTTGGGCTGGTGGCCTCGTGCCGGCCAGGGTTGATCAGGTACCCATGACGACACATTTTGAAAGTTGGCGCTAGAGTCCCGAAAGTCCGTTTGTGCACTCCTGGCATGCCTTCACGCCCGTGTGCGAAGTTTGGTGGCTTTAGCGGCTTCCTCTGTTCATGGCTGTCATTGATACCCATTCCTTTGGGCTGGTGGCCTCGTGCCGGCCAGGGTTGATCAGGTACCCATGACGACACATTTTGAAAGTTGGCGCTAGAGTCCCGAAAGTCCGTGTTTGCACTCCTGGCATGCCTTCACGCCCGTGTGCGAAGTTTGGTGGCTTTAGCGGCTTCCTCTGTTTATGGCTGTCATTGATACCCATTGCTTTGGGCTGGTGGCCTCGGGCCGGCCAGGGTTGGTCAGGTACCCATGACGACACATTTTGAAAGTTGGCGCTAGAGTCCCGAAAGTCCGTTTGTGCAGTCCTGGCATGCCTTCGCGCCCGTTTTCGAAGTTTGGTGGCTTTAGCGGCTTCCTTTGTTCATGGCTGTCATTGACACCCATTGCTTTGGGCTGGGGGCCTCGGGACGGCCAGGTACCCATGACGACACATTTTGAAAGTTGGCGCTAGAGTCCCGAAAG
This sequence comes from Anarhichas minor, assembly GCF_050575085.1. Taxonomy (NCBI): domain Eukaryota; kingdom Metazoa; phylum Chordata; class Actinopteri; order Perciformes; family Anarhichadidae; genus Anarhichas; species Anarhichas minor. Next base: position 935,346 of record NW_027466461.1, on the reverse strand, counting down.
TCATTTTGTGCACTCCTGGCATGCCTTCATGACATTGTGCCAAGTTCGGTGGCTTTAGCGGCTTCGTCTGTTTATGGCTGTCATTGATACCCATTGCTTTGGGCTGGCGGCCTCGGGCCGGCCAGGTTGGTCAGGTAACCATGACGACACATTTTGAAAGTTGGCGCTGGAGTCCCGAAAGTCCGTGTGTGGACTCCTGGCATGCCGTTGAGCCCGTTTTCGAAGTTTGGTGGCTTTAGCGGCTTCCTCTGTTTATGGCTGTCATTGATACCCATTGCTTTGGGCTGGGGGCCGCGGGCCGGCCAGGTACCCATGACGACACATTTTGAAAGTTGGCGCTAGAGTCCCGAAAGTCCGTTTGTGGACTCCTGGCATGCCTTTGCGACCGTTTTAGAAGTTTGGTGGCTTTAGCGGCTTCCTCTGTTCATGGCTGTCATTGATACCCATTCCTTTGGGCTGGTGGCCTCGTGCCGGCCAGGGTTGATCAGGTACCCATGACGACACATTTTGAAAGTTGGCGCTAGAGTCCCGAAAGTCCGTTTGTGCACTCCTGGCATGCCTTCACGCCCGTGTGCGAAGTTTGGTGGCTTTAGCGGCTTCCTCTGTTCATGGCTGTCATTGATACCCATTCCTTTGGGCTGGTGGCCTCGTGCCGGCCAGGGTTGATCAGGTACCCATGACGACACATTTTGAAAGTTGGCGCTAGAGTCCCGAAAGTCCGTGTTTGCACTCCTGGCATGCCTTCACGCCCGTGTGCGAAGTTTGGTGGCTTTAGCGGCTTCCTCTGTTTATGGCTGTCATTGATACCCATTGCTTTGGGCTGGTGGCCTCGGGCCGGCCAGGGTTGGTCAGGTACCCATGACGACACATTTTGAAAGTTGGCGCTAGAGTCCCGAAAGTCCGTTTGTGCAGTCCTGGCATGCCTTCGCGCCCGTTTTCGAAGTTTGGTGGCTTTAGCGGCTTCCTTTGTTCATGGCTGTCATTGACACCCATTGCTTTGGGCTGGGGGCCTCGGGACGGCCAGGTACCCATGACGACACATTTTGAAAGTTGGCGCTAGAGTCCCGAAAGTCATTTTGTGCACTCCTGGCATGCCTTCATGACATTGTGCCAAGTTCGGTGGCTTTAGCGGCTTCGTCTGTTTATGGCTGTCATTGATACCCATTGCTTTGGGCTGGCGGCCTCGGGCCGGCCAGGTTGGTCAGGTAACCATGACGACACATTTTGAAAGTTGGCGCTGGAGTCCCGAAAGTCCGTGTGTGGACTCCTGGCATGCCGTTGCGCCCGTTTTCGAAGTTTGGTGGCTTTAGCGGCTTCCTCTGTTGATGGCTGTCATTGATACCCATTGCTTTGGGCTGGGGGCCTCGGGCCGGCCAGGTACCCATGACGACACATTTTGAAAGTAGGCGCTGGATTCCCGAAAGTCCGTGTGTGGACTCCTGGCATGCCTTCATGACATTGTGCCAAGTTTGGTGGCTTTAGCGGCTTCCTCTGGTTATGGCTGTCATTGACACCCATTGCTTTGGGCTGGTGGCCTCGTGCCGGCCAGGGTTGGTCAGGTACCCATGACGACACATTTTGAAAGTTGGCGCTGGAGTCCCGAAAGTCCGTGTTTGCACTCCTGGCATGCCTTCGCGCCCGTGTGCGAAGTTTGGTGGCTTTAGCGGCTTCCTCTATTCATGGCTGTCATTGACACCCATTGCTTTGGGCTGGCGGCCTCGGGCCGGCCAGGTTGGTCAGGTACCCATGACGACACATTTTAAAAGTAGGCGCTGGAGTCCCGAAAGTCCGTGTGTGGACTCCTGGCATGCCGTTGCGCCCGTTTTCGAAGTTTGGTGGCTTTAGCGGCTTCCTCTGTTTATGGCTGTCATTGATACCCATTGCTTTGGGTTGGGGGCCTCGGGCCGGCCAGGTACCCATAACGACACATTTTGAAAGTTGGCGCTGGAGTCCCGAAAGTCCGTGTGTGCACTCCTGTCATGCTTACGTGCCCGTGTGCGAAGTTTGGTAACTTTAGCGGCTTCCTCTGGTTATGGCTGTCATTGACACCCATTGCTTTGGGCTGGTGGCCTCGTGCCGGCCAGGGTTGGTCAGGTACCCATGACGACACATTTTGAAAGTAGGCGCTGGAGTCCCGAAAGTCCGTGTGTGGACTCCTGGCATGCCGTTGAGCCCGTTTTCGAAGTTTGGTGGCTTTAGCGGCTTCCTCTGTTTATGGCTGTCATTGATACCCATTGCTTTGGGCTGGGGGCCTCGGGCCGGCCAGGTACCCATGACGACACATTTTGAAAGTTGGCGCTAGAGTCCCGAAAGTCCGTTTGTGGACTCCTGGCATGCATTTGCGACCGTTTTAGAAGTTTGGTGGCTTTAGCGGCTTCCTCTGTTCATGGCTGTCATTGATACCCATTCCTTTGGGCTGGTGGCCTCGTGCCGGCCAGGGTTGATCAGGTACCCATGACGACACATTTTGAAAGTTGGCGCTAGAGTCCCGAAAGTCCGTTTGTGCACTCCTGGCATGCCTTCACGCCCGTGTGCGAAGTTTGGTGGCTTTAGCGGCTTCCTCTGTTCATGGCTGTCATTGATACCCATTCCTTTGGGCTGGTGGCCTCGTGCCGGCCAGGGTTGATCAGGTACCCATGACGACACATTTTGAAAGTTGGCGCTAGAGTCCCGAAAGTCCGTGTTTGCACTCCTGGCATGCCTTCACGCCCGTGTGCGAAGTTTGGTGGCTTTAGCGGCTTCCTCTGTTTATGGCTGTCATTGATACCCATTGCTTTGGGCTGGTGGCCTCGGGCCGGCCAGGGTTGGTCAGGTACCCATGACGACACATTTTGAAAGTTGGCGCTAGAGTCCCGAAAGTCCGTTTGTGCAGTCCTGGCATGCCTTCGCGCCCGTTTTCGAAGTTTGGTGGCTTTAGCGGCTTCCTTTGTTCATGGCTGTCATTGACACCCATTGCTTTGGGCTGGGGGCCTCGGGACGGCCAGGTACCCATGACGACACATTTTGAAAGTTGGCGCTAGAGTCCCGAAAGTCATTTTGTGCACTCCTGGCATGCCTTCATGACATTGTGCCAAGTTCGGTGGCTTTAGCGGCTTCGTCTGTTTATGGCTGTCATTGATACCCATTGCTTTGGGCTGGCGGCCTCGGGCCGGCCAGGTTGGTCAGGTAACCATGACGACACATTTTGAAAGTTGGCGCTGGAGTCCCGAAAGTCCGTGTGTGGACTCCTGGCATGCCGTTGCGCCCGTTTTCGAAGTTTGGTGGCTTTAGCGGCTTCCTCTGTTTATGGCTGTCATTGATACCCATTGCTTTGGGCTGGGGGCCTCGGGCCGGCCAGGTACCCATGACGACACATTTTGAAAGTAGGCGCTGGATTCCCGAAAGTCCGTGTGTGGACTCCTGGCATGCCTTCATGACATTGTGCCAAGTTTGGTGGCTTTAGCGGCTTCCTCTGGTTATGGCTGTCATTGACACCCATTGCTTTGGGCTGGCAGCCTCGGGCCGGCCAGGTTGGTCAGGTAACCATGACGACACATTTTGAAAGTTGGCGCTGGAGTCCCGAAAGTCCGTGTTTGCACTCCTGGCATGCCTTCACGCCCGTGTGCGAAGTTTGGTGGCTTTAGCGGCTTCCTCTGTTCATGGCTGTCATTGATACCCATTGCTTTGGGCTGGTGGCCTTGGGCCGGCCAGGGTTGGTCAGGTACCCATGACGACACATTTTGAAAGTTGGCGCTAGAGTCCCGAAAGTCCATTTGTGCAGTCTTGGCATGCCTTCGCGCCCGTTTTCGAAGTTTGGTGGCTTTAGCGGCTTCCTTTGTTCATGGCTGTCATTGACACCCATTGCTTTGGGCTGGGGGCCTCGGGACGGCCAGGTACCCATGACGACACATTTTGAAAGTTGGCGCTAGAGTCCCGAAAGTCCGTTTGTGCACTCCTGGCATGCCTTCATGACATTGTGCCAAGTTTGGTGGCTTTAGCGGCTTCGTCTGTTTATGGCTGTCATTGATACCCATTGCTTTGGGCTGGCAGCCTCGGGCCGGCCAGGTTGGTCAGGTAACCATGACGACACATTTTGAAAGTTGGCGCTAGAGTCCCAAAAGTCCGTTTGTGCAGTCCTGGCATGCCTTCGCGCCCGTTTTCGAAGTTTGGTGGCTTTAGCGGCTTCCTCTGTTCATGGCTGTCATTGACACCCATTGCTTTGGGCTGGGGGCCTCGGGCCGGCCAGGTACCCATGACGACACATTTTGAAAGTTGGCGCTAGAGTCCCGAAAGTCCGTTTGTGGACTCCTGGCATGCCTTTGCGACCGTTTTAGAAGTTTGGTGGCTTTAGCGGCTTCCTCTGTTCATGGCTGTCATTGATACCCATTCCTTTGGGCTGGTGGCCTCGTGCCGGCCAGGGTTGATCAGGTACCCATGACGACACATTTTGAAAGTTGGCGCTAGAGTCCCGAAAGTCCGTTTGTGCACTCCTGGCATGCCTTCATGACATTGTGCCAAGTTTGGTGGCTTTAGCAGCTTCGTCTGTTTATGGCTGTTATTGATACCCATTGCTTTGGGCTGGTGGCCTCGTGCCGGCCAGGGTTGGTCAGGTACCCATGACGACACATTTTGAAAGTTGGCGCTGGAGTCCCGAAAGTCCGTGTTTGCACTCCTGGCATGCCTTCGCGCCCGTGTGCGAAGTTTGGTGGCTTTAGCGGCTTCCTCTGTTCATGGCTGTCATTGACACCCATTGCTTTGGGCTGGCGGCCTCGGGCCGGCCAGGTTGGTCAGGTACCCATGACGACACATTTTAAAAGTAGGCGCTGGAGTCCCGAAAGTCCGTGTGTGGACTCCTGGCATGCCGTTGCGCCCGTTTTCGAAGTTTGGTGGCTTTAGCGGCTTCCTCTGTTTATGGCTGTCATTGATACCCATTGCTTTGGGCTGGTGGCCTCGGGCCGGCCAGGGTTGGTCAGGTACCCATGACGACACATTTTGAAAGTTGGCGCTAGAGTCCCGAAAGTCCGTTTGTGCAGTCCTGGCATGCCTTCGCGCCCGTTTTCGAAGTTTGGTGGCTTTAGCGGCTTCCTTTGTTCATGGCTGTCATTGACACCCATTGCTTTGGGCTGGGGGCCTCGGGACGGCCAGGTACCCATGACGACACATTTTGAAAGTTGGCGCTAGAGTCCCGAAAGTCATTTTGTGCACTCCTGGCATGCCTTCATGACATTGTGCCAAGTTCGGTGGCTTTAGCGGCTTCGTCTGTTTATGGCTGTCATTGATACCCATTGCTTTGGGCTGGCGGCCTCGGGCCGGCCAGGTTGGTCAGGTAACCATGACGACACATTTTGAAAGTTGGCGCTAGAGTCCCAAAAGTCCGTTTGTGCAGTCCTGGCATGCCTTCGCGCCCGTTTTCGAAGTTTGGTGGCTTTAGCGGCTTCCTCTGTTCATGGCTGTCATTGACACCCATTGCTTTGGGCTGGGGGCCTCGGGCCGGCCAGGTACCCATGACGACACATTTTGAAAGTTGGCGCTAGAGTCCCGAAAGTCCGTTTGTGCACTCCTGGCATGCCTTCATGACATTGTGCCAAGTTTGGTGGCTTTAGCGGCTTCGTCTGTTTATGGCTGTCATTGATACCCATTGCTTTGGGCTGGGGGCTTCGGGCCGGCCAGGTACCCATAACGACACATTTTGAAAGTTGGCGCTGGAGTCCCGAAAGTCCGTGTGTGCACTCCTGTCATGCCTACGTGCCCGTGTGCGAAGTTTGGTAACTTTAGCGGCTTCCTCTGGTTATGGCTGTCATTGACACCCATTGCTTTGGGCTGGGGGCCCTAGGGCCGGCCAGGTACCCATGACGACACATTTTGAAAGTTGGCGCTAGAGTCCCGAAAGTCCGTTTGTGCACTCCTGGCATGCCTTCATGACATTGTGCCAAGTTTGGTGGCTTTAGCGGCTTCGTCTGTTTATGGCTGTCATTGATACCCATTGCTTTGGGCTGGCGGCCTCGGGCCGGCCAGGTTGGTCAGGTAACCATGACGACACATTTTGAAAGTTGGCGCTGGAGTCCCGAAAGTCCGTGTGTGGACTCCTGGCATGCCGTTGCGCCCGTTTTCGAAGTTTGGTGGCTTTAGCGGCTTCCTCTGTTTATGGCTGTCATTGATACCCATTGCTTTGGGCTGGGGGCCTCGGGCCGGCCAGGTACCCATGACGACACATTTTGAAAGTAGGCGCTGGAGTCCCGAAAGTCCGTGTGTGGACTCCTGGCATGCCTTCATGACATTGTGCCAAGTTTGGTGGCTTTAGCGGCTTCCTCTGGTTATGGCTGTCATTGACACCCATTGCTTTGGGCTGGCGGCCTCGGGCCGGCCAGGTTGGTCAGGTAACCATGACGACACATTTTGAAAGTTGGCGCTGGAGTCCCGAAAGTCCGTGTGTGCAATCCTGGCATGCCTTCGCGCCCGTGTGCGAAGTTTGGTGGCTTTATCGGCTTCCTCTGGTTATGGCTGTCATTGATACCCATTGCTTTGGGCTGGTGGCCTTGTGCCGGCCAGGGTTGGTCAGGTACCCATGACGACACATTTTGAAAGTTGGCGCTAGAGTCCCGAAAGTCCGTTTGTGGACTCCTGGCATGCCTTTGCGACCGTTTTAGAAGTTTGGTGGCTTTAGCGGCTTCCTCTGTTCATGGCTGTCATTGATACCCATTCCTTTGGGCTGGTGGCCTCGTGCCGTCCAGGGTTGATCAGGTACCCATAGACGACACATTTTGAAAGTTGGCGCTAGAGTCCCGAAAGTCCGTTTGTGCACTCCTGGCATGCCTTCGCGCCCGTTTTCGAAGTTTGGTGGCTTTAGCAGCTTCCTCTGTTTATGGCTGTCATTGACACCCATTGCTTTGGGCTGGTGGCCTTGTGCCGGCCAGGGTTGGTCAGGTACCCATGATGACACATTTTGAAAGTTGGCGCTAGAGTCCCGAAAGTCCGTTTGTGGACTCCTGGCATGCCTTCGCGCCCGTTTTCGAAGTTTGGTGGCTTTAGCGGCTTCCTCTGTTTATGGCTGTCATTGATACCCATTGCTTTGGGCTGGGGGCCTCGGGCCGGCCAGGTACCCATGACGACACATTTTGAAAGTTGGCGCTAGAGTCCCGAAAGTCCGTTTGTGGACTCCTGGCATGCCTTTGCGACCGTTTTAGAAGTTTGGTGGCTTTAGCGGCTTCCTCTGTTCATGGCTGTCATTGATAGCCATTCCTTTGGGCTGGTGGCCTCGTGCCGGCCAGGGTTGATCAGGTACCCATGACGACACATTTTGAAAGTTGGCGCTAGAGTCCCGAAAGTCCGTTTGTGCACTCCTGGCATGCCTTCGCGCCCGTTTTCAATGTTTGGTGGCTTTAGCGGCTTCCTCTGTTTATGGCTGTCATTGACACCCATTGCTTTGGGCTGGCGGCCTCGGGTCGGCCAGGTTGGTCAGGTAACCATGACGACACATTTTGAAAGTTGGCGCTGGAGTCCCGAAAGTCCGTGTTTGCACTCCTGGCATGCCTTCGCGCCCGTGTGCGAAGTTTGGTGGCTTTAGCGGCTTCCTCTGTTCATGGCTGTCATTGACACCCATTGCTTTGGGCTGGCGGCCTCGGGCCGGCCAGGTTGGTCAGGTAACCATGACGACACATTTTGAAAGTTGGCGCTGGAGTCCCGAAAGTCCGTGTGTGGACTCCTGGCATGCCTTCATGACATTGTGCCAAGTTTGGTGGCTTTAGCGGCTTCCTCTGGTTATGGCTGTCATTGACACCCATTGCTTTGGGCTGGTGGCCTCGTGCCGGCCAGGTACCCATGACGACACATTTTGAAAGTTGGCGCTAGAGTCCCGAAAGTCCGTTTGTGCACTCCTGGCATGCCTTCATGACATTGTGCCAAGTTTGGTGGCTTTAGCGGCTTCCTCTGTTTATGGCTGTCATTGACACCCATTGCTTTGGGCTGGCGGCCTCGGGCCGGCCAGGTTGGTCAGGTAACCATGACGACACATTTTGAAAGTTGGCGCTGGAGTCCCGAAAGTCCGTGTTTGCACTACTGGCATGCCTTCACGCCCGTGTGCGAAGTTTGGTGGCTTTAGCGGCTTCCTCTGTTTATGGCTGTCATTGATACCCATTGCTTTGGGCTGGTGGCCTCGGGCCGGCCAGGGTTGGTCAGGTACCCATGACGACACATTTTGAAAGTTGGCGCTAGAGTCCCGAAAGTCCATTTGTGCAGTCCTGGCATGCCTTTGCGCCCGTTTTCGAAGTTTGGTGGCTTTAGCGGCTTCCTTTGTTCATGGCTGTCATTGACACCCATTGCTTTGGGCTGGGGGCCTCGGGCCGGCCAGGTACCCATGACGACACATTTTGAAAGTAGGCGCTGGAGTCCCGAAAGTCCGTGTGTGGACTCCTGGCATGCCGTTGAGCCCGTTTTCGAAGTTTGGTGGCTTTAGCGGCTTCCTCTGTTTATGGCTGTCATTGATACCCATTGCTTTGGGCTGGGGGCCTCGGGCCGGCCAGGTACCCATGACGACACATTTTGAAAGTTGGCGCTAGAGTCCCGAAAGTCCGTTTGTGGACTCCTGGCATGCCTTTGCGACCGTTTTAGAAGTTTGGTGGCTTTAGCGGCTTCCTCTGTTCATGGCTGTCATTGATACCCATTCCTTTGGGCTGGTGGCCTCGTGCCGGCCAGGGTTGATCAGGTACCCATGACGACACATTTTGAAAGTTGGCGCTAGAGTCCCGAAAGTCCGTTTGTGCACTCCTGGCATGCCTTCATGACATTGTGCCAAGTTTGGTGGCTTTAGCGGCTTCCTCTGTTTATGGCTGTCATTGACACCCATTGCTTTGGGCTGGCGGCCTCGGGCCGGCCAGGTTGGTCAGGTAACCATGACGACACATTTTGAAAGTTGGCGCTGGAGTCCCGAAAGTCCGTGTTTGCACTCCTGGCATGCCTTCACGCCCGTGTGCGAAGTTTGGTGGCTTTAGCGGCTTCCTCTGTTCATGGCTGTCATTGATACCCATTGCTTTGGGCTGGTGGCCTCGGGCCGGCCAGGGTTGGTCAGGTACCCATGACGACACATTTTGAAAGTTGGCGCTAGAGTCCGAAAGTCCATTTGTGCAGTCCTGGCATGCCTTCGCGCCCGTTTTCGAAGTTTGGTGGCTTTAGCGGCTTCCTTTGTTCATGGCTGTCATTGACACCCATTGCTTTGGGCTGGGGGCCTCGGGACAGCCAGGTACCCATGACGACACATTTTGAAAGTTGGCGCTAGAGTCCCGAAAGTCCGTTTGTGCACTCCTGGCATGCCTTCATGACAGTGTGCCAAGTTTGGTGGCTTTAGCGGCTTCGTCTGTTTATGGCTGTCATTGATACCCATTGCTTTGGGCTGGCAGCCTCGGGCCGGCCAGGTTGGTCAGGTAACCATGACGACACATTTTGAAAGTTGGCGCTAGAGTCCCAAAAGTCCGTTTGTGCAGTCCTGGCATGCCTTCGCGCCCGTTTTCGAAGTTTGGTGGCTTTAGCGGCTTCCTCTGTTCATGGCTGTCATTGACACCCATTGCTTTGGGCTGGGGGCCTCGGGCCGGCCAGGTACCCATGACGACACATTTTGAAAGTTGGCGCTAGAGTCCCGAAAGTCCGTTTGTGGACTCCTGGCATGCCTTTGCGACCGTTTTAGAAGTTTGGTGGCTTTAGCGGCTTCCTCTGTTCATGGCTGTCATTGATACCCATTCCTTTGGGCTGGTGGCCTCGTGCCGGCCAGGGTTGATCAGGTACCCATGACGACACATTTTGAAAGTTGGCGCTAGAGTCCCGAAAGTCCGTTTGTGCACTCCTGGCATGCCGTCATGACATTGTGCCAAGTTTGGTGGCTTTAGCGGCTTCCTCTGTTTATGGCTGTCATTGACACCCATTGCTTTGGGCTGGCGGCCTCGGGCCGGCCAGGTTGGTCAGGTAACCATGACGACACATTTTGAAAGTTGGCGCTGGAGTCCCGAAAGTCCGTGTTTGCACTCCTGGCATGCCTTCACGCCCGTGTGCGAAGTTTGGTGGCTTTAGCGGCTTCCTCTGTTTATGGCTGTCTGTGATACCCATTGCTTTGGGCTGGTGGCCTCGGGCCGGCCAGGGTTGGTCAGGTACCCATGACGACACATTTTGAAAGTTGGCGCTAGAGTCCCGAAAGTCCGTTTGTGCAGTCCTGGCATGCCTTCGCGCCCGTTTTCGAAGTTTGGTGGCTTTAGCGGCTTCCTTTGTTCATGGCTGTCATTGACACCCATTGCTTTGGGTTGGGGGCCTCGGGCCGGCCAGGTACCCATAACGACACATTTTGAAAGTTGGCGCTGGAGTCCCGAAAGTCCGTGTGTGCACTCCTGTCATGCTTACGTGCCCGTGTGCGAAGTTTGGTAACTTTAGCGGCTTCCTCTGGTTATGGCTGTCATTGATACCCATTGCTTTGGGCTGGTGGCCTCGTGCCGGCCAGGGTTGGTCAGGTACCCATGACGACACATTTTGAAAGTAGGCGCTGGAGTCCCGAAAGTCCGTGTGTGGACTCCTGGCATGCCGTTGAGCCCGTTTTCGAAGTTTGGTGGCTTTAGCGGCTTCCTCTGTTTATGGCTGTCATTGATACCCATTGCTTTGGGCTGGGGGCCTCGGGCCGGCCAGGTACCCATGACGACACATTTTGAAAGTTGGCGCTAGAGTCCCGAAAGTCCGTTTGTGGACTCCTGGCATGCATTTGCGACCGTTTTAGAAGTTTGGTGGCTTTAGCGGCTTCCTCTGTTCATGGCTGTCATTGATACCCATTCCTTTGGGCTGGTGGCCTCGTGCCGGCCAGGGTTGATCAGGTACCCATGACGACACATTTTGAAAGTTGGCGCTAGAGTCCCGAAAGTCCGTTTGTGCACTCCTGGCATGCCTTCACGCCCGTGTGCGAAGTTTGGTGGCTTTAGCGGCTTCCTCTGTTCATGGCTGTCATTGATACCCATTCCTTTGGGCTGGTGGCCTCGTGCCGGCCAGGGTTGATCAGGTACCCATGACGACACATTTTGAAAGTTGGCGCTAGAGTCCCGAAAGTCCGTGTTTGCACTCCTGGCATGCCTTCACGCCCGTGTGCGAAGTTTGGTGGCTTTAGCGGCTTCCTCTGTTTATGGCTGTCATTGATACCCATTGCTTTGGGCTGGTGGCCTCGGGCCGGCCAGGGTTGGTCAGGTACCCATGACGACACATTTTGAAAGTTGGCGCTAGAGTCCCGAAAGTCCGTTTGTGCAGTCCTGGCATGCCTTCGCGCCCGTTTTCGAAGTTTGGTGGCTTTAGCGGCTTCCTTTGTTCATGGCTGTCATTGACACCCATTGCTTTGGGCTGGGGGCCTCGGGACGGCCAGGTACCCATGACGACACATTTTGAAAGTTGGCGCTAGAGTCCCGAAAGTCATTTTGTGCACTCCTGGCATGCCTTCATGACATTGTGCCAAGTTCGGTGGCTTTAGCGGCTTCGTCTGTTTATGGCTGTCATTGATACCCATTGCTTTGGGCTGGCGGCCTCGGGCCGGCCAGGTTGGTCAGGTAACCATGACGACACATTTTGAAAGTTGGCGCTGGAGTCCCGAAAGTCCGTGTGTGGACTCCTGGCATGCCGTTGCGCCCGTTTTCGAAGTTTGGTGGCTTTAGCGGCTTCCTCTGTTTATGGCTGTCATTGATACCCATTGCTTTGGGCTGGGGGCCTCGGGCCGGCCAGGTACCCATGACGACACATTTTGAAAGTAGGCGCTGGATTCCCGAAAGTCCGTGTGTGGACTCCTGGCATGCCTTCATGACATTGTGCCAAGTTTGGTGGCTTTAGCGGCTTCCTCTGGTTATGGCTGTCATTGACACCCATTGCTTTGGGCTGGCAGCCTCGGGCCGGCCAGGTTGGTCAGGTAACCATGACGACACATTTTGAAAGTTGGCGCTGGAGTCCCGAAAGTCCGTGTTTGCACTCCTGGCATGCCTTCACGCCCGTGTGCGAAGTTTGGTGGCTTTAGCGGCTTCCTCTGTTCATGGCTGTCATTGATACCCATTGCTTTGGGCTGGTGGCCTTGGGCCGGCCAGGGTTGGTCAGGTACCCATGACGACACATTTTGAAAGTTGGCGCTAGAGTCCCGAAAGTCCATTTGTGCAGTCTTGGCATGCCTTCGCGCCCGTTTTCGAAGTTTGGTGGCTTTAGCGGCTTCCTTTGTTCATGGCTGTCATTGACACCCATTGCTTTGGGCTGGGGGCCTCGGGACGGCCAGGTACCCATGACGACACATTTTGAAAGTTGGCGCTAGAGTCCCGAAAGTCCGTTTGTGCACTCCTGGCATGCCTTCATGACATTGTGCCAAGTTTGGTGGCTTTAGCGGCTTCGTCTGTTTATGGCTGTCATTGATACCCATTGCTTTGGGCTGGCAGCCTCGGGCCGGCCAGGTTGGTCAGGTAACCATGACGACACATTTTGAAAGTTGGCGCTAGAGTCCCAAAAGTCCGTTTGTGCAGTCCTGGCATGCCTTCGCGCCCGTTTTCGAAGTTTGGTGGCTTTAGCGGCTTCCTCTGTTCATGGCTGTCATTGACACCCATTGCTTTGGGCTGGGGGCCTCGGGCCGGCCAGGTACCCATGACGACACATTTTGAAAGTTGGCGCTAGAGTCCCGAAAGTCCGTTTGTGGACTCCTGGCATGCCTTTGCGACCGTTTTAGAAGTTTGGTGGCTTTAGCGGCTTCCTCTGTTCATGGCTGTCATTGATACCCATTCCTTTGGGCTGGTGGCCTCGTGCCGGCCAGGGTTGATCAGGTACCCATGACGACACATTTTGAAAGTTGGCGCTAGAGTCCCGAAAGTCCGTTTGTGCACTCCTGGCATGCCTTCATGACATTGTGCCAAGTTTGGTGGCTTTAGCAGCTTCGTCTGTTTATGGCTGTTATTGATACCCATTGCTTTGGGCTGGTGGCCTCGTGCCGGCCAGGGTTGGTCAGGTACCCATGACGACACATTTTGAAAGTTGGCGCTGGAGTCCCGAAAGTCCGTGTTTGCACTCCTGGCATGCCTTCGCGCCCGTGTGCGAAGTTTGGTGGCTTTAGCGGCTTCCTCTGTTCATGGCTGTCATTGACACCCATTGCTTTGGGCTGGCGGCCTCGGGCCGGCCAGGTTGGTCAGGTACCCATGACGACACATTTTAAAAGTAGGCGCTGGAGTCCCGAAAGTCCGTGTGTGGACTCCTGGCATGCCGTTGCGCCCGTTTTCGAAGTTTGGTGGCTTTAGCGGCTTCCTCTGTTTATGGCTGTCATTGATACCCATTGCTTTGGGCTGGTGGCCTCGGGCCGGCCAGGGTTGGTCAGGTACCCATGACGACACATTTTGAAAGTTGGCGCTAGAGTCCCGAAAGTCCGTTTGTGCAGTCCTGGCATGCCTTCGCGCCCGTTTTCGAAGTTTGGTGGCTTTAGCGGCTTCCTTTGTTCATGGCTGTCATTGACACCCATTGCTTTGGGCTGGGGGCCTCGGGACGGCCAGGTACCCATGACGACACATTTTGAAAGTTGGCGCTAGAGTCCCGAAAGTCATTTTGTGCACTCCTGGCATGCCTTCATGACATTGTGCCAAGTTCGGTGGCTTTAGCGGCTTCGTCTGTTTATGGCTGTCATTGATACCCATTGCTTTGGGCTGGCGGCCTCGGGCCGGCCAGGTTGGTCAGGTAACCATGACGACACATTTTGAAAGTTGGCGCTAGAGTCCCAAAAGTCCGTTTGTGCAGTCCTGGCATGCCTTCGCGCCCGTTTTCGAAGTTTGGTGGCTTTAGCGGCTTCCTCTGTTCATGGCTGTCATTGACACCCATTGCTTTGGGCTGGGGGCCTCGGGCCGGCCAGGTACCCATGACGACACATTTTGAAAGTTGGCGCTAGAGTCCCGAAAGTCCGTTTGTGCACTCCTGGCATGCCTTCATGACATTGTGCCAAGTTTGGTGGCTTTAGCGGCTTCGTCTGTTTATGGCTGTCATTGATACCCATTGCTTTGGGCTGGGGGCTTCGGGCCGGCCAGGTACCCATAACGACACATTTTGAAAGTTGGCGCTGGAGTCCCGAAAGTCCGTGTGTGCACTCCTGTCATGCCTACGTGCCCGTGTGCGAAGTTTGGTAACTTTAGCGGCTTCCTCTGGTTATGGCTGTCATTGACACCCATTGCTTTGGGCTGGGGGCCCTAGGGCCGGCCAGGTACCCATGACGACACATTTTGAAAGTTGGCGCTAGAGTCCCGAAAGTCCGTTTGTGCACTCCTGGCATGCCTTCATGACATTGTGCCAAGTTTGGTGGCTTTAGCGGCTTCGTCTGTTTATGGCTGTCATTGATACCCATTGCTTTGGGCTGGCGGCCTCGGGCCGGCCAGGTTGGTCAGGTAACCATGACGACACATTTTGAAAGTTGGCGCTGGAGTCCCGAAAGTCCGTGTGTGGACTCCTGGCATGCCGTTGCGCCCGTTTTCGAAGTTTGGTGGCTTTAGCGGCTTCCTCTGTTTATGGCTGTCATTGATACCCATTGCTTTGGGCTGGGGGCCTCGGGCCGGCCAGGTACCCATGACGACACATTTTGAAAGTAGGCGCTGGAGTCCCGAAAGTCCGTGTGTGGACTCCTGGCATGCCTTCATGACATTGTGCCAAGTTTGGTGGCTTTAGCGGCTTCCTCTGGTTATGGCTGTCATTGACACCCATTGCTTTGGGCTGGCGGCCTCGGGCCGGCCAGGTTGGTCAGGTAACCATGACGACACATTTTGAAAGTTGGCGCTGGAGTCCCGAAAGTCCGTGTGTGCAATCCTGGCATGCCTTCGCGCCCGTGTGCGAAGTTTGGTGGCTTTATCGGCTTCCTCTGGTTATGGCTGTCATTGATACCCATTGCTTTGGGCTGGTGGCCTTGTGCCGGCCAGGGTTGGTCAGGTACCCATGACGACACATTTTGAAAGTTGGCGCTAGAGTCCCGAAAGTCCGTTTGTGGACTCCTGGCATGCCTTTGCGACCGTTTTAGAAGTTTGGTGGCTTTAGCGGCTTCCTCTGTTCATGGCTGTCATTGATACCCATTCCTTTGGGCTGGTGGCCTCGTGCCGTCCAGGGTTGATCAGGTACCCATAGACGACACATTTTGAAAGTTGGCGCTAGAGTCCCGAAAGTCCGTTTGTGCACTCCTGGCATGCCTTCGCGCCCGTTTTCGAAGTTTGGTGGCTTTAGCAGCTTCCTCTGTTTATGGCTGTCATTGACACCCATTGCTTTGGGCTGGTGGCCTTGTGCCGGCCAGGGTTGGTCAGGTACCCATGATGACACATTTTGAAAGTTGGCGCTAGAGTCCCGAAAGTCCGTTTGTGGACTCCTGGCATGCCTTCGCGCCCGTTTTCGAAGTTTGGTGGCTTTAGCGGCTTCCTCTGTTTATGGCTGTCATTGATACCCATTGCTTTGGGCTGGGGGCCTCGGGCCGGCCAGGTACCCATGACGACACATTTTGAAAGTTGGCGCTAGAGTCCCGAAAGTCCGTTTGTGGACTCCTGGCATGCCTTTGCGACCGTTTTAGAAGTTTGGTGGCTTTAGCGGCTTCCTCTGTTCATGGCTGTCATTGATAGCCATTCCTTTGGGCTGGTGGCCTCGTGCCGGCCAGGGTTGATCAGGTACCCATGACGACACATTTTGAAAGTTGGCGCTAGAGTCCCGAAAGTCCGTTTGTGCACTCCTGGCATGCCTTCGCGCCCGTTTTCAATGTTTGGTGGCTTTAGCGGCTTCCTCTGTTTATGGCTGTCATTGACACCCATTGCTTTGGGCTGGCGGCCTCGGGTCGGCCAGGTTGGTCAGGTAACCATGACGACACATTTTGAAAGTTGGCGCTGGAGTCCCGAAAGTCCGTGTTTGCACTCCTGGCATGCCTTCGCGCCCGTGTGCGAAGTTTGGTGGCTTTAGCGGCTTCCTCTGTTCATGGCTGTCATTGACACCCATTGCTTTGGGCTGGCGGCCTCGGGCCGGCCAGGTTGGTCAGGTAACCATGACGACACATTTTGAAAGTTGGCGCTGGAGTCCCGAAAGTCCGTGTGTGGACTCCTGGCATGCCTTCATGACATTGTGCCAAGTTTGGTGGCTTTAGCGGCTTCCTCTGGTTATGGCTGTCATTGACACCCATTGCTTTGGGCTGGTGGCCTCGTGCCGGCCAGGTACCCATGACGACACATTTTGAAAGTTGGCGCTAGAGTCCCGAAAGTCCGTTTGTGCACTCCTGGCATGCCTTCATGACATTGTGCCAAGTTTGGTGGCTTTAGCGGCTTCCTCTGTTTATGGCTGTCATTGACACCCATTGCTTTGGGCTGGCGGCCTCGGGCCGGCCAGGTTGGTCAGGTAACCATGACGACACATTTTGAAAGTTGGCGCTGGAGTCCCGAAAGTCCGTGTTTGCACTACTGGCATGCCTTCACGCCCGTGTGCGAAGTTTGGTGGCTTTAGCGGCTTCCTCTGTTTATGGCTGTCATTGATACCCATTGCTTTGGGCTGGTGGCCTCGGGCCGGCCAGGGTTGGTCAGGTACCCATGACGACACATTTTGAAAGTTGGCGCTAGAGTCCCGAAAGTCCATTTGTGCAGTCCTGGCATGCCTTTGCGCCCGTTTTCGAAGTTTGGTGGCTTTAGCGGCTTCCTTTGTTCATGGCTGTCATTGACACCCATTGCTTTGGGCTGGGGGCCTCGGGCCGGCCAGGTACCCATGACGACACATTTTGAAAGTAGGCGCTGGAGTCCCGAAAGTCCGTGTGTGGACTCCTGGCATGCCGTTGAGCCCGTTTTCGAAGTTTGGTGGCTTTAGCGGCTTCCTCTGTTTATGGCTGTCATTGATACCCATTGCTTTGGGCTGGGGGCCTCGGGCCGGCCAGGTACCCATGACGACACATTTTGAAAGTTGGCGCTAGAGTCCCGAAAGTCCGTTTGTGCACTCCTGGCATGCCTTCATGACATTGTGCCAAGTTTGGTGGCTTTAGCGGCTTCCTCTGTTTATGGCTGTCATTGACACCCATTGCTTTGGGCTGGCGGCCTCGGGCCGGCCAGGTTGGTCAGGTAACCATGACGACACATTTTGAAAGTTGGCGCTGGAGTCCCGAAAGTCCGTGTTTGCACTCCTGGCATGCCTTCACGCCCGTGTGCGAAGTTTGGTGGCTTTAGCGGCTTCCTCTGTTCATGGCTGTCATTGATACCCATTGCTTTGGGCTGGTGGCCTCGGGCCGGCCAGGGTTGGTCAGGTACCCATGACGACACATTTTGAAAGTTGGCGCTAGAGTCCGAAAGTCCATTTGTGCAGTCCTGGCATGCCTTCGCGCCCGTTTTCGAAGTTTGGTGGCTTTAGCGGCTTCCTTTGTTCATGGCTGTCATTGACACCCATTGCTTTGGGCTGGGGGCCTCGGGACAGCCAGGTACCCATGACGACACATTTTGAAAGTTGGCGCTAGAGTCCCGAAAGTCCGTTTGTGCACTCCTGGCATGCCTTCATGACAGTGTGCCAAGTTTGGTGGCTTTAGCGGCTTCGTCTGTTTATGGCTGTCATTGATACCCATTGCTTTGGGCTGGCAGCCTCGGGCCGGCCAGGTTGGTCAGGTAACCATGACGACACATTTTGAAAGTTGGCGCTAGAGTCCCAAAAGTCCGTTTGTGCAGTCCTGGCATGCCTTCGCGCCCGTTTTCGAAGTTTGGTGGCTTTAGCGGCTTCCTCTGTTCATGGCTGTCATTGACACCCATTGCTTTGGGCTGGGGGCCTCGGGCCGGCCAGGTACCCATGACGACACATTTTGAAAGTTGGCGCTAGAGTCCCGAAAGTCCGTTTGTGGACTCCTGGCATGCCTTTGCGACCGTTTTAGAAGTTTGGTGGCTTTAGCGGCTTCCTCTGTTCATGGCTGTCATTGATACCCATTCCTTTGGGCTGGTGGCCTCGTGCCGGCCAGGGTTGATCAGGTACCCATGACGACACATTTTGAAAGTTGGCGCTAGAGTCCCGAAAGTCCGTTTGTGCACTCCTGGCATGCCGTCATGACATTGTGCCAAGTTTGGTGGCTTTAGCGGCTTCCTCTGTTTATGGCTGTCATTGACACCCATTGCTTTGGGCTGGCGGCCTCGGGCCGGCCAGGTTGGTCAGGTAACCATGACGACACATTTTGAAAGTTGGCGCTGGAGTCCCGAAAGTCCGTGTTTGCACTCCTGGCATGCCTTCACGCCCGTGTGCGAAGTTTGGTGGCTTTAGCGGCTTCCTCTGTTTATGGCTGTCTGTGATACCCATTGCTTTGGGCTGGTGGCCTCGGGCCGGCCAGGGTTGGTCAGGTACCCATGACGACACATTTTGAAAGTTGGCGCTAGAGTCCCGAAAGTCCGTTTGTGCAGTCCTGGCATGCCTTCGCGCCCGTTTTCGAAGTTTGGTGGCTTTAGCGGCTTCCTTTGTTCATGGCTGTCATTGACACCCATTGCTTTGGGCTGGGGGCCTCGGGACGGCCAGGTACCCATGACGACACATTTTGAAAGTTGGCGCTAGAGTCCCGAAAGTCCGTTTGTGCACTCCTGGCATGCCTTCATGACATTGTGCCAAGTTTGGTGGCTTTAGCGGCTTCGTCTGTTTATGGCTGTCATTGATACCCATTGCTTTGGGCTGGGGGCTTCGGGCCGGCCAGGTACCCATAACGACACATTTTGAAAGTTGGCGCTGGAGTCCCGAAAGTCCGTGTGTGCACTCCTGTCATGCCTACGTGCCCGTGTGCGAAGTTTGGTAACTTTAGCGGCTTCCTCTGGTTATGGCTGTCATTGACACCCATTGCTTTGGGCTGGGGGCCCTAGGGCCGGCCAGGTACCCATGACGACACATTTTGAAAGTTGGCGCTAGAGTCCAGAAAGTCCGTTTGTGCACTCCTGGCATGCCTTCATGACATTGTGCCAAGTTTGGTGGCTTTAGCGGCTTCCTCTGTTTATGGCTGTCATTGACACCCATTGCTTTGGGCTGGCGGCCTCGGGCCGGCCAGGTTGGTCAGGTAACCATGACGACACATTTTGAAAGTTGGCGCTGGAGTCCCGAAAGTCCGTGTTTGCACTCCTGGCATGTCTTCACGCCCGTGTGCGAAGTTTGGTGGCTTTAGCGGCTTCCTCTGTTTATGGCTGTCATTGATACCCATTGCTTTGGGCTGGCGGCCTCGGGCCGGCCAGGTTGGTCAGGTACCCATGACGACACATTTTGAAAGTAGGCGCTGGAGTCCCGAAAGTCCGTGTGTGGACTCCTGGCATGCCGTTAAGCCCGTTTTCGAAGTTTGGTGGCTTTAGCGGCTTCCTCTGTTTATGGCTGTCATTGATACCCATTGCTTTAGGCTGGGGGCCTCGGGCCGGCCAGGTACCCATGACGACACATTTTGAAAGTTGGCGCTAGAGTCCCGAAAGTCCGTTTGTGGACTCCTGGCATGCCTTTGCGACCGTTTTAGAAGTTTGATGGCTTTAGCTGCTTCCGCTGTTCATGGCTGTCATTGATACGCATTCCTTTGGGCTGGTGGCCTCGTGCCAGCCAGGGTTGATCAGGTACCCATGACGACACATTTTGAAAGTTGGCGCTAGAGTCCCGAAAGTCCGTTTGTGCACTCCTGGCATGCCTTCATGACATTGTGCCAAGTTTGGTGGCTTTAGCGGCTTCCTCTGTTTATGGCTGTCATTGACACCCATTGCTTTGGGCTGGCGGCCTCGGGCCGGCCAGGTTGGTCAGGTAACCATGACGACACATTTTGAAAGTTGGCGCTGGAGTCCCGAAAGTCCGTGTTTGCACTCCTGGCATGCCTTCACGCCCGTGTGCGAAGTTTGGTGGCTTTAGCGGCTTCCTCTGTTTATGGCTGTCATTGATACCCATTGCTTTGGGCTGGTGGCCTCGGGCCGGCCAGGGTTGGTCAGGTACCCATGACGACACATTTTGAAAGTTGGCGCTGGAGTCCCGAAAGTCCGTGTGTGGACTCCTGGCATGCCGTTGCCCCCGTTTTCGAAGTTTGGTGTCTTTAGCGGCTTCCTCTGTTTATGGCTGTCATTGATACCCATTGCTTTGTGCTGGGGGCTTCGGGCCGGCCAGGTACCCATAACGACACATTTTGAAAGTTGGCGCTGGAGTCCCGAAAGTCCATTTGTGGACTCCTGGCATGCCTTTGCGACCGTTTTAGAAGTTTGGTGGCTTTAGCGGCTTCCTCTGTTCATGGCTGTCATTGATAGCCATTCCTTTGGGCTGGTGGCCTCGTGCCGGCCAGGTTTGATCAGGTACCCATGACGACACATTTTGAAAGTTGGCGCTAGAGTCCCGAAAGTCCGTTTGTGCACTCCTGGCATGCCTTCGCGCCCGTTTTCAAAGTTTGGTGGCTTTAGCGGCTTCCTCTGTTTATGGCTGTCATTGACACCCATTGCTTTGGGCTGGCGGCCTCGGGCCGGCCAGGTTGGTCAGGTAACCATGACGACACATTTTGAAAGTTGGTGCTGGAGTCCCGAAAGTCCGTGTGTGCACTCCTGGCATGCCTTCGCGCCCGTGTGCGAAGTTTGGTGGCTTTATCGGCTTCCTCTGTTCATGGCTGTCATTGATAGCCATTCCTTTGGGCTGGTGGCCTCGTGCCGGCCAGGGTTGATCAGGTACCCATGACGACACATTTTGAAAGTTGGCGCTAGAGTCCCGAAAGTCCGTTTGTGCACTCCTGGCATGCCTTCGCGCCCGTTTTCGAAGTTTGGTGGCTTTAGCGGCTTCCTCTGTTTATGGCTGTCATTGATACCCATTGCTTTGGGCTGGCGGCCTCGGGCCGGCCAGGTTGGTCAGGTAACCATGACGACACATTTTGAAAGTTGGCGCTGGAGTCCCGAAAGTCCGTGTGTGCACTCCTGGCATGCCTTCGCGCCCGTGTGCGAAGTTTGGTGGCTTTATCGGCTTCCTCTGTTCATGGCTGTCATTGATAGCCATTCCTTTGGGCTGGTGGCCTCGTGCCGGCCAGGGTTGATCAGGTACCCATGACGACACATTTTGAAAGTTGGCGCTAGAGTCCCGAAAGTCCGTTTGTGCACTCCTGGCATGCCTTCGCGCCCGTTTTCGAAGTTTGGTGGCTTTAGCGGCTTCCTCTGTTTATGGCTGTCATTGATACCCATTGCTTTGGGCTGGGGGCCTCGGGCCGGCCAGGTACCCATGACGACACATTTTGAAAGTTGGCGCTAGAGTCCCGAAAGTCCGTTTGTGGACTCCTGGCATGCCTTTGCGACCGTTTTAGAAGTTTGGTGGCTTTAGCGGCTTCCTCTGTTCATGGCTGTCATTGATAGCCATTCCTTTGGGCTGGTGGCCTCGTGCCGGCCAGGTTGGTCAGGTACCCATGACGACACATTTTGAAAGTAGGCGCTGGAGTCCCGAAAGTCCGTGTTTGCACTCCTGGCATGCCTTCGCGCCCGTGTGCGAAGTTTGGTGGCTTTAGCGGCTTCCTCTGTTCATGGCTGTCATTGACACCCATTGCTTTGGGCTGGCGGCCTCGGGCCGGCCAGGTTGGTCAGGTACCCATGACGACACATTTTGAAAGTTGGCGCTGGAGTCCCGAAAGTCCGTGTGTGGACTCCTGGCATGCCGTTGCCCCCGTTTTCGAAGTTTGGTGTCTTTAGCGGCTTCCTCTGTTTATGGCTGTCATTGATACCCATTGCTTTGTGCTGGGGGCTTCGGGCCGGCCAGGTACCCATAACGACACATTTTGAAAGTTGGCGCTGGAGTCCCGAAAGTCCATTTGTGGACTCCTGGCATGCCTTTGCGACCGTTTTAGAAGTTTGGTGGCTTTAGCGGCTTCCTCTGTTCATGGCTGTCATTGATAGCCATTCCTTTGGGCTGGTGGCCTCGTGCCGGCCAGGTTTGATCAGGTACCCATGACGACACATTTTGAAAGTTGGCGCTAGAGTCCCGAAAGTCCGTTTGTGCACTCCTGGCATGCCTTCGCGCCCGTTTTCAAAGTTTGGTGGCTTTAGCGGCTTCCTCTGTTTATGGCTGTCATTGACACCCATTGCTTTGGGCTGGCGGCCTCGGGCCGGCCAGGTTGGTCAGGTAACCATGACGACACATTTTGAAAGTTGGTGCTGGAGTCCCGAAAGTCCGTGTGTGCACTCCTGGCATGCCTTCGCGCCCGTGTGCGAAGTTTGGTGGCTTTATCGGCTTCCTCTGTTCATGGCTGTCATTGATAGCCATTCCTTTGGGCTGGTGGCCTCGTGCCGGCCAGGGTTGATCAGGTACCCATGACGACACATTTTGAAAGTTGGCGCTAGAGTCCCGAAAGTCCGTTTGTGCACTCCTGGCATGCCTTCGCGCCCGTTTTCGAAGTTTGGTGGCTTTAGCGGCTTCCTCTGTTTATGGCTGTCATTGATACCCATTGCTTTGGGCTGGCGGCCTCGGGCCGGCCAGGTTGGTCAGGTAACCATGACGACACATTTTGAAAGTTGGCGCTGGAGTCCCGAAAGTCCGTGTGTGCACTCCTGGCATGCCTTCGCGCCCGTGTGCGAAGTTTGGTGGCTTTATCGGCTTCCTCTGTTCATGGCTGTCATTGATAGCCATTCCTTTGGGCTGGTGGCCTCGTGCCGGCCAGGGTTGATCAGGTACCCATGACGACACATTTTGAAAGTTGGCGCTAGAGTCCCGAAAGTCCGTTTGTGCACTCCTGGCATGCCTTCGCGCCCGTTTTCGAAGTTTGGTGGCTTTAGCGGCTTCCTCTGTTCATGGCTGTCATTGATACCCATTCCTTTGGGCTGGTGGCCTCGTGCCGGCCAGGGTTGATCAGGTACCCATGACGACACATTTTGAAAGTTGGCGCTAGAGTCCCGAAAGTCCGTTTGTGCACTCCTGGCATGCCTTCATGACATTGTGCCAAGTTTGGTGGCTTTAGCGGCTTCCTCTGTTTATGGCTGTCATTGACACCCATTGCTTTGGGCTGGCGGCCTCGGGCCGGCCAGGTTGGTCAGGTAACCATGACGACACATTTTGAAAGTTGGCGCTGGAGTCCCGAAAGTCCGTGTTTGCACTCCTGGCATGCCTTCACGCCCGTGTGCGAAGTTTGGTGGCTTTAGCGGC
This sequence comes from Anarhichas minor, assembly GCF_050575085.1. NCBI lineage: Eukaryota > Metazoa > Chordata > Actinopteri > Perciformes > Anarhichadidae > Anarhichas > Anarhichas minor. The sequence continues at coordinate 912,282 of NW_027466461.1, read as the reverse complement.
TTCCTCTGTTCATGGCTGTCATTGATACCCATTGCTTTGGGCTGGTGGCCTCGGGCCGGCCAGGGTTGGTCAGGTACCCATGACGACACATTTTGAAAGTTGGCGCTAGAGTCCCGAAAGTCCGTTTGTGCAGTCCTGGCATGCCTTCGCGCCCGTTTTCGAAGTTTGGTGGCTTTAGCGGCTTCCTTTGTTCATGGCTGTCATTGACACCCATTGCTTTGGGCTGGGGGCCTCGGGACGGCCAGGTACCCATGACGACACATTTTGAAAGTTGGCGCTAGAGTCCCGAAAGTCCGTTTGTGCACTCCTGGCATGCCTTCATGACATTGTGCCAAGTTTGGTGGCTTTAGCGGCTTCGTCTGTTTATGGCTGTCATTGATACCCATTGCTTTGGGCTGGCGGCCTCGGGCCGGCCAGGTTGGTCAGGTAACCATGACGACACATTTTGAAAGTTGGCGCTAGAGTCCCAAAAGTCCGTTTGTGCAGTCCTGGCATGCCTTCGCGCCCGTTTTCGAAGTTTGGTGGCTTTAGCGGCTTCCTCTGTTCATGGCTGTCATTGACACCCATTGCTTTGGGCTGGGGGCCTCGGGCCGGCCAGGTACCCATGACGACACATTTTGAAAGTTGGCGCTAGAGTCCCGAAAGTCCGTTTGTGGACTCCTGGCATGCCTTTGCGACCGTTTTAGAAGTTTGGTGGCTTTAGCGGCTTCCTCTGTTCATGGCTGTCATTGATACCCATTCCTTTGGGCTGGTGGCCTCGTGCCGGCCAGGGTTGATCAGGTACCCATGACGACACATTTTGAAAGTTGGCGCTAGAGTCCCGAAAGTCCGTTTGTGCACTCCTGGCATGCCTTCATGACATTGTGCCAAGTTTGGTGGCTTTAGCAGCTTCGTCTGTTTATGGCTGTCATTGATACCCATTGCTTTGGGCTGGTGGCCTCGTGCCGGCCAGGGTTGGTCAGGTACCCATGACGACACATTTTGAAAGTTGGCGCTGGAGTCCCGAAAGTCCGTGTTTGCACTCCTGGCATGCCTTCGCGCCCGTGTGCGAAGTTTGGTGGCTTTAGCGGCTTCCTCTGTTCATGGCTGTCATTGACACCCATTGCTTTGGGCTGGCGGCCTCGGGCCGGCCAGGTTGGTCAGGTACCCATGACGACACATTTTAAAAGTAGGCGCTGGAGTCCCGAAAGTCCGTGTGTGGACTCCTGGCATGCCGTTGCGCCCGTTTTCGAAGTTTGGTGGCTTTAGCGGCTTCCTCTGTTTATGGCTGTCATTGATACCCATTGCTTTGGGTTGGGGGCCTCGGGCCGGCCAGGTACCCATAACGACACATTTTGAAAGTTGGCGCTGGAGTCCCGAAAGTCCGTGTGTGCACTCCTGTCATGCTTACGTGCCCGTGTGCGAAGTTTGGTAACTTTAGCGGCTTCCTCTGGTTATGGCTGTCATTGACACCCATTGCTTTGGGCTGGTGGCCTCGTGCCGGCCAGGGTTGGTCAGGTACCCATGACGACACATTTTGAAAGTAGGCGCTGGAGTCCCGAAAGTCCGTGTGTGGACTCCTGGCATGCCGTTGAGCCCGTTTTCGAAGTTTGGTGGCTTTAGCGGCTTCCTCTGTTTATGGCTGTCATTGATACCCATTGCTTTGGGCTGGGGGCCTCGGGCCGGCCAGGTACCCATGACGACACATTTTGAAAGTTGGCGCTAGAGTCCCGAAAGTCCGTTTGTGGACTCCTGGCATGCCTTTGCGACCGTTTAAGAAGTTTGGTGGCTTTAGCGGCTTCCTCTGTTCATGGCTGTCATTGATACCCATTCCTTTGGGCTGGTGGCCTCGTGCCGGCCAGGGTTGATCAGGTACCCATGACGACACATTTTGAAAGTTGGCGCTAGAGTCCCGAAAGTCCGTTTGTGCACTCCTGGCATGCCTTCACGCCCGTGTGCGAAGTTTGGTGGCTTTAGCGGCTTCCTCTGTTCATGGCTGTCATTGATACCCATTCCTTTGGGCTGGTGGCCTCGTGCCGGCCAGGGTTGATCAGGTACCCATGACGACACATTTTGAAAGTTGGCGCTAGAGTCCCGAAAGTCCGTGTTTGCACTCCTGGCATGCCTTCACGCCCGTGTGCGAAGTTTGGTGGCTTTAGCGGCTTCCTCTGTTTATGGCTGTCATTGATACCCATTGCTTTGGGCTGGTGGCCTCGGGCCGGCTAGGGTTGGTCAGGTACCCATGACGACACATTTTGAAAGTTGGCGCTAGAGTCCCGAAAGTCCGTTTGTGCAGTCCTGGCATGCCTTCGCGCCCGTTTTCGAAGTTTGGTGGCTTTAGCGGCTTCCTTTGTTCATGGCTGTCATTGACACCCATTGCTTTGGGCTGGGGGCCTCGGGACGGCCAGGTACCCATGACGACACATTTTGAAAGTTGGCGCTAGAGTCCCGAAAGTCATTTTGTGCACTCCTGGCATGCCTTCATGACATTGTGCCAAGTTCGGTGGCTTTAGCGGCTTCGTCTGTTTATGGCTGTCATTGATACCCATTGCTTTGGGCTGGCGGCCTCGGGCCGGCCAGGTTGGTCAGGTAACCATGACGACACATTTTGAAAGTTGGCGCTGGAGTCCCGAAAGTCCGTGTGTGGACTCCTGGCATGCCGTTGCGCCCGTTTTCGAAGTTTGGTGGCTTTAGCGGCTTCCTCTGTTTATGGCTGTCATTGATACCCATTGCTTTGGGCTGGGGGCCTCGGGCCGGCCAGGTACCCATGACGACACATTTTGAAAGTAGGCGCTGGATTCCCGAAAGTCCGTGTGTGGACTCCTGGCATGCCTTCATGACATTGTGCCAAGTTTGGTGGCTTTAGCGGCTTCCTCTGGTTATGGCTGTCATTGACACCCATTGCTTTGGGCTGGCAGCCTCGGGCCGGCCAGGTTGGTCAGGTAACCATGACGACACATTTTGAAAGTTGGCGCTGGAGTCCCGAAAGTCCGTGTTTGCACTCCTGGCATGCCTTCACGCCCGTGTGCGAAGTTTGGTGGCTTTAGCGGCTTCCTCTGTTCATGGCTGTCATTGATACCCATTGCTTTGGGCTGGTGGCCTCGGGCCGGCCAGGGTTGGTCAGGTACCCATGACGACACATTTTGAAAGTTGGCGCTAGAGTCCCGAAAGTCCATTTGTGCAGTCCTGGCATGCCTTCGCGCCCGTTTTCGAAGTTTGGTGGCTTTAGCGGCTTCCTTTGTTCATGGCTGTCATTGACACCCATTGCTTTGGGCTGGGGGCCTCGGGACGGCCAGGTACCCATGACGACACATTTTGAAAGTTGGCGCTAGAGTCCCGAAAGTCCGTTTGTGCACTCCTGGCATGCCTTCATGACATTGTGCCAAGTTTGGTGGCTTTAGCGGCTTCGTCTGTTTATGGCTGTCATTGATACCCATTGCTTTGGGCTGGCAGCCTCGGGCCGGCCAGGTTGGTCAGGTAACCATGACGACACATTTTGAAAGTTGGCGCTAGAGTCCCAAAAGTCCGTTTGTGCAGTCCTGGCATGCCTTCGCGCCCGTTTTCGAAGTTTGGTGGCTTTAGCGGCTTCCTCTGTTCATGGCTGTCATTGATAGCCATTCCTTTGGGCTGGTGGCCTCGTGCCGGCCAGGTTGGTCAGGTACCCATGACGACACATTTTGAAAGTAGGCGCTGGAGTCCCGAAAGTCCGTGTTTGCACTCCTGGCATGCCTTCGCGCCCGTGTGCGAAGTTTGGTGGCTTTAGCGGCTTCCTCTGTTCATGGCTGTCATTGACACCCATTGCTTTGGGCTGGCGGCCTCGGGCCGGCCAGGTTGGTCAGGTACCCATGACGACACATTTTGAAAGTTGGCGCTGGAGTCCCGAAAGTCCGTGTGTGGACTCCTGGCATGCCGTTGCCCCCGTTTTCGAAGTTTGGTGTCTTTAGCGGCTTCCTCTGTTTATGGCTGTCATTGATACCCATTGCTTTGTGCTGGGGGCTTCGGGCCGGCCAGGTACCCATAACGACACATTTTGAAAGTTGGCGCTGGAGTCCCGAAAGTCCATTTGTGGACTCCTGGCATGCCTTTGCGACCGTTTTAGAAGTTTGGTGGCTTTAGCGGCTTCCTCTGTTCATGGCTGTCATTGATAGCCATTCCTTTGGGCTGGTGGCCTCGTGCCGGCCAGGTTTGATCAGGTACCCATGACGACACATTTTGAAAGTTGGCGCTAGAGTCCCGAAAGTCCGTTTGTGCACTCCTGGCATGCCTTCGCGCCCGTTTTCAAAGTTTGGTGGCTTTAGCGGCTTCCTCTGTTTATGGCTGTCATTGACACCCATTGCTTTGGGCTGGCGGCCTCGGGCCGGCCAGGTTGGTCAGGTAACCATGACGACACATTTTGAAAGTTGGTGCTGGAGTCCCGAAAGTCCGTGTGTGCACTCCTGGCATGCCTTCGCGCCCGTGTGCGAAGTTTGGTGGCTTTATCGGCTTCCTCTGTTCATGGCTGTCATTGATAGCCATTCCTTTGGGCTGGTGGCCTCGTGCCGGCCAGGGTTGATCAGGTACCCATGACGACACATTTTGAAAGTTGGCGCTAGAGTCCCGAAAGTCCGTTTGTGCACTCCTGGCATGCCTTCGCGCCCGTTTTCGAAGTTTGGTGGCTTTAGCGGCTTCCTCTGTTTATGGCTGTCATTGATACCCATTGCTTTGGGCTGGCGGCCTCGGGCCGGCCAGGTTGGTCAGGTAACCATGACGACACATTTTGAAAGTTGGCGCTGGAGTCCCGAAAGTCCGTGTGTGCACTCCTGGCATGCCTTCGCGCCCGTGTGCGAAGTTTGGTGGCTTTATCGGCTTCCTCTGTTCATGGCTGTCATTGATAGCCATTCCTTTGGGCTGGTGGCCTCGTGCCGGCCAGGGTTGATCAGGTACCCATGACGACACATTTTGAAAGTTGGCGCTAGAGTCCCGAAAGTCCGTTTGTGCACTCCTGGCATGCCTTCGCGCCCGTTTTCGAAGTTTGGTGGCTTTAGCGGCTTCCTCTGTTCATGGCTGTCATTGATACCCATTCCTTTGGGCTGGTGGCCTCGTGCCGGCCAGGGTTGATCAGGTACCCATGACGACACATTTTGAAAGTTGGCGCTAGAGTCCCGAAAGTCCGTTTGTGCACTCCTGGCATGCCTTCATGACATTGTGCCAAGTTTGGTGGCTTTAGCGGCTTCCTCTGTTTATGGCTGTCATTGACACCCATTGCTTTGGGCTGGCGGCCTCGGGCCGGCCAGGTTGGTCAGGTAACCATGACGACACATTTTGAAAGTTGGCGCTGGAGTCCCGAAAGTCCGTGTTTGCACTCCTGGCATGCCTTCACGCCCGTGTGCGAAGTTTGGTGGCTTTAGCGGCTTCCTCTGTTCATGGCTGTCATTGATACCCATTGCTTTGGGCTGGTGGCCTCGGGCCGGCCAGGGTTGGTCAGGTACCCATGACGACACATTTTGAAAGTTGGCGCTAGAGTCCGAAAGTCCATTTGTGCAGTCCTGGCATGCCTTCGCGCCCGTTTTCGAAGTTTGGTGGCTTTAGCGGCTTCCTTTGTTCATGGCTGTCATTGACACCCATTGCTTTGGGCTGGGGGCCTCGGGACAGCCAGGTACCCATGACGACACATTTTGAAAGTTGGCGCTAGAGTCCCGAAAGTCCGTTTGTGCACTCCTGGCATGCCTTCATGACAGTGTGCCAAGTTTGGTGGCTTTAGCGGCTTCGTCTGTTTATGGCTGTCATTGATACCCATTGCTTTGGGCTGGCAGCCTCGGGCCGGCCAGGTTGGTCAGGTAACCATGACGACACATTTTGAAAGTTGGCGCTAGAGTCCCAAAAGTCCGTTTGTGCAGTCCTGGCATGCCTTCGCGCCCGTTTTCGAAGTTTGGTGGCTTTAGCGGCTTCCTCTGTTCATGGCTGTCATTGACACCCATTGCTTTGGGCTGGGGGCCTCGGGCCGGCCAGGTACCCATGACGACACATTTTGAAAGTTGGCGCTAGAGTCCCGAAAGTCCGTTTGTGGACTCCTGGCATGCCTTTGCGACCGTTTTAGAAGTTTGGTGGCTTTAGCGGCTTCCTCTGTTCATGGCTGTCATTGATACCCATTCCTTTGGGCTGGTGGCCTCGTGCCGGCCAGGGTTGATCAGGTACCCATGACGACACATTTTGAAAGTTGGCGCTAGAGTCCCGAAAGTCCGTTTGTGCACTCCTGGCATGCCGTCATGACATTGTGCCAAGTTTGGTGGCTTTAGCGGCTTCCTCTGTTTAAGCTGTCATTGACACCCATTGCTTTGGGCTGGCGGCCTCGGGCCGGCCAGGTTGGTCAGGTAACCATGACGACACATTTTGAAAGTTGGCGCTGGAGTCCCGAAAGTCCGTGTTTGCACTCCTGGCATGCCTTCACGCCCGTGTGCGAAGTTTGGTGGCTTTAGCGGCTTCCTCTGTTTATGGCTGTCTGTGATACCCATTGCTTTGGGCTGGTGGCCTCGGGCCGGCCAGGGTTGGTCAGGTACCCATGACGACACATTTTGAAAGTTGGCGCTAGAGTCCCGAAAGTCCGTTTGTGCAGTCCTGGCATGCCTTCGCGCCCGTTTTCGAAGTTTGGTGGCTTTAGCGGCTTCCTTTGTTCATGGCTGTCATTGACACCCATTGCTTTGGGCTGGGGGCCTCGGGACGGCCAGGTACCCATGACGACACATTTTGAAAGTTGGCGCTAGAGTCCCGAAAGTCCGTTTGTGCACTCCTGGCATGCCTTCATGACATTGTGCCAAGTTTGGTGGCTTTAGCGGCTTCGTCTGTTTATGGCTGTCATTGATACCCATTGCTTTGGGCTGGCGGCCTCGGGCCGGCCAGGTTGGTCAGGTACCCATGACGACACATTTTGAAAGTTGGCGCTAGAGTCCCGAAAGTCCGTTTGTGGACTCCTGGCATGCCTTTGCGACCGTTTTAGAAGTTTGGTGGCTTTAGCGGCTTCCTCTGTTCATGGCTGTCATTGATACCCATTCCTTTGGGCTGGTGGCCTCGTGCCGGCCAGGGTTGATCAGGTACCCATGACGACACATTTTGAAAGTTGGCGCTAGAGTCCCGAAAGTCCGTTTGTGCACTCCTGGCATGCCTTCATGACATTGTGCCAAGTTTGGTGGCTTTAGCAGCTTCGTCTGTTTATGGCTGTCATTGATACCCATTGCTTTGGGCTGGTGGCCTTGTGCCGGCCAGGGTTGGTCAGGTACCCATGACGACACATTTTGAAAGTTGGCGCTAGAGTCCCGAAAGTCCATTTGTGGACTCCTGGCATGCCTTCGCGCCCGTGTGCAAAGTTTGGTGGCTTTAGCGGCTTCCTCTGTTTATGGCTGTCATTGACACCCATTGCTTTGGGCTGGCGGCCTCGTGCCGGCCAGGGTTGGTCAGGTATCCATGACGACACATTTTGAAAGTTGGCGCTGGAGTCCCGAAAGTCCGTTTGTGCACTCCTGGCATGCCGTCGCGCCCGTTTCCGAAGTTTGGTGGCTTTAGCGGCTTCCTCTGTTTATGGCTGTCATTGATACCCATTGCTTTGGGCTGGTGGCCTCGTGCCGGCCAGGGTTGGTCAGGTACCCATGACGACACATTTTGAAAGTTGGCGCTAGAGTCCCGAAAGTCCGTTTGTGCACTCCTGGCATGCCTTCGCGCCCGTTTTCGAAGTTTGGTGGCTTTAGCGGCTTCCTCTGTTTATGGCTGTCATTGACACCCATTGCTTTGGGCTGGCGGCCTCGGGCCGGCCAGGTTGGTCAGGTACCCATGATGACACATTTTGAAAGTAGGCGCTGGAGTCCCGAAAGTCCGTGTGTGGACTCCTGGCATGCCGTTGCGCCCGTTTTCGAAGTTTGGTGGCTTTAGCGGCTTCCTCTGTTTATGGCTGTCATTGATACCCATTCCTTTGGGCTGGTGGCCTCGTGCCGGCCAGGGTTGATCAGGTACCCATGACGACACATTTTGAAAGTTGGCGCTAGAGTCCCGAAAGTCCGTTTGTGCACTCCTGGCATGCCTTCATGACATTGTGCCAAGTTTGGTGGCTTTAGCGGCTTCGTCTGTTTATGGCTGTCATTGATACCCATTGCTTTGGGCTGGTGGCCTCGTACCGGCCAGGGTTGGTCAGGTACCCATGACGACACATTTTGAAAGTTGGCGCTAGAGTCCCGAAAGTCCGTTTGTGCACTCCTGGCATGCCTTCGCGCCCGTTTTCGAAGTTTGGTGGCTTTAGCGGCTTCCTCTGTTTATGGCTGTCATTGACACCCATTGCTTTGGGCTGGCGGCCTCGGGCCGGCCAGGTTGGTCAGGTACCCATGACGACACATTTTGAAAGTCGGCGCTGGAGTCCCGAAAGTCCGTGTTTGCACTCCTGGCATGCCTTCACGCCCGTGTGCGAAGTTTGGTGGCTTTAGCGGCTTCCTCTGTTTATGGCTGTCATTGATACCCATTGCTTTGGGCTGGCGGCCTCGGGCCGGCCAGGTTGGTCAGGTAACCATGACGACACATTTTGAAAGTTGGCGCTGGAGTCCCGAAAGTCCGTGTGTGGACTCCTGGCATGCCGTTGCGCCCGTTTTCGAAGTTTGGTGGCTTTAGCGGCTTCCTCTGTTTATGGCTGTCATTGATACCCATTGCTTTGGGTTGGGGGCCTCGGGCCGGCCAGGTACCCATAACGACACATTTTGAAAGTTGGCGCTGGAGTCCCGAAAGTCCGTGTGTGCACTCCTGTCATGCTTACGTGCCCGTGTGCGAAGTTTGGTAACTTTAGCGGCTTCCTCTGGTTATGGCTGTCATTGACACCCATTGCTTTGGGCTGGTGGCCTCGTGCCGGCCAGGGTTGGTCAGGTACCCATGACGACACATTTTGAAAGTTGGCGCTAGAGTCCCGAAAGTCCGTTTGTGCACTCCTGGCATGCCTTCATGACATTGTGCCAAGTTTGGTGGCTTTAGCGGCTTCCTCTGTTTATGGCTGTCATTGACACCCATTGCTTTGGGCTGGCGGCCTATTGGCGCTAGAGTCGCTGGAGTCCCGAAAGTCCGAAAGTCCCGAAAGTCCCGAAAGTCCGTGTGTGGACTCCTGGCATGCCGTTGCGCCCGTTTTCGAAGTTTGGTGGCTTTAGCGGCTTCCTCTGTTTATGGCTGTCATTGATACCCATTGCTTTGGGCTGGGGGCCTCGGGCCGGCCAGGTACCCATGACGACACATTTTGAAAGTTGGCGCTAGAGTCCCGAAAGTCCGTTTGTGGACTCCTGGCATGCCTTTGCGACCGTTTTAGAAGTTTGGTGGCTTTAGCGGCTTCCTCTGTTCATGGCTGTCATTGATAGCCATTCCTTTGGGCTGGTGGCCTCGTGCCGGCCAGGTTGGTCAGGTACCCATGACGACACATTTTGAAAGTAGGCGCTGGAGTCCCGAAAGTCCGTGTTTGCACTCCTGGCATGCCTTCGCGCCCGTGTGCGAAGTTTGGTGGCTTTAGCGGCTTCCTCTGTTCATGGCTGTCATTGACACCCATTGCTTTGGGCTGGCGGCCTCGGGCCGGCCAGGTTGGTCAGGTACCCATGACGACACATTTTGAAAGTTGGCGCTGGAGTCCCGAAAGTCCGTGTGTGGACTCCTGGCATGCCGTTGCCCCCGTTTTCGAAGTTTGGTGTCTTTAGCGGCTTCCTCTGTTTATGGCTGTCATTGATACCCATTGCTTTGTGCTGGGGGCTTCGGGCCGGCCAGGTACCCATAACGACACATTTTGAAAGTTGGCGCTGGAGTCCCGAAAGTCCATTTGTGGACTCCTGGCATGCCTTTGCGACCGTTTTAGAAGTTTGGTGGCTTTAGCGGCTTCCTCTGTTCATGGCTGTCATTGATAGCCATTCCTTTGGGCTGGTGGCCTCGTGCCGGCCAGGTTTGATCAGGTACCCATGACGACACATTTTGAAAGTTGGCGCTAGAGTCCCGAAAGTCCGTTTGTGCACTCCTGGCATGCCTTCGCGCCCGTTTTCAAAGTTTGGTGGCTTTAGCGGCTTCCTCTGTTTATGGCTGTCATTGACACCCATTGCTTTGGGCTGGCGGCCTCGGGCCGGCCAGGTTGGTCAGGTAACCATGACGACACATTTTGAAAGTTGGTGCTGGAGTCCCGAAAGTCCGTGTGTGCACTCCTGGCATGCCTTCGCGCCCGTGTGCGAAGTTTGGTGGCTTTATCGGCTTCCTCTGTTCATGGCTGTCATTGATAGCCATTCCTTTGGGCTGGTGGCCTCGTGCCGGCCAGGGTTGATCAGGTACCCATGACGACACATTTTGAAAGTTGGCGCTAGAGTCCCGAAAGTCCGTTTGTGCACTCCTGGCATGCCTTCGCGCCCGTTTTCGAAGTTTGGTGGCTTTAGCGGCTTCCTCTGTTTATGGCTGTCATTGATACCCATTGCTTTGGGCTGGCGGCCTCGGGCCGGCCAGGTTGGTCAGGTAACCATGACGACACATTTTGAAAGTTGGCGCTGGAGTCCCGAAAGTCCGTGTGTGCACTCCTGGCATGCCTTCGCGCCCGTGTGCGAAGTTTGGTGGCTTTATCGGCTTCCTCTGTTCATGGCTGTCATTGATAGCCATTCCTTTGGGCTGGTGGCCTCGTGCCGGCCAGGGTTGATCAGGTACCCATGACGACACATTTTGAAAGTTGGCGCTAGAGTCCCGAAAGTCCGTTTGTGCACTCCTGGCATGCCTTCGCGCCCGTTTTCGAAGTTTGGTGGCTTTAGCGGCTTCCTCTGTTCATGGCTGTCATTGATACCCATTCCTTTGGGCTGGTGGCCTCGTGCCGGCCAGGGTTGATCAGGTACCCATGACGACACATTTTGAAAGTTGGCGCTAGAGTCCCGAAAGTCCGTTTGTGCACTCCTGGCATGCCTTCATGACATTGTGCCAAGTTTGGTGGCTTTAGCGGCTTCCTCTGTTTATGGCTGTCATTGACACCCATTGCTTTGGGCTGGCGGCCTCGGGCCGGCCAGGTTGGTCAGGTAACCATGACGACACATTTTGAAAGTTGGCGCTGGAGTCCCGAAAGTCCGTGTTTGCACTCCTGGCATGCCTTCACGCCCGTGTGCGAAGTTTGGTGGCTTTAGCGGCTTCCTCTGTTCATGGCTGTCATTGATACCCATTGCTTTGGGCTGGTGGCCTCGGGCCGGCCAGGGTTGGTCAGGTACCCATGACGACACATTTTGAAAGTTGGCGCTAGAGTCCGAAAGTCCATTTGTGCAGTCCTGGCATGCCTTCGCGCCCGTTTTCGAAGTTTGGTGGCTTTAGCGGCTTCCTTTGTTCATGGCTGTCATTGACACCCATTGCTTTGGGCTGGGGGCCTCGGGACAGCCAGGTACCCATGACGACACATTTTGAAAGTTGGCGCTAGAGTCCCGAAAGTCCGTTTGTGCACTCCTGGCATGCCTTCACGCCCGTGTGCGAAGTTTGGTGGCTTTAGCGGCTTCCTCTGTTTATGGCTGTCTGTGATACCCATTGCTTTGGGCTGGTGGCCTCGGGCCGGCCAGGGTTGGTCAGGTACCCATGACGACACATTTTGAAAGTTGGCGCTAGAGTCCCGAAAGTCCGTTTGTGCAGTCCTGGCATGCCTTCGCGCCCGTTTTCGAAGTTTGGTGGCTTTAGCGGCTTCCTTTGTTCATGGCTGTCATTGACACCCATTGCTTTGGGCTGGGGGCCTCGGGACGGCCAGGTACCCATGACGACACATTTTGAAAGTTGGCGCTAGAGTCCCGAAAGTCCGTTTGTGCACTCCTGGCATGCCTTCATGACATTGTGCCAAGTTTGGTGGCTTTAGCGGCTTCGTCTGTTTATGGCTGTCATTGATACCCATTGCTTTGGGCTGGCGGCCTCGGGCCGGCCAGGTTGGTCAGGTAACCATGACGACACATTTTGAAAGTTGGCGCTAGAGTCCCAAAAGTCCGTTTGTGCAGTCCTGGCATGCCTTCGCGCCCGTTTTCGAAGTTTGGTGGCTTTAGCGGCTTCCTCTGTTCATGGCTGTCATTGACACCCATTGCTTTGGGCTGGGGGCCTCGGGCCGGCCAGGTACCCATGACGACACATTTTGAAAGTTGGCGCTAGAGTCCCGAAAGTCCGTTTGTGGACTCCTGGCATGCCTTTGCGACCGTTTTAGAAGTTTGGTGGCTTTAGCGGCTTCCTCTGTTCATGGCTGTCATTGATACCCATTCCTTTGGGCTGGTGGCCTCGTGCCGGCCAGGGTTGATCAGGTACCCATGACGACACATTTTGAAAGTTGGCGCTAGAGTCCCGAAAGTCCGTTTGTGCACTCCTGGCATGCCTTCATGACATTGTGCCAAGTTTGGTGGCTTTAGCAGCTTCGTCTGTTTATGGCTGTCATTGATACCCATTGCTTTGGGCTGGTGGCCTCGTGCCGGCCAGGGTTGGTCAGGTACCCATGACGACACATTTTGAAAGTTGGCGCTGGAGTCCCGAAAGTCCGTGTTTGCACTCCTGGCATGCCTTCGCGCCCGTGTGCGAAGTTTGGTGGCTTTAGCGGCTTCCTCTGTTCATGGCTGTCATTGACACCCATTGCTTTGGGCTGGCGGCCTCGGGCCGGCCAGGTTGGTCAGGTACCCATGACGACACATTTTAAAAGTAGGCGCTGGAGTCCCGAAAGTCCGTGTGTGGACTCCTGGCATGCCGTTGCGCCCGTTTTCGAAGTTTGGTGGCTTTAGCGGCTTCCTCTGTTTATGGCTGTCATTGATACCCATTGCTTTGGGTTGGGGGCCTCGGGCCGGCCAGGTACCCATAACGACACATTTTGAAAGTTGGCGCTGGAGTCCCGAAAGTCCGTGTGTGCACTCCTGTCATGCTTACGTGCCCGTGTGCGAAGTTTGGTAACTTTAGCGGCTTCCTCTGGTTATGGCTGTCATTGACACCCATTGCTTTGGGCTGGTGGCCTCGTGCCGGCCAGGGTTGGTCAGGTACCCATGACGACACATTTTGAAAGTAGGCGCTGGAGTCCCGAAAGTCCGTGTGTGGACTCCTGGCATGCCGTTGAGCCCGTTTTCGAAGTTTGGTGGCTTTAGCGGCTTCCTCTGTTTATGGCTGTCATTGATACCCATTGCTTTGGGCTGGGGGCCTCGGGCCGGCCAGGTACCCATGACGACACATTTTGAAAGTTGGCGCTAGAGTCCCGAAAGTCCGTTTGTGGACTCCTGGCATGCCTTTGCGACCGTTTAAGAAGTTTGGTGGCTTTAGCGGCTTCCTCTGTTCATGGCTGTCATTGATACCCATTCCTTTGGGCTGGTGGCCTCGTGCCGGCCAGGGTTGATCAGGTACCCATGACGACACATTTTGAAAGTTGGCGCTAGAGTCCCGAAAGTCCGTTTGTGCACTCCTGGCATGCCTTCACGCCCGTGTGCGAAGTTTGGTGGCTTTAGCGGCTTCCTCTGTTCATGGCTGTCATTGATACCCATTCCTTTGGGCTGGTGGCCTCGTGCCGGCCAGGGTTGATCAGGTACCCATGACGACACATTTTGAAAGTTGGCGCTAGAGTCCCGAAAGTCCGTGTTTGCACTCCTGGCATGCCTTCACGCCCGTGTGCGAAGTTTGGTGGCTTTAGCGGCTTCCTCTGTTTATGGCTGTCATTGATACCCATTGCTTTGGGCTGGTGGCCTCGGGCCGGCTAGGGTTGGTCAGGTACCCATGACGACACATTTTGAAAGTTGGCGCTAGAGTCCCGAAAGTCCGTTTGTGCAGTCCTGGCATGCCTTCGCGCCCGTTTTCGAAGTTTGGTGGCTTTAGCGGCTTCCTTTGTTCATGGCTGTCATTGACACCCATTGCTTTGGGCTGGGGGCCTCGGGACGGCCAGGTACCCATGACGACACATTTTGAAAGTTGGCGCTAGAGTCCCGAAAGTCATTTTGTGCACTCCTGGCATGCCTTCATGACATTGTGCCAAGTTCGGTGGCTTTAGCGGCTTCGTCTGTTTATGGCTGTCATTGATACCCATTGCTTTGGGCTGGCGGCCTCGGGCCGGCCAGGTTGGTCAGGTAACCATGACGACACATTTTGAAAGTTGGCGCTGGAGTCCCGAAAGTCCGTGTGTGGACTCCTGGCATGCCGTTGCGCCCGTTTTCGAAGTTTGGTGGCTTTAGCGGCTTCCTCTGTTTATGGCTGTCATTGATACCCATTGCTTTGGGCTGGGGGCCTCGGGCCGGCCAGGTACCCATGACGACACATTTTGAAAGTAGGCGCTGGATTCCCGAAAGTCCGTGTGTGGACTCCTGGCATGCCTTCATGACATTGTGCCAAGTTTGGTGGCTTTAGCGGCTTCCTCTGGTTATGGCTGTCATTGACACCCATTGCTTTGGGCTGGCAGCCTCGGGCCGGCCAGGTTGGTCAGGTAACCATGACGACACATTTTGAAAGTTGGCGCTGGAGTCCCGAAAGTCCGTGTTTGCACTCCTGGCATGCCTTCACGCCCGTGTGCGAAGTTTGGTGGCTTTAGCGGCTTCCTCTGTTCATGGCTGTCATTGATACCCATTGCTTTGGGCTGGTGGCCTCGGGCCGGCCAGGGTTGGTCAGGTACCCATGACGACACATTTTGAAAGTTGGCGCTAGAGTCCCGAAAGTCCATTTGTGCAGTCCTGGCATGCCTTCGCGCCCGTTTTCGAAGTTTGGTGGCTTTAGCGGCTTCCTTTGTTCATGGCTGTCATTGACACCCATTGCTTTGGGCTGGGGGCCTCGGGACGGCCAGGTACCCATGACGACACATTTTGAAAGTTGGCGCTAGAGTCCCGAAAGTCCGTTTGTGCACTCCTGGCATGCCTTCATGACATTGTGCCAAGTTTGGTGGCTTTAGCGGCTTCGTCTGTTTATGGCTGTCATTGATACCCATTGCTTTGGGCTGGCAGCCTCGGGCCGGCCAGGTTGGTCAGGTAACCATGACGACACATTTTGAAAGTTGGCGCTAGAGTCCCAAAAGTCCGTTTGTGCAGTCCTGGCATGCCTTCGCGCCCGTTTTCGAAGTTTGGTGGCTTTAGCGGCTTCCTCTGTTCATGGCTGTCATTGATAGCCATTCCTTTGGGCTGGTGGCCTCGTGCCGGCCAGGTTGGTCAGGTACCCATGACGACACATTTTGAAAGTAGGCGCTGGAGTCCCGAAAGTCCGTGTTTGCACTCCTGGCATGCCTTCGCGCCCGTGTGCGAAGTTTGGTGGCTTTAGCGGCTTCCTCTGTTCATGGCTGTCATTGACACCCATTGCTTTGGGCTGGCGGCCTCGGGCCGGCCAGGTTGGTCAGGTACCCATGACGACACATTTTGAAAGTTGGCGCTGGAGTCCCGAAAGTCCGTGTGTGGACTCCTGGCATGCCGTTGCCCCCGTTTTCGAAGTTTGGTGTCTTTAGCGGCTTCCTCTGTTTATGGCTGTCATTGATACCCATTGCTTTGTGCTGGGGGCTTCGGGCCGGCCAGGTACCCATAACGACACATTTTGAAAGTTGGCGCTGGAGTCCCGAAAGTCCATTTGTGGACTCCTGGCATGCCTTTGCGACCGTTTTAGAAGTTTGGTGGCTTTAGCGGCTTCCTCTGTTCATGGCTGTCATTGATAGCCATTCCTTTGGGCTGGTGGCCTCGTGCCGGCCAGGTTTGATCAGGTACCCATGACGACACATTTTGAAAGTTGGCGCTAGAGTCCCGAAAGTCCGTTTGTGCACTCCTGGCATGCCTTCGCGCCCGTTTTCAAAGTTTGGTGGCTTTAGCGGCTTCCTCTGTTTATGGCTGTCATTGACACCCATTGCTTTGGGCTGGCGGCCTCGGGCCGGCCAGGTTGGTCAGGTAACCATGACGACACATTTTGAAAGTTGGTGCTGGAGTCCCGAAAGTCCGTGTGTGCACTCCTGGCATGCCTTCGCGCCCGTGTGCGAAGTTTGGTGGCTTTATCGGCTTCCTCTGTTCATGGCTGTCATTGATAGCCATTCCTTTGGGCTGGTGGCCTCGTGCCGGCCAGGGTTGATCAGGTACCCATGACGACACATTTTGAAAGTTGGCGCTAGAGTCCCGAAAGTCCGTTTGTGCACTCCTGGCATGCCTTCGCGCCCGTTTTCGAAGTTTGGTGGCTTTAGCGGCTTCCTCTGTTTATGGCTGTCATTGATACCCATTGCTTTGGGCTGGCGGCCTCGGGCCGGCCAGGTTGGTCAGGTAACCATGACGACACATTTTGAAAGTTGGCGCTGGAGTCCCGAAAGTCCGTGTGTGCACTCCTGGCATGCCTTCGCGCCCGTGTGCGAAGTTTGGTGGCTTTATCGGCTTCCTCTGTTCATGGCTGTCATTGATAGCCATTCCTTTGGGCTGGTGGCCTCGTGCCGGCCAGGGTTGATCAGGTACCCATGACGACACATTTTGAAAGTTGGCGCTAGAGTCCCGAAAGTCCGTTTGTGCACTCCTGGCATGCCTTCGCGCCCGTTTTCGAAGTTTGGTGGCTTTAGCGGCTTCCTCTGTTCATGGCTGTCATTGATACCCATTCCTTTGGGCTGGTGGCCTCGTGCCGGCCAGGGTTGATCAGGTACCCATGACGACACATTTTGAAAGTTGGCGCTAGAGTCCCGAAAGTCCGTTTGTGCACTCCTGGCATGCCTTCATGACATTGTGCCAAGTTTGGTGGCTTTAGCGGCTTCCTCTGTTTATGGCTGTCATTGACACCCATTGCTTTGGGCTGGCGGCCTCGGGCCGGCCAGGTTGGTCAGGTAACCATGACGACACATTTTGAAAGTTGGCGCTGGAGTCCCGAAAGTCCGTGTTTGCACTCCTGGCATGCCTTCACGCCCGTGTGCGAAGTTTGGTGGCTTTAGCGGCTTCCTCTGTTCATGGCTGTCATTGATACCCATTGCTTTGGGCTGGTGGCCTCGGGCCGGCCAGGGTTGGTCAGGTACCCATGACGACACATTTTGAAAGTTGGCGCTAGAGTCCGAAAGTCCATTTGTGCAGTCCTGGCATGCCTTCGCGCCCGTTTTCGAAGTTTGGTGGCTTTAGCGGCTTCCTTTGTTCATGGCTGTCATTGACACCCATTGCTTTGGGCTGGGGGCCTCGGGACAGCCAGGTACCCATGACGACACATTTTGAAAGTTGGCGCTAGAGTCCCGAAAGTCCGTTTGTGCACTCCTGGCATGCCGTCATGACATTGTGCCAAGTTTGGTGGCTTTAGCGGCTTCCTCTGTTTAAGCTGTCATTGACACCCATTGCTTTGGGCTGGCGGCCTCGGGCCGGCCAGGTTGGTCAGGTAACCATGACGACACATTTTGAAAGTTGGCGCTGGAGTCCCGAAAGTCCGTGTTTGCACTCCTGGCATGCCTTCACGCCCGTGTGCGAAGTTTGGTGGCTTTAGCGGCTTCCTCTGTTTATGGCTGTCTGTGATACCCATTGCTTTGGGCTGGTGGCCTCGGGCCGGCCAGGGTTGGTCAGGTACCCATGACGACACATTTTGAAAGTTGGCGCTAGAGTCCCGAAAGTCCGTTTGTGCAGTCCTGGCATGCCTTCGCGCCCGTTTTCGAAGTTTGGTGGCTTTAGCGGCTTCCTTTGTTCATGGCTGTCATTGACACCCATTGCTTTGGGCTGGGGGCCTCGGGACGGCCAGGTACCCATGACGACACATTTTGAAAGTTGGCGCTAGAGTCCCGAAAGTCCGTTTGTGCACTCCTGGCATGCCTTCATGACATTGTGCCAAGTTTGGTGGCTTTAGCGGCTTCGTCTGTTTATGGCTGTCATTGATACCCATTGCTTTGGGCTGGCGGCCTCGGGCCGGCCAGGTTGGTCAGGTAACCATGACGACACATTTTGAAAGTTGGCGCTAGAGTCCCAAAAGTCCGTTTGTGCAGTCCTGGCATGCCTTCGCGCCCGTTTTCGAAGTTTGGTGGCTTTAGCGGCTTCCTCTGTTCATGGCTGTCATTGACACCCATTGCTTTGGGCTGGGGGCCTCGGGCCGGCCAGGTACCCATGACGACACATTTTGAAAGTTGGCGCTAGAGTCCCGAAAGTCCGTTTGTGGACTCCTGGCATGCCTTTGCGACCGTTTTAGAAGTTTGGTGGCTTTAGCGGCTTCCTCTGTTCATGGCTGTCATTGATACCCATTCCTTTGGGCTGGTGGCCTCGTGCCGGCCAGGGTTGATCAGGTACCCATGACGACACATTTTGAAAGTTGGCGCTAGAGTCCCGAAAGTCCGTTTGTGCACTCCTGGCATGCCTTCATGACATTGTGCCAAGTTTGGTGGCTTTAGCAGCTTCGTCTGTTTATGGCTGTCATTGATACCCATTGCTTTGGGCTGGTGGCCTCGTGCCGGCCAGGGTTGGTCAGGTACCCATGACGACACATTTTGAAAGTTGGCGCTGGAGTCCCGAAAGTCCGTGTTTGCACTCCTGGCATGCCTTCGCGCCCGTGTGCGAAGTTTGGTGGCTTTAGCGGCTTCCTCTGTTCATGGCTGTCATTGACACCCATTGCTTTGGGCTGGCGGCCTCGGGCCGGCCAGGTTGGTCAGGTACCCATGACGACACATTTTAAAAGTAGGCGCTGGAGTCCCGAAAGTCCGTGTGTGGACTCCTGGCATGCCGTTGCGCCCGTTTTCGAAGTTTGGTGGCTTTAGCGGCTTCCTCTGTTTATGGCTGTCATTGATACCCATTGCTTTGGGTTGGGGGCCTCGGGCCGGCCAGGTACCCATAACGACACATTTTGAAAGTTGGCGCTGGAGTCCCGAAAGTCCGTGTGTGCACTCCTGTCATGCTTACGTGCCCGTGTGCGAAGTTTGGTAACTTTAGCGGCTTCCTCTGGTTATGGCTGTCATTGACACCCATTGCTTTGGGCTGGTGGCCTCGTGCCGGCCAGGGTTGGTCAGGTACCCATGACGACACATTTTGAAAGTAGGCGCTGGAGTCCCGAAAGTCCGTGTGTGGACTCCTGGCATGCCGTTGAGCCCGTTTTCGAAGTTTGGTGGCTTTAGCGGCTTCCTCTGTTTATGGCTGTCATTGATACCCATTGCTTTGGGCTGGGGGCCTCGGGCCGGCCAGGTACCCATGACGACACATTTTGAAAGTTGGCGCTAGAGTCCCGAAAGTCCGTTTGTGGACTCCTGGCATGCCTTTGCGACCGTTTAAGAAGTTTGGTGGCTTTAGCGGCTTCCTCTGTTCATGGCTGTCATTGATACCCATTCCTTTGGGCTGGTGGCCTCGTGCCGGCCAGGGTTGATCAGGTACCCATGACGACACATTTTGAAAGTTGGCGCTAGAGTCCCGAAAGTCCGTTTGTGCACTCCTGGCATGCCTTCACGCCCGTGTGCGAAGTTTGGTGGCTTTAGCGGCTTCCTCTGTTCATGGCTGTCATTGATACCCATTCCTTTGGGCTGGTGGCCTCGTGCCGGCCAGGGTTGATCAGGTACCCATGACGACACATTTTGAAAGTTGGCGCTAGAGTCCCGAAAGTCCGTGTTTGCACTCCTGGCATGCCTTCACGCCCGTGTGCGAAGTTTGGTGGCTTTAGCGGCTTCCTCTGTTTATGGCTGTCATTGATACCCATTGCTTTGGGCTGGTGGCCTCGGGCCGGCTAGGGTTGGTCAGGTACCCATGACGACACATTTTGAAAGTTGGCGCTAGAGTCCCGAAAGTCCGTTTGTGCAGTCCTGGCATGCCTTCGCGCCCGTTTTCGAAGTTTGGTGGCTTTAGCGGCTTCCTTTGTTCATGGCTGTCATTGACACCCATTGCTTTGGGCTGGGGGCCTCGGGACGGCCAGGTACCCATGACGACACATTTTGAAAGTTGGCGCTAGAGTCCCGAAAGTCATTTTGTGCACTCCTGGCATGCCTTCATGACATTGTGCCAAGTTCGGTGGCTTTAGCGGCTTCGTCTGTTTATGGCTGTCATTGATACCCATTGCTTTGGGCTGGCGGCCTCGGGCCGGCCAGGTTGGTCAGGTAACCATGACGACACATTTTGAAAGTTGGCGCTGGAGTCCCGAAAGTCCGTGTGTGGACTCCTGGCATGCCGTTGCGCCCGTTTTCGAAGTTTGGTGGCTTTAGCGGCTTCCTCTGTTTATGGCTGTCATTGATACCCATTGCTTTGGGCTGGGGGCCTCGGGCCGGCCAGGTACCCATGACGACACATTTTGAAAGTAGGCGCTGGATTCCCGAAAGTCCGTGTGTGGACTCCTGGCATGCCTTCATGACATTGTGCCAAGTTTGGTGGCTTTAGCGGCTTCCTCTGGTTATGGCTGTCATTGACACCCATTGCTTTGGGCTGGCAGCCTCGGGCCGGCCAGGTTGGTCAGGTAACCATGACGACACATTTTGAAAGTTGGCGCTGGAGTCCCGAAAGTCCGTGTTTGCACTCCTGGCATGCCTTCACGCCCGTGTGCGAAGTTTGGTGGCTTTAGCGGCTTCCTCTGTTCATGGCTGTCATTGATACCCATTGCTTTGGGCTGGTGGCCTCGGGCCGGCCAGGGTTGGTCAGGTACCCATGACGACACATTTTGAAAGTTGGCGCTAGAGTCCCGAAAGTCCATTTGTGCAGTCCTGGCATGCCTTCGCGCCCGTTTTCGAAGTTTGGTGGCTTTAGCGGCTTCCTTTGTTCATGGCTGTCATTGACACCCATTGCTTTGGGCTGGGGGCCTCGGGACGGCCAGGTACCCATGACGACACATTTTGAAAGTTGGCGCTAGAGTCCCGAAAGTCCGTTTGTGCACTCCTGGCATGCCTTCATGACATTGTGCCAAGTTTGGTGGCTTTAGCGGCTTCGTCTGTTTATGGCTGTCATTGATACCCATTGCTTTGGGCTGGCAGCCTCGGGCCGGCCAGGTTGGTCAGGTAACCATGACGACACATTTTGAAAGTTGGCGCTAGAGTCCCAAAAGTCCGTTTGTGCAGTCCTGGCATGCCTTCGCGCCCGTTTTCGAAGTTTGGTGGCTTTAGCGGCTTCCTCTGTTCATGGCTGTCATTGACACCCATTGCTTTGGGCTGGGGGCCTCGGGCCGGCCAGGTACCCATGACGACACATTTTGAAAGTTGGCGCTAGAGTCCCGAAAGTCCGTTTGTGGACTCCTGGCATGCCTTTGCGACCGTTTTAGAAGTTTGGTGGCTTTAGCGGCTTCCTCTGTTCATGGCTGTCATTGATACCCATTCCTTTGGGCTGGTGGCCTCGTGCCGGCCAGGGTTGATCAGGTACCCATGACGACACATTTTGAAAGTTGGCGCTAGAGTCCCGAAAGTCCGTTTGTGCACTCCTGGCATGCCTTCATGACATTGTGCCAAGTTTGGTGGCTTTAGCAGCTTCGTCTGTTTATGGCTGTTATTGATACCCATTGCTTTGGGCTGGTGGCCTCGTGCCGGCCAGGGTTGGTCAGGTACCCATGACGACACATTTTGAAAGTTGGCGCTGGAGTCCCGAAAGTCCGTGTTTGCACTCCTGGCATGCCTTCGCGCCCGTGTGCGAAGTTTGGTGGCTTTAGCGGCTTCCTCTGTTCATGGCTGTCATTGACACCCATTGCTTTGGGCTGGCGGCCTCGGGCCGGCCAGGTTGGTCAGGTAACCATGACGACACATTTTGAAAGTTGGCGCTAGAGTCCCGAAAGTCCGTTTGTGCACTCCTGGCATGCCTTCATGACATTGTGCCAAGTTTGGTGGCTTTAGCGGCTTCGTCTGTTTATGGCTGTCATTGATACCCATTGCTTTGGGCTGGCGGCCTCGGGCCGGCCAGGTTGGTCAGGTAACCATGACGACACATTTTGAAAGTTGGCGCTGGAGTCCCGAAAGTCCGTGTGTGGACTCCTGGCATGCCGTTGCGCCCGTTTTCGAAGTTTGGTGGCTTTAGCGGCTTCCTCTGTTTATGGCTGTCATTGATACCCATTGCTTTGGGCTGGGGGCCTCGGGCCGGCCAGGTACCCATGACGACACATTTTGAAAGTAGGCGCTGGATTCCCGAAAGTCCGTGTGTGGACTCCTGGCATGCCTTCATGACATTGTGCCAAGTTTGGTGGCTTTAGCGGCTTCCTCTGGTTATGGCTGTCATTGACACCCATTGCTTTGGGCTGGCAGCCTCGGGCCGGCCAGGTTGGTCAGGTAACCATGACGACACATTTTGAAAGTTGGCGCTGGAGTCCCGAAAGTCCGTGTTTGCACTCCTGGCATGCCTTCACGCCCGTGTGCGAAGTTTGGTGGCTTTAGCGGCTTCCTCTGTTCATGGCTGTCATTGATACCCATTGCTTTGGGCTGGTGGCCTCGGGCCGGCCAGGGTTGGTCAGGTACCCATGACGACACATTTTGAAAGTTGGCGCTAGAGTCCCGAAAGTCCATTTGTGCAGTCCTGGCATGCCTTCGCGCCCGTTTTCGAAGTTTGGTGGCTTTAGCAGCTTCCTTTGTTCATGGCTGTCATTGACACCCATTGCTTTGGGCTGGGGGCCTCGGGACGGCCAGGTACCCATGACGACACATTTTGAAAGTTGGCGCTAGAGTCCCGAAAGTCCGTTTGTGCACTCCTGGCATGCCTTCATGACATTGTGCCAAGTTTGGTGGCTTTAGCGGCTTCGTCTGTTTATGGCTGTCATTGATACCCATTGCTTTGGGCTGGCAGCCTCGGGCCGGCCAGGTTGGTCAGGTAACCATGACGACACATTTTGAAAGTTGGCGCTAGAGTCCCAAAAGTCCGTTTGTGCAGTCCTGGCATGCCTTCGCGCCCGTTTTCGAAGTTTGGTGGTTTTAGCGGCTTCCTCTGTTCATGGCTGTCATTGACACCCATTGCTTTGGGCTGGGGGCCTCGGGCCGGCCAGGTACCCATGACGACACATTTTGAAAGTTGGCGCTAGAGTCCCGAAAGTCCGTTTGTGGACTCCTGGCATGCCTTTGCGACCGTTTTAGAAGTTTGGTGGCTTTAGCGGCTTCCTCTGTTCATGGCTGTCATTGATACCCATTCCTTTGGGCTGGTGGCCTCGTGCCGGCCAGGGTTGATCAGGTACCCATGACGACACATTTTGAAAGTTGGCGCTAGAGTCCCGAAAGTCCGTTTGTGCACTCCTGGCATGCCTTCATGACATTGTGCCAAGTTTGGTGGCTTTAGCAGCTTCGTCTGTTTATGGCTGTCATTGATACCCATTGCTTTGGGCTGGTGGCCTCGTGCCGGCCAGGGTTGGTCAGGTACCCATGACGACACATTTTGAAAGTAGGCGCTGGAGTCCCGAAAGTCCGTGTGTGGACTCCTGGCATGCCGTTGAGCCCGTTTTCGAAGTTTGGTGGCTTTAGCGGCTTCCTCTGTTTATGGCTGTCATTGATACCCATTGCTTTGGGCTGGTGGCCTCGTGCCGGCCAGGGTTGATCAGGTACCCATGACGACACATTTTGAAAGTTGGCGCTAGAGTCCCGAAAGTCCGTTTGTGCACTCCTGGCATGCCTTCACGCCCGTGTGCGAAGTTTGGTGGCTTTAGCGGCTTCCTCTGTTCATGGCTGTCATTGATACCCATTCCTTTGGGCTGGTGGCCTCGTGCCGGCCAGGGTTGATCAGGTACCCATGACGACACATTTTGAAAGTTGGCGCTAGAGTCCCGAAAGTCCGTGTTTGCACTCCTGGCATGCCTTCACGCCCGTGTGCGAAGTTTGGTGGCTTTAGCGGCTTCCTCTGTTTATGGCTGTCATTGATACCCATTGCTTTGGGCTGGTGGCCTCGGGCCGGCCAGGGTTGGTCAGGTACCCATGACGACACATTTTGAAAGTTGGCGCTAGAGTCCCGAAAGTCCGTTTGTGCAGTCCTGGCATGCCTTCGCGCCCGTTTTCGAAGTTTGGTGGCTTTAGCGGCTTCCTTTGTTCATGGCTGTCATTGACACCCATTGCTTTGGGCTGGGGGCCTCGGGACGGCCAGGTACCCATGACGACACATTTTGAAAGTTGGCGCTAGAGTCCCGAAAGTCATTTTGTGCACTCCTGGCATGCCTTCATGACATTGTGCCAAGTTCGGTGGCTTTAGCGGCTTCGTCTGTTTATGGCTGTCATTGATACCCATTGCTTTGGGCTGGCGGCCTCGGGCCGGCCAGGTTGGTCAGGTAACCATGACGACACATTTTGAAAGTTGGCGCTAGAGTCCCAAAAGTCCGTTTGTGCAGTCCTGGCATGCCTTCGCGCCCGTTTTCGAAGTTTGGTGGCTTTAGCGGCTTCCTCTGTTCATGGCTGTCATTGACACCCATTGCTTTGGGCTGGGGGCCTCGGGCCGGCCAGGTACCCATGACGACACATTTTGAAAGTTGGCGCTAGAGTCCCGAAAGTCCGTTTGTGCACTCCTGGCATGCCTTCATGACATTGTGCCAAGTTTGGTGGCTTTAGCGGCTTCGTCTGTTTATGGCTGTCATTGATACCCATTGCTTTGGGCTGGGGGCTTCGGGCCGGCCAGGTACCCATAACGACACATTTTGAAAGTTGGCGCTGGAGTCCCGAAAGTCCGTGTGTGCACTCCTGTCATGCCTACGTGCCCGTGTGCGAAGTTTGGTGGCTTTAGCGGCTTCCTCTGTTCATGGCTGTCATTGACACCCATTGCTTTCGGCTGGGGGCCTCGGGCCGGCCAGGTACCCATGACGACACATTTTGAAAGTTGGCGCTAGAGTCCCGAAAGTCCGTTTGTGCAGTCCTGGCATGCCTTCGCGCCCGTTTTCGAAGTTTGGTGGCTTTAGCGGCTTCCTTTGTTCATGGCTGTCATTGATACCCATTGCTTTGGGCTGGGGGCCTCGGGCCGGCCAGGTACCCATGACGACACATTTTGAAAGTTGGCGCTAGAGTCCCGAAAGTCCGTTTGTGCACTCCTGGCATGCCTTCATGACATTGTGCCAAGTTTGGTGGCTTTAGCGGCTTCGTCTGTTTATGGCTGTCATTGATACCCATTGCTTTGGGCTGGCGGCCTCGGGCCGGCCAGGTTGGTCAGGTAACCATGACGACACATTTTGAAAGTTGGCGCTGGAGTCCCGAAAGTCCGTGTGTGGACTCCTGGCATGCCGTTGCGCCCGTTTTCGAAGTTTGGTGGCTTTAGCGGCTTCCTCTGTTTATGGCTGTCATTGATACCCATTGCTTTGGGCTGGGGGCCTCGGGCCGGCCAGGTACCCATGACGACACATTTTGAAAGTAGGCGCTGGAGTCCCGAAAGTCCGTGTGTGGACTCCTGGCATGCCTTCATGACATTGTGCCAAGTTTGGTGGCTTTAGCGGCTTCCTCTGGTTATGGCTGTCATTGACACCCATTGCTTTGGGCTGGCGGCCTCGGGCCGGCCAGGTTGGTCAGGTAACCATGACGACACATTTTGAAAGTTGGCGCTGGAGTCCCGAAAGTCCGTGTGTGCACTCCTGGCATGCCTTCGCGCCCGTGTGCGAAGTTTGGTGGCTTTATCGGCTTCCTCTGGTTATGGCTGTCATTGATACCCATTGCTTTGGGCTGGTGGCCTTGTGCCGGCCAGGGTTGGTCAGGTACCCATGACGACACATTTTGAAAGTTGGCGCTAGAGTCCCGAAAGTCCGTTTGTGGACTCCTGGCATGCCTTT
Source organism: Anarhichas minor (assembly GCF_050575085.1). NCBI lineage: Eukaryota > Metazoa > Chordata > Actinopteri > Perciformes > Anarhichadidae > Anarhichas > Anarhichas minor. The sequence goes on along the minus strand of NW_027466461.1, from coordinate 886,761 downwards.
GCGACCGTTTTAGAAGTTTGGTGGCTTTAGCGGCTTCCTCTGTTCATGGCTGTCATTGATACCCATTCCTTTGGGCTGGTGGCCTCGTGCCGTCCAGGGTTGATCAGGTACCCATAGACGACACATTTTGAAAGTTGGCGCTAGAGTCCCGAAAGTCCGTTTGTGCACTCCTGGCATGCCTTCGCGCCCGTTTTCGAAGTTTGGTGGCTTTAGCGGCTTCCTCTGTTTATGGCTGTCATTGACACCCATTGCTTTGGGCTGGCGGCCTCGGGCCGGCCAGGTTGGTCAGGTAACCATGACGACACATTTTGAAAGTTGGCGCTGGAGTCCCGAAAGTCCGTGTGTGCACTCCTGGCATGCCTTCGCGCCCGTGTGCGAAGTTTGGTGGCTTTATCGGCTTCCTCTGGTTATGGCTGTCATTGATACCCATTGCTTTGGGCTGGTGGCCTTGTGCCGGCCAGGGTTGGTCAGGTACCCATGACGACACATTTTGAAAGTTGGTGCTAGAGTCCCGAAAGTCCGTTTGTGGACTCCTGGCATGCCTTTGCGACCGTTTTAGAAGTTTGGTGGCTTTAGCGGCTTCCTCTGTTCATGGCTGTCATTGATACCCATTCCTTTGGGCTGGTGGCCTCGTGCCGTCCAGGGTTGATCAGGTACCCATAGACGACACATTTTGAAAGTTGGCGCTAGAGTCCCGAAAGTCCGTTTGTGCACTCCTGGCATGCCTTCGCGCCCGTTTTCGAAGTTTGGTGGCTTTAGCAGCTTCCTCTGTTTATGGCTGTCATTGACACCCATTGCTTTGGGCTGGTGGCCTTGTGCCGGCCAGGGTTGGTCAGGTACCCATGATGACACATTTTGAAAGTTGGCGCTAGAGTCCCGAAAGTCCGTTTGTGGACTCCTGGCATGCCTTTGCGACCGTTTGAGAAGTTTGGTGGCTTTAGCGGCTTCCTCTGTTCATGGCTGTCGTGATACCCATTCCTTTGGGCTGGTGGCCTCGTGCCGGCCAGGGTTGATCAGGTACCCATGACGACACATTTTGAAAGTTGGCGCTAGAGTCCCGAAAGTCCGTTTGTGCACTCCTGGCATGCCTTCGCGCCCGTTTTCGAAGTTTGGTGGCTTTAGCGGCTTCCTCTGTTTATGGCTGTCATTGATACCCATTGCTTTGGGCTGGGGGCCTCGGGCCGGCCAGGTACCCATGACGACACATTTTGAAAGTTGGCGCTAGAGTCCCGAAAGTCCGTTTGTGGACTCCTGGCATGCCTTTGCGACCGTTTTAGAAGTTTGGTGGCTTTAGCGGCTTCCTCTGTTCATGGCTGTCATTGATAGCCATTCCTTTGGGCTGGTGGCCTCGTGCCGGCCAGGGTTGATCAGGTACCCATGACGACACATTTTGAAAGTTGGCGCTAGAGTCCCGAAAGTCCGTTTGTGCACTCCTGGCATGCCTTCGCGCCCGTTTTCAAAGTTTGGTGGCTTTAGCGGCTTCCTCTGTTTATGGCTGTCATTGACACCCATTGCTTTGGGCTGGCGGCCTCGGGTCGGCCAGGTTGGTCAGGTAACCATGACGACACATTTTGAAAGTTGGCGCTGGAGTCCCGAAAGTCCGTGTTTGCACTCCTGGCATGCCTTCGCGCCCGTGTGCGAAGTTTGGTGGCTTTAGCGGCTTCCTCTGTTCATGGCTGTCATTGACACCCATTGCTTTGGGCTGGCGGCCTCAGGCCGGCCAGGTTGGTCAGGTACCCATGACGACACATTTTGAAAGTAGGCGCTGGAGTCCCGAAAGTCCGTGTGTGGACTCCTGGCATGCCGTTGCGCCCGTTTTCGAAGTTTGGTGGCTTTAGCGGCTTCCTCTGTTCATGGCTGTCATTGATACCCATTGCTTTGGGTTGGGGGCCTCGGGCCGGCCAGGTACCCATAACGACACATTTTGAAAGTTGGCGCTGGAGTCCCGAAAGTCCGTGTGTGCACTCCTGTCATGCTTACGTGCCCGTGTGCGAAGTTTGGTAACTTTAGCGGCTTCCTCTGGTTATGGCTGTCATTGACACCCATTGCTTTGGGCTGGGGGCCTCGGGCCGGCCAGGTACCCATGACGACACATTTTGAAAGTAGGCGCTGGAGTCCCGAAAGTCCGTGTGTGGACTCCTGGCATGCCTTCATGACATTGTGCCAAGTTTGGTGGCTTTAGCGGCTTCCTCTGTTCATGGCTGTCATTGACACCCATTGCTTTGGGCTGGGGGCCTCGGGCCGGCCAGGTACCCATGACGACACATTTTGAAAGTTGGCGCTAGAGTCCCGAAAGTCCGTTTGTGCACTCCTGGCATGCCTTCATGACATTGTGCCAAGTTTGGTGGCTTTAGCGGCTTCGTCTGTTTATGGCTGTCATTGATACCCATTGCTTTGGGCTGGGGGCTTCGGGCCGGCCAGGTACCCATAACGACACATTTTGAAAGTTGGCGCTGGAGTCCCGAAAGTCCGTGTGTGCACTCCTGTCATGCCTACGTGCCCGTGTGCGAAGTTTGGTGGCTTTAGCGGCTTCCTCTGTTCATGGCTGTCATTGACACCCATTGCTTTCGGCTGGGGGCCTCGGGCCGGCCAGGTACCCATGACGACACATTTTGAAAGTTGGCGCTAGAGTCCCGAAAGTCCGTTTGTGCAGTCCTGGCATGCCTTCGCGCCCGTTTTCGAAGTTTGGTGGCTTTAGCGGCTTCCTTTGTTCATGGCTGTCATTGATACCCATTGCTTTGGGCTGGGGGCCTCGGGCCGGCCAGGTACCCATGACGACACATTTTGAAAGTTGGCGCTAGAGTCCCGAAAGTCCGTTTGTGCACTCCTGGCATGCCTTCATGACATTGTGCCAAGTTTGGTGGCTTTAGCGGCTTCGTCTGTTTATGGCTGTCATTGATACCCATTGCTTTGGGCTGGGGGCCTCGGGCCGGCCAGGTTGGTCAGGTAACCATGACGACACATTTTGAAAGTTGGCGCTGGAGTCCCGAAAGTCTGTGTGTGGACTCCTGGCATGCCGTTGCGCCCGTTTTCGAAGTTTGGTGGCTTTAGCGGCTTCCTCTGTTTATGGCTGTCATTGATACCCATTGCTTTGGGCTGGGGGCCTCGGGCCGGCCAGGTACCCATGACGACACATTTTGAAAGTAGGCGCTGGAGTCCCGAAAGTCCGTGTGTGGACTCCTGGCATGCCTTCATGACATTGTGCCAAGTTTGGTGGCTTTAGCGGCTTCCTCTGGTTATGGCTGTCATTGACACCCATTGCTTTGGGCTGGCGGCCTCGGGCCGGCCAGGTTGGTCAGGTAACCATGACGACACATTTTGAAAGTTGGCGCTGGAGTCCCGAAAGTCCGTGTGTGCACTCCTGGCATGCCTTCGCGCCCGTGTGCGAAGTTTGGTGGCTTTATCGGCTTCCTCTGGTTATGGCTGTCATTGATACCCATTGCTTTGGGCTGGTGGCCTTGTGCCGGCCAGGGTTGGTCAGGTACCCATGACGACACATTTTGAAAGTTGGCGCTAGAGTCCCGAAAGTCCGTTTGTGGACTCCTGGCATGCCTTTGCGACCGTTTTAGAAGTTTGGTGGCTTTAGCGGCTTCCTCTGTTCATGGCTGTCATTGATACCCATTCCTTTGGGCTGGTGGCCTCGTGCCGTCCAGGGTTGATCAGGTACCCATAGACGACACATTTTGAAAGTTGGCGCTAGAGTCCCGAAAGTCCGTTTGTGCACTCCTGGCATGCCTTCGCGCCCGTTTTCGAAGTTTGGTGGCTTTAGCGGCTTCCTCTGTTTATGGCTGTCATTGACACCCATTGCTTTGGGCTGGCGGCCTCGGGCCGGCCAGGTTGGTCAGGTAACCATGACGACACATTTTGAAAGTTGGCGCTGGAGTCCCGAAAGTCCGTGTGTGCACTCCTGGCATGCCTTCGCGCCCGTGTGCGAAGTTTGGTGGCTTTATCGGCTTCCTCTGGTTATGGCTGTCATTGATACCCATTGCTTTGGGCTGGTGGCCTTGTGCCGGCCAGGGTTGGTCAGGTACCCATGACGACACATTTTGAAAGTTGGTGCTAGAGTCCCGAAAGTCCGTTTGTGGACTCCTGGCATGCCTTTGCGACCGTTTTAGAAGTTTGGTGGCTTTAGCGGCTTCCTCTGTTCATGGCTGTCATTGATACCCATTCCTTTGGGCTGGTGGCCTCGTGCCGTCCAGGGTTGATCAGGTACCCATAGACGACACATTTTGAAAGTTGGCGCTAGAGTCCCGAAAGTCCGTTTGTGCACTCCTGGCATGCCTTCGCGCCCGTTTTCGAAGTTTGGTGGCTTTAGCAGCTTCCTCTGTTTATGGCTGTCATTGACACCCATTGCTTTGGGCTGGTGGCCTTGTGCCGGCCAGGGTTGGTCAGGTACCCATGATGACACATTTTGAAAGTTGGCGCTAGAGTCCCGAAAGTCCGTTTGTGGACTCCTGGCATGCCTTTGCGACCGTTTTAGAAGTTTGGTGGCTTTAGCGGCTTCCTCTGTTCATGGCTGTCGTGATACCCATTCCTTTGGGCTGGTGGCCTCGTGCCGGCCAGGGTTGATCAGGTACCCATGATGACACATTTTGAAAGTTGGCGCTAGAGTCCCGAAAGTCCGTTTGTGCACTCCTGGCATGCCTTCGCGCCCGTTTTCGAAGTTTGGTGGCTTTAGCGGCTTCCTCTGTTTATGGCTGTCATTGATACCCATTGCTTTGGGCTGGGGGCCTCGGGCCGGCCAGGTACCCATGACGACACATTTTGAAAGTTGGCGCTAGAGTCCCGAAAGTCCGTTTGTGGACTCCTGGCATGCCTTTGCGACCGTTTTAGAAGTTTGGTGGCTTTAGCGGCTTCCTCTGTTCATGGCTGTCATTGATAGCCATTCCTTTGGGCTGGTGGCCTCGTGCCGGCCAGGGTTGATCAGGTACCCATGACGACACATTTTGAAAGTTGGCGCTAGAGTCCCGAAAGTCCGTTTGTGCACTCCTGGCATGCCTTCGCGCCCGTTTTCAAAGTTTGGTGGCTTTAGCGGCTTCCTCTGTTTATGGCTGTCATTGACACCCATTGCTTTGGGCTGGCGGCCTCGGGTCGGCCAGGTTGGTCAGGTAACCATGACGACACATTTTGAAAGTTGGCGCTGGAGTCCCGAAAGTCCGTGTTTGCACTCCTGGCATGCCTTCGCGCCCGTGTGCGAAGTTTGGTGGCTTTAGCGGCTTCCTCTGTTCATGGCTGTCATTGACACCCATTGCTTTGGGCTGGCGGCCTCAGGCCGGCCAGGTTGGTCAGGTACCCATGACGACACATTTTGAAAGTAGGCGCTGGAGTCCCGAAAGTCCGTGTGTGGACTCCTGGCATGCCGTTGCGCCCGTTTTCGAAGTTTGGTGGCTTTAGCGGCTTCCTCTGTTCATGGCTGTCATTGATACCCATTGCTTTGGGTTGGGGGCCTCGGGCCGGCCAGGTACCCATAACGACACATTTTGAAAGTTGGCGCTGGAGTCCCGAAAGTCCGTGTGTGCACTCCTGTCATGCTTACGTGCCCGTGTGCGAAGTTTGGTAACTTTAGCGGCTTCCTCTGGTTATGGCTGTCATTGACACCCATTGCTTTGGGCTGGGGGCCTCGGGCCGGCCAGGTACCCATGACGACACATTTTGAAAGTAGGCGCTGGAGTCCCGAAAGTCCGTGTGTGGACTCCTGGCATGCCTTCATGACATTGTGCCAAGTTTGGTGGCTTTAGCGGCTTCCTCTGGTTATGGCTGTCATTGACACCCATTGCTTTGGGCTGGTGGCCTCGTGCCGGCCAGGTACCCATGACGACACATTTTGAAAGTTGGCGCTAGAGTCCCGAAAGTCAGTTTGTGCACTCCTGGCATGCCTTCATGACATTGTGCCAAGTTTGGTGGCTTTAGCGGCTTCCTCTGTTCATGGCTGTCATTGACACCCATTGCTTTGGGCTGGCGGCCTCGGGCCGGCCAGGTTGGTCAGGTACCCATGACGACACATTTTGAAAGTAGGCGCTGGAGTCCCGAAAGTCCGTGTGTGGACTCCTGGCATGCCGTTGCGCCCGTTTTCGAAGTTTGGTGGCTTTAGCGGCTTCCTCTGTTGATGGCTGTCATTGATACCCATTGCTTTGGGTTGGGGGCCTCGGGCCGGCCAGGTACCCATAACGACACATTTTGAAAGTTGACGCTGGAGTCCCGAAAGTCCGTGTGTGCACTCCTGTCATGCTTACATGCCCGTGTGCGAAGTTTGGTAACTTTAGCGGCTTCCTCTGGTTATGGCTGTCATTGACACCCATTGCTTTGGGCTGGTGGCCTCGTGCCGGCCAGGGTTGGTCAGGTACCCATGACGACACATTTTGAAAGTTGGGGCTAGAGTCCCGAAAGTCCGTTTGTGCACTCCTGGCATGCCTTCATGACATTGTGCCAAGTTTGGTGGCTTTAGCGGCTTCCTCTGTTTATGGCTGTCATTGACACCCATTGCTTTGGGCTGGCGGCCTCGGGCCGGCCAGGTTGGTCAGGTAACCATGACGACACATTTTGAAAGTTGGCGCTGGAGTCCCGAAAGTCCGTGTTTGCACTCCTGGCATGCCTTCACGCCCGTGTGCGAAGTTTGGTGGCTTTAGCGGCTTCCTCTGTTTATGGCTGTCATTGATACCCATTGCTTTGGGCTGGTGGCCTCGGGCCGGCCAGGGTTGGTCAGGTAACCATGACGACACATTTTGAAAGTTGGCGCTGGAGTCCCGAAAGTCCGTGTTTGCACTCCTGGCATGCCTTCACGCCCGTTTTCGAAGTTTGGTGGCTTTAGCGGCTTCCTCTGTTCATGGCTGTCATTGACACCCATTGCTTTGGGCTGGGGGCCTCGGGACGGCCAGGTATCCATGACGACACATTTTGAAAGTTGGCGCTAGAGTCCCGAAAGTCCGTTTGTGCACTCCTGGCATGCCTTCATGACATTGTGCCAAGTTTGGTGGCTTTAGCGGCTTCTTCTGTTTATGGCTGTCATTGATACCCATTGCTTTGGGCTGTCGGCCTCGGGCCGGCCAGGTTGGTCAGGTAACCATGACGACACATTTTGAAAGTTGGCGCTAGAGTCCCAAAAGTCCGTTTGTGCAGTCCTGGCATGCCTTCGCGCCCGTTTTCGAAGTTTGGTGGCTTTAGCGGCTTCCTCTGTTCATGGCTGTCATTGACACCCATTGCTTTGGGCTGGGGGCCTCGGGCCGGCCAGGTACCCATGACGACACATTTTGAAAGTTGGCGCTAGAGTCCCGAAAGTCCGTTTGTGCACTCCTGGCATGCCTTCATGACATTGTGCCAAGTTTGGTGGCTTTAGCGGCTTCGTCTGTTTATGGCTGTCATTGATACCCATTGCTTTGGGCTGGGGGCTTCGGGCCGGCCAGGTACCCATAACGACACATTTTGAAAGTTGGCGCTGGAGTCCCGAAAGTCCGTGTGTGCACTCCTGTCATGCCTACGTGCCCGTGTGCGAAGTTTGGTAACTTTAGCGGCTTCCTCTGGTTATGGCTGTCATTGACACCCATTGCTTTGGGCTGGGGGCCCTAGGGCCGGCCAGGTACCCATGACGACACATTTTGAAAGTTGGCGCTAGAGTCCAGAAAGTCCGTTTGTGCACTCCTGGCATGCCTTCATGACATTGTGCCAAGTTTGGTGGCTTTAGCGGCTTCCTCTGTTTATGGCTGTCATTGACACCCATTGCTTTGGGCTGGCGGCCTCGGGCCGGCCAGGTTGGTCAGGTAACCATGACGACACATTTTGAAAGTTGGCGCTGGAGTCCCGAAAGTCCGTGTTTGCACTCCTGGCATGTCTTCACGCCCGTGTGCGAAGTTTGGTGGCTTTAGCGGCTTCCTCTGTTTATGGCTGTCATTGATACCCATTGCTTTGGGCTGGCGGCCTCGGGCCGGCCAGGTTGGTCAGGTACCCATGACGACACATTTTGAAAGTAGGCGCTGGAGTCGCGAAAGTCCGTGTGTGGACTCCTGGCATGCCGTTAAGCCCGTTTTCGAAGTTTGGTGGCTTTAGCGGCTTCCTCTGTTTATGGCTGTCATTGATACCCATTGCTTTAGGCTGGGGGCCTCGGGCCGGCCAGGTACCCATGACGACACATTTTGAAAGTTGGCGCTAGAGTCCCGAAAGTCCGTTTGTGGACTCCTGGCATGCCTTTGCGACCGTTTTAGAAGTTTGATGGCTTTAGCTGCTTCCTCTGTTCATGGCTGTCATTGATACGCATTCCTTTGGGCTGGTGGCCTCGTGCCAGCCAGGGTTGATCAGGTACCCATGACGACACATTTTGAAAGTTGGCGCTAGAGTCCCGAAAGTCCGTTTGTGCACTCCTGGCATGCCTTCGCGCCCGTTTTCAAAGTTTGGTGGCTTTAGCGGCTTCCTCTGTTTATGGCTGTCATTGACACCCATTACTTTGGGCTGGCGGCCTCGGGCCGGCCAGGTTGGTCAGGTAACCATGACGACACATTTTGAAAGTTGGTGCTGGAGTCCCGAAAGTCCGTGTGTGCACTCCTGGCATGCCTTCGCGCCCGTGTGCGAAGTTTGGTGGCTTTATCGGCTTCCTCTGTTCATGGCTGTCATTGATAGCCATTCCTTTGGGCTGGTGGCCTCGTGCCGGCCAGGGTTGATCAGGTACCCATGACGACACATTTTGAAAGTTGGTGCTAGAGTCCCGAAAGTCCGTTTGTGGACTCCTGGCATGCCTTTGCGACCGTTTTAGAAGTTTGGTGGCTTTAGCGGCTTCCTCTGTTCATGGCTGTCATTGATACCCATTCCTTTGGGCTGGTGGCCTCGTGCCGTCCAGGGTTGATCAGGTACCCATAGACGACACATTTTGAAAGTTGGCGCTAGAGTCCCGAAAGTCCGTTTGTGCACTCCTGGCATGCCTTCGCGCCCGTTTTCGAAGTTTGGTGGCTTTAGCAGCTTCCTCTGTTTATGGCTGTCATTGACACCCATTGCTTTGGGCTGGTGGCCTTGTGCCGGCCAGGGTTGGTCAGGTACCCATGATGACACATTTTGAAAGTTGGCGCTAGAGTCCCGAAAGTCCGTTTGTGGACTCCTGGCATGCCTTTGCGACCGTTTTAGAAGTTTGGTGGCTTTAGCGGCTTCCTCTGTTCATGGCTGTCGTGATACCCATTCCTTTGGGCTGGTGGCCTCGTGCCGGCCAGGGTTGATCAGGTACCCATGATGACACATTTTGAAAGTTGGCGCTAGAGTCCCGAAAGTCCGTTTGTGCACTCCTGGCATGCCTTCGCGCCCGTTTTCGAAGTTTGGTGGCTTTAGCGGCTTCCTCTGTTTATGGCTGTCATTGATACCCATTGCTTTGGGCTGGGGGCCTCGGGCCGGCCAGGTACCCATGACGACACATTTTGAAAGTTGGCGCTAGAGTCCCGAAAGTCCGTTTGTGGACTCCTGGCATGCCTTTGCGACCGTTTTAGAAGTTTGGTGGCTTTAGCGGCTTCCTCTGTTCATGGCTGTCATTGATAGCCATTCCTTTGGGCTGGTGGCCTCGTGCCGGCCAGGGTTGATCAGGTACCCATGACGACACATTTTGAAAGTTGGCGCTAGAGTCCCGAAAGTCCGTTTGTGCACTCCTGGCATGCCTTCGCGCCCGTTTTCAAAGTTTGGTGGCTTTAGCGGCTTCCTCTGTTTATGGCTGTCATTGACACCCATTGCTTTGGGCTGGCGGCCTCGGGTCGGCCAGGTTGGTCAGGTAACCATGACGACACATTTTGAAAGTTGGCGCTGGAGTCCCGAAAGTCCGTGTTTGCACTCCTGGCATGCCTTCGCGCCCGTGTGCGAAGTTTGGTGGCTTTAGCGGCTTCCTCTGTTCATGGCTGTCATTGACACCCATTGCTTTGGGCTGGCGGCCTCAGGCCGGCCAGGTTGGTCAGGTACCCATGACGACACATTTTGAAAGTAGGCGCTGGAGTCCCGAAAGTCCGTGTGTGGACTCCTGGCATGCCGTTGCGCCCGTTTTCGAAGTTTGGTGGCTTTAGCGGCTTCCTCTGTTCATGGCTGTCATTGATACCCATTGCTTTGGGTTGGGGGCCTCGGGCCGGCCAGGTACCCATAACGACACATTTTGAAAGTTGGCGCTGGAGTCCCGAAAGTCCGTGTGTGCACTCCTGTCATGCTTACGTGCCCGTGTGCGAAGTTTGGTAACTTTAGCGGCTTCCTCTGGTTATGGCTGTCATTGACACCCATTGCTTTGGGCTGGGGGCCTCGGGCCGGCCAGGTACCCATGACGACACATTTTGAAAGTAGGCGCTGGAGTCCCGAAAGTCCGTGTGTGGACTCCTGGCATGCCTTCATGACATTGTGCCAAGTTTGGTGGCTTTAGCGGCTTCCTCTGGTTATGGCTGTCATTGACACCCATTGCTTTGGGCTGGTGGCCTCGTGCCGGCCAGGTACCCATGACGACACATTTTGAAAGTTGGCGCTAGAGTCCCGAAAGTCAGTTTGTGCACTCCTGGCATGCCTTCATGACATTGTGCCAAGTTTGGTGGCTTTAGCGGCTTCCTCTGTTCATGGCTGTCATTGACACCCATTGCTTTGGGCTGGCGGCCTCGGGCCGGCCAGGTTGGTCAGGTACCCATGACGACACATTTTGAAAGTAGGCGCTGGAGTCCCGAAAGTCCGTGTGTGGACTCCTGGCATGCCGTTGCGCCCGTTTTCGAAGTTTGGTGGCTTTAGCGGCTTCCTCTGTTGATGGCTGTCATTGATACCCATTGCTTTGGGTTGGGGGCCTCGGGCCGGCCAGGTACCCATAACGACACATTTTGAAAGTTGACGCTGGAGTCCCGAAAGTCCGTGTGTGCACTCCTGTCATGCTTACATGCCCGTGTGCGAAGTTTGGTAACTTTAGCGGCTTCCTCTGGTTATGGCTGTCATTGACACCCATTGCTTTGGGCTGGTGGCCTCGTGCCGGCCAGGGTTGGTCAGGTACCCATGACGACACATTTTGAAAGTTGGGGCTAGAGTCCCGAAAGTCCGTTTGTGCACTCCTGGCATGCCTTCATGACATTGTGCCAAGTTTGGTGGCTTTAGCGGCTTCCTCTGTTTATGGCTGTCATTGACACCCATTGCTTTGGGCTGGCGGCCTCGGGCCGGCCAGGTTGGTCAGGTAACCATGACGACACATTTTGAAAGTTGGCGCTGGAGTCCCGAAAGTCCGTGTTTGCACTCCTGGCATGCCTTCACGCCCGTGTGCGAAGTTTGGTGGCTTTAGCGGCTTCCTCTGTTTATGGCTGTCATTGATACCCATTGCTTTGGGCTGGTGGCCTCGGGCCGGCCAGGGTTGGTCAGGTACCCATGACGACACATTTTGAAAGTTGGCGCTGGAGTCCCGAAAGTCCGTGTGTGGACTCCTGGCATGCCGTTGCCCCCGTTTTCGAAGTTTGGTGTCTTTAGCGGCTTCCTCTGTTTATGGCTGTCATTGATACCCATTGCTTTGTGCTGGGGGCTTCGGGCCGGCCAGGTACCCATAACGACACATTTTGAAAGTTGGCGCTGGAGTCCCGAAAGTCCATTTGTGGACTCCTGGCATGCCTTTGCGACCGTTTTAGAAGTTTGGTGGCTTTAGCAGCTTCCTCTGTTCATGGCTGTCATTGATAGCCATTCCTTTGGGCTGGTGGCCTCGTGCCGGCCAGGTTTGATCAGGTACCCATGACGACACATTTTGAAAGTTGGCGCTAGAGTCCCGAAAGTCCGTTTGTGCACTCCTGGCATGCCTTCGCGCCCGTTTTCAAAGTTTGGTGGCTTTAGCGGCTTCCTCTGTTTATGGCTGTCATTGACACCCATTACTTTGGGCTGGCGGCCTCGGGCCGGCCAGGTTGGTCAGGTAACCATGACGACACATTTTGAAAGTTGGTGCTGGAGTCCCGAAAGTCCGTGTGTGCACTCCTGGCATGCCTTCGCGCCCGTGTGCGAAGTTTGGTGGCTTTATCGGCTTCCTCTGTTCATGGCTGTCATTGATAGCCATTCCTTTGGGCTGGTGGCCTCGTGCCGGCCAGGGTTGATCAGGTACCCATGACGACACATTTTGAAAGTTGGCGCTAGAGTCCCGAAAGTCCGTTTGTGCACTCCTGGCATGCCTTCGCGCCCGTTTTCGAAGTTTGGTGGCTTTAGCGGCTTCCTCTGTTTATGGCTGTCATTGATACCCATTGCTTTGGGCTGGCGGCCTCGGGCCGGCCAGGTTGGTCAGGTAACCATGACGACACATTTTGAAAGTTGGCGCTGGAGTCCCGAAAGTCCGTGTGTGCACTCCTGGCATGCCTTCGCGCCCGTGTGCGAAGTTTGGTGGCTTTATCGGCTTCCTCTGTTCATGGCTGTCATTGATAGCCATTCCTTTGGGCTGGTGGCCTCGTGCCGGCCAGGGTTGATCAGGTACCCATGACGACACATTTTGAAAGTTGGCGCTAGAGTCCCGAAAGTCCGTTTGTGCACTCCTGGCATGCCTTCGCGCCCGTTTTCGAAGTTTGGTGGCTTTAGCGGCTTCCTCTGTTTATGGCTGTCATTGATACCCATTGCTTTGGGCTGGGGGCCTCGGGCCGGCCAGGTACCCATGACGACACATTTTGAAAGTTGGCGCTAGAGTCCCGAAAGTCCGTTTGTGGACTCCTGGCATGCCTTTGCGACCGTTTTAGAAGTTTGGTGGCTTTAGCGGCTTCCTCTGTTCATGGCTGTCATTGACACCCATTGCTTTGGGCTGGCGGCCTCGGGCCGGCCAGGTTGGTCAGGTACCCATGACGACACATTTTGAAAGTAGGCGCTGGAGTCCCGAAAGTCCGTGTTTGCACTCCTGGCATGCCTTCGCGCCCGTGTGCGAAGTTTGGTGGCTTTAGCGGCTTCCTCTGTTCATGGCTGTCATTGACACCCATTGCTTTGGGCTGGCGGCCTCGGGCCGGCCAGGTTGGTCAGGTACCCATGACGACACATTTTGAAAGTAGGCGCTAGAGTCCCGAAAGTCCGTTTGTGCACTCCTGGCATGCCTTCATGACATTGTGCCAAGTTTGGTGGCTTTAGCGGCTTCCTCTGTTCATGGCTGTCATTGACACCCATTGCTTTGGGCTGGGGGCCTCGGGCCGGCCAGGTACCCATGACGACACATTTTGAAAGTTGGCGCTAGAGTCCCGAAAGTCCATTTGTGCACTCCTGGCATGCCTTCATGACATTGTGCCAAGTTTGGTGGCTTTAGCGGCTTCCTCTGTTTATGGCTGTCATTGATACCCATTGCTTTGGGCTGGTGGCCTCGGGCCGGCCAGGGTTGGTCAGGTACCCATGACGACACATTTTGAAAGTTGGCGCTAGAGTCCCGAAAGTCCGTTTGTGCAGTCCTGGCATGCCTTCGCGCCCGTTTTCGAAGTTTGGTGGCTTTAGCGGCTTCCTCTGTTCATGGCTGTCATTGACACCCATTGCTTTGGGCTGGGGGCCTCGGGCCGGCCAGGTACCCATGACGACACATTTTGAAAGTTGGCGCTAGAGTCCCGAAAGTCCGTTTGTGCACTCCTGGCATGCCTTCATGACATTGTGCCAAGTTTGGTGGCTTTAGCGGCTTCCTCTGTTTATGGCTGTCATTGATACCCATTGCTTTGGGCTGGTGGCCTCGGGCCGGCCAGGGTTGGTCAGGTACCCATGACGACACATTTTGAAAGTTGGCGCTAGAGTCCCGAAAGTCCGTTTGTGCAGTCCTGGCATGCCTTCGCGCCCGTTTTCGAAGTTTGGTGGCTTTAGCGGCTTCCTCTGTTCATGGCTGTCATTGACACCCATTGCTTTGGGCTGGGGGCCTCGGGCCGGCCAGGTACCCATGACGACACATTTTGAAAGTTGGCGCTAGAGTCCCGAAAGTCCGTTTGTGCACTCCTGGCATGCCTTCATGACATTGTGCCAAGTTTGGTGGCTTTAGCGGCTTCCTCTGTTAATGGCTGTCATTGACACCCATTGCTTTGGGCTGGCGGCCTCGGGCCGGCCAGGTTGGTCAGGTAACCATGACGACACATTTTGAAAGTTGGCGCTGGAGTCCCGAAAGTCCGTGTTTGCACTCCTGGCATGCCTTCACGCCCGTGTGCGAAGTTTGGTGGCTTTAGCGGCTTCCTCTGTTTATGGCTGTCATTGATACCCATTGCTTTGGGCTGGTGGCCTCGGGCCGGCCAGGGTTGGTCAGGTACCCATGACGACACATTTTGAAAGTTGGCGCTAGAGTCCCGAAAGTCCGTTTGTGCAGTCCTGGCATGCCTTCGCGCCCGTTTTCGAAGTTTGGTGGCTTTAGCGGCTTCCTTTGTTCATGGCTGTCATTGACACCCATTGCTTTGGGCTGGGGGCCTCGGGACGGCCAGGTACCCATGACGACACATTTTGAAAGTTGGCGCTAGAGTCCCGAAAGTCCGTTTGTGCACTCCTGGCATGCCTTCATGACATTGTGCCAAGTTTGGTGGCTTTAGCGGCTTCGTCTGTTTATGGCTGTCATTGATACCCATTGCTTTGGGCTGGCGGCCTCGGGCCGGCCAGGTTGGTCAGGTAACCATGACGACACATTTTGAAAGTTGGCGCTAGAGTCCCAAAAGTCCGTTTGTGCAGTCCTGGCATGCCTTCGCGCCCGTTTTCGAAGTTTGGTGGCTTTAGCGGCTTCCTCTGTTCATGGCTGTCATTGATACCCATTCCTTTGGGCTGGTGGCCTCGTGCCGGCCAGGGTTGATCAGGTACCCATGACGACACATTTTGAAAGTTGGCGCTAGAGTCCCGAAAGTCCGTTTGTGCACTCCTGGCATGCCTTCATGACATTGTGCCAAGTTTGGTGGCTTTAGCAGCTTCGTCTGTTTATGGCTGTCATTGATACCCATTGCTTTGGGCTGGTGGCCTCGTGCCGGCCAGGGTTGGTCAGGTACCCATGACGACACATTTTGAAAGTTGGCGCTGGAGTCCCGAAAGTCCGTGTTTGCACTCCTGGCATGCCTTCGCGCCCGTGTGCGAAGTTTGGTGGCTTTAGCGGCTTCCTCTGTTCATGGCTGTCATTGACACCCATTGCTTTGGGCTGGCGGCCTCGGGCCGGCCAGGTTGGTCAGGTACCCATGACGACACATTTTGAAAGTAGGCGCTGGAGTCCCGAAAGTCCGTGTGTGGACTCCTGGCATGCCGTTGCGCCCGTTTTCGAAGTTTGGTGGCTTTAGCGGCTTCCTCTGTTTATGGCTGTCATTGATACCCATTGCTTTGGGTTGGGGGCCTCGGGCCGGCCAGGTACCCATAACGACACATTTTGAAAGTTGGCGCTGGAGTCCCGAAAGTCCGTGTGTGCACTCCTGTCATGATTACGTGCCCGTGTGCGAAGTTTGGTAACTTTAGCGGCTTCCTCTGGTTATGGCTGTCATTGACACCCATTGCTTTGGGCTGGTGGCCTCGTGCCGGCCAGGGTTGGTCAGGTACCCATGACGACACATTTTGAAAGTAGGCGCTGGAGTCCCGAAAGTACGTGTGTGGACTCCTGGCATGCCGTTGAGCCCGTTTTCGAAGTTTGGTGGCTTTAGCGGCTTCCTCTGTTTATGGCTGTCATTGATACCCATTGCTTTGGGCTGGGGGCCTCGGGCCGGCCAGGTACCCATGACGACACATTTTGAAAGTTGGCGCTAGAGTCCCGAAAGTCCGTTTGTGGACTCCTGGCATGCCTTTGCGACCGTTTTAGAAGTTTGGTGGCTTTAGCGGCTTCCTCTGTTCATGGCTGTCATTGATACCCATTCCTTTGGGCTGGTGGCCTCGTGCCGGCCAGGGTTGATCAGGTACCCATGACGACACATTTTGAAAGTTGGCGCTAGAGTCCCGAAAGTCCGTTTGTGCACTCCTGGCATGCCTTCACGCCCGTGTGCGAAGTTTGGTGGCTTTAGCGGCTTCCTCTGTTCATGGCTGTCATTGATACCCATTCCTTTGGGCTGGTGGCCTCGTGCCGGCCAGGGTTGATCAGGTACCCATGACGACACATTTTGAAAGTTGGCGCTAGAGTCCCGAAAGTCCGTGTTTGCACTCCTGGCATGCCTTCACGCCCGTGTGCGAAGTTTGGTGGCTTTAGCGGCTTCCTCTGTTTATGGCTGTCATTGATACCCATTGCTTTGGGCTGGTGGCCTCGGGCCGGCCAGGGTTGGTCAGGTACCCATGACGACACATTTTGAAAGTTGGCGCTAGAGTCCCGAAAGTCCGTTTGTGCAGTCCTGGCATGCCTTCGCGCCCGTTTTCGAAGTTTGGTGGCTTTAGCGGCTTCCTTTGTTCATGGCTGTCATTGACACCCATTGCTTTGGGCTGGGGGCCTCGGGACGGCCAGGTACCCATGACGACACATTTTGAAAGTTGGCGCTAGAGTCCCGAAAGTCATTTTGTGCACTCCTGGCATGCCTTCATGACATTGTGCCAAGTTCGGTGGCTTTAGCGGCTTCGTCTGTTTATGGCTGTCATTGATACCCATTGCTTTGGGCTGGTGGCCTCGGGCCGGCCAGGGTTGGTCAGGTACCCATGACGACACATTTTGAAAGTTGGCGCTAGAGTCCCGAAAGTCCGTTTGTGCAGTCCTGGCATGCCTTCGCGCCCGTTTTCGAAGTTTGGTGGCTTTAGCGGCTTCCTTTGTTCATGGCTGTCATTGACACCCATTGCTTTGGGCTGGGGGCCTCGGGACGGCCAGGTACCCATGACGACACATTTTGAAAGTTGGCGCTAGAGTCCCGAAAGTCCGTTTGTGCACTCCTGGCATGCCTTCATGACATTGTGCCAAGTTTGGTGGCTTTAGCGGCTTCGTCTGTTTATGGCTGTCATTGATACCCATTGCTTTGGGCTGGCGGCCTCGGGCCGGCCAGGTTGGTCAGGTAACCATGACGACACATTTTGAAAGTTGGCGCTAGAGTCCCAAAAGTCCGTTTGTGCAGTCCTGGCATGCCTTCGCGCCCGTTTTCGAAGTTTGGTGGCTTTAGCGGCTTCCTCTGTTCATGGCTGTCATTGATACCCATTCCTTTGGGCTGGTGGCCTCGTGCCGGCCAGGGTTGATCAGGTACCCATGACGACACATTTTGAAAGTTGGCGCTAGAGTCCCGAAAGTCCGTTTGTGCACTCCTGGCATGCCTTCATGACATTGTGCCAAGTTTGGTGGCTTTAGCAGCTTCGTCTGTTTATGGCTGTCATTGATACCCATTGCTTTGGGCTGGTGGCCTCGTGCCGGCCAGGGTTGGTCAGGTACCCATGACGACACATTTTGAAAGTTGGCGCTGGAGTCCCGAAAGTCCGTGTTTGCACTCCTGGCATGCCTTCGCGCCCGTGTGCGAAGTTTGGTGGCTTTAGCGGCTTCCTCTGTTCATGGCTGTCATTGACACCCATTGCTTTGGGCTGGCGGCCTCGGGCCGGCCAGGTTGGTCAGGTACCCATGACGACACATTTTGAAAGTAGGCGCTGGAGTCCCGAAAGTCCGTGTGTGGACTCCTGGCATGCCGTTGCGCCCGTTTTCGAAGTTTGGTGGCTTTAGCGGCTTCCTCTGTTTATGGCTGTCATTGATACCCATTGCTTTGGGTTGGGGGCCTCGGGCCGGCCAGGTACCCATAACGACACATTTTGAAAGTTGGCGCTGGAGTCCCGAAAGTCCGTGTGTGCACTCCTGTCATGATTACGTGCCCGTGTGCGAAGTTTGGTAACTTTAGCGGCTTCCTCTGGTTATGGCTGTCATTGACACCCATTGCTTTGGGCTGGTGGCCTCGTGCCGGCCAGGGTTGGTCAGGTACCCATGACGACACATTTTGAAAGTAGGCGCTGGAGTCCCGAAAGTCCGTGTGTGGACTCCTGGCATGCCGTTGAGCCCGTTTTCGAAGTTTGGTGGCTTTAGCGGCTTCCTCTGTTTATGGCTGTCATTGATACCCATTGCTTTGGCCTGGGGGCCTCGGGCCGGCCAGGTACCCATGACGACACATTTTGAAAGTTGGCGCTAGAGTCCCGAAAGTCCGTTTGTGGACTCCTGGCATGCCTTTGCGACCGTTTTAGAAGTTTGGTGGCTTTAGCGGCTTCCTCTGTTCATGGCTGTCATTGATACCCATTCCTTTGGGCTGGTGGCCTCGTGCCGGCCAGGGTTGATCAGGTACCCATGACGACACATTTTGAAAGTTGGCGCTAGAGTCCCGAAAGTCCGTTTGTGCACTCCTGGCATGCCTTCACGCCCGTGTGCGAAGTTTGGTGGCTTTAGCGGCTTCCTCTGTTCATGGCTGTCATTGATACCCATTCCTTTGGGCTGGTGGCCTCGTGCCGGCCAGGGTTGATCAGGTACCCATGACGACACATTTTGAAAGTTGGCGCTAGAGTCCCGAAAGTCCGTGTTTGCACTCCTGGCATGCCTTCACGCCCGTGTGCGAAGTTTGGTGGCTTTAGCGGCTTCCTCTGTTTATGGCTGTCATTGATACCCATTGCTTTGGGCTGGTGGCCTCGGGCCGGCCAGGGTTGGTCAGGTACCCATGACGACACATTTTGAAAGTTGGCGCTAGAGTCCCGAAAGTCCGTTTGTGCAGTCCTGGCATGCCTTCGCGCCCGTTTTCGAAGTTTGGTGGCTTTAGCGGCTTCCTTTGTTCATGGCTGTCATTGACACCCATTGCTTTGGGCTGGGGGCCTCGGGACGGCCAGGTACCCATGACGACACATTTTGAAAGTTGGCGCTAGAGTCCCGAAAGTCATTTTGTGCACTCCTGGCATGCCTTCATGACATTGTGCCAAGTTCGGTGGCTTTAGCGGCTTCGTCTGTTTATGGCTGTCATTGATACCCATTGCTTTGGGCTGGCGGCCTCGGGCCGGCCAGGTTGGTCAGGTAACCATGACGACACATTTTGAAAGTTGGCGCTAGAGTCCCAAAAGTCCGTTTGTGCAGTCCTGGCATGCCTTCGCGCCCGTTTTCGAAGTTTGGTGGCTTTAGCGGCTTCCTCTGTTCATGGCTGTCATTGACACCCATTGCTTTGGGCTGGGGGCCTCGGGCCGGCCAGGTACCCATGACGACACATTTTGAAAGTTGGCGCTAGAGTCCCGAAAGTCCGTTTGTGCACTCCTGGCATGCCTTCATGACATTGTGCCAAGTTTGGTGGCTTTAGCGGCTTCGTCTGTTTATGGCTGTCATTGATACCCATTGCTTTGGGCTGGGGGCTTCGGGCCGGCCAGGTACCCATAACGACACATTTTGAAAGTTGGCGCTGGAGTCCCGAAAGTCTGTGTGTGCACTCCTGTCATGCTTACGTGCCCGTGTGCGAAGTTTGGTAACTTTAGCGGCTTCCTCTGGTTATGGCTGTCATTGACACCCATTGCTTTGGGCTGGTGGCCTCGTGCCGGCCAGGGTTGGTCAGGTACCCATGACGACACATTTTGAAAGTAGGCGCTGGAGTCCCGAAAGTCCGTGTGTGGACTCCTGGCATGCCGTTGAGCCCGTTTTCGAAGTTTGGTGGCTTTAGCGGCTTCCTCTGTTTATGGCTGTCATTGATACCCATTGCTTTGGGCTGGGGGCCTCGGGCCGGCCAGGTACCCATGACGACACATTTTGAAAGTTGGCGCTAGAGTCCCGAAAGTCCGTTTGTGGACTCCTGGCATGCCTTTGCGACCGTTTTAGAAGTTTGGTGGCTTTAGCGGCTTCCTCTGTTCATGGCTGTCATTGATACCCATTCCTTTGGGCTGGTGGCCTCGTGCCGGCCAGGGTTGATCAGGTACCCATGACGACACATTTTGAAAGTTGGCGCTAGAGTCCCGAAAGTCCGTTTGTGCACTCCTGGCATGCCTTCACGCCCGTGTGCGAAGTTTGGTGGCTTTAGCGGCTTCCTCTGTTCATGGCTGTCATTGATACCCATTCCTTTGGGCTGGTGGCCTCGTGCCGGCCAGGGTTGATCAGGTACCCATGACGACACATTTTGAAAGTTGGCGCTAGAGTCCCGAAAGTCCGTGTTTGCACTCCTGGCATGCCTTCACGCCCGTGTGCGAAGTTTGGTGGCTTTAGCGGCTTCCTCTGTTTATGGCTGTCATTGATACCCATTGCTTTGGGCTGGTGGCCTCGGGCCGGCCAGGGTTGGTCAGGTACCCATGACGACACATTTTGAAAGTTGGCGCTAGAGTCCCGAAAGTCCGTTTGTGCAGTCCTGGCATGCCTTCGCGCCCGTTTTCGAAGTTTGGTGGCTTTAGCGGCTTCCTTTGTTCATGGCTGTCATTGACACCCATTGCTTTGGGCTGGGGGCCTCGGGACGGCCAGGTACCCATGACGACACATTTTGAAAGTTGGCGCTAGAGTCCCGAAAGTCATTTTGTGCACTCCTGGCATGCCTTCATGACATTGTGCCAAGTTCGGTGGCTTTAGCGGCTTCGTCTGTTTATGGCTGTCATTGATACCCATTGCTTTGGGCTGGTGGCCTCGGGCCGGCCAGGGTTGGTCAGGTACCCATGACGACACATTTTGAAAGTTGGCGCTAGAGTCCCGAAAGTCCGTTTGTGCAGTCCTGGCATGCCTTCGCGCCCGTTTTCGAAGTTTGGTGGCTTTAGCGGCTTCCTTTGTTCATGGCTGTCATTGACACCCATTGCTTTGGGCTGGGGGCCTCGGGACGGCCAGGTACCCATGACGACACATTTTGAAAGTTGGCGCTAGAGTCCCGAAAGTCCGTTTGTGCACTCCTGGCATGCCTTCATGACATTGTGCCAAGTTTGGTGGCTTTAGCGGCTTCGTCTGTTTATGGCTGTCATTGATACCCATTGCTTTGGGCTGGCGGCCTCGGGCCGGCCAGGTTGGTCAGGTAACCATGACGACACATTTTGAAAGTTGGCGCTAGAGTCCCAAAAGTCCGTTTGTGCAGTCCTGGCATGCCTTCGCGCCCGTTTTCGAAGTTTGGTGGCTTTAGCGGCTTCCTCTGTTCATGGCTGTCATTGATACCCATTCCTTTGGGCTGGTGGCCTCGTGCCGGCCAGGGTTGATCAGGTACCCATGACGACACATTTTGAAAGTTGGCGCTAGAGTCCCGAAAGTCCGTTTGTGCACTCCTGGCATGCCTTCATGACATTGTGCCAAGTTTGGTGGCTTTAGCAGCTTCGTCTGTTTATGGCTGTCATTGATACCCATTGCTTTGGGCTGGTGGCCTCGTGCCGGCCAGGGTTGGTCAGGTACCCATGACGACACATTTTGAAAGTTGGCGCTGGAGTCCCGAAAGTCCGTGTTTGCACTCCTGGCATGCCTTCGCGCCCGTGTGCGAAGTTTGGTGGCTTTAGCGGCTTCCTCTGTTCATGGCTGTCATTGACACCCATTGCTTTGGGCTGGCGGCCTCGGGCCGGCCAGGTTGGTCAGGTACCCATGACGACACATTTTGAAAGTAGGCGCTGGAGTCCCGAAAGTCCGTGTGTGGACTCCTGGCATGCCGTTGCGCCCGTTTT
Source organism: Anarhichas minor (assembly GCF_050575085.1). Taxonomy (NCBI): domain Eukaryota; kingdom Metazoa; phylum Chordata; class Actinopteri; order Perciformes; family Anarhichadidae; genus Anarhichas; species Anarhichas minor. The sequence goes on along the minus strand of NW_027466461.1, from coordinate 865,347 downwards.
CGAAGTTTGGTGGCTTTAGCGGCTTCCTCTGTTTATGGCTGTCATTGATACCCATTGCTTTGGGTTGGGGGCCTCGGGCCGGCCAGGTACCCATAACGACACATTTTGAAAGTTGGCGCTGGAGTCCCGAAAGTCCGTGTGTGCACTCCTGTCATGATTACGTGCCCGTGTGCGAAGTTTGGTAACTTTAGCGGCTTCCTCTGGTTATGGCTGTCATTGACACCCATTGCTTTGGGCTGGTGGCCTCGTGCCGGCCAGGGTTGGTCAGGTACCCATGACGACACATTTTGAAAGTAGGCGCTGGAGTCCCGAAAGTCCGTGTGTGGACTCCTGGCATGCCGTTGAGCCCGTTTTCGAAGTTTGGTGGCTTTAGCGGCTTCCTCTGTTTATGGCTGTCATTGATACCCATTGCTTTGGGCTGGGGGCCTCGGGCCGGCCAGGTACCCATGACGACACATTTTGAAAGTTGGCGCTAGAGTCCCGAAAGTCCGTTTGTGGACTCCTGGCATGCCTTTGCGACCGTTTTAGAAGTTTGGTGGCTTTAGCGGCTTCCTCTGTTCATGGCTGTCATTGATACCCATTCCTTTGGGCTGGTGGCCTCGTGCCGGCCAGGGTTGATCAGGTACCCATGACGACACATTTTGAAAGTTGGCGCTAGAGTCCCGAAAGTCCGTTTGTGCACTCCTGGCATGCCTTCACGCCCGTGTGCGAAGTTTGGTGGCTTTAGCGGCTTCCTCTGTTCATGGCTGTCATTGATACCCATTCCTTTGGGCTGGTGGCCTCGTGCCGGCCAGGGTTGATCAGGTACCCATGACGACACATTTTGAAAGTTGGCGCTAGAGTCCCGAAAGTCCGTGTTTGCACTCCTGGCATGCCTTCACGCCCGTGTGCGAAGTTTGGTGGCTTTAGCGGCTTCCTCTGTTTATGGCTGTCATTGATACCCATTGCTTTGGGCTGGTGGCCTCGGGCCGGCCAGGGTTGGTCAGGTACCCATGACGACACATTTTGAAAGTTGGCGCTAGAGTCCCGAAAGTCCGTTTGTGCAGTCCTGGCATGCCTTCGCGCCCGTTTTCGAAGTTTGGTGGCTTTAGCGGCTTCCTTTGTTCATGGCTGTCATTGACACCCATTGCTTTGGGCTGGGGGCCTCGGGACGGCCAGGTACCCATGACGACACATTTTGAAAGTTGGCGCTAGAGTCCCGAAAGTCATTTTGTGCACTCCTGGCATGCCTTCATGACATTGTGCCAAGTTCGGTGGCTTTAGCGGCTTCGTCTGTTTATGGCTGTCATTGATACCCATTGCTTTGGGCTGGCGGCCTCGGGCCGGCCAGGTTGGTCAGGTAACCATGACGACACATTTTGAAAGTTGGCGCTAGAGTCCCAAAAGTCCGTTTGTGCAGTCCTGGCATGCCTTCGCGCCCGTTTTCGAAGTTTGGTGGCTTTAGCGGCTTCCTCTGTTCATGGCTGTCATTGACACCCATTGCTTTGGGCTGGGGGCCTCGGGCCGGCCAGGTACCCATGACGACACATTTTGAAAGTTGGCGCTAGAGTCCCGAAAGTCCGTTTGTGCACTCCTGGCATGCCTTCATGACATTGTGCCAAGTTTGGTGGCTTTAGCGGCTTCGTCTGTTTATGGCTGTCATTGATACCCATTGCTTTGGGCTGGGGGCTTCGGGCCGGCCAGGTACCCATAACGACACATTTTGAAAGTTGGCGCTGGAGTCCCGAAAGTCTGTGTGTGCACTCCTGTCATGCTTACGTGCCCGTGTGCGAAGTTTGGTAACTTTAGCGGCTTCCTCTGGTTATGGCTGTCATTGACACCCATTGCTTTGGGCTGGTGGCCTCGTGCCGGCCAGGGTTGGTCAGGTACCCATGACGACACATTTTGAAAGTAGGCGCTGGAGTCCCGAAAGTCCGTGTGTGGACTCCTGGCATGCCGTTGAGCCCGTTTTCGAAGTTTGGTGGCTTTAGCGGCTTCCTCTGTTTATGGCTGTCATTGATACCCATTGCTTTGGGCTGGGGGCCTCGGGCCGGCCAGGTACCCATGACGACACATTTTGAAAGTAGGCGCTGGAGTCCCGAAAGTCCGTGTGTGGACTCCTGGCATGCCGTTGAGCCCGTTTTCGAAGTTTGGTGGCTTTAGCGGCTTCCTCTGTTTATGGCTGTCATTGATACCCATTGCTTTGGGCTGGGGGCCTCGGGCCGGCCAGGTACCCATGACGACACATTTTGAAAGTTGGCGCTAGAGTCCCGAAAGTCCGTTTGTGGACTCCTGGCATGCCTTTGCGACCGTTTTAGAAGTTTGGTGGCTTTAGCGGCTTCCTCTGTTCATGGCTGTCATTGATACCCATTCCTTTGGGCTGGTGGCCTCGTGCCGGCCAGGGTTGATCAGGTACCCATGACGACACATTTTGAAAGTTGGCGCTAGAGTCCCGAAAGTCCGTTTGTGCACTCCTGGCATGCCTTCATGACATTGTGCCAAGTTTGGTGGCTTTAGCGGCTTCCTCTGTTTATGGCTGTCATTGACACCCATTGCTTTGGGCTGGCGGCCTCGGGCCGGCCAGGTTGGTCAGGTAACCATGACGACACATTTTGAAAGTTGGCGCTGGAGTCCCGAAAGTCCGTGTTTGCACTCCTGGCATGCCTTCACGCCCGTGTGCGAAGTTTGGTGGCTTTAGCGGCTTCCTCTGTTCATGGCTGTCATTGATACCCATTGCTTTGGGCTGGTGGCCTCGGGCCGGCCAGGGTTGGTCAGGTACCCATGACGACACATTTTGAAAGTTGGCGCTAGAGTCCGAAAGTCCATTTGTGCAGTCCTGGCATGCCTTCGCGCCCGTTTTCGAAGTTTGGTGGCTTTAGCGGCTTCCTTTGTTCATGGCTGTCATTGACACCCATTGCTTTGGGCTGGGGGCCTCGGGACAGCCAGGTACCCATGACGACACATTTTGAAAGTTGGCGCTAGAGTCCCGAAAGTCCGTTTGTGCACTCCTGGCATGCCTTCATGACAGTGTGCCAAGTTTGGTGGCTTTAGCGGCTTCGTCTGTTTATGGCTGTCATTGATACCCATTGCTTTGGGCTGGCAGCCTCGGGCCGGCCAGGTTGGTCAGGTAACCATGACGACACATTTTGAAAGTTGGCGCTAGAGTCCCAAAAGTCCGTTTGTGCAGTCCTGGCATGCCTTCGCGCCCGTTTTCGAAGTTTGGTGGCTTTAGCGGCTTCCTCTGTTCATGGCTGTCATTGACACCCATTGCTTTGGGCTGGGGGCCTCGGGCCGGCCAGGTACCCATGACGACACATTTTGAAAGTTGGCGCTAGAGTCCCGAAAGTCCGTTTGTGGACTCCTGGCATGCCTTTGCGACCGTTTTAGAAGTTTGGTGGCTTTAGCGGCTTCCTCTGTTCATGGCTGTCATTGATACCCATTCCTTTGGGCTGGTGGCCTCGTGCCGGCCAGGGTTGATCAGGTACCCATGACGACACATTTTGAAAGTTGGCGCTAGAGTCCCGAAAGTCCGTTTGTGCACTCCTGGCATGCCTTCATGACATTGTGCCAAGTTTGGTGGCTTTAGCGGCTTCGTCTGTTTATGGCTGTCATTGATACCCATTGCTTTGGGCTGGGGGCTTCGGGCCGGCCAGGTACCCATAACGACACATTTTGAAAGTTGGCGCTGGAGTCCCGAAAGTCTGTGTGTGCACTCCTGTCATGCTTACGTGCCCGTGTGCGAAGTTTGGTAACTTTAGCGGCTTCCTCTGGTTATGGCTGTCATTGACACCCATTGCTTTGGGCTGGTGGCCTCGTGCCGGCCAGGGTTGGTCAGGTACCCATGACGACACATTTTGAAAGTAGGCGCTGGAGTCCCGAAAGTCCGTGTGTGGACTCCTGGCATGCCGTTGAGCCCGTTTTCGAAGTTTGGTGGCTTTAGCGGCTTCCTCTGTTTATGGCTGTCATTGATACCCATTGCTTTGGGCTGGGGGCCTCGGGCCGGCCAGGTACCCATGACGACACATTTTGAAAGTAGGCGCTGGAGTCCCGAAAGTCCGTGTGTGGACTCCTGGCATGCCGTTGAGCCCGTTTTCGAAGTTTGGTGGCTTTAGCGGCTTCCTCTGTTTATGGCTGTCATTGATACCCATTGCTTTGGGCTGGGGGCCTCGGGCCGGCCAGGTACCCATGACGACACATTTTGAAAGTTGGCGCTAGAGTCCCGAAAGTCCGTTTGTGGACTCCTGGCATGCCTTTGCGACCGTTTTAGAAGTTTGGTGGCTTTAGCGGCTTCCTCTGTTCATGGCTGTCATTGATACCCATTCCTTTGGGCTGGTGGCCTCGTGCCGGCCAGGGTTGATCAGGTACCCATGACGACACATTTTGAAAGTTGGCGCTAGAGTCCCGAAAGTCCGTTTGTGCACTCCTGGCATGCCTTCATGACATTGTGCCAAGTTTGGTGGCTTTAGCGGCTTCCTCTGTTTATGGCTGTCATTGACACCCATTGCTTTGGGCTGGCGGCCTCGGGCCGGCCAGGTTGGTCAGGTAACCATGACGACACATTTTGAAAGTTGGCGCTGGAGTCCCGAAAGTCCGTGTTTGCACTCCTGGCATGCCTTCACGCCCGTGTGCGAAGTTTGGTGGCTTTAGCGGCTTCCTCTGTTCATGGCTGTCATTGATACCCATTGCTTTGGGCTGGTGGCCTCGGGCCGGCCAGGGTTGGTCAGGTACCCATGACGACACATTTTGAAAGTTGGCGCTAGAGTCCGAAAGTCCATTTGTGCAGTCCTGGCATGCCTTCGCGCCCGTTTTCGAAGTTTGGTGGCTTTAGCGGCTTCCTTTGTTCATGGCTGTCATTGACACCCATTGCTTTGGGCTGGGGGCCTCGGGACAGCCAGGTACCCATGACGACACATTTTGAAAGTTGGCGCTAGAGTCCCGAAAGTCCGTTTGTGCACTCCTGGCATGCCTTCATGACAGTGTGCCAAGTTTGGTGGCTTTAGCGGCTTCGTCTGTTTATGGCTGTCATTGATACCCATTGCTTTGGGCTGGCAGCCTCGGGCCGGCCAGGTTGGTCAGGTAACCATGACGACACATTTTGAAAGTTGGCGCTAGAGTCCCAAAAGTCCGTTTGTGCAGTCCTGGCATGCCTTCGCGCCCGTTTTCGAAGTTTGGTGGCTTTAGCGGCTTCCTCTGTTCATGGCTGTCATTGACACCCATTGCTTTGGGCTGGGGGCCTCGGGCCGGCCAGGTACCCATGACGACACATTTTGAAAGTTGGCGCTAGAGTCCCGAAAGTCCGTTTGTGGACTCCTGGCATGCCTTTGCGACCGTTTTAGAAGTTTGGTGGCTTTAGCGGCTTCCTCTGTTCATGGCTGTCATTGATACCCATTCCTTTGGGCTGGTGGCCTCGTGCCGGCCAGGGTTGATCAGGTACCCATGACGACACATTTTGAAAGTTGGCGCTAGAGTCCCGAAAGTCCGTTTGTGCACTCCTGGCATGCCTTCATGACATTGTGCCAAGTTTGGTGGCTTTAGCGGCTTCGTCTGTTTATGGCTGTCATTGATACCCATTGCTTTGGGCTGGGGGCTTCGGGCCGGCCAGGTACCCATAACGACACATTTTGAAAGTTGGCGCTGGAGTCCCGAAAGTCTGTGTGTGCACTCCTGTCATGCTTACGTGCCCGTGTGCGAAGTTTGGTAACTTTAGCGGCTTCCTCTGGTTATGGCTGTCATTGACACCCATTGCTTTGGGCTGGTGGCCTCGTGCCGGCCAGGGTTGGTCAGGTACCCATGACGACACATTTTGAAAGTAGGCGCTGGAGTCCCGAAAGTCCGTGTGTGGACTCCTGGCATGCCGTTGAGCCCGTTTTCGAAGTTTGGTGGCTTTAGCGGCTTCCTCTGTTTATGGCTGTCATTGATACCCATTGCTTTGGGCTGGGGGCCTCGGGCCGGCCAGGTACCCATGACGACACATTTTGAAAGTAGGCGCTGGAGTCCCGAAAGTCCGTGTGTGGACTCCTGGCATGCCGTTGAGCCCGTTTTCGAAGTTTGGTGGCTTTAGCGGCTTCCTCTGTTTATGGCTGTCATTGATACCCATTGCTTTGGGCTGGGGGCCTCGGGCCGGCCAGGTACCCATGACGACACATTTTGAAAGTTGGCGCTAGAGTCCCGAAAGTCCGTTTGTGGACTCCTGGCATGCCTTTGCGACCGTTTTAGAAGTTTGGTGGCTTTAGCGGCTTCCTCTGTTCATGGCTGTCATTGATACCCATTCCTTTGGGCTGGTGGCCTCGTGCCGGCCAGGGTTGATCAGGTACCCATGACGACACATTTTGAAAGTTGGCGCTAGAGTCCCGAAAGTCCGTTTGTGCACTCCTGGCATGCCTTCATGACATTGTGCCAAGTTTGGTGGCTTTAGCGGCTTCGTCTGTTTATGGCTGTCATTGATACCCATTGCTTTGGGCTGGGGGCTTCGGGCCGGCCAGGTACCCATAACGACACATTTTGAAAGTTGGCGCTGGAGTCCCGAAAGTCTGTGTGTGCACTCCTGTCATGCTTACGTGCCCGTGTGCGAAGTTTGGTAACTTTAGCGGCTTCCTCTGGTTATGGCTGTCATTGACACCCATTGCTTTGGGCTGGTGGCCTCGTGCCGGCCAGGGTTGGTCAGGTACCCATGACGACACATTTTGAAAGTAGGCGCTGGAGTCCCGAAAGTCCGTGTGTGGACTCCTGGCATGCCGTTGAGCCCGTTTTCGAAGTTTGGTGGCTTTAGCGGCTTCCTCTGTTTATGGCTGTCATTGATACCCATTGCTTTGGGCTGGGGGCCTCGGGCCGGCCAGGTACCCATGACGACACATTTTGAAAGTAGGCGCTGGAGTCCCGAAAGTCCGTGTGTGGACTCCTGGCATGCCGTTGAGCCCGTTTTCGAAGTTTGGTGGCTTTAGCGGCTTCCTCTGTTTATGGCTGTCATTGATACCCATTGCTTTGGGCTGGGGGCCTCGGGCCGGCCAGGTACCCATGACGACACATTTTGAAAGTTGGCGCTAGAGTCCCGAAAGTCCGTTTGTGGACTCCTGGCATGCCTTTGCGACCGTTTTAGAAGTTTGGTGGCTTTAGCGGCTTCCTCTGTTCATGGCTGTCATTGATACCCATTCCTTTGGGCTGGTGGCCTCGTGCCGGCCAGGGTTGATCAGGTACCCATGACGACACATTTTGAAAGTTGGCGCTAGAGTCCCGAAAGTCCGTTTGTGCACTCCTGGCATGCCTTCATGACATTGTGCCAAGTTTGGTGGCTTTAGCGGCTTCCTCTGTTTATGGCTGTCATTGACACCCATTGCTTTGGGCTGGCGGCCTCGGGCCGGCCAGGTTGGTCAGGTAACCATGACGACACATTTTGAAAGTTGGCGCTGGAGTCCCGAAAGTCCGTGTTTGCACTCCTGGCATGCCTTCACGCCCGTGTGCGAAGTTTGGTGGCTTTAGCGGCTTCCTCTGTTCATGGCTGTCATTGATACCCATTGCTTTGGGCTGGTGGCCTCGGGCCGGCCAGGGTTGGTCAGGTACCCATGACGACACATTTTGAAAGTTGGCGCTAGAGTCCGAAAGTCCATTTGTGCAGTCCTGGCATGCCTTCGCGCCCGTTTTCGAAGTTTGGTGGCTTTAGCGGCTTCCTTTGTTCATGGCTGTCATTGACACCCATTGCTTTGGGCTGGGGGCCTCGGGACAGCCAGGTACCCATGACGACACATTTTGAAAGTTGGCGCTAGAGTCCCGAAAGTCCGTTTGTGCACTCCTGGCATGCCTTCATGACAGTGTGCCAAGTTTGGTGGCTTTAGCGGCTTCGTCTGTTTATGGCTGTCATTGATACCCATTGCTTTGGGCTGGCAGCCTCGGGCCGGCCAGGTTGGTCAGGTAACCATGACGACACATTTTGAAAGTTGGCGCTAGAGTCCCAAAAGTCCGTTTGTGCAGTCCTGGCATGCCTTCGCGCCCGTTTTCGAAGTTTGGTGGCTTTAGCGGCTTCCTCTGTTCATGGCTGTCATTGACACCCATTGCTTTGGGCTGGGGGCCTCGGGCCGGCCAGGTACCCATGACGACACATTTTGAAAGTTGGCGCTAGAGTCCCGAAAGTCCGTTTGTGGACTCCTGGCATGCCTTTGCGACCGTTTTAGAAGTTTGGTGGCTTTAGCGGCTTCCTCTGTTCATGGCTGTCATTGATACCCATTCCTTTGGGCTGGTGGCCTCGTGCCGGCCAGGGTTGATCAGGTACCCATGACGACACATTTTGAAAGTTGGCGCTAGAGTCCCGAAAGTCCGTTTGTGCACTCCTGGCATGCCTTCATGACATTGTGCCAAGTTTGGTGGCTTTAGCGGCTTCCTCTGTTTATGGCTGTCATTGACACCCATTGCTTTGGGCTGGCGGCCTCGGGCCGGCCAGGTTGGTCAGGTAACCATGACGACACATTTTGAAAGTTGGCGCTGGAGTCCCGAAAGTCCGTTTGTGCAGTCCTGGCATGCCTTCGCGCCCGTTTTCGAAGTTTGGTGGCTTTAGCGGCTTCCTTTGTTCATGGCTGTCATTGACACCCATTGCTTTGGGCTGGGGGCCTCGGGACGGCCAGGTACCCATGACGACACATTTTGAAAGTTGGCGCTAGAGTCCCGAAAGTCCGTTTGTGCACTCCTGGCATGCCTTCATGACATTGTGCCAAGTTTGGTGGCTTTAGCGGCTTCGTCTGTTTATGGCTGTCATTGATACCCATTGCTTTGGGCTGGCGGCCTCGGGCCGGCCAGGTTGGTCAGGTAACCATGACGACACATTTTGAAAGTTGGCGCTAGAGTCCCAAAAGTCCGTTTGTGCAGTCCTGGCATGCCTTCGCGCCCGTTTTCGAAGTTTGGTGGCTTTAGCGGCTTCCTCTGTTCATGGCTGTCATTGACACCCATTGCTTTGGGCTGGGGGCCTCGGGCCGGCCAGGTACCCATGACGACACATTTTGAAAGTTGGCGCTAGAGTCCCGAAAGTCCGTTTGTGCACTCCTGGCATGCCTTCATGACATTGTGCCAAGTTTGGTGGCTTTAGCGGCTTCGTCTGTTTATGGCTGTCATTGATACCCATTGCTTTGGGCTGGGGGATTCGGGCCGGCCAGGTACCCATAACGACACATTTTGAAAGTTGGCGCTGGAGTCCCGAAAGTCCGTGTGTGCACTCCTGGCATGCCTACGTGCCCGTGTGCGAAGTTTGGTAACTTTAGCGGCTTCCTCTGGTTATGGCTGTCATTGACACCCATTGCTTTGGGCTGGGGGCCCTAGGGCCGGCCAGGTACCCATGACGACACATTTTGAAAGTTGGCGCTAGAGTCCCGAAAGTCCGTTTGTGCACTCCTGGCATGCCTTCATGACATTGTGCCAAGTTTGGTGGCTTTAGCGGCTTCGTCTGTTTATGGCTGTCATTGATACCCATTGCTTTGGGCTGGCGGCCTCGGGCCGGCCAGGTTGGTCAGGTAACCATGACGACACATTTTGAAAGTTGGCGCTGGAGTCCCGAAAGTCCGTGTGTGGACTCCTGGCATGCCGTTGCGCCCGTTTTCGAAGTTTGGTGGCTTTAGCGGCTTCCTCTGTTTATGGCTGTCATTGATACCCATTGCTTTGGGCTGGGGGCCTCGGGCCGGCCAGGTACCCATGACGACACATTTTGAAAGTAGGCGCTGGATTCCCGAAAGTCCGTGTGTGGACTCCTGGCATGCCTTCATGACATTGTGCCAAGTTTGGTGGCTTTAGCGGCTTCCTCTGGTTATGGCTGTCATTGACACCCATTGCTTTGGGCTGGCAGCCTCGGGCCGGCCAGGTTGGTCAGGTAACCATGACGACACATTTTGAAAGTTGGCGCTGGAGTCCCGAAAGTCCGTGTTTGCACTCCTGGCATGCCTTCACGCCCGTGTGCGAAGTTTGGTGGCTTTAGCGGCTTCCTCTGTTCATGGCTGTCATTGATACCCATTGCTTTGGGCTGGTGGCCTCGGGCCGGCCATGGTTGGTCATGTACCCATGACGACACATTTTGAAAGTTGGCGCTAGAGTCCCGAAAGTCCATTTGTGCAGTCTTGGCATGCCTTCGCGCCCGTTTTCGAAGTTTGGTGGCTTTAGCGGCTTCCTTTGTTCATGGCTGTCATTGACACCCATTGCTTTGGGCTGGGGGCCTCGGGACGGCCAGGTACCCATGACGACACATTTTGAAAGTTGGCGCTAGAGTCCCGAAAGTCCGTTTGTGCACTCCTGGCATGCCTTCATGACATTGTGCCAAGTTTGGTGGCTTTAGCGGCTTCGTCTGTTTATGGCTGTCATTGATACCCATTGCTTTGGGCTGGCAGCCTCGGGCCGGCCAGGTTGGTCAGGTAACCATGACGACACATTTTGAAAGTTGGCGCTAGAGTCCCAAAAGTCCGTTTGTGCAGTCCTGGCATGCCTTCGCGCCCGTTTTCGAAGTTTGGTGGCTTTAGCGGCTTCCTCTGTTCATGGCTGTCATTGACACCCATTGCTTTGGGCTGGGGGCCTCGGGCCGGCCAGGTACCCATGACGACACATTTTGAAAGTTGGCGCTAGAGTCCCGAAAGTCCGTTTGTGGACTCCTGGCATGCCTTTGCGACCGTTTTAGAAGTTTGGTGGCTTTAGCGGCTTCCTCTGTTCATGGCTGTCATTGATACCCATTCCTTTGGGCTGGTGGCCTCGTGCCGGCCAGGGTTGATCAGGTACCCATGACGACACATTTTGAAAGTTGGCGCTAGAGTCCCGAAAGTCCGTTTGTGCACTCCTGGCATGCCTTCATGACATTGTGCCAAGTTTGGTGGCTTTAGCAGCTTCGTCTGTTCATGGCTGTTATTGATACCCATTGCTTTGGGCTGGTGGCCTCGTGCCGGCCAGGGTTGGTCAGGTACCCATGACGACACATTTTGAAAGTTGGCGCTGGAGTCCCGAAAGTCCGTGTTTGCACTCCTGGCATGCCTTCGCGCCCGTGTGCGAAGTTTGGTGGCTTTAGCGGCTTCCTCTGTTCATGGCTGTCATTGACACCCATTGCTTTGGGCTGGCGGCCTCGGGCCGGCCAGGTTGGTCAGGTACCCATGACGACACATTTTAAAAGTAGGCGCTGGAGTCCCGAAAGTCCGTGTGTGGACTCCTGGCATGCCGTTGCGCCCGTTTTCGAAGTTTGGTGGCTTTAGCGGCTTCCTCTGTTTATGGCTGTCATTGATACCCATTGCTTTGGGCTGGTGGCCTCGGGCCGGCCAGGGTTGGTCAGGTACCCATGACGACACATTTTGAAAGTTGGCGCTAGAGTCCCGAAAGTCCGTTTGTGCAGTCCTGGCATGCCTTCGCACCCGTTTTCGAAGTTTGGTGGCTTTAGCGGCTTCCTTTGTTCATGGCTGTCATTGACACCCATTGCTTTGGGCTGGGGGCCTCGGGACGGCCAGGTACCCATGACGACACATTTTGAAAGTTGGCGCTAGAGTCCCGAAAGTCATTTTGTGCACTCCTGGCATGCCTTCATGACATTGTGCCAAGTTCGGTGGCTTTAGCGGCTTCGTCTGTTTATGGCTGTCATTGATACCCATTGCTTTGGGCTGGCGGCCTCGGGCCGGCCAGGTTGGTCAGGTAACCATGACGACACATTTTGAAAGTTGGCGCTAGAGTCCCAAAAGTCCGTTTGTGCAGTCCTGGCATGCCTTCGCGCCCGTTTTCGAAGTTTGGTGGCTTTAGCGGCTTCCTCTGTTCATGGCTGTCATTGACACCCATTGCTTTGGGCTGGGGGCCTCGGGCCGGCCAGGTACCCATGACGACACATTTTGAAAGTTGGCGCTAGAGTCCCGAAAGTCCGTTTGTGCACTCCTGGCATGCCTTCATGACATTGTGCCAAGTTTGGTGGCTTTAGCGGCTTCGTCTGTTTATGGCTGTCATTGATACCCATTGCTTTGGGCTGGGGGCTTCGGGCCGGCCAGGTACCCATAACGACACATTTTGAAAGTTGGCGCTGGAGTCCCGAAAGTCCGTGTGTGCACTCCTGTCATGCCTACGTGCCCGTGTGCGAAGTTTGGTAACTTTAGCGGCTTCCTCTGGTTATGGCTGTCATTGACACCCATTGCTTTGGGCTGGGGGCCCTAGGGCCGGCCAGGTACCCATGACGACACATTTTGAAAGTTGGCGCTAGAGTCCCGAAAGTCATTTTGTGCACTCCTGGCATGCCTTCATGACATTGTGCCAAGTTCGGTGGCTTTAGCGGCTTCGTCTGTTTATGGCTGTCATTGATACCCATTGCTTTGGGCTGGCGGCCTCGGGCCGGCCAGGTTGGTCAGGTAACCATGACGACACATTTTGAAAGTTGGCGCTGGAGTCCCGAAAGTCCGTGTGTGGACTCCTGGCATGCCGTTGCGCCCGTTTTCGAAGTTTGGTGGCTTTAGCGGCTTCCTCTGTTTATGGCTGTCATTGATACCCATTGCTTTGGGCTGGGGGCCTCGGGCCGGCCAGGTACCCATGACGACACATTTTGAAAGTAGGCGCTGGATTCCCGAAAGTCCGTGTGTGGACTCCTGGCATGCCTTCATGACATTGTGCCAAGTTTGGTGGCTTTAGCGGCTTCCTCTGGTTATGGCTGTCATTGACACCCATTGCTTTGGGCTGGCAGCCTCGGGCCGGCCAGGTTGGTCAGGTAACCATGACGACACATTTTGAAAGTTGGCGCTGGAGTCCCGAAAGTCCGTGTTTGCACTCCTGGCATGCCTTCACGCCCGTGTGCGAAGTTTGGTGGCTTTAGCGGCTTCCTCTGTTCATGGCTGTCATTGATACCCATTGCTTTGGGCTGGTGGCCTCGGGCCGGCCAGGGTTGGTCAGGTACCCATGACGACACATTTTGAAAGTTGGCGCTAGAGTCCCGAAAGTCCATTTGTGCAGTCTTGGCATGCCTTCGCGCCCGTTTTCGAAGTTTGGTGGCTTTAGCGGCTTCCTTTGTTCATGGCTGTCATTGACACCCATTGCTTTGGGCTGGGGGCCTCGGGACGGCCAGGTACCCATGACGACACATTTTGAAAGTTGGCGCTAGAGTCCCGAAAGTCCGTTTGTGCACTCCTGGCATGCCTTCATGACATTGTGCCAAGTTTGGTGGCTTTAGCGGCTTCGTCTGTTTATGGCTGTCATTGATACCCATTGCTTTGGGCTGGCAGCCTCGGGCCGGCCAGGTTGGTCAGGTAACCATGACGACACATTTTGAAAGTTGGCGCTAGAGTCCCAAAAGTCCGTTTGTGCAGTCCTGGCATGCCTTCGCGCCCGTTTTCGAAGTTTGGTGGCTTTAGCGGCTTCCTCTGTTCATGGCTGTCATTGACACCCATTGCTTTGGGCTGGGGGCCTCGGGCCGGCCAGGTACCCATGACGACACATTTTGAAAGTTGGCGCTAGAGTCCCGAAAGTCCGTTTGTGGACTCCTGGCATGCCTTTGCGACCGTTTTAGAAGTTTGGTGGCTTTAGCGGCTTCCTCTGTTCATGGCTGTCATTGATACCCATTCCTTTGGGCTGGTGGCCTCGTGCCGGCCAGGGTTGATCAGGTACCCATGACGACACATTTTGAAAGTTGGCGCTAGAGTCCCGAAAGTCCGTTTGTGCACTCCTGGCATGCCTTCATGACATTGTGCCAAGTTTGGTGGCTTTAGCAGCTTCGTCTGTTCATGGCTGTTATTGATACCCATTGCTTTGGGCTGGTGGCCTCGTGCCGGCCAGGGTTGGTCAGGTACCCATGACGACACATTTTGAAAGTTGGCGCTGGAGTCCCGAAAGTCCGTGTTTGCACTCCTGGCATGCCTTCGCGCCCGTGTGCGAAGTTTGGTGGCTTTAGCGGCTTCCTCTGTTCATGGCTGTCATTGACACCCATTGCTTTGGGCTGGCGGCCTCGGGCCGGCCAGGTTGGTCAGGTACCCATGACGACACATTTTAAAAGTAGGCGCTGGAGTCCCGAAAGTCCGTGTGTGGACTCCTGGCATGCCGTTGCGCCCGTTTTCGAAGTTTGGTGGCTTTAGCGGCTTCCTCTGTTTATGGCTGTCATTGATACCCATTGCTTTGGGCTGGTGGCCTCGGGCCGGCCAGGGTTGGTCAGGTACCCATGACGACACATTTTGAAAGTTGGCGCTAGAGTCCCGAAAGTCCGTTTGTGCAGTCCTGGCATGCCTTCGCGCCCGTTTTCGAAGTTTGGTGGCTTTAGCGGCTTCCTTTGTTCATGGCTGTCATTGACACCCATTGCTTTGGGCTGGGGGCCTCGGGACGGCCAGGTACCCATGACGACACATTTTGAAAGTTGGCGCTAGAGTCCCGAAAGTCATTTTGTGCACTCCTGGCATGCCTTCATGACATTGTGCCAAGTTCGGTGGCTTTAGCGGCTTCGTCTGTTTATGGCTGTCATTGATACCCATTGCTTTGGGCTGGCGGCCTCGGGCCGGCCAGGTTGGTCAGGTAACCATGACGACACATTTTGAAAGTTGGCGCTAGAGTCCCAAAAGTCCGTTTGTGCAGTCCTGGCATGCCTTCGCGCCCGTTTTCGAAGTTTGGTGGCTTTAGCGGCTTCCTCTGTTCATGGCTGTCATTGACACCCATTGCTTTGGGCTGGGGGCCTCGGGCCGGCCAGGTACCCATGACGACACATTTTGAAAGTTGGCGCTAGAGTCCCGAAAGTCCGTTTGTGCACTCCTGGCATGCCTTCATGACATTGTGCCAAGTTTGGTGGCTTTAGCGGCTTCGTCTGTTTATGGCTGTCATTGATACCCATTGCTTTGGGCTGGGGGCTTCGGGCCGGCCAGGTACCCATAACGACACATTTTGAAAGTTGGCGCTGGAGTCCCGAAAGTCCGTGTGTGCACTCCTGTCATGCCTACGTGCCCGTGTGCGAAGTTTGGTAACTTTAGCGGCTTCCTCTGGTTATGGCTGTCATTGACACCCATTGCTTTGGGCTGGGGGCCCTAGGGCCGGCCAGGTACCCATGACGACACATTTTGAAAGTTGGCGCTAGAGTCCCGAAAGTCCGTTTGTGCACTCCTGGCATGCCTTCATGACATTGTGCCAAGTTTTGTGGCTTTAGCGGCTTCGTCTGTTTATGGCTGTCATTGATACCCATTGCTTTGGGCTGGCGGCCTCGGGCCGGCCAGGTTGGTCAGGTAACCATGACGACACATTTTGAAAGTTGGCGCTGGAGTCCCGAAAGTCCGTGTGTGGACTCCTGGCATGCCGTTGCGCCCGTTTTCGAAGTTTGGTGGCTTTAGCGGCTTCCTCTGTTTATGGCTGTCATTGATACCCATTGCTTTGGGCTGGGGGCCTCGGGCCGGCCAGGTACCCATGACGACACATTTTGAAAGTAGGCGCTGGAGTCCCGAAAGTCCGTGTGTGGACTCCTGGCATGCCTTCATGACATTGTGCCAAGTTTGGTGGCTTTAGCGGCTTCCTCTGGTTATGGCTGTCATTGACACCCATTGCTTTGGGCTGGCGGCCTCGGGCCGGCCAGGTTGGTCAGGTAACCATGACGACACATTTTGAAAGTTGGCGCTGGAGTCCCGAAAGTCCGTGTGTGCAATCCTGGCATGCCTTCGCGCCCGTGTGCGAAGTTTGGTGGCTTTATCGGCTTCCTCTGGTTATGGCTGGCATTGATACCCATTGCTTTGGGCTGGTGGCCTTGTGCCGGCCAGGGTTGGTCAGGTACCCATGACGACACATTTTGAAAGTTGGCGCTAGAGTCCCGAAAGTCCGTTTGTGGACTCCTGGCATGCCTTTGCGACCGTTTTAGAAGTTTGGTGGCTTTAGCGGCTTCCTCTGTTCATGGCTGTCATTGATACCCATTCCTTTGGGCTGGTGGCCTCGTGCCGGCCAGGGTTGATCAGGTACCCATGACGACACATTTTGAAAGTTGGCGCTAGAGTCCCGAAAGTCCGTTTGTGCACTCCTGGCATGCCTTCATGACATTGTGCCAAGTTTGGTGGCTTTAGCAGCTTCGTCTGTTCATGGCTGTTATTGATACCCATTGCTTTGGGCTGGTGGCCTCGTGCCGGCCAGGGTTGGTCAGGTACCCATGACGACACATTTTGAAAGTTGGCGCTGGAGTCCCGAAAGTCCGTGTTTGCACTCCTGGCATGCCTTCGCGCCCGTGTGCGAAGTTTGGTGGCTTTAGCGGCTTCCTCTGTTCATGGCTGTCATTGACACCCATTGCTTTGGGCTGGCGGCCTCGGGCCGGCCAGGTTGGTCAGGTACCCATGACGACACATTTTAAAAGTAGGCGCTGGAGTCCCGAAAGTCCGTGTGTGGACTCCTGGCATGCCGTTGCGCCCGTTTTCGAAGTTTGGTGGCTTTAGCGGCTTCCTCTGTTTATGGCTGTCATTGATACCCATTGCTTTGGGCTGGTGGCCTCGGGCCGGCCAGGGTTGGTCAGGTACCCATGACGACACATTTTGAAAGTTGGCGCTAGAGTCCCGAAAGTCCGTTTGTGCAGTCCTGGCATGCCTTCGCGCCCGTTTTCGAAGTTTGGTGGCTTTAGCGGCTTCCTTTGTTCATGGCTGTCATTGACACCCATTGCTTTGGGCTGGGGGCCTCGGGACGGCCAGGTACCCATGACGACACATTTTGAAAGTTGGCGCTAGAGTCCCGAAAGTCATTTTGTGCACTCCTGGCATGCCTTCATGACATTGTGCCAAGTTCGGTGGCTTTAGCGGCTTCGTCTGTTTATGGCTGTCATTGATACCCATTGCTTTGGGCTGGCGGCCTCGGGCCGGCCAGGTTGGTCAGGTAACCATGACGACACATTTTGAAAGTTGGCGCTAGAGTCCCAAAAGTCCGTTTGTGCAGTCCTGGCATGCCTTCGCGCCCGTTTTCGAAGTTTGGTGGCTTTAGCGGCTTCCTCTGTTCATGGCTGTCATTGACACCCATTGCTTTGGGCTGGGGGCCTCGGGCCGGCCAGGTACCCATGACGACACATTTTGAAAGTTGGCGCTAGAGTCCCGAAAGTCCGTTTGTGCACTCCTGGCATGCCTTCATGACATTGTGCCAAGTTTGGTGGCTTTAGCGGCTTCGTCTGTTTATGGCTGTCATTGATACCCATTGCTTTGGGCTGGGGGCTTCGGGCCGGCCAGGTACCCATAACGACACATTTTGAAAGTTGGCGCTGGAGTCCCGAAAGTCCGTGTGTGCACTCCTGTCATGCCTACGTGCCCGTGTGCGAAGTTTGGTAACTTTAGCGGCTTCCTCTGGTTATGGCTGTCATTGACACCCATTGCTTTGGGCTGGGGGCCCTAGGGCCGGCCAGGTACCCATGACGACACATTTTGAAAGTTGGCGCTAGAGTCCCGAAAGTCCGTTTGTGCACTCCTGGCATGCCTTCATGACATTGTGCCAAGTTTTGTGGCTTTAGCGGCTTCGTCTGTTTATGGCTGTCATTGATACCCATTGCTTTGGGCTGGCGGCCTCGGGCCGGCCAGGTTGGTCAGGTAACCATGACGACACATTTTGAAAGTTGGCGCTGGAGTCCCGAAAGTCCGTGTGTGGACTCCTGGCATGCCGTTGCGCCCGTTTTCGAAGTTTGGTGGCTTTAGCGGCTTCCTCTGTTTATGGCTGTCATTGATACCCATTGCTTTGGGCTGGGGGCCTCGGGCCGGCCAGGTACCCATGACGACACATTTTGAAAGTAGGCGCTGGAGTCCCGAAAGTCCGTGTGTGGACTCCTGGCATGCCTTCATGACATTGTGCCAAGTTTGGTGGCTTTAGCGGCTTCCTCTGGTTATGGCTGTCATTGACACCCATTGCTTTGGGCTGGCGGCCTCGGGCCGGCCAGGTTGGTCAGGTAACCATGACGACACATTTTGAAAGTTGGCGCTGGAGTCCCGAAAGTCCGTGTGTGCAATCCTGGCATGCCTTCGCGCCCGTGTGCGAAGTTTGGTGGCTTTATCGGCTTCCTCTGGTTATGGCTGTCATTGATACCCATTGCTTTGGGCTGGTGGCCTTGTGCCGGCCAGGGTTGGTCAGGTACCCATGACGACACATTTTGAAAGTTGGCGCTAGAGTCCCGAAAGTCCGTTTGTGGACTCCTGGCATGCCTTTGCGACCGTTTTAGAAGTTTGGTGGCTTTAGCGGCTTCCTCTGTTCATGGCTGTCATTGATACCCATTCCTTTGGGCTGGTGGCCTCGTGCCGTCCAGGGTTGATCAGGTACCCATAGACGACACATTTTGAAAGTTGGCGCTAGAGTCCCGAAAGTCCGTTTGTGCACTCCTGGCATGCCTTCGCGCCCGTTTTCGAAGTTTGGTGGCTTTAGCAGCTTCCTCTGTTTATGGCTGTCATTGACACCCATTGCTTTGGGCTGGTGGCCTTGTGCCGGCCAGGGTTGGTCAGGTACCCATGATGACACATTTTGAAAGTTGGCGCTAGAGTCCCGAAAGTCCGTTTGTGGACTCCTGGCATGCCTTCGCGCCCGTTTTCGAAGTTTGGTGGCTTTAGCGGCTTCCTCTGTTTATGGCTGTCATTGATACCCATTGCTTTGGGCTGGGGGCCTCGGGCCGGCCAGGTACCCATGACGACACATTTTGAAAGTTGGCGCTAGAGTCCCGAAAGTCCGTTTGTGGACTCCTGGCATGCCTTTGCGACCGTTTTAGAAGTTTGGTGGCTTTAGCGGCTTCCTCTGTTCATGGCTGTCATTGATAGCCATTCCTTTGGGCTGGTGGCCTCGTGCCGGCCAGGGTTGATCAGGTACCCATGACGACACATTTTGAAAGTTGGCGCTAGAGTCCCGAAAGTCCGTTTGTGCACTCCTGGCATGCCTTCGCGCCCGTTTTCAATGTTTGGTGGCTTTAGCGGCTTCCTCTGTTTATGGCTGTCATTGACACCCATTGCTTTGGGCTGGCGGCCTCGGGTCGGCCAGGTTGGTCAGGTAACCATGACGACACATTTTGAAAGTTGGCGCTGGAGTCCCGAAAGTCCGTGTTTGCACTCCTGGCATGCCTTCGCGCCCGTGTGCGAAGTTTGGTGGCTTTAGCGGCTTCCTCTGTTCATGGCTGTCATTGACACCCATTGCTTTGGGCTGGCGGCCTCGGGCCGGCCAGGTTGGTCAGGTAACCATGACGACACATTTTGAAAGTTGGCGCTGGAGTCCCGAAAGTCCGTGTGTGGACTCCTGGCATGCCTTCATGACATTGTGCCAAGTTTGGTGGCTTTAGCGGCTTCCTCTGTTTATGGCTGTCATTGACACCCATTGCTTTGGGCTGGCGGCCTCGGGCCGGCCAGGTTGGTCAGGTAACTATGACGACACATTTTGAAAGTTGGCGCTGGAGTCCCGAAAGTCCGTGTTTGCACTACTGGCATGCCTTCACGCCCGTGTGCGAAGTTTGGTGGCTTTAGCGGCTTCCTCTGTTTATGGCTGTCATTGATACCCATTGCTTTGGGCTGGTGGCCTCGGGCCGGCCAGGGTTGGTCAGGTACCCATGACGACACATTTTGAAAGTTGGCGCTAGAGTCCCGAAAGTCCATTTGTGCAGTCCTGGCATGCCTTTGCGCCCGTTTTCGAAGTTTGGTGGCTTTAGCGGCTTCCTTTGTTCATGGCTGTCATTGACACCCATTGCTTTGGGCTGGGGGCCTCGGGCCGGCCAGGTACCCATGACGACACATTTTGAAAGTAGGCGCTGGAGTCCCGAAAGTCCGTGTGTGGACTCCTGGCATGCCGTTGAGCCCGTTTTCGAAGTTTGGTGGCTTTAGCGGCTTCCTCTGTTTATGGCTGTCATTGATACCCATTGCTTTGGGCTGGGGGCCTCGGGCCGGCCAGGTACCCATGACGACACATTTTGAAAGTTGGCGCTAGAGTCCCGAAAGTCCGTTTGTGGACTCCTGGCATGCCTTTGCGACCGTTTTAGAAGTTTGGTGGCTTTAGCGGCTTCCTCTGTTCATGGCTGTCATTGATACCCATTCCTTTGGGCTGGTGGCCTCGTGCCGGCCAGGGTTGATCAGGTACCCATGACGACACATTTTGAAAGTTGGCGCTAGAGTCCCGAAAGTCCGTTTGTGCACTCCTGGCATGCCTTCATGACATTGTGCCAAGTTTGGTGGCTTTAGCGGCTTCCTCTGTTTATGGCTGTCATTGACACCCATTGCTTTGGGCTGGCGGCCTCGGGCCGGCCAGGTTGGTCAGGTAACCATGACGACACATTTTGAAAGTTGGCGCTGGAGTCCCGAAAGTCCGTGTTTGCACTCCTGGCATGCCTTCACGCCCGTGTGCGAAGTTTGGTGGCTTTAGCGGCTTCCTCTGTTCATGGCTGTCATTGATACCCATTGCTTTGGGCTGGTGGCCTCGGGCCGGCCAGGGTTGGTCAGGTACCCATGACGACACATTTTGAAAGTTGGCGCTAGAGTCCGAAAGTCCATTTGTGCAGTCCTGGCATGCCTTCGCGCCCGTTTTCGAAGTTTGGTGGCTTTAGCGGCTTCCTTTGTTCATGGCTGTCATTGACACCCATTGCTTTGGGCTGGGGGCCTCGGGACAGCCAGGTACCCATGACGACACATTTTGAAAGTTGGCGCTAGAGTCCCGAAAGTCCGTTTGTGCACTCCTGGCATGCCTTCATGACAGTGTGCCAAGTTTGGTGGCTTTAGCGGCTTCGTCTGTTTATGGCTGTCATTGATACCCATTGCTTTGGGCTGGCAGCCTCGGGCCGGCCAGGTTGGTCAGGTAACCATGACGACACATTTTGAAAGTTGGCGCTAGAGTCCCAAAAGTCCGTTTGTGCAGTCCTGGCATGCCTTCGCGCCCGTTTTCGAAGTTTGGTGGCTTTAGCGGCTTCCTCTGTTCATGGCTGTCATTGACACCCATTGCTTTGGGCTGGGGGCCTCGGGCCGGCCAGGTACCCATGACGACACATTTTGAAAGTTGGCGCTAGAGTCCCGAAAGTCCGTTTGTGGACTCCTGGCATGCCTTTGCGACCGTTTTAGAAGTTTGGTGGCTTTAGCGGCTTCCTCTGTTCATGGCTGTCATTGATACCCATTCCTTTGGGCTGGTGGCCTCGTGCCGGCCAGGGTTGATCAGGTACCCATGACGACACATTTTGAAAGTTGGCGCTAGAGTCCCGAAAGTCCGTTTGTGCACTCCTGGCATGCCGTCATGACATTGTGCCAAGTTTGGTGGCTTTAGCGGCTTCCTCTGTTTATGGCTGTCATTGACACCCATTGCTTTGGGCTGGCGGCCTCGGGCCGGCCAGGTTGGTCAGGTAACCATGACGACACATTTTGAAAGTTGGCGCTGGAGTCCCGAAAGTCCGTGTTTGCACTCCTGGCATGCCTTCACGCCCGTGTGCGAAGTTTGGTGGCTTTAGCGGCTTCCTCTGTTTATGGCTGTCTGTGATACCCATTGCTTTGGGCTGGTGGCCTCGGGCCGGCCAGGGTTGGTCAGGTACCCATGACGACACATTTTGAAAGTTGGCGCTAGAGTCCCGAAAGTCCGTTTGTGCAGTCCTGGCATGCCTTCGCGCCCGTTTTCGAAGTTTGGTGGCTTTAGCGGCTTCCTTTGTTCATGGCTGTCATTGACACCCATTGCTTTGGGCTGGGGGCCTCGGGACGGCCAGGTACCCATGACGACACATTTTGAAAGTTGGCGCTAGAGTCCCGAAAGTCCGTTTGTGCACTCCTGGCATGCCTTCATGACATTGTGCCAAGTTTGGTGGCTTTAGCGGCTTCGTCTGTTTATGGCTGTCATTGATACCCATTGCTTTGGGCTGGGGGCTTCGGGCCGGCCAGGTACCCATAACGACACATTTTGAAAGTTGGCGCTGGAGTCCCGAAAGTCCGTGTGTGCACTCCTGTCATGCCTACGTGCCCGTGTGCGAAGTTTGGTAACTTTAGCGGCTTCCTCTGGTTATGGCTGTCATTGACACCCATTGCTTTGGGCTGGGGGCCCTAGGGCCGGCCAGGTACCCATGACGACACATTTTGAAAGTTGGCGCTAGAGTCCAGAAAGTCCGTTTGTGCACTCCTGGCATGCCTTCATGACATTGTGCCAAGTTTGGTGGCTTTAGCGGCTTCCTCTGTTTATGGCTGTCATTGACACCCATTGCTTTAGGCTGGCGGCCTCGGGCCGGCCAGGTTGGTCAGGTAACCATGACGACACATTTTGAAAGTTGGCGCTGGAGTCCCGAAAGTCCGTGTTTGCACTCCTGGCATGTCTTCACGCCCGTGTGCGAAGTTTGGTGGCTTTAGCGGCTTCCTCTGTTTATGGCTGTCATTGATACCCATTGCTTTGGGCTGGCGGCCTCGGGCCGGCCAGGTTGGTCAGGTACCCATGACGACACATTTTGAAAGTAGGCGCTGGAGTCCCGAAAGTCCGTGTGTGGACTCCTGGCATGCCGTTAAGCCCGTTTTCGAAGTTTGGTGGCTTTAGCGGCTTCCTCTGTTTATGGCTGTCATTGATACCCATTGCTTTAGGCTGGGGGCCTCGGGCCGGCCAGGTACCCATGACGACACATTTTGAAAGTTGGCGCTAGAGTCCCGAAAGTCCGTTTGTGGACTCCTGGCATGCCTTTGCGACCGTTTTAGAAGTTTGATGGCTTTAGCTGCTTCCTCTGTTCATGGCTGTCATTGATACGCATTCCTTTGGGCTGGTGGCCTCGTGCCAGCCAGGGTTGATCAGGTACCCATGACGACACATTTTGAAAGTTGGCGCTAGAGTCCCGAAAGTCCGTTTGTGCACTCCTGGCATGCCTTCATGACATTGTGCCAAGTTTGGTGGCTTTAGCGGCTTCCTCTGTTTATGGCTGTCATTGACACCCATTGCTTTGGGCTGGCGGCCTCGGGCCGGCCAGGTTGGTCAGGTAACCATGACGACACATTTTGAAAGTTGGCGCTGGAGTCCCGAAAGTCCGTGTTTGCACTCCTGGCATGCCTTCACGCCCGTGTGCGAAGTTTGGTGGCTTTAGCGGCTTCCTCTGTTTATGGCTGTCATTGATACCCATTGCTTTGGGCTGGTGGCCTCGGGCCGGCCAGGGTTGGTCAGGTACCCATGACGACACATTTTGAAAGTTGGCGCTGGAGTCCCGAAAGTCCGTGTGTGGACTCCTGGCATGCCGTTGCCCCCGTTTTCGAAGTTTGGTGTCTTTAGCGGCTTCCTCTGTTTATGGCTGTCATTGATACCCATTGCTTTGTGCTGGGGGCTTCGGGCCGGCCAGGTACCCATAACGACACATTTTGAAAGTTGGCGCTGGAGTCCCGAAAGTCCATTTGTGGACTCCTGGCATGCCTTTGCGACCGTTTTAGAAGTTTGGTGGCTTTAGCGGCTTCCTCTGTTCATGGCTGTCATTGATAGCCATTCCTTTGGGCTGGTGGCCTCGTGCCGGCCAGGTTTGATCAGGTACCCATGACGACACATTTTGAAAGTTGGCGCTAGAGTCCCGAAAGTCCGTTTGTGCACTCCTGGCATGCCTTCGCGCCCGTTTTCAAAGTTTGGTGGCTTTAGCGGCTTCCTCTGTTTATGGCTGTCATTGACACCCATTGCTTTGGGCTGGCGGCCTCGGGCCGGCCAGGTTGGTCAGGTAACCATGACGACACATTTTGAAAGTTGGTGCTGGAGTCCCGAAAGTCCGTGTGTGCACTCCTGGCATGCCTTCGCGCCCGTGTGCGAAGTTTGGTGGCTTTATCGGCTTCCTCTGTTCATGGCTGTCATTGATAGCCATTCCTTTGGGCTGGTGGCCTCGTGCCGGCCAGGGTTGATCAGGTACCCATGACGACACATTTTGAAAGTTGGCGCTAGAGTCCCGAAAGTCCGTTTGTGCACTCCTGGCATGCCTTCGCGCCCGTTTTCGAAGTTTGGTGGCTTTAGCGGCTTCCTCTGTTTATGGCTGTCATTGATACCCATTGCTTTGGGCTGGCGGCCTCGGGCCGGCCAGGTTGGTCAGGTAACCATGACGACACATTTTGAAAGTTGGCGCTGGAGTCCCGAAAGTCCGTGTGTGCACTCCTGGCATGCCTTCGCGCCCGTGTGCGAAGTTTGGTGGCTTTATCGGCTTCCTCTGTTCATGGCTGTCATTGATAGCCATTCCTTTGGGCTGGTGGCCTCGTGCCGGCCAGGGTTGATCAGGTACCCATGACGACACATTTTGAAAGTTGGCGCTAGAGTCCCGAAAGTCCGTTTGTGCACTCCTGGCATGCCTTCGCGCCCGTTTTCGAAGTTTGGTGGCTTTAGCGGCTTCCTCTGTTTATGGCTGTCATTGATACCCATTGCTTTGGGCTGGGGGCCTCGGGCCGGCCAGGTACCCATGACGACACATTTTGAAAGTTGGCGCTAGAGTCCCGAAAGTCCGTTTGTGGACTCCTGGCATGCCTTTGCGACCGTTTTAGAAGTTTGGTGGCTTTAGCGGCTTCCTCTGTTCATGGCTGTCATTGATAGCCATTCCTTTGGGCTGGTGGCCTCGTGCCGGCCAGGTTGGTCAGGTACCCATGACGACACATTTTGAAAGTAGGCGCTGGAGTCCCGAAAGTCCGTGTTTGCACTCCTGGCATGCCTTCGCGCCCGTGTGCGAAGTTTGGTGGCTTTAGCGGCTTCCTCTGTTCATGGCTGTCATTGACACCCATTGCTTTGGGCTGGCGGCCTCGGGCCGGCCAGGTTGGTCAGGTACCCATGACGACACATTTTGAAAGTTGGCGCTGGAGTCCCGAAAGTCCGTGTGTGGACTCCTGGCATGCCGTTGCCCCCGTTTTCGAAGTTTGGTGTCTTTAGCGGCTTCCTCTGTTTATGGCTGTCATTGATACCCATTGCTTTGTGCTGGGGGCTTCGGGCCGGCCAGGTACCCATAACGACACATTTTGAAAGTTGGCGCTGGAGTCCCGAAAGTCCATTTGTGGACTCCTGGCATGCCTTTGCGACCGTTTTAGAAGTTTGGTGGCTTTAGCGGCTTCCTCTGTTCATGGCTGTCATTGATAGCCATTCCTTTGGGCTGGTGGCCTCGTGCCGGCCAGGTTTGATCAGGTACCCATGACGACACATTTTGAAAGTTGGCGCTAGAGTCCCGAAAGTCCGTTTGTGCACTCCTGGCATGCCTTCGCGCCCGTTTTCAAAGTTTGGTGGCTTTAGCGGCTTCCTCTGTTTATGGCTGTCATTGACACCCATTGCTTTGGGCTGGCGGCCTCGGGCCGGCCAGGTTGGTCAGGTAACCATGACGACACATTTTGAAAGTTGGTGCTGGAGTCCCGAAAGTCCGTGTGTGCACTCCTGGCATGCCTTCGCGCCCGTGTGCGAAGTTTGGTGGCTTTATCGGCTTCCTCTGTTCATGGCTGTCATTGATAGCCATTCCTTTGGGCTGGTGGCCTCGTGCCGGCCAGGGTTGATCAGGTACCCATGACGACACATTTTGAAAGTTGGCGCTAGAGTCCCGAAAGTCCGTTTGTGCACTCCTGGCATGCCTTCGCGCCCGTTTTCGAAGTTTGGTGGCTTTAGCGGCTTCCTCTGTTTATGGCTGTCATTGATACCCATTGCTTTGGGCTGGCGGCCTCGGGCCGGCCAGGTTGGTCAGGTAACCATGACGACACATTTTGAAAGTTGGCGCTGGAGTCCCGAAAGTCCGTGTGTGCACTCCTGGCATGCCTTCGCGCCCGTGTGCGAAGTTTGGTGGCTTTATCGGCTTCCTCTGTTCATGGCTGTCATTGATAGCCATTCCTTTGGGCTGGTGGCCTCGTGCCGGCCAGGGTTGATCAGGTACCCATGACGACACATTTTGAAAGTTGGCGCTAGAGTCCCGAAAGTCCGTTTGTGCACTCCTGGCATGCCTTCGCGCCCGTTTTCGAAGTTTGGTGGCTTTAGCGGCTTCCTCTGTTCATGGCTGTCATTGATACCCATTCCTTTGGGCTGGTGGCCTCGTGCCGGCCAGGGTTGATCAGGTACCCATGACGACACATTTTGAAAGTTGGCGCTAGAGTCCCGAAAGTCCGTTTGTGCACTCCTGGCATGCCTTCATGACATTGTGCCAAGTTTGGTGGCTTTAGCGGCTTCCTCTGTTTATGGCTGTCATTGACACCCATTGCTTTGGGCTGGCGGCCTCGGGCCGGCCAGGTTGGTCAGGTAACCATGACGACACATTTTGAAAGTTGGCGCTGGAGTCCCGAAAGTCCGTGTTTGCACTCCTGGCATGCCTTCACGCCCGTGTGCGAAGTTTGGTGGCTTTAGCGGCTTCCTCTGTTCATGGCTGTCATTGATACCCATTGCTTTGGGCTGGTGGCCTCGGGCCGGCCAGGGTTGGTCAGGTACCCATGACGACACATTTTGAAAGTTGGCGCTAGAGTCCGAAAGTCCATTTGTGCAGTCCTGGCATGCCTTCGCGCCCGTTTTCGAAGTTTGGTGGCTTTAGCGGCTTCCTTTGTTCATGGCTGTCATTGACACCCATTGCTTTGGGCTGGGGGCCTCGGGACAGCCAGGTACCCATGACGACACATTTTGAAAGTTGGCGCTAGAGTCCCGAAAGTCCGTTTGTGCACTCCTGGCATGCCTTCATGACAGTGTGCCAAGTTTGGTGGCTTTAGCGGCTTCGTCTGTTTATGGCTGTCATTGATACCCATTGCTTTGGGCTGGCAGCCTCGGGCCGGCCAGGTTGGTCAGGTAACCAAGACGACACATTTTGAAAGTTGGCGCTAGAGTCCCAAAAGTCCGTTTGTGCAGTCCTGGCATGCCTTCGCGCCCGTTTTCGAAGTTTGGTGGCTTTAGCGGCTTCCTCTGTTCATGGCTGTCATTGACACCCATTGCTTTGGGCTGGGGGCCTCGGGCCGGCCAGGTACCCATGACGACACATTTTGAAAGTTGGCGCTAGAGTCCCGAAAGTCCGTTTGTGGACTCCTGGCATGCCTTTGCGACCGTTTTAGAAGTTTGGTGGCTTTAGCGGCTTCCTCTGTTCATGGCTGTCATTGATACCCATTCCTTTGGGCTGGTGGCCTCGTGCCGGCCAGGGTTGATCAGGTACCCATGACGACACATTTTGAAAGTTGGCGCTAGAGTCCCGAAAGTCCGTTTGTGCACTCCTGGCATGCCGTCATGACATTGTGCCAAGTTTGGTGGCTTTAGCGGCTTCCTCTGTTTATGGCTGTCATTGACACCCATTGCTTTGGGCTGGCGGCCTCGGGCCGGCCAGGTTGGTCAGGTAACCATGACGACACATTTTGAAAGTTGGCGCTGGAGTCCCGAAAGTCCGTGTTTGCACTCCTGGCATGCCTTCACGCCCGTGTGCGAAGTTTGGTGGCTTTAGCGGCTTCCTCTGTTTATGGCTGTCTGTGATACCCATTGCTTTGGGCTGGTGGCCTCGGGCCGGCCAGGGTTGGTCAGGTACCCATGACGACACATTTTGAAAGTTGGCGCTAGAGTCCCGAAAGTCCGTTTGTGCAGTCCTGGCATGCCTTCGCGCCCGTTTTCGAAGTTTGGTGGCTTTAGCGGCTTCCTTTGTTCATGGCTGTCATTGACACCCATTGCTTTGGGCTGGGGGCCTCGGGACGGCCAGGTACCCATGACGACACATTTTGAAAGTTGGCGCTAGAGTCCCGAAAGTCCGTTTGTGCACTCCTGGCATGCCTTCATGACATTGTGCCAAGTTTGGTGGCTTTAGCGGCTTCGTCTGTTTATGGCTGTCATTGATACCCATTGCTTTGGGCTGGCGGCCTCGGGCCGGCCAGGTTGGTCAGGTAACCATGACGACACATTTTGAAAGTTGGCGCTAGAGTCCCAAAAGTCCGTTTGTGCAGTCCTGGCATGCCTTCGCGCCCGTTTTCGAAGTTTGGTGGCTTTAGCGGCTTCCTCTGTTCATGGCTGTCATTGACACCCATTGCTTTGGGCTGGGGGCCTCGGGCCGGCCAGGTACCCATGACGACACATTTTGAAAGTTGGCGCTAGAGTCCCGAAAGTCCGTTTGTGGACTCCTGGCATGCCTTTGCGACCGTTTTAGAAGTTTGGTGGCTTTAGCGGCTTCCTCTGTTCATGGCTGTCATTGATACCCATTCCTTTGGGCTGGTGGCCTCGTGCCGGCCAGGGTTGATCAGGTACCCATGACGACACATTTTGAAAGTTGGCGCTAGAGTCCCGAAAGTCCGTTTGTGCACTCCTGGCATGCCTTCATGACATTGTGCCAAGTTTGGTGGCTTTAGCAGCTTCGTCTGTTTATGGCTGTCATTGATACCCATTGCTTTGGGCTGGTGGCCTCGTGCCGGCCAGGGTTGGTCAGGTACCCATGACGACACATTTTGAAAGTTGGCGCTGGAGTCCCGAAAGTCCGTGTTTGCACTCCTGGCATGCCTTCGCGCCCGTGTGCGAAGTTTGGTGGCTTTAGCGGCTTCCTCTGTTCATGGCTGTCATTGACACCCATTGCTTTGGGCTGGCGGCCTCGGGCCGGCCAGGTTGGTCAGGTACCCATGACGACACATTTTAAAAGTAGGCGCTGGAGTCCCGAAAGTCCGTGTGTGGACTCCTGGCATGCCGTTGCGCCCGTTTTCGAAGTTTGGTGGCTTTAGCGGCTTCCTCTGTTTATGGCTGTCATTGATACCCATTGCTTTGGGTTGGGGGCCTCGGGCCGGCCAGGTACCCATAACGACACATTTTGAAAGTTGGCGCTGGAGTCCCGAAAGTCCGTGTGTGCACTCCTGTCATGCTTACGTGCCCGTGTGCGAAGTTTGGTAACTTTAGCGGCTTCCTCTGGTTATGGCTGTCATTGACACCCATTGCTTTGGGCTGGTGGCCTCGTGCCGGCCAGGGTTGGTCAGGTACCCATGACGACACATTTTGAAAGTAGGCGCTGGAGTCCCGAAAGTCCGTGTGTGGACTCCTGGCATGCCGTTGAGCCCGTTTTCGAAGTTTGGTGGCTTTAGCGGCTTCCTCTGTTTATGGCTGTCATTGATACCCATTGCTTTGGGCTGGCGGCCTCGGGCCGGCCAGGTTGGTCAGGTAACCATGACGACACATTTTGAAAGTTGGCGCTGGAGTCCCGAAAGTCCGTGTGTGCACTCCTGGCATGCCTTCGCGCCCGTGTGCGAAGTTTGGTGGCTTTATCGGCTTCCTCTGTTCATGGCTGTCATTGATAGCCATTCCTTTGGGCTGGTGGCCTCGTGCCGGCCAGGGTTGATCAGGTACCCATGACGACACATTTTGAAAGTTGGCGCTAGAGTCCCGAAAGTCCGTTTGTGCACTCCTGGCATGCCTTCGCGCCCGTTTTCGAAGTTTGGTGGCTTTAGCGGCTTCCTCTGTTCATGGCTGTCATTGATACCCATTCCTTTGGGCTGGTGGCCTCGTGCCGGCCAGGGTTGATCAGGTACCCATGACGACACATTTTGAAAGTTGGCGCTAGAGTCCCGAAAGTCCGTTTGTGCACTCCTGGCATGCCTTCATGACATTGTGCCAAGTTTGGTGGCTTTAGCGGCTTCCTCTGTTTATGGCTGTCATTGACACCCATTGCTTTGGGCTGGCGGCCTCGGGCCGGCCAGGTTGGTCAGGTAACCATGACGACACATTTTGAAAGTTGGCGCTGGAGTCCCGAAAGTCCGTGTTTGCACTCCTGGCATGCCTTCACGCCCGTGTGCGAAGTTTGGTGGCTTTAGCGGCTTCCTCTGTTCATGGCTGTCATTGATACCCATTGCTTTGGGCTGGTGGCCTCGGGCCGGCCAGGGTTGGTCAGGTACCCATGACGACACATTTTGAAAGTTGGCGCTAGAGTCCGAAAGTCCATTTGTGCAGTCCTGGCATGCCTTCGCGCCCGTTTTCGAAGTTTGGTGGCTTTAGCGGCTTCCTTTGTTCATGGCTGTCATTGACACCCATTGCTTTGGGCTGGGGGCCTCGGGACAGCCAGGTACCCATGACGACACATTTTGAAAGTTGGCGCTAGAGTCCCGAAAGTCCGTTTGTGCACTCCTGGCATGCCTTCATGACAGTGTGCCAAGTTTGGTGGCTTTAGCGGCTTCGTCTGTTTATGGCTGTCATTGATACCCATTGCTTTGGGCTGGCAGCCTCGGGCCGGCCAGGTTGGTCAGGTAACCATGACGACACATTTTGAAAGTTGGCGCTAGAGTCCCAAAAGTCCGTTTGTGCAGTCCTGGCATGCCTTCGCGCCCGTTTTCGAAGTTTGGTGGCTTTAGCGGCTTCCTCTGTTCATGGCTGTCATTGACACCCATTGCTTTGGGCTGGGGGCCTCGGGCCGGCCAGGTACCCATGACGACACATTTTGAAAGTTGGCGCTAGAGTCCCGAAAGTCCGTTTGTGGACTCCTGGCATGCCTTTGCGACCGTTTTAGAAGTTTGGTGGCTTTAGCGGCTTCCTCTGTTCATGGCTGTCATTGATACCCATTCCTTTGGGCTGGTGGCCTCGTGCCGGCCAGGGTTGATCAGGTACCCATGACGACACATTTTGAAAGTTGGCGCTAGAGTCCCGAAAGTCCGTTTGTGCACTCCTGGCATGCCGTCATGACATTGTGCCAAGTTTGGTGGCTTTAGCGGCTTCCTCTGTTTATGGCTGTCATTGACACCCATTGCTTTGGGCTGGCGGCCTCGGGCCGGCCAGGTTGGTCAGGTAACCATGACGACACATTTTGAAAGTTGGCGCTGGAGTCCCGAAAGTCCGTGTTTGCACTCCTGGCATGCCTTCACGCCCGTGTGCGAAGTTTGGTGGCTTTAGCGGCTTCCTCTGTTTATGGCTGTCTGTGATACCCATTGCTTTGGGCTGGTGGCCTCGGGCCGGCCAGGGTTGGTCAGGTACCCATGACGACACATTTTGAAAGTTGGCGCTAGAGTCCCGAAAGTCCGTTTGTGCAGTCCTGGCATGCCTTCGCGCCCGTTTTCGAAGTTTGGTGGCTTTAGCGGCTTCCTTTGTTCATGGCTGTCATTGACACCCATTGCTTTGGGCTGGGGGCCTCGGGACGGCCAGGTACCCATGACGACACATTTTGAAAGTTGGCGCTAGAGTCCCGAAAGTCCGTTTGTGCACTCCTGGCATGCCTTCATGACATTGTGCCAAGTTTGGTGGCTTTAGCGGCTTCGTCTGTTTATGGCTGTCATTGATACCCATTGCTTTGGGCTGGCGGCCTCGGGCCGGCCAGGTTGGTCAGGTAACCATGACGACACATTTTGAAAGTTGGCGCTAGAGTCCCAAAAGTCCGTTTGTGCAGTCCTGGCATGCCTTCGCGCCCGTTTTCGAAGTTTGGTGGCTTTAGCGGCTTCCTCTGTTCATGGCTGTCATTGACACCCATTGCTTTGGGCTGGGGGCCTCGGGCCGGCCAGGTACCCATGACGACACATTTTGAAAGTTGGCGCTAGAGTCCCGAAAGTCCGTTTGTGGACTCCTGGCATGCCTTTGCGACCGTTTTAGAAGTTTGGTGGCTTTAGCGGCTTCCTCTGTTCATGGCTGTCATTGATACCCATTCCTTTGGGCTGGTGGCCTCGTGCCGGCCAGGGTTGATCAGGTACCCATGACGACACATTTTGAAAGTTGGCGCTAGAGTCCCGAAAGTCCGTTTGTGCACTCCTGGCATGCCTTCATGACATTGTGCCAAGTTTGGTGGCTTTAGCAGCTTCGTCTGTTTATGGCTGTCATTGATACCCATTGCTTTGGGCTGGTGGCCTCGTGCCGGCCAGGGTTGGTCAGGTACCCATGACGACACATTTTGAAAGTTGGCGCTGGAGTCCCGAAAGTCCGTGTTTGCACTCCTGGCATGCCTTCGCGCCCGTGTGCGAAGTTTGGTGGCTTTAGCGGCTTCCTCTGTTCATGGCTGTCATTGACACCCATTGCTTTGGGCTGGCGGCCTCGGGCCGGCCAGGTTGGTCAGGTACCCATGACGACACATTTTAAAAGTAGGCGCTGGAGTCCCGAAAGTCCGTGTGTGGACTCCTGGCATGCCGTTGCGCCCGTTTTCGAAGTTTGGTGGCTTTAGCGGCTTCCTCTGTTTATGGCTGTCATTGATACCCATTGCTTTGGGTTGGGGGCCTCGGGCCGGCCAGGTACCCATAACGACACATTTTGAAAGTTGGCGCTGGAGTCCCGAAAGTCCGTGTGTGCACTCCTGTCATGCTTACGTGCCCGTGTGCGAAGTTTGGTAACTTTAGCGGCTTCCTCTGGTTATGGCTGTCATTGACACCCATTGCTTTGGGCTGGTGGCCTCGTGCCGGCCAGGGTTGGTCAGGTACCCATGACGACACATTTTGAAAGTAGGCGCTGGAGTCCCGAAAGTCCGTGTGTGGACTCCTGGCATGCCGTTGAGCCCGTTTTCGAAGTTTGGTGGCTTTAGCGGCTTCCTCTGTTTATGGCTGTCATTGATACCCATTGCTTTGGGCTGGGGGCCTCGGGCCGGCCAGGTACCCATGACGACACATTTTGAAAGTTGGCGCTAGAGTCCCGAAAGTCCGTTTGTGGACTCCTGGCATGCCTTTGCGACCGTTTAAGAAGTTTGGTGGCTTTAGCGGCTTCCTCTGTTCATGGCTGTCATTGATACCCATTCCTTTGGGCTGGTGGCCTCGTGCCGGCCAGGGTTGATCAGGTACCCATGACGACACATTTTGAAAGTTGGCGCTAGAGTCCCGAAAGTCCGTTTGTGCACTCCTGGCATGCCTTCACGCCCGTGTGCGAAGTTTGGTGGCTTTAGCGGCTTCCTCTGTTCATGGCTGTCATTGATACCCATTCCTTTGGGCTGGTGGCCTCGTGCCGGCCAGGGTTGATCAGGTACCCATGACGACACATTTTGAAAGTTGGCGCTAGAGTCCCGAAAGTCCGTGTTTGCACTCCTGGCATGCCTTCACGCCCGTGTGCGAAGTTTGGTGGCTTTAGCGGCTTCCTCTGTTTATGGCTGTCATTGATACCCATTGCTTTGGGCTGGTGGCCTCGGGCCGGCTAGGGTTGGTCAGGTACCCATGACGACACATTTTGAAAGTTGGCGCTAGAGTCCCGAAAGTCCGTTTGTGCAGTCCTGGCATGCCTTCGCGCCCGTTTTCGAAGTTTGGTGGCTTTAGCGGCTTCCTTTGTTCATGGCTGTCATTGACACCCATTGCTTTGGGCTGGGGGCCTCGGGACGGCCAGGTACCCATGACGACACATTTTGAAAGTTGGCGCTAGAGTCCCGAAAGTCATTTTGTGCACTCCTGGCATGCCTTCATGACATTGTGCCAAGTTCGGTGGCTTTAGCGGCTTCGTCTGTTTATGGCTGTCATTGATACCCATTGCTTTGGGCTGGCGGCCTCGGGCCGGCCAGGTTGGTCAGGTAACCATGACGACACATTTTGAAAGTTGGCGCTGGAGTCCCGAAAGTCCGTGTGTGGACTCCTGGCATGCCGTTGCGCCCGTTTTCGAAGTTTGGTGGCTTTAGCGGCTTCCTCTGTTTATGGCTGTCATTGATACCCATTGCTTTGGGCTGGGGGCCTCGGGCCGGCCAGGTACCCATGACGACACATTTTGAAAGTAGGCGCTGGATTCCCGAAAGTCCGTGTGTGGACTCCTGGCATGCCTTCATGACATTGTGCCAAGTTTGGTGGCTTTAGCGGCTTCCTCTGGTTATGGCTGTCATTGACACCCATTGCTTTGGGCTGGCAGCCTCGGGCCGGCCAGGTTGGTCAGGTAACCATGACGACACATTTTGAAAGTTGGCGCTGGAGTCCCGAAAGTCCGTGTTTGCACTCCTGGCATGCCTTCACGCCCGTGTGCGAAGTTTGGTGGCTTTAGCGGCTTCCTCTGTTCATGGCTGTCATTGATACCCATTGCTTTGGGCTGGTGGCCTCGGGCCGGCCAGGGTTGGTCAGGTACCCATGACGACACATTTTGAAAGTTGGCGCTAGAGTCCCGAAAGTCCATTTGTGCAGTCCTGGCATGCCTTCGCGCCCGTTTTCGAAGTTTGGTGGCTTTAGCGGCTTCCTTTGTTCATGGCTGTCATTGACACCCATTGCTTTGGGCTGGGGGCCTCGGGACGGCCAGGTACCCATGACGACACATTTTGAAAGTTGGCGCTAGAGTCCCGAAAGTCCGTTTGTGCACTCCTGGCATGCCTTCATGACATTGTGCCAAGTTTGGTGGCTTTAGCGGCTTCGTCTGTTTATGGCTGTCATTGACACCCATTGCTTTGGGCTGGCGGCCTCGGGCCGGCCAGGTTGGTCAGGTAACCATGACGACACATTTTGAAAGTTGGCGCTGGAGTCCCGAAAGTCCGTGTTTGCACTCCTGGCATGCCTTCGCGCCCGTGTGCGAAGTTTGGTGGCTTTAGCGGCTTCGTCTGGTTATGGCTGTCATTGATACCCATTGCTTTGGGCTGGCGGCCTCGGGCCGGCCAGGTTGGTCAGGTAACCATGACGACACATTTTGAAAGTTGGCGCTAGAGTCCCGAAAGTCCGTTTGTGCACTCCTGGCATGCCTTCGCGCCCGTTTTCGAAGTTTGGTGGCTTTAGCGGCTTCCTCTGTTCATGGCTGTCATTGACACCCATTGCTTTGGGCTGGCGGCCTCGGGCCGGCCAGGTTGGTCAGGTAACCATGACGACACATTTTGAAAGTTGGCGCTAGAGTCCCGAAAGTCCGTTTGTGCACTCCTGGCATGCCTTCGCGCCCGTTTTCGAAGTTCGGTGGCTTTAGCGGCTTCCTCTGTTCATGGCTGTCATTGACACCCATTGCTTTGGGCTGGCGGCCTCGGGCCGGCCAGGTTGGTCAGGTACCCATGACGACACATTTTGAAAGTAGGCGCTGGAGTCCCGAAAGTCCGTGTGTGGACTCCTGGCATGCCGTTGCGCCCGTTTTCGAAGTTTGGTGTCTTTAGCGGCTTCCTCTGTTTATGGCTGTCATTGATACCCATTGCTTTGGGCTGGGGGCTTCGGGCCGGCCAGGTACCCATAACGACACATTTTGAAAGTTGGCGCTGGAGTCCCGAAAGTCTGTGTGTGCACTCCTGTCATGCCTACGTGCCCGTGTGCGAAGTTTGGTAACTTTAGCGGCTTCCTCTGGTTATGGCTGTCATTGACACCCATTGTTTTGGGCTGGGGGCCCTAGGGCCGGCCAGGTACCCATGACGACACATTTTGAAAGTTGGCGCTAGAGTCCCGAAAGTCCGTTTGTGCACTCCTGGCATGCCTTCATGACATTGTGCCAAGTTTGGTGGCTTTAGCGGCTTCGTCTGTTTATGGCTGTCATTGATACCCATTCCTTTGGGCTGGTGGCCTCGTGCCGGCCAGGGTTGATCAGGTACCCATGACGACACATTTTGAAAGTTGGCGCTAGAGTCCCGAAAGTCCGTTTGTGCACTCCTGGCATGCCTTCATGACATTGTGCCAAGTTTGGTGGCTTTAGCGGCTTCCTCTGTTTATGGCTGTCATTGACACCCATTGCTTTGGGCTGGCGGCCTCGGGCCGGCCAGGTTGGTCAGGTAACCATGACGACACATTTTGAAAGTTGGCGCTGGAGTCCCGAAAGTCCGTGTTTGCACTCCTGGCATGCCTTCGCGCCCGTGTGCGAAGTTTGGTGGCTTTAGCGGCTTCCTCTGTTTATGGCTGTCATTGATACCCATTGCTTTGGGCTGGCGGCCTCGGGCCGGCCAGGTTGGTCAGGTAACCATGACGACACATTTTGAAAGTTGGCGCTAGAGTCCCGAAAGTCCGTTTGTGCACTCCTGGCATGCCTTCGCGCCCGTTTTCGAAGTTTGGTGGCTTTAGCGGCTTCCTCTGTTCATGGCTGTCATTGACACCCATTGCTTTGGGCTGGTGGCCTCGGGCCGGCCAGGTTGGTCAGGTACCCATGACGACACATTTTGAAAGTAGGCGCTGGAGTCCCGAAAGTCCGTGTGTGGACTCCTGGCATGCCGTTGCGCCCGTTTTCGAAGTTTGGTGGCTTTAGCGGCTTCCTCTGTTTATGGCTGTCATTGATACCCATTGCTTTGGGCTGGGGGCTTCGGGCCGGCCAGGTACCCATAACGACACATTTTGAAAGTTGGCGCTGGAGTCCCGAAAGTCCGTGTGTGCACTCCTGTCATGCCTACGTGCCCGTGTGCGAAGTTTGGTAACTTTAGCGGCTTCCTCTGGTTATGGCTGTCATTGACACCCATTGCTTTGGGCTGGGGGCCCTAGGGCCGGCCAGGTACCCATGACGACACATTTTGAAAGTTGGCGCTAGAGTCCCGAAAGTCCGTTTGTGCACTCCTGGCATGCCTTCATGACATTGTGCCAAGTTTGGTGGCTTTAGTGGCTTCGTCTGTTTATGGCTGTCATTGATACCCATTGCTTTGGGCTGGTGGCCTCGTGCCGGCCAGGGTTGGTCAGGTACCCATGACGACACATTTTGAAAGTTGGCGCTAGAGTCCCGAAAGTCCGTTTGTGCACTCCTGGCATGCCTTCGCGCCCGTTTTCGAAGTTTGGTGGCTTTAGCGGCTTCCTCTGTTTATGGCTGTCATTGACACCCATTGCTTTGGGCTGGCGGCCTCGGGCCGGCCAGGTTGGTCAGGTACCCATGATGACACATTTTGAAAGTAGGCGCTGGAGTCCCGAAAGTCCGTGTGTGGACTCCTGGCATGCCGTTGCGCCCGTTTTCGAAGTTGGTGGCTTTAGCGGCTTCCTCTGTTTATGGCTGTCATTGATACCCATTGCTTTGGGCTGGGGGCCTCGGGCCGGCCAGGTACCAATGACGACACATTTTGAAAGTTGGCGCTAGAGTCCCGAAAGTCCGTTTGTGGACTCCTGGCATGCCTTTGCGACCGTTTTAGAAGTTTGGTGGCTTTAGCGGCTTCCTCTGTTCATGGCTGTCATTGATACCCATTCCTTTGGGCTGGTGGCCTCGTGCCGGCCAGGGTTGATCAGGTACCCATGACGACACATTTTGAAAGTTGGCGCTAGAGTCCCGAAAGTCCGTTTGTGCACTCCTGGCATGCCTTCATGACATTGTGCCAAGTTTGGTGGCTTTAGCGGCTTCGTCTGTTTATGGCTGTCATTGATACCCATTGCTTTGGGCTGGTGGCCTCGTGCCGGCCAGGGTTGGTCAGGTACCCATGACGACACATTTTGAAAGTTGGCGCTAGAGTCCCGAAAGTCCGTTTGTGCACTCCTGGCATGCCTTCGCGCCCGTTTTCGAAGTTTGGTGGCTTTAGCGGCTTCCTCTGTTTATGGCTGTCATTGACACCCATTGCTTTGGGCTGGCGGCCTCGGGCCGGCCAGGTTGGTCAGGTACCCATGACGACACATTTTGAAAGTCGGCGCTGGAGTCCCGAAAGTCCGTGTTTGCACTCCTGGCATGCCTTCACGCCCGTGTGCGAAGTTTGGTGGCTTTAGCGGCTTCCTCTGTTTATGGCTGTCATTGATACCCATTGCTTTGGGCTGGCGGCCTCGGGCCGGCCAGGTTGGTCAGGTAACCATGACGACACATTTTGAAAGTTGGCGCTGGAGTCCCGAAAGTCCGTGTGTGGACTCCTGGCATGCCGTTGCGCCCGTTTTCGAAGTTTGGTGGCTTTAGCGGCTTCCTCTGTTTATGGCTGTCATTGATACCCATTGCTTTGGGTTGGGGGCCTCGGGCCGGCCAGGTACCCATAACGACACATTTTGAAAGTTGGCGCTGGAGTCCCGAAAGTCCGTGTGTGCACTCCTGTCATGCTTACGTGCCCGTGTGCGAAGTTTGGTAACTTTAGCGGCTTCCTCTGGTTATGGCTGTCATTGACACCCATTGCTTTGGGCTGGTGGCCTCGTGCCGGCCAGGGTTGGTCAGGTACCCATGACGACACATTTTGAAAGTTGGCGCTAGAGTCCCGAAAGTCCGTTTGTGCACTCCTGGCATGCCTTCATGACATTGTGCCAAGTTTGGTGGCTTTAGCGGCTTCCTCTGTTTATGGCTGTCATTGACACCCATTGCTTTGGGCTGGCGGCCTCGGGCCGGCCAGGTTGGTCAGGTAACCATGACGACACATTTTGAAAGTTGGCGCTGGAGTCCCGAAAGTCCGTGTTTGCACTCCTGGCATGCCTTCACGCCCGTGTGCGAAGTTTGGTGGCTTTAGCGGCTTCCTCTGTTCATGGCTGTCATTGATACCCATTGCTTTGGGCTGGTGGCCTCGGGCCGGCCAGGGTTGGTCAGGTACCCATGACGACACATTTTGAAAGTTGGCGCTAGAGTCCGAAAGTCCATTTGTGCAGTCCTGGCATGCCTTCGCGCCCGTTTTCGAAGTTTGGTGGCTTTAGCGGCTTCCTTTGTTCATGGCTGTCATTGACACCCATTGCTTTGGGCTGGGGGCCTCGGGACAGCCAGGTACCCATGACGACACATTTTGAAAGTTGGCGCTAGAGTCCCGAAAGTCCGTTTGTGCACTCCTGGCATGCCTTCATGACAGTGTGCCAAGTTTGGTGGCTTTAGCGGCTTCGTCTGTTTATGGCTGTCATTGATACCCATTGCTTTGGGCTGGCAGCCTCGGGCCGGCCAGGTTGGTCAGGTAACCATGACGACACATTTTGAAAGTTGGCGCTAGAGTCCCAAAAGTCCGTTTGTGCAGTCCTGGCATGCCTTCGCGCCCGTTTTCGAAGTTTGGTGGCTTTAGCGGCTTCCTCTGTTCATGGCTGTCATTGACACCCATTGCTTTGGGCTGGGGGCCTCGGGCCGGCCAGGTACCCATGACGACACATTTTGAAAGTTGGCGCTAGAGTCCCGAAAGTCCGTTTGTGGACTCCTGGCATGCCTTTGCGACCGTTTTAGAAGTTTGGTGGCTTTAGCGGCTTCCTCTGTTCATGGCTGTCATTGATACCCATTCCTTTGGGCTGGTGGCCTCGTGCCGGCCAGGGTTGATCAGGTACCCATGACGACACATTTTGAAAGTTGGCGCTAGAGTCCCGAAAGTCCGTTTGTGCACTCCTGGCATGCCGTCATGACATTGTGCCAAGTTTGGTGGCTTTAGCGGCTTCCTCTGTTTATGGCTGTCATTGACACCCATTGCTTTGGGCTGGCGGCCTCGGGCCGGCCAGGTTGGTCAGGTAACCATGACGACACATTTTGAAAGTTGGCGCTGGAGTCCCGAAAGTCCGTGTTTGCACTCCTGGCATGCCTTCACGCCCGTGTGCGAAGTTTGGTGGCTTTAGCGGCTTCCTCTGTTTATGGCTGTCTGTGATACCCATTGCTTTGGGCTGGTGGCCTCGGGCCGGCCAGGGTTGGTCAGGTACCCATGACGACACATTTTGAAAGTTGGCGCTAGAGTCCCGAAAGTCCGTTTGTGCAGTCCTGGCATGCCTTCGCGCCCGTTTTCGAAGTTTGGTGGCTTTAGCGGCTTCCTTTGTTCATGGCTGTCATTGACACCCATTGCTTTGGGCTGGGGGCCTCGGGACGGCCAGGTACCCATGACGACACATTTTGAAAGTTGGCGCTAGAGTCCCGAAAGTCCGTTTGTGCACTCCTGGCATGCCTTCATGACATTGTGCCAAGTTTGGTGGCTTTAGCGGCTTCGTCTGTTTATGGCTGTCATTGATACCCATTGCTTTGGGCTGGCGGCCTCGGGCCGGCCAGGTTGGTCAGGTAACCATGACGACACATTTTGAAAGTTGGCGCTAGAGTCCCAAAAGTCCGTTTGTGCAGTCCTGGCATGCCTTCGCGCCCGTTTTCGAAGTTTGGTGGCTTTAGCGGCTTCCTCTGTTCATGGCTGTCATTGACACCCATTGCTTTGGGCTGGGGGCCTCGGGCCGGCCAGGTACCCATGACGACACATTTTGAAAGTTGGCGCTAGAGTCCCGAAAGTCCGTTTGTGGACTCCTGGCATGCCTTTGCGACCGTTTTAGAAGTTTGGTGGCTTTAGCGGCTTCCTCTGTTCATGGCTGTCATTGATACCCATTCCTTTGGGCTGGTGGCCTCGTGCCGGCCAGGGTTGATCAGGTACCCATGACGACACATTTTGAAAGTTGGCGCTAGAGTCCCGAAAGTCCGTTTGTGCACTCCTGGCATGCCTTCATGACATTGTGCCAAGTTTGGTGGCTTTAGCAGCTTCGTCTGTTTATGGCTGTCATTGATACCCATTGCTTTGGGCTGGTGGCCTCGTGCCGGCCAGGGTTGGTCAGGTACCCATGACGACACATTTTGAAAGTTGGCGCTGGAGTCCCGAAAGTCCGTGTTTGCACTCCTGGCATGCCTTCGCGCCCGTGTGCGAAGTTTGGTGGCTTTAGCGGCTTCCTCTGTTCATGGCTGTCATTGACACCCATTGCTTTGGGCTGGCGGCCTCGGGCCGGCCAGGTTGGTCAGGTACCCATGACGACACATTTTAAAAGTAGGCGCTGGAGTCCCGAAAGTCCGTGTGTGGACTCCTGGCATGCCGTTGCGCCCGTTTTCGAAGTTTGGTGGCTTTAGCGGCTTCCTCTGTTTATGGCTGTCATTGATACCCATTGCTTTGGGTTGGGGGCCTCGGGCCGGCCAGGTACCCATAACGACACATTTTGAAAGTTGGCGCTGGAGTCCCGAAAGTCCGTGTGTGCACTCCTGTCATGCTTACGTGCCCGTGTGCGAAGTTTGGTAACTTTAGCGGCTTCCTCTGGTTATGGCTGTCATTGACACCCATTGCTTTGGGCTGGTGGCCTCGTGCCGGCCAGGGTTGGTCAGGTACCCATGACGACACATTTTGAAAGTAGGCGCTGGAGTCCCGAAAGTCCGTGTGTGGACTCCTGGCATGCCGTTGAGCCCGTTTTCGAAGTTTGGTGGCTTTAGCGGCTTCCTCTGTTTATGGCTGTCATTGATACCCATTGCTTTGGGCTGGGGGCCTCGGGCCGGCCAGGTACCCATGACGACACATTTTG
The DNA here is from genome assembly GCF_050575085.1 of Anarhichas minor. NCBI lineage: Eukaryota > Metazoa > Chordata > Actinopteri > Perciformes > Anarhichadidae > Anarhichas > Anarhichas minor. The sequence goes on along the minus strand of NW_027466461.1, from coordinate 824,641 downwards.
AAAGTTGGCGCTAGAGTCCCGAAAGTCCGTTTGTGGACTCCTGGCATGCCTTTGCGACCGTTTAAGAAGTTTGGTGGCTTTAGCGGCTTCCTCTGTTCATGGCTGTCATTGATACCCATTCCTTTGGGCTGGTGGCCTCGTGCCGGCCAGGGTTGATCAGGTACCCATGACGACACATTTTGAAAGTTGGCGCTAGAGTCCCGAAAGTCCGTTTGTGCACTCCTGGCATGCCTTCACGCCCGTGTGCGAAGTTTGGTGGCTTTAGCGGCTTCCTCTGTTCATGGCTGTCATTGATACCCATTCCTTTGGGCTGGTGGCCTCGTGCCGGCCAGGGTTGATCAGGTACCCATGACGACACATTTTGAAAGTTGGCGCTAGAGTCCCGAAAGTCCGTGTTTGCACTCCTGGCATGCCTTCACGCCCGTGTGCGAAGTTTGGTGGCTTTAGCGGCTTCCTCTGTTTATGGCTGTCATTGATACCCATTGCTTTGGGCTGGTGGCCTCGGGCCGGCTAGGGTTGGTCAGGTACCCATGACGACACATTTTGAAAGTTGGCGCTAGAGTCCCGAAAGTCCGTTTGTGCAGTCCTGGCATGCCTTCGCGCCCGTTTTCGAAGTTTGGTGGCTTTAGCGGCTTCCTTTGTTCATGGCTGTCATTGACACCCATTGCTTTGGGCTGGGGGCCTCGGGACGGCCAGGTACCCATGACGACACATTTTGAAAGTTGGCGCTAGAGTCCCGAAAGTCATTTTGTGCACTCCTGGCATGCCTTCATGACATTGTGCCAAGTTCGGTGGCTTTAGCGGCTTCGTCTGTTTATGGCTGTCATTGATACCCATTGCTTTGGGCTGGCGGCCTCGGGCCGGCCAGGTTGGTCAGGTAACCATGACGACACATTTTGAAAGTTGGCGCTGGAGTCCCGAAAGTCCGTGTGTGGACTCCTGGCATGCCGTTGCGCCCGTTTTCGAAGTTTGGTGGCTTTAGCGGCTTCCTCTGTTTATGGCTGTCATTGATACCCATTGCTTTGGGCTGGGGGCCTCGGGCCGGCCAGGTACCCATGACGACACATTTTGAAAGTAGGCGCTGGATTCCCGAAAGTCCGTGTGTGGACTCCTGGCATGCCTTCATGACATTGTGCCAAGTTTGGTGGCTTTAGCGGCTTCCTCTGGTTATGGCTGTCATTGACACCCATTGCTTTGGGCTGGCAGCCTCGGGCCGGCCAGGTTGGTCAGGTAACCATGACGACACATTTTGAAAGTTGGCGCTGGAGTCCCGAAAGTCCGTGTTTGCACTCCTGGCATGCCTTCACGCCCGTGTGCGAAGTTTGGTGGCTTTAGCGGCTTCCTCTGTTCATGGCTGTCATTGATACCCATTGCTTTGGGCTGGTGGCCTCGGGCCGGCCAGGGTTGGTCAGGTACCCATGACGACACATTTTGAAAGTTGGCGCTAGAGTCCCGAAAGTCCATTTGTGCAGTCCTGGCATGCCTTCGCGCCCGTTTTCGAAGTTTGGTGGCTTTAGCGGCTTCCTTTGTTCATGGCTGTCATTGACACCCATTGCTTTGGGCTGGGGGCCTCGGGACGGCCAGGTACCCATGACGACACATTTTGAAAGTTGGCGCTAGAGTCCCGAAAGTCCGTTTGTGCACTCCTGGCATGCCTTCATGACATTGTGCCAAGTTTGGTGGCTTTAGCGGCTTCGTCTGTTTATGGCTGTCATTGACACCCATTGCTTTGGGCTGGCGGCCTCGGGCCGGCCAGGTTGGTCAGGTAACCATGACGACACATTTTGAAAGTTGGCGCTGGAGTCCCGAAAGTCCGTGTTTGCACTCCTGGCATGCCTTCGCGCCCGTGTGCGAAGTTTGGTGGCTTTAGCGGCTTCGTCTGGTTATGGCTGTCATTGATACCCATTGCTTTGGGCTGGCGGCCTCGGGCCGGCCAGGTTGGTCAGGTAACCATGACGACACATTTTGAAAGTTGGCGCTAGAGTCCCGAAAGTCCGTTTGTGCACTCCTGGCATGCCTTCGCGCCCGTTTTCGAAGTTTGGTGGCTTTAGCGGCTTCCTCTGTTCATGGCTGTCATTGACACCCATTGCTTTGGGCTGGCGGCCTCGGGCCGGCCAGGTTGGTCAGGTAACCATGACGACACATTTTGAAAGTTGGCGCTAGAGTCCCGAAAGTCCGTTTGTGCACTCCTGGCATGCCTTCGCGCCCGTTTTCGAAGTTCGGTGGCTTTAGCGGCTTCCTCTGTTCATGGCTGTCATTGACACCCATTGCTTTGGGCTGGCGGCCTCGGGCCGGCCAGGTTGGTCAGGTACCCATGACGACACATTTTGAAAGTAGGCGCTGGAGTCCCGAAAGTCCGTGTGTGGACTCCTGGCATGCCGTTGCGCCCGTTTTCGAAGTTTGGTGTCTTTAGCGGCTTCCTCTGTTTATGGCTGTCATTGATACCCATTGCTTTGGGCTGGGGGCTTCGGGCCGGCCAGGTACCCATAACGACACATTTTGAAAGTTGGCGCTGGAGTCCCGAAAGTCTGTGTGTGCACTCCTGTCATGCCTACGTGCCCGTGTGCGAAGTTTGGTAACTTTAGCGGCTTCCTCTGGTTATGGCTGTCATTGACACCCATTGTTTTGGGCTGGGGGCCCTAGGGCCGGCCAGGTACCCATGACGACACATTTTGAAAGTTGGCGCTAGAGTCCCGAAAGTCCGTTTGTGCACTCCTGGCATACCTTCATGACATTGTGCCAAGTTTGGTGGCTTTAGCGGCTTCGTCTGTTTATGGCTGTCATTGATACCCATTCCTTTGGGCTGGTGGCCTCGTGCCGGCCAGGGTTGATCAGGTACCCATGACGACACATTTTGAAAGTTGGCGCTAGAGTCCCGAAAGTCCGTTTGTGCACTCCTGGCATGCCTTCATGACATTGTGCCAAGTTTGGTGGCTTTAGCGGCTTCCTCTGTTTATGGCTGTCATTGACACCCATTGCTTTGGGCTGGCGGCCTCGGGCCGGCCAGGTTGGTCAGGTAACCATGACGACACATTTTGAAAGTTGGCGCTGGAGTCCCGAAAGTCCGTGTTTGCACTCCTGGCATGCCTTCGCGCCCGTGTGCGAAGTTTGGTGGCTTTAGCGGCTTCCTCTGTTTATGGCTGTCATTGATACCCATTGCTTTGGGCTGGCGGCCTCGGGCCGGCCAGGTTGGTCAGGTAACCATGACGACACATTTTGAAAGTTGGCGCTAGAGTCCCGAAAGTCCGTTTGTGCACTCCTGGCATGCCTTCGCGCCCGTTTTCGAAGTTTGGTGGCTTTAGCGGCTTCCTCTGTTCATGGCTGTCATTGACACCCATTGCTTTGGGCTGGTGGCCTCGGGCCGGCCAGGTTGGTCAGGTACCCATGACGACACATTTTGAAAGTAGGCGCTGGAGTCCCGAAAGTCCGTGTGTGGACTCCTGGCATGCCGTTGCGCCCGTTTTCGAAGTTTGGTGGCTTTAGCGGCTTCCTCTGTTTATGGCTGTCATTGATACCCATTGCTTTGGGCTGGGGGCTTCGGGCCGGCCAGGTACCCATAACGACACATTTTGAAAGTTGGCGCTGGAGTCCCGAAAGTCCGTGTGTGCACTCCTGTCATGCCTACGTGCCCGTGTGCGAAGTTTGGTAACTTTAGCGGCTTCCTCTGGTTATGGCTGTCATTGACACCCATTGCTTTGGGCTGGGGGCCCTAGGGCCGGCCAGGTACCCATGACGACACATTTTGAAAGTTGGCGCTAGAGTCCCGAAAGTCCGTTTGTGCACTCCTGGCATGCCTTCATGACATTGTGCCAAGTTTGGTGGCTTTAGTGGCTTCGTCTGTTTATGGCTGTCATTGATACCCATTGCTTTGGGCTGGTGGCCTCGTGCCGGCCAGGGTTGGTCAGGTACCCATGACGACACATTTTGAAAGTTGGCGCTAGAGTCCCGAAAGTCCGTTTGTGCACTCCTGGCATGCCTTCGCGCCCGTTTTCGAAGTTTGGTGGCTTTAGCGGCTTCCTCTGTTTATGGCTGTCATTGACACCCATTGCTTTGGGCTGGCGGCCTCGGGCCGGCCAGGTTGGTCAGGTACCCATGATGACACATTTTGAAAGTAGGCGCTGGAGTCCCGAAAGTCCGTGTGTGGACTCCTGGCATGCCGTTGCGCCCGTTTTCGAAGTTGGTGGCTTTAGCGGCTTCCTCTGTTTATGGCTGTCATTGATACCCATTGCTTTGGGCTGGGGGCCTCGGGCCGGCCAGGTACCAATGACGACACATTTTGAAAGTTGGCGCTAGAGTCCCGAAAGTCCGTTTGTGGACTCCTGGCATGCCTTTGCGACCGTTTTAGAAGTTTGGTGGCTTTTGCGGCTTCCTCTGTTCATGGCTGTCATTGATACCCATTCCTTTGGGCTGGTGGCCTCGTGCCGGCCAGGGTTGATCAGGTACCCATGACGACACATTTTGAAAGTTGGCGCTAGAGTCCCGAAAGTCCGTTTGTGCACTCCTGGCATGCCTTCATGACATTGTGCCAAGTTTGGTGGCTTTAGCGGCTTCGTCTGTTTATGGCTGTCATTGATACCCATTGCTTTGGGCTGGTGGCCTCGTGCCGGCCAGGGTTGGTCAGGTACCCATGACGACACATTTTGAAAGTTGGCGCTAGAGTCCCGAAAGTCCGTTTGTGCACTCCTGGCATGCCTTCGCGCCCGTTTTCGAAGTTTGGTGGCTTTAGCGGCTTCCTCTGTTTATGGCTGTCATTGACACCCATTGCTTTGGGCTGGCGGCCTCGGGCCGGCCAGGTTGGTCAGGTACCCATGACGACACATTTTGAAAGTCGGCGCTGGAGTCCCGAAAGTCCGTGTTTGCACTCCTGGCATGCCTTCACGCCCGTGTGCGAAGTTTGGTGGCTTTAGCGGCTTCCTCTGTTTATGGCTGTCATTGATACCCATTGCTTTGGGCTGGCGGCCTCGGGCCGGCCAGGTTGGTCAGGTAACCATGACGACACATTTTGAAAGTTGGCGCTGGAGTCCCGAAAGTCCGTGTGTGGACTCCTGGCATGCCGTTGCGCCCGTTTTCGAAGTTTGGTGGCTTTAGCGGCTTCCTCTGTTTATGGCTGTCATTGATACCCATTGCTTTGGGTTGGGGGCCTCGGGCCGGCCAGGTACCCATAACGACACATTTTGAAAGTTGGCGCTGGAGTCCCGAAAGTCCGTGTGTGCACTCCTGTCATGCTTACGTGCCCGTGTGCGAAGTTTGGTAACTTTAGCGGCTTCCTCTGGTTATGGCTGTCATTGACACCCATTGCTTTGGGCTGGTGGCCTCGTGCCGGCCAGGGTTGGTCAGGTACCCATGACGACACATTTTGAAAGTTGGCGCTAGAGTCCCGAAAGTCTGTTTGTGCACTCCTGGCATGCCTTCATGACATTGTGCCAAGTTTGGTGGCTTTAGCGGCTTCCTCTGTTTATGGCTGTCATTGACACCCATTGCTTTGGGCTGGCGGCCTATTGGCGCTAGAGTCGCTGGAGTCCCGAAAGTCCGAAAGTCCCGAAAGTCCCGAAAGTCCGTGTGTGGACTCCTGGCATGCCGTTGCGCCCGTTTTCGAAGTTTGGTGGCTTTAGCGGCTTCCTCTGTTTATGGCTGTCATTGATACCCATTGCTTTGGGTTGGGGGCCTCGGGCCGGCCAGGTACCCATAACGACACATTTTGAAAGTTGGCGCTGGAGTCCCGAAAGTCCGTGTGTGCACTCCTGTCATGCTTACGTGCCCGTGTGCGAAGTTTGGTAACTTTAGCGGCTTCCTCTGGTTATGGCTGTCATTGACACCCATTGCTTTGGGCTGGTGGCCTCGTGCCGGCCAGGGTTGGTCAGGTACCCATGACGACACATTTTGAAAGTAGGCGCTGGAGTCCCGAAAGTCCGTGTGTGGACTCCTGGCATGCCGTTGAGCCCGTTTTCGAAGTTTGGTGGCTTTAGCGGCTTCCTCTGTTTATGGCTGTCATTGATACCCATTGCTTTGGGCTGGGGGCCTCGGGCCGGCCAGGTACCCATGACGACACATTTTGACAGTTGGCGCTAGAGTCCCGAAAGTCCGTTTGTGGACTCCTGGCATGCCTTTGCGACCGTTTTAGAAGTTTGGTGGCTTTAGCGGCTTCCTCTGTTCATGGCTGTCATTGATACCCATTCCTTTGGGCTGGTGGCCTCGTGCCGGCCAGGGTTGATCAGGTACCCATGACGACACATTTTGAAAGTTGGCGCTAGAGTCCCGAAAGTCCGTTTGTGCACTCCTGGCATGCCTTCATGACATTGTGCCAAGTTTGGTGGCTTTAGCAGCTTCGTCTGTTTATGGCTGTCATTGATACCCATTGCTTTGGGCTGGTGGCCTCGTGCCGGCCAGGGTTGGTCAGGTACCCATGACGACACATTTTGAAAGTTGGCACTGGAGTCCCGAAAGTCCGTGTTTGCACTCCTGGCATGCCTTCGCGCCCGTGTGCGAAGTTTGGTGGCTTTAGCGGCTTCCTCTGTTCATGGCTGTCATTGACACCCATTGCTTTGGGCTGGCGGCCTCGGGCCGGCCAGGTTGGTCAGGTACCCATGACGACACATTTTGAAAGTAGGCGCTGGAGTCCCGAAAGTCCGTGTGTGGACTCCTGGCATGCCGTTGCGCCCGTTTTCGAAGTTTGGTGGCTTTAGCGGCTTCCTCTGTTTATGGCTGTCATTGATACCCATTGCTTTGGGTTGGGGGCCTCGGGCCGGCCAGGTACCCATAACGACACATTTTGAAAGTTGGCGCTGGAGTCCCGAAAGTCCGTGTGTGCACTCCTGTCATGCTTACGTGCCCGTGTGCGAAGTTTGGTAACTTTAGCGGCTTCCTCTGGTTATGGCTGTCATTGACACCCATTGCTTTGGGCTGGTGGCCTCGTGCCGGCCAGGGTTGGTCAGGTACCCATGACGACACATTTTGAAAGTTGGCGCTAGAGTCCCGAAAGTCCGTTTGTGGACTCCTGGCATGCCTTTGCGACCGTTTTAGAAGTTTGGTGGCTTTAGCGGCTTCCTCTGTTCATGGCTGTCATTGATACCCATTCCTTTGGGCTGGTGGCCTCGTGCCGGCCAGGGTTGATCAGGTACCCATGATGACACATTTTGAAAGTTGGCGCTAGAGTCCCGAAAGTCCGTTTGTGCACTCCTGGCATGCCTTCATGACATTGTGCCAAGATTGGTGGCTTTAGCGGCTTCCTCTGTTTATGGCTGTCATTGACACCCATTGCTTTGGGCTGGCGGCCTCGGGCCGGCCAGGTTGGTCAGGTAACCATGACGACACATTTTGAAAGTTGGCGCTGGAGTCCCGAAAGTCCGTGTTTGCACTCCTGGCATGCCTTCACGCCCGTGTGCGAAGTTTGGTGGCTTTAGCGGCTTCCTCTGTTCATGGCTGTCATTGATACCCATTGCTTTGGGCTGGTGGCCTCGTGCCGGCCAGGGTTGGTCAGGTACCCATGACGACACATTTTGAAAGTTGGCGCTGGAGTCCCGAAAGTCCGTGTGTGCACTCCTGTCATGCTTACGTGCCCGTGTGCGAAGTTTGGTAACTTTAGCGGCTTCCTCTGGTTATGGCTGTCATTGACACCCATTGCTTTGGGCTGGTGGCCTCGTGCCGGCCAGGGTTGGTCAGGTACCCATGACGACACATTTTGAAAGTAGGCGCTGGAGTCCCGAAAGTCCGTGTGTGGACTCCTGGCATGCCGTTGAGCCCGTTTTCGAAGTTTGGTGGCTTTAGCGGCTTCCTCTGTTTATGGCTGTCATTGATACCCATTGCTTTGGGCTGGGGGCCTCGGGCCGGCCAGGTACCCATGACGACACATTTTGAAAGTTGGCGCTAGAGTCCCGAAAGTCCGTTTGTGGACTCCTGGCATGCCTTTGCGACCGTTTTAGAAGTTTGGTGGCTTTAGCGGCTTCCTCTGTTCATGGCTGTCATTGATACCCATTCCTTTGGGCTGGTGGCCTCGTGCCGGCCAGGGTTGATCAGGTACCCATGACGACACATTTTGAAAGTTGCCGCTAGAGTCCTGAAAGTCCGTTTGTGCACTCCTGGCATGCCTTCATGACATTGTGCCAAGTTTGGTGGCTTTCGCGGCTTCCTCTGTTTATGGCTGTCATTGACACCCATTGCTTTGGGCTGGCGGCCTCGGGCCGGCCAGGTTGGTCAGGTAACCATGACGACACATTTTGAAAGTTGGCGCTGGAGTCCCGAAAGTCCGTGTTTGCACTCCTGGCATGCCTTCACGCCCATGTGCGAAGTTTGGTGGCTTTAGCGGCTTCCTCTGTTTATGGCTGTCATTGATACCCATTGCTTTGGGCTGGTGGCCTCGGGCCGGCCAGGGTTGGTCAGGTACCCATGACGACACATTTTGAAAGTTGGCGCTAGAGTCCCGAAAGTCCGTTTGTGCAGTCCTGGCATGCCTTCGCGCCCGTTTTCGAAGTTTGGTGGCTTTAGCGGCTTCCTTTGTTCATGGCTGTCATTGATACCCATTGCTTTGGGCTGGGGGCCTCGGGCCGGCCAGGTACCCATGACGACACATTTTGAAAGTTGCCGCTAGAGTCCTGAAAGTCCGTTTGTGCACTCCTGGCATGCCTTCATGACATTGTGCCAAGTTTGGTGGCTTTCGCGGCTTCCTCTGTTTATGGCTGTCATTGACACCCATTGCTTTGGGCTGGCGGCCTCGGGCCGGCCAGGTTGGTCAGGTAACCATGACGACACATTTTGAAAGTTGGCGCTGGAGTCCCGAAAGTCCGTGTTTGCACTCCTGGCATGCCTTCACGCCCATGTGCGAAGTTTGGTGGCTTTAGCGGCTTCCTCTGTTTATGGCTGTCATTGATACCCATTGCTTTGGGCTGGTGGCCTCGGGCCGGCCAGGGTTGGTCAGGTACCCATGACGACACATTTTGAAAGTTGGCGCTAGAGTCCCGAAAGTCCGTTTGTGCAGTCCTGGCATGCCTTCGCGCCCGTTTTCGAAGTTTGGTGGCTTTAGCGGCTTCCTTTGTTCATGGCTGTCATTGATACCCATTGCTTTGGGCTGGGGGCCTCGGGCCGGCCAGGTACCCATGACGACACATTTTGAAAGTTGGCGCTAGAGTCCCGAAAGTCCGTTTGTGCACTCCTGGCATGCCTTCGTGCCCGTTTTCGAAGTTTGGTGGCTTTAGCGGCTTCCTCTGTTTATGGCTGTCATTGACACTCATTGCTTTGGGCTGGCGGCCTCGGGCCGGCCAGGTTGGTCAGGTACCCATGACGACACATTTTGAAAGTAGGCGCTGGAGTCCCGAAAGTCCGTGTTTGGACTCCTGGCATGCCGTTGCGCCCGTTTTCGAAGTTTGGTGTCTTTAGCGGCTTCCTCTGTTTATGGCTGTCATTGATACCCATTGCTTTGGGCTGGGGGCCTCGGGCCGGCCAGGTACCCATGACGACACATTTTGAAAGTTGGCGCTGGAGTCCCGAAAGTCCGTTTGTGGACTCCTGGCATGCCTTTGCGACCGTTTTAGAAGTTTGGTGGCTTTAGCGGCTTCCTCTGTTCATGGCTGTCATTGATAGCCATTCCTTTGGGCTGGTGGCCTCGTGCCGGCCAGGGTTGATCAGGTACCCATGACGACACATTTTGAAAGTTGGCGCTAGAGTCCCGAAAGTCCGTTTGTGCACTCCTGGCATGCCTTCATGACATTGTGCCAAGTTTGGTGGCTTTAGCGGCTTCGTCTGTTTATGGCTGTCATTGACACCCATTGCTTTGGGCTGGCGGCCTCGGGCCGGCCAGGTTGGTCAGGTAACCATGACGACACATTTTGAAAGTTGGCGCTGGAGTCCCGAAAGTCCGTGTTTGCACTCCTGGCATGCCTTCGCGCCCGTGTGCGAAGTTTGGTGGCTTTAGCGGCTTCGTCTGGTTATGGCTGTCATTGATACCCATTGCTTTGGGCTGGCGGCCTCGGGCCGGCCAGGTTGGTCAGGTAACCATGACGACACATTTTGAAAGTTGGCGCTAGAGTCCCGAAAGTCCGTTTGTGCACTCCTGGCATGCCTTCGCGCCCGTTTTCGAAGTTTGGTGGCTTTAGCGGCTTCCTCTGTTCATGGCTGTCATTGACACCCATTGCTTTGGGCTGGCGGCCTCGGGCCGGCCAGGTTGGTCAGGTAACCATGACGACACATTTTGAAAGTTGGCGCTAGAGTCCCGAAAGTCCGTTTGTGCACTCCTGGCATGCCTTCGCGCCCGTTTTCGAAGTTCGGTGGCTTTAGCGGCTTCCTCTGTTCATGGCTGTCATTGACACCCATTGCTTTGGGCTGGCGGCCTCGGGCCGGCCAGGTTGGTCAGGTACCCATGACGACACATTTTGAAAGTCGGCGCTGGAGTCCCGAAAGTCCGTGTTTGCACTCCTGGCATGCCTTCACGCCCGTGTGCGAAGTTTGGTGGCTTTAGCGGCTTCCTCTGTTTATGGCTGTCATTGATACCCATTGCTTTGGGCTGGCGGCCTCGGGCCGGCCAGGTTGGTCAGGTAACCATGACGACACATTTTGAAAGTTGGCGCTGGAGTCCCGAAAGTCCGTGTGTGGACTCCTGGCATGCCGTTGCGCCCGTTTTCGAAGTTTGGTGGCTTTAGCGGCTTCCTCTGTTTATGGCTGTCATTGATACCCATTGCTTTGGGTTGGGGGCCTCGGGCCGGCCAGGTACCCATAACGACACATTTTGAAAGTTGGCGCTGGAGTCCCGAAAGTCCGTGTGTGCACTCCTGTCATGCTTACGTGCCCGTGTGCGAAGTTTGGTAACTTTAGCGGCTTCCTCTGGTTATGGCTGTCATTGACACCCATTGCTTTGGGCTGGTGGCCTCGTGCCGGCCAGGGTTGGTCAGGTACCCATGACGACACATTTTGAAAGTTGGCGCTAGAGTCCCGAAAGTCTGTTTGTGCACTCCTGGCATGCCTTCATGACATTGTGCCAAGTTTGGTGGCTTTAGCGGCTTCCTCTGTTTATGGCTGTCATTGACACCCATTGCTTTGGGCTGGCGGCCTATTGGCGCTAGAGTCGCTGGAGTCCCGAAAGTCCGAAAGTCCCGAAAGTCCCGAAAGTCCGTGTGTGGACTCCTGGCATGCCGTTGCGCCCGTTTTCGAAGTTTGGTGGCTTTAGCGGCTTCCTCTGTTTATGGCTGTCATTGATACCCATTGCTTTGGGTTGGGGGCCTCGGGCCGGCCAGGTACCCATAACGACACATTTTGAAAGTTGGCGCTGGAGTCCCGAAAGTCCGTGTGTGCACTCCTGTCATGCTTACGTGCCCGTGTGCGAAGTTTGGTAACTTTAGCGGCTTCCTCTGGTTATGGCTGTCATTGACACCCATTGCTTTGGGCTGGTGGCCTCGTGCCGGCCAGGGTTGGTCAGGTACCCATGACGACACATTTTGAAAGTAGGCGCTGGAGTCCCGAAAGTCCGTGTGTGGACTCCTGGCATGCCGTTGAGCCCGTTTTCGAAGTTTGGTGGCTTTAGCGGCTTCCTCTGTTTATGGCTGTCATTGATACCCATTGCTTTGGGCTGGGGGCCTCGGGCCGGCCAGGTACCCATGACGACACATTTTGACAGTTGGCGCTAGAGTCCCGAAAGTCCGTTTGTGGACTCCTGGCATGCCTTTGCGACCGTTTTAGAAGTTTGGTGGCTTTAGCGGCTTCCTCTGTTCATGGCTGTCATTGATACCCATTCCTTTGGGCTGGTGGCCTCGTGCCGGCCAGGGTTGATCAGGTACCCATGACGACACATTTTGAAAGTTGGCGCTAGAGTCCCGAAAGTCCGTTTGTGCACTCCTGGCATGCCTTCATGACATTGTGCCAAGTTTGGTGGCTTTAGCAGCTTCGTCTGTTTATGGCTGTCATTGATACCCATTGCTTTGGGCTGGTGGCCTCGTGCCGGCCAGGGTTGGTCAGGTACCCATGACGACACATTTTGAAAGTTGGCACTGGAGTCCCGAAAGTCCGTGTTTGCACTCCTGGCATGCCTTCGCGCCCGTGTGCGAAGTTTGGTGGCTTTAGCGGCTTCCTCTGTTCATGGCTGTCATTGACACCCATTGCTTTGGGCTGGCGGCCTCGGGCCGGCCAGGTTGGTCAGGTACCCATGACGACACATTTTGAAAGTAGGCGCTGGAGTCCCGAAAGTCCGTGTGTGGACTCCTGGCATGCCGTTGCGCCCGTTTTCGAAGTTTGGTGGCTTTAGCGGCTTCCTCTGTTTATGGCTGTCATTGATACCCATTGCTTTGGGTTGGGGGCCTCGGGCCGGCCAGGTACCCATAACGACACATTTTGAAAGTTGGCGCTGGAGTCCCGAAAGTCCGTGTGTGCACTCCTGTCATGCTTACGTGCCCGTGTGCGAAGTTTGGTAACTTTAGCGGCTTCCTCTGGTTATGGCTGTCATTGACACCCATTGCTTTGGGCTGGTGGCCTCGTGCCGGCCAGGGTTGGTCAGGTACCCATGACGACACATTTTGAAAGTTGGCGCTAGAGTCCCGAAAGTCCGTTTGTGGACTCCTGGCATGCCTTTGCGACCGTTTTAGAAGTTTGGTGGCTTTAGCGGCTTCCTCTGTTCATGGCTGTCATTGATACCCATTCCTTTGGGCTGGTGGCCTCGTGCCGGCCAGGGTTGATCAGGTACCCATGATGACACATTTTGAAAGTTGGCGCTAGAGTCCCGAAAGTCCGTTTGTGCACTCCTGGCATGCCTTCATGACATTGTGCCAAGATTGGTGGCTTTAGCGGCTTCCTCTGTTTATGGCTGTCATTGACACCCATTGCTTTGGGCTGGCGGCCTCGGGCCGGCCAGGTTGGTCAGGTAACCATGACGACACATTTTGAAAGTTGGCGCTGGAGTCCCGAAAGTCCGTGTTTGCACTCCTGGCATGCCTTCACGCCCGTGTGCGAAGTTTGGTGGCTTTAGCGGCTTCCTCTGTTCATGGCTGTCATTGATACCCATTGCTTTGGGCTGGTGGCCTCGTGCCGGCCAGGGTTGGTCAGGTACCCATGACGACACATTTTGAAAGTTGGCGCTGGAGTCCCGAAAGTCCGTGTGTGCACTCCTGTCATGCTTACGTGCCCGTGTGCGAAGTTTGGTAACTTTAGCGGCTTCCTCTGGTTATGGCTGTCATTGACACCCATTGCTTTGGGCTGGTGGCCTCGTGCCGGCCAGGGTTGGTCAGGTACCCATGACGACACATTTTGAAAGTAGGCGCTGGAGTCCCGAAAGTCCGTGTGTGGACTCCTGGCATGCCGTTGAGCCCGTTTTCGAAGTTTGGTGGCTTTAGCGGCTTCCTCTGTTTATGGCTGTCATTGATACCCATTGCTTTGGGCTGGGGGCCTCGGGCCGGCCAGGTACCCATGACGACACATTTTGAAAGTTGGCGCTAGAGTCCCGAAAGTCCGTTTGTGGACTCCTGGCATGCCTTTGCGACCGTTTTAGAAGTTTGGTGGCTTTAGCGGCTTCCTCTGTTCATGGCTGTCATTGATACCCATTCCTTTGGGCTGGTGGCCTCGTGCCGGCCAGGGTTGATCAGGTACCCATGACGACACATTTTGAAAGTTGCCGCTAGAGTCCTGAAAGTCCGTTTGTGCACTCCTGGCATGCCTTCATGACATTGTGCCAAGTTTGGTGGCTTTCGCGGCTTCCTCTGTTTATGGCTGTCATTGACACCCATTGCTTTGGGCTGGCGGCCTCGGGCCGGCCAGGTTGGTCAGGTAACCATGACGACACATTTTGAAAGTTGGCGCTGGAGTCCCGAAAGTCCGTGTTTGCACTCCTGGCATGCCTTCACGCCCATGTGCGAAGTTTGGTGGCTTTAGCGGCTTCCTCTGTTTATGGCTGTCATTGATACCCATTGCTTTGGGCTGGTGGCCTCGGGCCGGCCAGGGTTGGTCAGGTACCCATGACGACACATTTTGAAAGTTGGCGCTAGAGTCCCGAAAGTCCGTTTGTGCAGTCCTGGCATGCCTTCGCGCCCGTTTTCGAAGTTTGGTGGCTTTAGCGGCTTCCTTTGTTCATGGCTGTCATTGATACCCATTGCTTTGGGCTGGGGGCCTCGGGCCGGCCAGGTACCCATGACGACACATTTTGAAAGTTGGCGCTAGAGTCCCGAAAGTCCGTTTGTGCACTCCTGGCATGCCTTCGTGCCCGTTTTCGAAGTTTGGTGGCTTTAGCGGCTTCCTCTGTTTATGGCTGTCATTGACACTCATTGCTTTGGGCTGGCGGCCTCGGGCCGGCCAGGTTGGTCAGGTACCCATGACGACACATTTTGAAAGTAGGCGCTGGAGTCCCGAAAGTCCGTGTTTGGACTCCTGGCATGCCGTTGCGCCCGTTTTCGAAGTTTGATGTCTTTAGCGGCTTCCTCTGTTTATGGCTGTCATTGATACCCATTGCTTTGGGCTGGGGGCCTCGGGCCGGCCAGGTACCCATGACGACACATTTTGAAAGTTGGCGCTGGAGTCCCGAAAGTCCGTTTGTGGACTCCTGGCATGCCTTTGCGACCGTTTTAGAAGTTTGGTGGCTTTAGCGGCTTCCTCTGTTCATGGCTGTCATTGATAGCCATTCCTTTGGGCTGGTGGCCTCGTGCCGGCCAGGGTTGATCAGGTACCCATGACGACACATTTTGAAAGTTGGCGCTAGAGTCCCGAAAGTCCGTTTGTGCACTCCTGGCATGCCTTCATGACATTGTGCCAAGTTTGGTGGCTTTAGCGGCTTCGTCTGTTTATGGCTGTCATTGACACCCATTGCTTTGGGCTGGCGGCCTCGGGCCGGCCAGGTTGGTCAGGTAACCATGACGACACATTTTGAAAGTTGGCGCTGGAGTCCCGAAAGTCCGTGTTTGCACTCCTGGCATGCCTTCGCGCCCGTGTGCGAAGTTTGGTGGCTTTAGCGGCTTCGTCTGGTTATGGCTGTCATTGATACCCATTGCTTTGGGCTGGCGGCCTCGGGCCGGCCAGGTTGGTCAGGTAACCATGACGACACATTTTGAAAGTTGGCGCTAGAGTCCCGAAAGTCCGTTTGTGCACTCCTGGCATGCCTTCGCGCCCGTTTTCGAAGTTTGGTGGCTTTAGCGGCTTCCTCTGTTCATGGCTGTCATTGACACCCATTGCTTTGGGCTGGCGGCCTCGGGCCGGCCAGGTTGGTCAGGTAACCATGACGACACATTTTGAAAGTTGGCGCTAGAGTCCCGAAAGTCCGTTTGTGCACTCCTGGCATGCCTTCGCGCCCGTTTTCGAAGTTCGGTGGCTTTAGCGGCTTCCTCTGTTCATGGCTGTCATTGACACCCATTGCTTTGGGCTGGCGGCCTCGGGCCGGCCAGGTTGGTCAGGTACCCATGACGACACATTTTGAAAGTAGGCGCTGGAGTCCCGAAAGTCCGTGTGTGGACTCCTGGCATGCCGTTGCGCCCGTTTTCGAAGTTTGGTGTCTTTAGCGGCTTCCTCTGTTTATGGCTGTCATTGATACCCATTGCTTTGGGCTGGGGGCTTCGGGCCGGCCAGGTACCCATAACGACACATTTTGAAAGTTGGCGCTGGAGTCCCGAAAGTCTGTGTGTGCACTCCTGTCATGCCTACGTGCCCGTGTGCGAAGTTTGGTAACTTTAGCGGCTTCCTCTGGTTATGGCTGTCATTGACACCCATTGTTTTGGGCTGGGGGCCCTAGGGCCGGCCAGGTACCCATGACGACACATTTTGAAAGTTGGCGCTAGAGTCCCGAAAGTCCGTTTGTGCACTCCTGGCATGCCTTCATGACATTGTGCCAAGTTTGGTGGCTTTAGCGGCTTCGTCTGTTTATGGCTGTCATTGATACCCATTCCTTTGGGCTGGTGGCCTCGTGCCGGCCAGGGTTGATCAGGTACCCATGACGACACATTTTGAAAGTTGGCGCTAGAGTCCCGAAAGTCCGTTTGTGCACTCCTGGCATGCCTTCATGACATTGTGCCAAGTTTGGTGGCTTTAGCGGCTTCCTCTGTTTATGGCTGTCATTGACACCCATTGCTTTGGGCTGGCGGCCTCGGGCCGGCCAGGTTGGTCAGGTAACCATGACGACACATTTTGAAAGTTGGCGCTGGAGTCCCGAAAGTCCGTGTTTGCACTCCTGGCATGCCTTCGCGCCCGTGTGCGAAGTTTGGTGGCTTTAGCGGCTTCCTCTGTTTATGGCTGTCATTGATACCCATTGCTTTGGGCTGGCGGCCTCGGGCCGGCCAGGTTGGTCAGGTAACCATGACGACACATTTTGAAAGTTGGCGCTAGAGTCCCGAAAGTCCGTTTGTGCACTCCTGGCATGCCTTCGCGCCCGTTTTCGAAGTTTGGTGGCTTTAGCGGCTTCCTCTGTTCATGGCTGTCATTGATAGCCATTCCTTTGGGCTGGTGGCCTCGTGCCGGCCAGGGTTGATCAGGTACCCATGACGACACATTTTGAAAGTTGGCGCTAGAGTCCCGAAAGTCCGTTTGTGCACTCCTGGCATGCCTTCGTGCCCGTTTTCGAAGTTTGGTGGCTTTAGCGGCTTCCTCTGTTTATGGCTGTCATTGACACTCATTGCTTTGGGCTGGCGGCCTCGGGCCGGCCAGGTTGGTCAGGTACCCATGACGACACATTTTGAAAGTAGGCGCTGGAGTCCCGAAAGTCCGTGTTTGGACTCCTGGCATGCCGTTGCGCCCGTTTTCGAAGTTTGGTGTCTTTAGCGGCTTCCTCTGTTTATGGCTGTCATTGATACCCATTGCTTTGGGCTGGGGGCCTCGGGCCGGCCAGGTACCCATGACGACACATTTTGAAAGTTGGCGCTGGAGTCCCGAAAGTCCGTTTGTGGACTCCTGGCATGCCTTTGCGACCGTTTTAGAAGTTTGGTGGCTTTAGCGGCTTCCTCTGTTCATGGCTGTCATTGATAGCCATTCCTTTGGGCTGGTGGCCTCGTGCCGGCCAGGGTTGATCAGGTACCCATGACGACACATTTTGAAAGTTGGCGCTAGAGTCCCGAAAGTCCGTTTGTGCACTTCTGGCATGCCTTCGCGCCCGTTTTCAAAGTTTGGTGGCTTTAGCGGCTTCCTCTGTTTATGGCTGTCATTGACACCCATTGCTTTGGGCTGGCGGCCTCGGGCCGGCCAGGTTGGTCAGGTAACCATGACGACACATTTTGAAAGTTGGCGCTGGAGTCCCGAAAGTCCGTGTTTGCACTCCTGGCATGCCTTTGCGCCCGTGTGCGAAGTTTGGTGGCTTTAGCGGCTTCGTCTGGTTATGGCTGTCATTGACACCCATTGCTTTGGGCTGGGGGCCCTAGGGCCGGCCAGGTACCCATGACGACACATTTTGAAAGTTGGCGCTAGAGTCCCGAAAGTCCGTTTGTGCACTCCTGGCATGCCTTCATGACATTGTGCCAAGTTTGGTGGCTTTAGCGGCTTCGTCTGTTTATGGCTGTCATTGACACCCATTGCTTTGGGCTGGCGGCCTCGGGCCGGCCAGGTTGGTCAGGTAACCATGACGACACATTTTGAAAGTTGGCGCTGGAGTCCCGAAAGTCCGTGTTTGCACTCCTGGCATGCCTTCGCGCCCGTGTGCGAAGTTTGGTGGCTTTAGCGGCTTCGTCTGGTTATGGCTGTCATTGATACCCATTGCTTTGGGCTGGCGGCCTCGGGCCGGCCAGGTTGGTCAGGTAACCATGACGACACATTTTGAAAGTTGGCGCTAGAGTCCCGAAAGTCCGTTTGTGCACTCCTGGCATGCCTTCGCGCCCGTTTTCGAAGTTTGGTGGCTTTAGCGGCTTCCTCTGTTCATGGCTGTCATTGACACCCATTGCTTTGGGCTGGCGGCCTCGGGCCGGCCAGGTTGGTCAGGTAACCATGACGACACATTTTGAAAGTTGGCGCTAGAGTCCCGAAAGTCCGTTTGTGCACTCCTGGCATGCCTTCGCGCCCGTTTTCGAAGTTCGGTGGCTTTAGCGGCTTCCTCTGTTCATGGCTGTCATTGACACCCATTGCTTTGGGCTGGCGGCCTCGGGCCGGCCAGGTTGGTCAGGTACCCATGACGACACATTTTGAAAGTAGGCGCTGGAGTCCCGAAAGTCCGTGTGTGGACTCCTGGCATGCCGTTGCGCCCGTTTTCGAAGTTTGGTGTCTTTAGCGGCTTCCTCTGTTTATGGCTGTCATTGATACCCATTGCTTTGGGCTGGGGGCTTCGGGCCGGCCAGGTACCCATAACGACACATTTTGAAAGTTGGCGCTGGAGTCCCGAAAGTCTGTGTGTGCACTCCTGTCATGCCTACGTGCCCGTGTGCGAAGTTTGGTAACTTTAGCGGCTTCCTCTGGTTATGGCTGTCATTGACACCCATTGCTTTGGGCTGGGGGCCCTAGGGCCGGCCAGGTACCCATGACGACACATTTTGAAAGTTGGCGCTAGAGTCCCGAAAGTCCGTTTGTGCACTCCTGGCATGCCTTCATGACATTGTGCCAAGTTTGGTGGCTTTAGCGGCTTCGTCTGTTTATGGCTGTCATTGATACCCATTCCTTTGGGCTGGTGGCCTCGTGCCGGCCAGGGTTGATCAGGTACCCATGACGACACATTTTGAAAGTTGGCGCTAGAGTCCCGAAAGTCCGTTTGTGCACTCCTGGCATGCCTTCATGACATTGTGCCAAGTTTGGTGGCTTTAGCGGCTTCCTCTGTTTATGGCTGTCATTGACACCCATTGCTTTGGGCTGGCGGCCTCGGGCCGGCCAGGTTGGTCAGGTAACCATGACGACACATTTTGAAAGTTGGCGCTGGAGTCCCGAAAGTCCGTGTTTGCACTCCTGGCATGCCTTCGCGCCCGTGTGCGAAGTTTGGTGGCTTTAGCGGCTTCCTCTGTTTATGGCTGTCATTGATACCCATTGCTTTGGGCTGGCGGCCTCGGGCCGGCCAGGTTGGTCAGGTAACCATGACGACACATTTTGAAAGTTGGCGCTAGAGTCCCGAAAGTCCGTTTGTGCACTCCTGGCATGCCTTCGCGCCCGTTTTCGAAGTTTGGTGGCTTTAGCGGCTTCCTCTGTTCATGGCTGTCATTGACACCCATTGCTTTGGGCTGGTGGCCTCGGGCCGGCCAGGTTGGTCAGGTACCCATGACGACACATTTTGAAAGTAGGCGCTGGAGTCCCGAAAGTCCGTGTGTGGACTCCTGGCATGCCGTTGCGCCCGTTTTCGAAGTTTGGTGGCTTTAGCGGCTTCCTCTGTTTATGGCTGTCATTGATACCCATTGCTTTGGGCTGGGGGCTTCGGGCCGGCCAGGTACCCATAACGACACATTTTGAAAGTTGGCGCTGGAGTCCCGAAAGTCCGTGTGTGCACTCCTGTCATGCCTACGTGCCCGTGTGCGAAGTTTGGTAACTTTAGCGGCTTCCTCTGGTTATGGCTGTCATTGACACCCATTGCTTTGGGCTGGGGGCCCTAGGGCCGGCCAGGTACCCATGACGACACATTTTGAAAGTTGGCGCTAGAGTCCCGAAAGTCCGTTTGTGCACTCCTGGCATGCCTTCATGACATTGTGCCAAGTTTGGTGGCTTTAGTGGCTTCGTCTGTTTATGGCTGTCATTGATACCCATTGCTTTGGGCTGGTGGCCTCGTGCCGGCCAGGGTTGGTCAGGTACCCATGACGACACATTTTGAAAGTTGGCGCTAGAGTCCCGAAAGTCCGTTTGTGCACTCCTGGCATGCCTTCGCGCCCGTTTTCGAAGTTTGGTGGCTTTAGCGGCTTCCTCTGTTTATGGCTGTCATTGACACCCATTGCTTTGGGCTGGCGGCCTCGGGCCGGCCAGGTTGGTCAGGTACCCATGATGACACATTTTGAAAGTAGGCGCTGGAGTCCCGAAAGTCCGTGTGTGGACTCCTGGCATGCCGTTGCGCCCGTTTTCGAAGTTGGTGGCTTTAGCGGCTTCCTCTGTTTATGGCTGTCATTGATACCCATTGCTTTGGGCTGGGGGCCTCGGGCCGGCCAGGTACCAATGACGACACATTTTGAAAGTTGGCGCTAGAGTCCCGAAAGTCCGTTTGTGGACTCCTGGCATGCCTTTGCGACCGTTTTAGAAGTTTGGTGGCTTTAGCGGCTTCCTCTGTTCATGGCTGTCATTGATACCCATTCCTTTGGGCTGGTGGCCTCGTGCCGGCCAGGGTTGATCAGGTACCCATGACGACACATTTTGAAAGTTGGCGCTAGAGTCCCGAAAGTCCGTTTGTGCACTCCTGGCATGCCTTCATGACATTGTGCCAAGTTTGGTGGCTTTAGCGGCTTCGTCTGTTTATGGCTGTCATTGATACCCATTGCTTTGGGCTGGTGGCCTCGTGCCGGCCAGGGTTGGTCAGGTACCCATGACGACACATTTTGAAAGTTGGCGCTAGAGTCCCGAAAGTCCGTTTGTGCACTCCTGGCATGCCTTCGCGCCCGTTTTCGAAGTTTGGTGGCTTTAGCGGCTTCCTCTGTTTATGGCTGTCATTGACACCCATTGCTTTGGGCTGGCGGCCTCGGGCCGGCCAGGTTGGTCAGGTACCCATGACGACACATTTTGAAAGTCGGCGCTGGAGTCCCGAAAGTCCGTGTTTGCACTCCTGGCATGCCTTCACGCCCGTGTGCGAAGTTTGGTGGCTTTAGCGGCTTCCTCTGTTTATGGCTGTCATTGATACCCATTGCTTTGGGCTGGCGGCCTCGGGCCGGCCAGGTTGGTCAGGTAACCATGACGACACATTTTGAAAGTAGGCGCTGGAGTCCCGAAAGTCCGTGTGTGGACTCCTGGCATGCCGTTGCGCCCGTTTTCGAAGTTTGGTGGCTTTAGCGGCTTCCTCTGTTTATGGCTGTCATTGATACCCATTGCTTTGGGTTGGGGGCCTCGGGCCGGCCAGGTACCCATAACGACACATTTTGAAAGTTGGCGCTGGAGTCCCGAAAGTCCGTGTGTGCACTCCTGTCATGCTTACGTGCCCGTGTGCGAAGTTTGGTAACTTTAGCGGCTTCCTCTGGTTATGGCTGTCATTGACACCCATTGCTTTGGGCTGGTGGCCTCGTGCCGGCCAGGGTTGGTCAGGTACCCATGACGACACATTTTGAAAGTTGGCGCTAGAGTCCCGAAAGTCCGTTTGTGCACTCCTGGCATGCCTTCATGACATTGTGCCAAGTTTGGTGGCTTTAGCGGCTTCCTCTGTTTATGGCTGTCATTGACACCCATTGCTTTGGGCTGGCGGCCTATTGGCGCTAGAGTCGCTGGAGTCCCGAAAGTCCGAAAGTCCCGAAAGTCCCGAAAGTCCGTGTGTGGACTCCTGGCATGCCGTTGCGCCCGTTTTCGAAGTTTGGTGGCTTTAGCGGCTTCCTCTGTTTATGGCTGTCATTGATACCCATTGCTTTGGGTTGGGGGCCTCGGGCCGGCCAGGTACCCATAACGACACATTTTGAAAGTTGGCGCTGGAGTCCCGAAAGTCCGTGTGTGCACTCCTGTCATGCTTACGTGCCCGTGTGCGAAGTTTGGTAACTTTAGCGGCTTCCTCTGGTTATGGCTGTCATTGACACCCATTGCTTTGGGCTGGTGGCCTCGTGCCGGCCAGGGTTGGTCAGGTACCCATGACGACACATTTTGAAAGTAGGCGCTGGAGTCCCGAAAGTCCGTGTGTGGACTCCTGGCATGCCGTTGAGCCCGTTTTCGAAGTTTGGTGGCTTTAGCGGCTTCCTCTGTTTATGGCTGTCATTGATACCCATTGCTTTGGGCTGGGGGCCTCGGGCCGGCCAGGTACCCATGACGACACATTTTGACAGTTGGCGCTAGAGTCCCGAAAGTCCGTTTGTGGACTCCTGGCATGCCTTTGCGACCGTTTTAGAAGTTTGGTGGCTTTAGCGGCTTCCTCTGTTCATGGCTGTCATTGATACCCATTCCTTTGGGCTGGTGGCCTCGTGCCGGCCAGGGTTGATCAGGTACCCATGACGACACATTTTGAAAGTTGGCGCTAGAGTCCCGAAAGTCCGTTTGTGCACTCCTGGCATGCCTTCATGACATTGTGCCAAGTTTGGTGGCTTTAGCAGCTTCGTCTGTTTATGGCTGTCATTGATACCCATTGCTTTGGGCTGGTGGCCTCGTGCCGGCCAGGGTTGGTCAGGTACCCATGACGACACATTTTGAAAGTTGGCACTGGAGTCCCGAAAGTCCGTGTTTGCACTCCTGGCATGCCTTCGCGCCCGTGTGCGAAGTTTGGTGGCTTTAGCGGCTTCCTCTGTTCATGGCTGTCATTGACACCCATTGCTTTGGGCTGGCGGCCTCGGGCCGGCCAGGTTGGTCAGGTACCCATGACGACACATTTTGAAAGTAGGCGCTGGAGTCCCGAAAGTCCGTGTGTGGACTCCTGGCATGCCGTTGCGCCCGTTTTCGAAGTTTGGTGGCTTTAGCGGCTTCCTCTGTTTATGGCTGTCATTGATACCCATTGCTTTGGGTTGGGGGCCTCGGGCCGGCCAGGTACCCATAACGACACATTTTGAAAGTTGGCGCTGGAGTCCCGAAAGTCCGTGTGTGCACTCCTGTCATGCTTACGTGCCCGTGTGCGAAGTTTGGTAACTTTAGCGGCTTCCTCTGGTTATGGCTGTCATTGACACCCATTGCTTTGGGCTGGTGGCCTCGTGCCGGCCAGGGTTGGTCAGGTACCCATGACGACACATTTTGAAAGTTGGCGCTAGAGTCCCGAAAGTCCGTTTGTGGACTCCTGGCATGCCTTTGCGACCGTTTTAGAAGTTTGGTGGCTTTAGCGGCTTCCTCTGTTCATGGCTGTCATTGATACCCATTCCTTTGGGCTGGTGGCCTCGTGCCGGCCAGGGTTGATCAGGTACCCATGATGACACATTTTGAAAGTTGGCGCTAGAGTCCCGAAAGTCCGTTTGTGCACTCCTGGCATGCCTTCATGACATTGTGCCAAGATTGGTGGCTTTAGCGGCTTCCTCTGTTTATGGCTGTCATTGACACCCATTGCTTTGGGTTGGGGGCCTCGGGCCGGCCAGGTACCCATAACGACACATTTTGAAAGTTGGCGCTGGAGTCCCGAAAGTCCGTGTGTGCACTCCTGTCATGCTTACGTGCCCGTGTGCGAAGTTTGGTAACTTTAGCGGCTTCCTCTGGTTATGGCTGTCATTGACACCCATTGCTTTGGGCTGGTGGCCTCGTGCCGGCCAGGGTTGGTCAGGTACCCATGACGACACATTTTGAAAGTTGGCGCTAGAGTCCTGAAAGTCCGTTTGTGGACTCCTGGCATGCCTTTGCGACCGTTTTAGAAGTTTGGTGGCTTTAGCGGCTTCCTCTGTTCATGGCTGTCATTGATACCCATTCCTTTGGGCTGGTGGCCTCGTGCCGGCCAGGGTTGATCAGGTACCCATGATGACACATTTTGAAAGTTGGCGCTGGAGTCCCGAAAGTCCGTGTTTGCACTCCTGGCATGCCTTCACGCCCGTGTGCGAAGTTTGGTGGCTTTAGCGGCTTCCTCTGTTCATGGCTGTCATTGATACCCATTGCTTTGGGCTGGTGGCCTCGTGCCGGCCAGGGTTGGTCAGGTACCCATGACGACACATTTTGAAAGTTGGCGCTGGAGTCCCGAAAGTCCGTGTGTGCACTCCTGTCATGCTTACGTGCCCGTGTGCGAAGTTTGGTAACTTTAGCGGCTTCCTCTGGTTATGGCTGTCATTGACACCCATTGCTTTGGGCTGGTGGCCTCGTGCCGGCCAGGGTTGGTCAGGTACCCATGACGACACATTTTGAAAGTAGGCGCTGGAGTCCCGAAAGTCCGTGTGTGGACTCCTGGCATGCCGTTGAGCCCGTTTTCGAAGTTTGGTGGCTTTAGCGGCTTCCTCTGTTTATGGCTGTCATTGATACCCATTGCTTTGGGCTGGGGGCCTCGGGCCGGCCAGGTACCCATGACGACACATTTTGAAAGTTGGCGCTAGAGTCCCGAAAGTCCGTTTGTGGACTCCTGGCATGCCTTTGCGACCGTTTTAGAAGTTTGGTGGCTTTAGCGGCTTCCTCTGTTCATGGCTGTCATTGATACCCATTCCTTTGGGCTGGTGGCCTCGTGCCGGCCAGGGTTGATCAGGTACCCATGACGACACATTTTGAAAGTTGCCGCTAGAGTCCTGAAAGTCCGTTTGTGCACTCCTGGCATGCCTTCATGACATTGTGCCAAGTTTGGTGGCTTTCGCGGCTTCCTCTGTTTATGGCTGTCATTGACACCCATTGCTTTGGGCTGGCGGCCTCGGGCCGGCAAGGTTGGTCAGGTAACCATGACGACACATTTTGAAAGTTGGCGCTGGAGTCCCGAAAGTCCGTGTTTGCACTCCTGGCATGCCTTCACGCCCATGTGCGAAGTTTGGTGGCTTTAGCGGCTTCCTCTGTTTATGGCTGTCATTGATACCCATTGCTTTGGGCTGGTGGCCTCGGGCCGGCCAGGGTTGGTCAGGTACCCATGACGACACATTTTGAAAGTTGGCGCTAGAGTCCCGAAAGTCCGTTTGTGCAGTCCTGGCATGCCTTCGCGCCCGTTTTCGAAGTTTGGTGGCTTTAGCGGCTTCCTTTGTTCATGGCTGTCATTGATACCCATTGCTTTGGGCTGGGGGCCTCGGGCCGGCCAGGTACCCATGACGACACATTTTGAAAGTTGCCGCTAGAGTCCTGAAAGTCCGTTTGTGCACTCCTGGCATGCCTTCATGACATTGTGCCAAGTTTGGTGGCTTTCGCGGCTTCCTCTGTTTATGGCTGTCATTGACACCCATTGCTTTGGGCTGGCGGCCTCGGGCCGGCCAGGTTGGTCAGGTAACCATGACGACACATTTTGAAAGTTGGCGCTGGAGTCCCGAAAGTCCGTGTTTGCACTCCTGGCATGCCTTCACGCCCATGTGCGAAGTTTGGTGGCTTTAGCGGCTTCCTCTGTTTATGGCTGTCATTGATACCCATTGCTTTGGGCTGGTGGCCTCGGGCCGGCCAGGGTTGGTCAGGTACCCATGACGACACATTTTGAAAGTTGGCGCTAGAGTCCCGAAAGTCCGTTTGTGCAGTCCTGGCATGCCTTCGCGCCCGTTTTCGAAGTTTGGTGGCTTTAGCGGCTTCCTTTGTTCATGGCTGTCATTGATACCCATTGCTTTGGGCTGGGGGCCTCGGGCCGGCCAGGTACCCATGACGACACATTTTGAAAGTTGGCGCTAGAGTCCCGAAAGTCCGTTTGTGCACTCCTGGCATGCCTTCGTGCCCGTTTTCGAAGTTTGGTGGCTTTAGCGGCTTCCTCTGTTTATGGCTGTCATTGACACTCATTGCTTTGGGCTGGCGGCCTCGGGCCGGCCAGGTTGGTCAGGTACCCATGACGACACATTTTGAAAGTAGGCGCTGGAGTCCCGAAAGTCCGTGTTTGGACTCCTGGCATGCCGTTGCGCCCGTTTTCGAAGTTTGGTGTCTTTAGCGGCTTCCTCTGTTTATGGCTGTCATTGATACCCATTGCTTTGGGCTGGGGGCCTCGGGCCGGCCAGGTACCCATGACGACACATTTTGAAAGTTGGCGCTGGAGTCCCGAAAGTCCGTTTGTGGACTCCTGGCATGCCTTTGCGACCGTTTTCGAAGTTTGGTGGCTTTAGCGGCTTCCTCTGTTCATGGCTGTCATTGACACCCATTGCTTTGGGCTGGCGGCCTCGGGCCGGCCAGGTTGGTCAGGTAACCATGACGACACATTTTGAAAGTTGGCGCTAGAGTCCCGAAAGTCCGTTTGTGCACTCCTGGCATGCCTTCGCGCCCGTTTTCGAAGTTCGGTGGCTTTAGCGGCTTCCTCTGTTCATGGCTGTCACTGACACCCATTGCTTTGGGCTGGCGGCCTCGGGCCGGCCAGGTTGGTCAGGTACCCATGACGACACATTTTGAAAGTCGGCGCTGGAGTCCCGAAAGTCCGTGTTTGCACTCCTGGCATGCCTTCACGCCCGTGTGCGAAGTTTGGTGGCTTTAGCGGCTTCCTCTGTTTATGGCTGTCATTGATACCCATTGCTTTGGGCTGGCGGCCTCGGGCCGGCCAGGTTGGTCAGGTAACCATGACGACACATTTTGAAAGTTGGCGCTGGAGTCCCGAAAGTCCGTGTGTGGACTCCTGGCATGCCGTTGCGCCCGTTTTCGAAGTTTGGTGGCTTTAGCGGCTTCCTCTGTTTATGGCTGTCATTGATACCCATTGCTTTGGGTTGGGGGCCTCGGGCCGGCCAGGTACCCATAACGACACATTTTGAAAGTTGGCGCTGGAGTCCCGAAAGTCCGTGTGTGCACTCCTGTCATGCTTACGTGCCCGTGTGCGAAGTTTGGTAACTTTAGCGGCTTCCTCTGGTTATGGCTGTCATTGACACCCATTGCTTTGGGCTGGTGGCCTCGTGCCGGCCAGGGTTGGTCAGGTACCCATGACGACACATTTTGAAAGTTGGCGCTAGAGTCCCGAAAGTCTGTTTGTGCACTCCTGGCATGCCTTCATGACATTGTGCCAAGTTTGGTGGCTTTAGCGGCTTCCTCTGTTTATGGCTGTCATTGACACCCATTGCTTTGGGCTGGCGGCCTATTGGCGCTAGAGTCGCTGGAGTCCCGAAAGTCCGAAAGTCCCGAAAGTCCCGAAAGTCCGTGTGTGGACTCCTGGCATGCCGTTGCGCCCGTTTTCGAAGTTTGGTGGCTTTAGCGGCTTCCTCTGTTTATGGCTGTCATTGATACCCATTGCTTTGGGTTGGGGGCCTCGGGCCGGCCAGGTACCCATAACGACACATTTTGAAAGTTGGCGCTGGAGTCCCGAAAGTCCGTGTGTGCACTCCTGTCATGCTTACGTGCCCGTGTGCGAAGTTTGGTAACTTTAGCGGCTTCCTCTGGTTATGGCTGTCATTGACACCCATTGCTTTGGGCTGGTGGCCTCGTGCCGGCCAGGGTTGGTCAGGTACCCATGACGACACATTTTGAAAGTAGGCGCTGGAGTCCCGAAAGTCCGTGTGTGGACTCCTGGCATGCCGTTGAGCCCGTTTTCGAAGTTTGGTGGCTTTAGCGGCTTCCTCTGTTTATGGCTGTCATTGATACCCATTGCTTTGGGCTGGGGGCCTCGGGCCGGCCAGGTACCCATGACGACACATTTTGACAGTTGGCGCTAGAGTCCTGAAAGTCCGTTTGTGGACTCCTGGCATGCCTTTGCGACCGTTTTAGAAGTTTGGTGGCTTTAGCGGCTTCCTCTGTTCATGGCTGTCATTGATACCCATTCCTTTGGGCTGGTGGCCTCGTGCCGGCCAGGGTTGATCAGGTACCCATGACGACACATTTTGAAAGTTGGCGCTAGAGTCCCGAAAGTCCGTTTGTGCACTCCTGGCATGCCTTCATGACATTGTGCCAAGTTTGGTGGCTTTAGCAGCTTCGTCTGTTTATGGCTGTCATTGATACCCATTGCTTTGGGCTGGTGGCCTCGTGCCGGCCAGGGTTGGTCAGGTACCCATGACGACACATTTTGAAAGTTGGCACTGGAGTCCCGAAAGTCCGTGTTTGCACTCCTGGCATGCCTTCGCGCCCGTGTGCGAAGTTTGGTGGCTTTAGCGGCTTCCTCTGTTCATGGCTGTCATTGACACCCATTGCTTTGGGCTGGCGGCCTCGGGCCGGCCAGGTTGGTCAGGTACCCATGACGACACATTTTGAAAGTAGGCGCTGGAGTCCCGAAAGTCCGTGTGTGGACTCCTGGCATGCCGTTGCGCCCGTTTTCGAAGTTTGGTGGCTTTAGCGGCTTCCTCTGTTTATGGCTGTCATTGATACCCATTGCTTTGGGTTGGGGGCCTCGGGCCGGCCAGGTACCCATAACGACACATTTTGAAAGTTGGCGCTGGAGTCCCGAAAGTCCGTGTGTGCACTCCTGTCATGCTTACGTGCCCGTGTGCGAAGTTTGGTAACTTTAGCGGCTTCCTCTGGTTATGGCTGTCATTGACACCCATTGCTTTGGGCTGGTGGCCTCGTGCCGGCCAGGGTTGGTCAGGTACCCATGACGACACATTTTGAAAGTTGGCGCTAGAGTCCCGAAAGTCCGTTTGTGGACTCCTGGCATGCCTTTGCGACCGTTTTAGAAGTTTGGTGGCTTTAGCGGCTTCCTCTGTTCATGGCTGTCATTGATACCCATTCCTTTGGGCTGGTGGCCTCGTGCCGGCCAGGGTTGATCAGGTACCCATGATGACACATTTTGAAAGTTGGCGCTAGAGTCCCGAAAGTCCGTTTGTGCACTCCTGGCATGCCTTCATGACATTGTGCCAAGATTGGTGGCTTTAGCGGCTTCCTCTGTTTATGGCTGTCATTGACACCCATTGCTTTGGGCTGGCGGCCTCGGGCCGGCCAGGTTGGTCAGGTAACCATGACGACACATTTTGAAAGTTGGCGCTGGAGTCCCGAAAGTCCGTGTTTGCACTCCTGGCATGCCTTCACGCCCGTGTGCGAAGTTTGGTGGCTTTAGCGGCTTCCTCTGTTCATGGCTGTCATTGATACCCATTGCTTTGGGCTGGTGGCCTCGTGCCGGCCAGGGTTGGTCAGGTACCCATGACGACACATTTTGAAAGTTGGCGCTGGAGTCCCGAAAGTCCGTGTGTGCACTCCTGTCATGCTTACGTGCCCGTGTGCGAAGTTTGGTAACTTTAGCGGCTTCCTCTGGTTATGGCTGTCATTGACACCCATTGCTTTGGGCTGGTGGCCTCGTGCCGGCCAGGGTTGGTCAGGTACCCATGACGACACATTTTGAAAGTAGGCGCTGGAGTCCCGAAAGTCCGTGTGTGGACTCCTGGCATGCCGTTGAGCCCGTTTTCGAAGTTTGGTGGCTTTAGCGGCTTCCTCTGTTTATGGCTGTCATTGATACCCATTGCTTTGGGCTGGGGGCCTCGGGCCGGCCAGGTACCCATGACGACACATTTTGAAAGTTGGCGCTAGAGTCCCGAAAGTCCGTTTGTGGACTCCTGGCATGCCTTTGCGACCGTTTTAGAAGTTTGGTGGCTTTAGCGGCTTCCTCTGTTCATGGCTGTCATTGATACCCATTCCTTTGGGCTGGTGGCCTCGTGCCGGCCAGGGTTGATCAGGTACCCATGACGACACATTTTGAAAGTTGCCGCTAGAGTCCTGAAAGTCCGTTTGTGCACTCCTGGCATGCCTTCATGACATTGTGCCAAGTTTGGTGGCTTTCGCGGCTTCCTCTGTTTATGGCTGTCATTGACACCCATTGCTTTGGGCTGGCGGCCTCGGGCCGGCCAGGTTGGTCAGGTAACCATGACGACACATTTTGAAAGTTGGCGCTGGAGTCCCGAAAGTCCGTGTTTGCACTCCTGGCATGCCTTCACGCCCATGTGCGAAGTTTGGTGGCTTTAGCGGCTTCCTCTGTTTATGGCTGTCATTGATACCCATTGCTTTGGGCTGGTGGCCTCGGGCCGGCCAGGGTTGGTCAGGTACCCATGACGACACATTTTGAAAGTTGGCGCTAGAGTCCCGAAAGTCCGTTTGTGCAGTCCTGGCATGCCTTCGCGCCCGTTTTCGAAGTTTGGTGGCTTTAGCGGCTTCCTTTGTTCATGGCTGTCATTGATACCCATTGCTTTGGGCTGGGGGCCTCGGGCCGGCCAGGTACCCATGACGACACATTTTGAAAGTTGGCGCTAGAGTCCCGAAAGTCCGTTTGTGCACTCCTGGCATGCCTTCGTGCCCGTTTTCGAAGTTTGGTGGCTTTAGCGGCTTCCTCTGTTTATGGCTGTCATTGACACTCATTGCTTTGGGCTGGCGGCCTCGGGCCGGCCAGGTTGGTCAGGTACCCATGACGACACATTTTGAAAGTAGGCGCTGGAGTCCCGAAAGTCCGTGTTTGGACTCCTGGCATGCCGTTGCGCCCGTTTTCGAAGTTTGGTGTCTTTAGCGGCTTCCTCTGTTTATGGCTGTCATTGATACCCATTGCTTTGGGCTGGGGGCCTCGGGCCGGCCAGGTACCCATGACGACACATTTTGAAAGTTGGCGCTGGAGTCCCGAAAGTCCGTTTGTGGACTCCTGGCATGCCTTTGCGACCGTTTTAGAAGTTTGGTGGCTTTAGCGGCTTCCTCTGTTCATGGCTGTCATTGATAGCCATTCCTTTGGGCTGGTGGCCTCGTGCCGGCCAGGGTTGATCAGGTACCCATGACGACACATTTTGAAAGTTGGCGCTAGAGTCCCGAAAGTCCGTTTGTGCACTCCTGGCATGCCTTCATGACATTGTGCCAAGTTTGGTGGCTTTAGCGGCTTCGTCTGTTTATGGCTGTCATTGACACCCATTGCTTTGGGCTGGCGGCCTCGGGCCGGCCAGGTTGGTCAGGTAACCATGACGACACATTTTGAAAGTTGGCGCTGGAGTCCCGAAAGTCCGTGTTTGCACTCCTGGCATGCCTTCGCGCCCGTGTGCGAAGTTTGGTGGCTTTAGCGGCTTCGTCTGGTTATGGCTGTCATTGATACCCATTGCTTTGGGCTGGCGGCCTCGGGCCGGCCAGGTTGGTCAGGTAACCATGACGACACATTTTGAAAGTTGGCGCTAGAGTCCCGAAAGTCCGTTTGTGCACTCCTGGCATGCCTTCGCGCCCGTTTTCGAAGTTTGGTGGCTTTAGCGGCTTCCTCTGTTCATGGCTGTCATTGACACCCATTGCTTTGGGCTGGCGGCCTCGGGCCGGCCAGGTTGGTCAGGTAACCATGACGACACATTTTGAAAGTTGGCGCTAGAGTCCCGAAAGTCCGTTTGTGCACTCCTGGCATGCCTTCGCGCCCGTTTTCGAAGTTCGGTGGCTTTAGCGGCTTCCTCTGTTCATGGCTGTCATTGACACCCATTGCTTTGGGCTGGCGGCCTCGGGCCGGCCAGGTTGGTCAGGTACCCATGACGACACATTTTGAAAGTAGGCGCTGGAGTCCCGAAAGTCCGTGTGTGGACTCCTGGCATGCCGTTGCGCCCGTTTTCGAAGTTTGGTGTCTTTAGCGGCTTCCTCTGTTTATGGCTGTCATTGATACCCATTGCTTTGGGCTGGGGGCTTCGGGCCGGCCAGGTACCCATAACGACACATTTTGAAAGTTGGCGCTGGAGTCCCGAAAGTCTGTGTGTGCACTCCTGTCATGCCTACGTGCCCGTGTGCGAAGTTTGGTAACTTTAGCGGCTTCCTCTGGTTATGGCTGTCATTGACACCCATTGTTTTGGGCTGGGGGCCCTAGGGCCGGCCAGGTACCCATGACGACACATTTTGAAAGTTGGCGCTAGAGTCCCGAAAGTCCGTTTGTGCACTCCTGGCATGCCTTCATGACATTGTGCCAAGTTTGGTGGCTTTAGCGGCTTCGTCTGTTTATGGCTGTCATTGATACCCATTCCTTTGGGCTGGTGGCCTCGTGCCGGCCAGGGTTGATCAGGTACCCATGACGACACATTTTGAAAGTTGGCGCTAGAGTCCCGAAAGTCCGTTTGTGCACTCCTGGCATGCCTTCATGACATTGTGCCAAGTTTGGTGGCTTTAGCGGCTTCCTCTGTTTATGGCTGTCATTGACACCCATTGCTTTGGGCTGGCGGCCTCGGGCCGGCCAGGTTGGTCAGGTAACCATGACGACACATTTTGAAAGTTGGCGCTGGAGTCCCGAAAGTCCGTGTTTGCACTCCTGGCATGCCTTCGCGCCCGTGTGCGAAGTTTGGTGGCTTTAGCGGCTTCCTCTGTTTATGGCTGTCATTGATACCCATTGCTTTGGGCTGGCGGCCTCGGGCCGGCCAGGTTGGTCAGGTAACCATGACGACACATTTTGAAAGTTGGCGCTAGAGTCCCGAAAGTCCGTTTGTGCACTCCTGGCATGCCTTCGCGCCCGTTTTCGAAGTTTGGTGGCTTTAGCGGCTTCCTCTGTTCATGGCTGTCATTGATAGCCATTCCTTTGGGCTGGTGGCCTCGTGCCGGCCAGGGTTGATCAGGTACCCATGACGACACATTTTGAAAGTTGGCGCTAGAGTCCCGAAAGTCCGTTTGTGCACTCCTGGCATGCCTTCGTGCCCGTTTTCGAAGTTTGGTGGCTTTAGCGGCTTCCTCTGTTTATGGCTGTCATTGACACTCATTGCTTTGGGCTGGCGGCCTCGGGCCGGCCAGGTTGGTCAGGTACCCATGACGACACATTTTGAAAGTAGGCGCTGGAGTCCCGAAAGTCCGTGTTTGGACTCCTGGCATGCCGTTGCGCCCGTTTTCGAAGTTTGGTGTCTTTAGCGGCTTCCTCTGTTTATGGCTGTCATTGATACCCATTGCTTTGGGCTGGGGGCCTCGGGCCGGCCAGGTACCCATGACGACACATTTTGAAAGTTGGCGCTGGAGTCCCGAAAGTCCGTTTGTGGACTCCTGGCATGCCTTTGCGACCGTTTTAGAAGTTTGGTGGCTTTAGCGGCTTCCTCTGTTCATGGCTGTCATTGATAGCCATTCCTTTGGGCTGGTGGCCTCGTGCCGGCCAGGGTTGATCAGGTACCCATGACGACACATTTTGAAAGTTGGCGCTAGAGTCCCGAAAGTCCGTTTGTGCACTTCTGGCATGCCTTCGCGCCCGTTTTCAAAGTTTGGTGGCTTTAGCGGCTTCCTCTGTTTATGGCTGTCATTGACACCCATTGCTTTGGGCTGGCGGCCTCGGGCCGGCCAGGTTGGTCAGGTAACCATGACGACACATTTTGAAAGTTGGCGCTGGAGTCCCGAAAGTCCGTGTTTGCACTCCTGGCATGCCTTTGCGCCCGTGTGCGAAGTTTGGTGGCTTTAGCGGCTTCGTCTGGTTATGGCTGTCATTGACACCCATTGCTTTGGGCTGGGGGCCCTAGGGCCGGCCAGGTACCCATGACGACACATTTTGAAAGTTGGCGCTAGAGTCCCGAAAGTCCGTTTGTGCACTCCTGGCATGCCTTCATGACATTGTGCCAAGTTTGGTGGCTTTAGCGGCTTCGTCTGTTTATGGCTGTCATTGACACCCATTGCTTTGGGCTGGCGGCCTCGGGCCGGCCAGGTTGGTCAGGTAACCATGACGACACATTTTGAAAGTTGGCGCTGGAGTCCCGAAAGTCCGTGTTTGCACTCCTGGCATGCCTTCGCGCCCGTGTGCGAAGTTTGGTGGCTTTAGCGGCTTCGTCTGGTTATGGCTGTCATTGATACCCATTGCTTTGGGCTGGCGGCCTCGGGCCGGCCAGGTTGGTCAGGTAACCATGACGACACATTTTGAAAGTTGGCGCTAGAGTCCCGAAAGTCCGTTTGTGCACTCCTGGCATGCCTTCGCGCCCGTTTTCGAAGTTTGGTGGCTTTAGCGGCTTCCTCTGTTCATGGCTGTCATTGACACCCATTGCTTTGGGCTGGCGGCCTCGGGCCGGCCAGGTTGGTCAGGTAACCATGACGACACATTTTGAAAGTTGGCGCTAGAGTCCCGAAAGTCCGTTTGTGCACTCCTGGCATGCCTTCGCGCCCGTTTTCGAAGTTCGGTGGCTTTAGCGGCTTCCTCTGTTCATGGCTGTCATTGACACCCATTGCTTTGGGCTGGCGGCCT
Organism: Anarhichas minor; assembly: GCF_050575085.1. NCBI lineage: Eukaryota > Metazoa > Chordata > Actinopteri > Perciformes > Anarhichadidae > Anarhichas > Anarhichas minor. The sequence continues at coordinate 791,097 of NW_027466461.1, read as the reverse complement.
CGGGCCGGCCAGGTTGGTCAGGTACCCATGACGACACATTTTGAAAGTAGGCGCTGGAGTCCCGAAAGTCCGTGTGTGGACTCCTGGCATGCCGTTGCGCCCGTTTTCGAAGTTTGGTGTCTTTAGCGGCTTCCTCTGTTTATGGCTGTCATTGATACCCATTGCTTTGGGCTGGGGGCTTCGGGCCGGCCAGGTACCCATAACGACACATTTTGAAAGTTGGCGCTGGAGTCCCGAAAGTCTGTGTGTGCACTCCTGTCATGCCTACGTGCCCGTGTGCGAAGTTTGGTAACTTTAGCGGCTTCCTCTGGTTATGGCTGTCATTGACACCCATTGTTTTGGGCTGGGGGCCCTAGGGCCGGCCAGGTACCCATGACGACACATTTTGAAAGTTGGCGCTAGAGTCCCGAAAGTCCGTTTGTGCACTCCTGGCATGCCTTCATGACATTGTGCCAAGTTTGGTGGCTTTAGCGGCTTCGTCTGTTTATGGCTGTCATTGATACCCATTCCTTTGGGCTGGTGGCCTCGTGCCGGCCAGGGTTGATCAGGTACCCATGACGACACATTTTGAAAGTTGGCGCTAGAGTCCCGAAAGTCCGTTTGTGCACTCCTGGCATGCCTTCATGACATTGTGCCAAGTTTGGTGGCTTTAGCGGCTTCCTCTGTTTATGGCTGTCATTGACACCCATTGCTTTGGGCTGGCGGCCTCGGGCCGGCCAGGTTGGTCAGGTAACCATGACGACACATTTTGAAAGTTGGCGCTGGAGTCCCGAAAGTCCGTGTTTGCACTCCTGGCATGCCTTCGCGCCCGTGTGCGAAGTTTGGTGGCTTTAGCGGCTTCCTCTGTTTATGGCTGTCATTGATACCCATTGCTTTGGGCTGGCGGCCTCGGGCCGGCCAGGTTGGTCAGGTAACCATGACGACACATTTTGAAAGTTGGCGCTAGAGTCCCGAAAGTCCGTTTGTGCACTCCTGGCATGCCTTCGCGCCCGTTTTCGAAGTTTGGTGGCTTTAGCGGCTTCCTCTGTTCATGGCTGTCATTGACACCCATTGCTTTGGGCTGGTGGCCTCGGGCCGGCCAGGTTGGTCAGGTACCCATGACGACACATTTTGAAAGTAGGCGCTGGAGTCCCGAAAGTCCGTGTGTGGACTCCTGGCATGCCGTTGCGCCCGTTTTCGAAGTTTGGTGGCTTTAGCGGCTTCCTCTGTTTATGGCTGTCATTGATACCCATTGCTTTGGGCTGGGGGCTTCGGGCCGGCCAGGTACCCATAACGACACATTTTGAAAGTTGGCGCTGGAGTCCCGAAAGTCCGTGTGTGCACTCCTGTCATGCCTACGTGCCCGTGTGCGAAGTTTGGTAACTTTAGCGGCTTCCTCTGGTTATGGCTGTCATTGACACCCATTGCTTTGGGCTGGGGGCCCTAGGGCCGGCCAGGTACCCATGACGACACATTTTGAAAGTTGGCGCTAGAGTCCCGAAAGTCCGTTTGTGCACTCCTGGCATGCCTTCATGACATTGTGCCAAGTTTGGTGGCTTTAGTGGCTTCGTCTGTTTATGGCTGTCATTGATACCCATTGCTTTGGGCTGGTGGCCTCGTGCCGGCCAGGGTTGGTCAGGTACCCATGACGACACATTTTGAAAGTTGGCGCTAGAGTCCCGAAAGTCCGTTTGTGCACTCCTGGCATGCCTTCGCGCCCGTTTTCGAAGTTTGGTGGCTTTAGCGGCTTCCTCTGTTTATGGCTGTCATTGACACCCATTGCTTTGGGCTGGCGGCCTCGGGCCGGCCAGGTTGGTCAGGTACCCATGATGACACATTTTGAAAGTAGGCGCTGGAGTCCCGAAAGTCCGTGTGTGGACTCCTGGCATGCCGTTGCGCCCGTTTTCGAAGTTGGTGGCTTTAGCGGCTTCCTCTGTTTATGGCTGTCATTGATACCCATTGCTTTGGGCTGGGGGCCTCGGGCCGGCCAGGTACCAATGACGACACATTTTGAAAGTTGGCGCTAGAGTCCCGAAAGTCCGTTTGTGGACTCCTGGCATGCCTTTGCGACCGTTTTAGAAGTTTGGTGGCTTTAGCGGCTTCCTCTGTTCATGGCTGTCATTGATACCCATTCCTTTGGGCTGGTGGCCTCGTGCCGGCCAGGGTTGATCAGGTACCCATGACGACACATTTTGAAAGTTGGCGCTAGAGTCCCGAAAGTCCGTTTGTGCACTCCTGGCATGCCTTCATGACATTGTGCCAAGTTTGGTGGCTTTAGCGGCTTCGTCTGTTTATGGCTGTCATTGATACCCATTGCTTTGGGCTGGTGGCCTCGTGCCGGCCAGGGTTGGTCAGGTACCCATGACGACACATTTTGAAAGTTGGCGCTAGAGTCCCGAAAGTCCGTTTGTGCACTCCTGGCATGCCTTCGCGCCCGTTTTCGAAGTTTGGTGGCTTTAGCGGCTTCCTCTGTTTATGGCTGTCATTGACACCCATTGCTTTGGGCTGGCGGCCTCGGGCCGGCCAGGTTGGTCAGGTACCCATGACGACACATTTTGAAAGTCGGCGCTGGAGTCCCGAAAGTCCGTGTTTGCACTCCTGGCATGCCTTCACGCCCGTGTGCGAAGTTTGGTGGCTTTAGCGGCTTCCTCTGTTTATGGCTGTCATTGATACCCATTGCTTTGGGCTGGCGGCCTCGGGCCGGCCAGGTTGGTCAGGTAACCATGACGACACATTTTGAAAGTAGGCGCTGGAGTCCCGAAAGTCCGTGTGTGGACTCCTGGCATGCCGTTGCGCCCGTTTTCGAAGTTTGGTGGCTTTAGCGGCTTCCTCTGTTTATGGCTGTCATTGATACCCATTGCTTTGGGTTGGGGGCCTCGGGCCGGCCAGGTACCCATAACGACACATTTTGAAAGTTGGCGCTGGAGTCCCGAAAGTCCGTGTGTGCACTCCTGTCATGCTTACGTGCCCGTGTGCGAAGTTTGGTAACTTTAGCGGCTTCCTCTGGTTATGGCTGTCATTGACACCCATTGCTTTGGGCTGGTGGCCTCGTGCCGGCCAGGGTTGGTCAGGTACCCATGACGACACATTTTGAAAGTTGGCGCTAGAGTCCCGAAAGTCCGTTTGTGCACTCCTGGCATGCCTTCATGACATTGTGCCAAGTTTGGTGGCTTTAGCGGCTTCCTCTGTTTATGGCTGTCATTGACACCCATTGCTTTGGGCTGGCGGCCTATTGGCGCTAGAGTCGCTGGAGTCCCGAAAGTCCGAAAGTCCCGAAAGTCCCGAAAGTCCGTGTGTGGACTCCTGGCATGCCGTTGCGCCCGTTTTCGAAGTTTGGTGGCTTTAGCGGCTTCCTCTGTTTATGGCTGTCATTGATACCCATTGCTTTGGGTTGGGGGCCTCGGGCCGGCCAGGTACCCATAACGACACATTTTGAAAGTTGGCGCTGGAGTCCCGAAAGTCCGTGTGTGCACTCCTGTCATGCTTACGTGCCCGTGTGCGAAGTTTGGTAACTTTAGCGGCTTCCTCTGGTTATGGCTGTCATTGACACCCATTGCTTTGGGCTGGTGGCCTCGTGCCGGCCAGGGTTGGTCAGGTACCCATGACGACACATTTTGAAAGTAGGCGCTGGAGTCCCGAAAGTCCGTGTGTGGACTCCTGGCATGCCGTTGAGCCCGTTTTCGAAGTTTGGTGGCTTTAGCGGCTTCCTCTGTTTATGGCTGTCATTGATACCCATTGCTTTGGGCTGGGGGCCTCGGGCCGGCCAGGTACCCATGACGACACATTTTGACAGTTGGCGCTAGAGTCCCGAAAGTCCGTTTGTGGACTCCTGGCATGCCTTTGCGACCGTTTTAGAAGTTTGGTGGCTTTAGCGGCTTCCTCTGTTCATGGCTGTCATTGATACCCATTCCTTTGGGCTGGTGGCCTCGTGCCGGCCAGGGTTGATCAGGTACCCATGACGACACATTTTGAAAGTTGGCGCTAGAGTCCCGAAAGTCCGTTTGTGCACTCCTGGCATGCCTTCATGACATTGTGCCAAGTTTGGTGGCTTTAGCAGCTTCGTCTGTTTATGGCTGTCATTGATACCCATTGCTTTGGGCTGGTGGCCTCGTGCCGGCCAGGGTTGGTCAGGTACCCATGACGACACATTTTGAAAGTTGGCACTGGAGTCCCGAAAGTCCGTGTTTGCACTCCTGGCATGCCTTCGCGCCCGTGTGCGAAGTTTGGTGGCTTTAGCGGCTTCCTCTGTTCATGGCTGTCATTGACACCCATTGCTTTGGGCTGGCGGCCTCGGGCCGGCCAGGTTGGTCAGGTACCCATGACGACACATTTTGAAAGTAGGCGCTGGAGTCCCGAAAGTCCGTGTGTGGACTCCTGGCATGCCGTTGCGCCCGTTTTCGAAGTTTGGTGGCTTTAGCGGCTTCCTCTGTTTATGGCTGTCATTGATACCCATTGCTTTGGGTTGGGGGCCTCGGGCCGGCCAGGTACCCATAACGACACATTTTGAAAGTTGGCGCTGGAGTCCCGAAAGTCCGTGTGTGCACTCCTGTCATGCTTACGTGCCCGTGTGCGAAGTTTGGTAACTTTAGCGGCTTCCTCTGGTTATGGCTGTCATTGACACCCATTGCTTTGGGCTGGTGGCCTCGTGCCGGCCAGGGTTGGTCAGGTACCCATGACGACACATTTTGAAAGTTGGCGCTAGAGTCCCGAAAGTCCGTTTGTGGACTCCTGGCATGCCTTTGCGACCGTTTTAGAAGTTTGGTGGCTTTAGCGGCTTCCTCTGTTCATGGCTGTCATTGATACCCATTCCTTTGGGCTGGTGGCCTCGTGCCGGCCAGGGTTGATCAGGTACCCATGATGACACATTTTGAAAGTTGGCGCTAGAGTCCCGAAAGTCCGTTTGTGCACTCCTGGCATGCCTTCATGACATTGTGCCAAGATTGGTGGCTTTAGCGGCTTCCTCTGTTTATGGCTGTCATTGACACCCATTGCTTTGGGTTGGGGGCCTCGGGCCGGCCAGGTACCCATAACGACACATTTTGAAAGTTGGCGCTGGAGTCCCGAAAGTCCGTGTGTGCACTCCTGTCATGCTTACGTGCCCGTGTGCGAAGTTTGGTAACTTTAGCGGCTTCCTCTGGTTATGGCTGTCATTGACACCCATTGCTTTGGGCTGGTGGCCTCGTGCCGGCCAGGGTTGGTCAGGTACCCATGACGACACATTTTGAAAGTTGGCGCTAGAGTCCTGAAAGTCCGTTTGTGGACTCCTGGCATGCCTTTGCGACCGTTTTAGAAGTTTGGTGGCTTTAGCGGCTTCCTCTGTTCATGGCTGTCATTGATACCCATTCCTTTGGGCTGGTGGCCTCGTGCCGGCCAGGGTTGATCAGGTACCCATGATGACACATTTTGAAAGTTGGCGCTAGAGTCCCGAAAGTCCGTTTGTGCACTCCTGGCATGCCTTCATGACATTGTGCCAAGATTGGTGGCTTTAGCGGCTTCCTCTGTTTATGGCTGTCATTGACACCCATTGCTTTGGGCTGGCGGCCTCGGGCCGGCCAGGTTGGTCAGGTAACCATGACGACACATTTTGAAAGTTGGCGCTGGAGTCCCGAAAGTCCGTGTTTGCACTCCTGGCATGCCTTCACGCCCGTGTGCGAAGTTTGGTGGCTTTAGCGGCTTCCTCTGTTCATGGCTGTCATTGATACCCATTGCTTTGGGCTGGTGGCCTCGTGCCGGCCAGGGTTGGTCAGGTACCCATGACGACACATTTTGAAAGTTGGCGCTGGAGTCCCGAAAGTCCGTGTGTGCACTCCTGTCATGCTTACGTGCCCGTGTGCGAAGTTTGGTAACTTTAGCGGCTTCCTCTGGTTATGGCTGTCATTGACACCCATTGCTTTGGGCTGGTGGCCTCGTGCCGGCCAGGGTTGGTCAGGTACCCATGACGACACATTTTGAAAGTAGGCGCTGGAGTCCCGAAAGTCTGTGTGTGGACTCCTGGCATGCCGTTGAGCCCGTTTTCGAAGTTTGGTGGCTTTAGCGGCTTCCTCTGTTTATGGCTGTCATTGATACCCATTGCTTTGGGCTGGGGGCCTCGGGCCGGCCAGGTACCCATGACGACACATTTTGAAAGTTGGCGCTAGAGTCCCGAAAGTCCGTTTGTGGACTCCTGGCATGCCTTTGCGACCGTTTTAGAAGTTTGGTGGCTTTAGCGGCTTCCTCTGTTCATGGCTGTCATTGATACCCATTCCTTTGGGCTGGTGGCCTCGTGCCGGCCAGGGTTGATCAGGTACCCATGACGACACATTTTGAAAGTTGCCGCTAGAGTCCTGAAAGTCCGTTTGTGCACTCCTGGCATGCCTTCATGACATTGTGCCAAGTTTGGTGGCTTTCGCGGCTTCCTCTGTTTATGGCTGTCATTGACACCCATTGCTTTGGGCTGGCGGCCTCGGGCCGGCCAGGTTGGTCAGGTAACCATGACGACACATTTTGAAAGTTGGCGCTGGAGTCCCGAAAGTCCGTGTTTGCACTCCTGGCATGCCTTCACGCCCATGTGCGAAGTTTGGTGGCTTTAGCGGCTTCCTCTGTTTATGGCTGTCATTGATACCCATTGCTTTGGGCTGGTGGCCTCGGGCCGGCCAGGGTTGGTCAGGTACCCATGACGACACATTTTGAAAGTTGGCGCTAGAGTCCCGAAAGTCCGTTTGTGCAGTCCTGGCATGCCTTCGCGCCCGTTTTCGAAGTTTGGTGGCTTTAGCGGCTTCCTTTGTTCATGGCTGTCATTGATACCCATTGCTTTGGGCTGGGGGCCTCGGGCCGGCCAGGTACCCATGACGACACATTTTGAAAGTTGGCGCTAGAGTCCCGAAAGTCCGTTTGTGCACTCCTGGCATGCCTTCATGACATTGTGCCAAGTTTGGTGGCTTTAGCGGCTTCGTCTGTTTATGGCTGTCATTGATACCCATTGCTTTGGGCTGGCGGCCTCGGGCCGGCCAGGTTGGTCAGGTAACCATGACGACACATTTTGAAAGTTGGCGCTGGAGTCCCGAAAGTCCGTGTGTGGACTCCTGGCATGCCGTTGCGCCCGTTTTCGAAGTTTGGTGGCTTTAGCGGCTTCCTCTGTTTATGGCTGTCATTGATACCCATTGCTTTGGGCTGGGGGCCTCGGGCCGGCCAGGTACCCATGACGACACATTTTGAAAGTAGGCGCTGGAGTCCCGAAAGTCCGTGTGTGGACTCCTGGCATGCCTTCATGACATTGTGCCAAGTTTGGTGGCTTTAGCGGCTTCCTCTGGTTATGGCTGTCATTGACATCCATTGCTTTGGGCTGGCGGCCTCGGGCCGGCCAGGTTGGTCAGGTAACCATGACGACACATTTTGAAAGTTGGCGCTGGAGTCCCGAAAGTCCGTGTGTGCACTCCTGGCATGCCTTCGCGCCCGTGTGCGAAGTTTGGTGGCTTTATCGGCTTCCTCTGGTTATGGCTGTCATTGATACCCATTGCTTTGGGCTGGTGGCCTTGTGCCGGCCAGGGTTGGTCAGGTACCCATGACGACACATTTTGAAAGTTGGCGCTAGAGTCCCGAAAGTCCGTTTGTGGACTCCTGGCATGCCTTTGCGACCGTTTTAGAAGTTTGGTGGCTTTAGCGGCTTCCTCTGTTCATGGCTGTCATTGATACCCATTCCTTTGGGCTGGTGGCCTCGTGCCGTCCAGGGTTGATCAGGTACCCATAGACGACACATTTTGAAAGTTGGCGCTAGAGTCCCGAAAGTCCGTTTGTGCACTCCTGGCATGCCTTCGCGCCCGTGTGCGAAGTTTGGTGGCTTTAGCGGCTTCCTCTGTTCATGGCTGTCATTGACACCCATTGCTTTGGGCTGGCGGCCTCGGGCCGGCCAGGTTGGTCAGGTACCCATGACGACACATTTTGAAAGTAGGCGCTGGAGTCCCGAAAGTCTGTGTGTGGACTCCTGGCATGCCGTTGCGCCCGTTTTCGAAGTTTGGTGGCTTTAGCGGCTTCCTCTGTTTATGGCTGTCATTGATACCCATTGCTTTGGGTTGGGGGCCTCGGGCCGGCCAGGTACCCATAACGACACATTTTGAAAGTTGGCGCTGGAGTCCCGAAAGTCCGTGTGTGCACTCCTGTCATGCTTACGTGCCCGTGTGCGAAGTTTGGTAACTTTAGCGGCTTCCTCTGGTTATGGCTGTCATTGACACCCATTGCTTTGGGCTGGTGGCCTCGTGCCGGCCAGGGTTGGTCAGGTACCCATGACGACACATTTTGAAATTGCCGCTGGAGTCCCGAAAGTCCGTGTTTGCACTCCTGGCATGCCTTCGCGCCCGTGTGCGAAGTTTGGTGGCTTTAGCGGCTTCCTCTGTTCATGGCTGTCATTGACACCCATTGCTTTGGGCTGGCGGCCTCGGGCCGGCCAGGTTGGTCAGGTACCCATGACGACACATTTTGAAAGTTGGCGCTAGAGTCCCGAAAGTCCGTTTGTGCACTCCTGGCATGCCTTCATGACATTGTGCCAAGTTTGGTGGCTTTAGCGGCTTCGTCTGTTTATGGCTGTCATTGATACCCATTGCTTTGGGCTGGCGGCCTCGGGCCGGCCAGGTTGGTCAGTTAACCATGACGACACATTTTGAAAGTTGGCGCTGGAGTCCCGAAAGTCCGTGTGTGGACTCCTGGCATGCCGTTGCGCCCGTTTTCGAAGTTTGGTGGCTTTAGCGGCTTCCTCTGTTTATGGCTGTCATTGATACCCATTGCTTTGGGCTGGGGGCCTCGGGCCGGCCAGGTACCCATGACGACACATTTTGAAAGTAGGCGCTGGAGTCCCGAAAGTCCGTGTGTGGACTCCTGGCATGCCTTCATGACATTGTGCCAAGTTTGGTGGCTTTAGCGGCTTCCTCTGGTTATGGCTGTCATTGACATCCATTGCTTTGGGCTGGCGGCCTCGGGCCGGCCAGGTTGGTCAGGTAACCATGACGACACATTTTGAAAGTTGGCGCTGGAGTCCCGAAAGTCCGTGTGTGCACTCCTGGCATGCCTTCGCGCCCGTGTGCGAAGTTTGGTGGCTTTATCGGCTTCCTCTGGTTATGGCTGTCATTGATACCCATTGCTTTGGGCTGGTGGCCTTGTGCCGGCCAGGGTTGGTCAGGTACCCATGACGACACATTTTGAAAGTTGGCGCTAGAGTCCCGAAAGTCCGTTTGTGGACTCCTGGCATGCCTTTGCGACCGTTTTAGAAGTTTGGTGGCTTTAGCGGCTTCCTCTGTTCATGGCTGTCATTGATACCCATTCCTTTGGGCTGGTGGCCTCGTGCCGTCCAGGGTTGATCAGGTACCCATAGACGACACATTTTGAAAGTTGGCGCTAGAGTCCCGAAAGTCCGTTTGTGCACTCCTGGCATGCCTTCGCGCCCGTGTGCGAAGTTTGGTGGCTTTAGCGGCTTCCTCTGTTCATGGCTGTCATTGACACCCATTGCTTTGGGCTGGCGGCCTCGGGCCGGCCAGGTTGGTCAGGTACCCATGACGACACATTTTGAAAGTAGGCGCTGGAGTCCCGAAAGTCTGTGTGTGGACTCCTGGCATGCCGTTGCGCCCGTTTTCGAAGTTTGGTGGCTTTAGCGGCTTCCTCTGTTTATGGCTGTCATTGATACCCATTGCTTTGGGTTGGGGGCCTCGGGCCGGCCAGGTACCCATAACGACACATTTTGAAAGTTGGCGCTGGAGTCCCGAAAGTCCGTGTGTGCACTCCTGTCATGCTTACGTGCCCGTGTGCGAAGTTTGGTAACTTTAGCGGCTTCCTCTGGTTATGGCTGTCATTGACACCCATTGCTTTGGGCTGGTGGCCTCGTGCCGGCCAGGGTTGGTCAGGTACCCATGACGACACATTTTGAAATTGCCGCTGGAGTCCCGAAAGTCCGTGTTTGCACTCCTGGCATGCCTTCGCGCCCGTGTGCGAAGTTTGGTGGCTTTAGCGGCTTCCTCTGTTCATGGCTGTCATTGACACCCATTGCTTTGGGCTGGCGGCCTCGGGCCGGCCAGGTTGGTCAGGTACCCATGACGACACATTTTGAAAGTAGGCGCTGGAGTCCCGAAAGTCCGTGTGTGGACTCCTGGCATGCCGTTGCGCCCGTTTTCGAAGTTTGGTGGCTTTAGCGGCTTCCTCTGTTTATGGCTGTCATTGATACCCATTGCTTTGGGTTGGGGGCCTCGGGCCGGCCAGGTACCCATAACGACACATTTTGAAAGTTGGCGCTGGAGTCCCGAAAGTCCGTGTGTGCACTCCTGTCATGCTTACGTGCCCGTGTGCGAAGTTTGGTAACTTTAGCGGCTTCCTCTGTTCATGGCTGTCATTGACACCCATTGCTTTGGGCTGGCGGCCTCGGGCCGGCCAGTTTTGTCAGTTACCCATGACGACACATTTTGAAAGTTGGCGCTAGAGTCCCGAAAGTCTGTTTGTGGACTCCTGGCATGCCTTCGCACCCGTTTAAGAAGTTTGGTGGCTTTATCGGCTTCCTCTGTTTATGGCTGTCATTGACACCCATTGCTTTGGGCTGGTGGCCTTGTGCCGACCAGGGTTGGTCAGGTACCCATGACGACACATTTTGAAAGTTGGCGCTGGAGTCCTGAAAGTCCGTTTGTGCACTCCTGGCATGCCGTCGCGCCCGTTTCCGAAGTTTGGTGGCTTTAGCGGCTTCCTCTGTTTATGGCTGTCATTGATACCCATTGCTTTGGGCTGGTGGCCTCGTGCCGGCCAGTGTTGGTCAGGTACCCATGACGACACATTTTGAAAGTTGGCGCTAGAGTCCCGAAAGTCCGTTTGTGCACTCCTGGCATGCCTTCGCGCCCGTTTTCGAAGTTTGGTGGCTTTAGCGGCTTCCTCCGTTTATGGCTGTCATTGACACCCATTGCTTTGGGCTGGCGGCCTCGGGCCGGCCAGTATGGTCAGTTACCCATGACGACACATTTTGAAAGTTGGCGCTGGAGTCCCGAAAGTCCGTTTTTGCACTCCTGGCATGCCGTCGTGCCCGTTTCCGAAGTTTGGTGGCTTTAGCGGCTTCCTCTGTTCATGGCTGTCATTGATACCCATTCCTTTGGGCTGGTGGCCTCGTGCCGGCCAGGTTTGATCAGGTACCCATGACGACACATTTTGAAAGTTGGCGCTAGAGTCCCGAAAGTCCGTTTGTGCACTCCTGGCATGCCTTCGCGCCCGTTTTCAAAGTTTGGTGGCTTTAGCGGCTTCCTCTGTTTATGGCTGTCATTGACACCCATTGCTTTGGGCTGGCGGCCTCGTGCCGGCCAGGGTTGGTCAGGTATCCATGACGACACATTTTGAAAGTTGGCGCTGGAGTCCCGAAAGTCCGTTTGTGCACTCCTGGCATGGCTTCGCGCCCGTTTTCAAAGTTTGGTGGCTTTAGCGGCTTCCTCCGTTTATGGCTGTCATTGAAACCCATTGCTTTGGGCTGGCAGCCTCGGGCCGGCCAGGTTGGTCAGGTAACCATGACGAAACATTTTGAAAGTTGGCGCTGGAGTCCCGAAAGTCCATGTGTGCACTCCTGGCATGCCTTCGCGCCCGTGTGCGAAGTTTGGTGGCTTTAGCGGCTTCCTCTGGTTATGGCTGTCATTGATACCCATTGCTTTGGGCTGGTGGCCTTGTGCCGGCCAGGGTTGGTCAGGTACCCATGACGACACATTTTGAAAGTTGGCGCTAGAGTCCCGAAAGTCCGTTTGTGGACTCCTGGCATGCCTTTGCGCCCGTTTTAGAAGTTTGGTGGCTTTAGCGGCTTCCTCTGTTCATGGCTGTCATTGATACCCATTCCTTTGGGCTGGTGGCCTCGTGCCGGCCAGGGTTGATCAGGTACCCATGACGACACATTTTGAAAGTTGGCGCTAGAGTCCCGAAAGTCCGTTTGTGCACTCCCGGCATGCCTTCGCGCCCGTTTTCGAAGTTTGGTGGCTTTAGCGGCTTCCTCTGTTTATGGCTGTCATTGACACCCATTGCTTTGGGCTGGTGGCCTCGTGCCGGCCAGGGTTGGTCAGGTACCCATGACGACACATTTTGAAAGTTGGCGCTGGAGTCCCGAAAGTCCGTTTGTGCACTCCTGGCATGCCGTCGCGCCCGTTTCCGAAGTTTGGTGGCTTTAGCGGCTTCCTCTGTTTATGGCTGTCATTGACACCCATTGCTTTGGGCTGGCGGCCTCGGGCCGGCCAGGTTGGTCAGGTACCCATGACGACACATTTTGAAAGTAGGCGCTGGAGTCCCGAAAGTCCGTTTGTGCACTCCTGGCATGCCTTCGCGCCCGTTTTCGAAGTTTGGTGGCTTTATCGGCTTCCACTGTTTATGGCTGTCATTGACACCCATTGCTTTGGGCTGGCGGCCTCGGGCCGGCCAGGTACCCATGACGACACATTTTGAAAGTTGGCGCTGGAGTCCCGAAAGTACATGTGTGCACTCCTGGCATGCCTTCGCGCCCGTGTGCAAAGTTTGGTGGCTTTAGCGGCTTCCTCTGGTTATGGCTGTCATTGATACCCATTGCTTTGGGCTGGTGGCCTTGTGCCGGCCAGGGTTGGTCAGGTACCCATGACGACACATTTTGAAAGTTGGCGCTAGAGTCCCGAAAGTCCATTTGTGGACTCCTGGCATGCCTTTGCGCCCGTTTTAGAAGTTTGGTGGCTTTAGCGGCTTCCTCTGTTCATGGCTGTCATTGATACCCATTCCTTTGGGCTGGTGGCCTCGTGCCGGCCAGGTTTGATCAGGTACCCATGACGACACATTTTGAAAGTTGGCGCTAGAGTCCCGAAAGTCCGTTTGTGCACTCCTGGCATGCCTTCGCGCCCGTTTTCAAAGTTTGGTGGCTTTAGCGGCTTCCTCTGTTTATGGCTGTCATTGACACCCATTGCTTTGGGCTGGCGGCCTCGTGCCGGCCAGGGTTGGTCAGGTATCCATGACGACACATTTTGAAAGTTGGCGCTGGAGTCCCGAAAGTCCGTTTGTGCACTCCTGGCATGCCGTCGCGCCCGTTTCCGAAGTTTGGTGGCTTTAGCGGCTTCCTCTGTTTATGGCTGTCATTGATACCCATTGCTTTGGGCTGGTGGCCTCGTGCCGGCCAGGGTTGGTCAGGTACCCATGACGACACATTTTGAAAGTTGGCGCTAGAGTCCCGAAAGTCCGTTTGTGCACTCCCGGCATGCCTTCGTGCCCGTTTTCGAAGTTTGGTGGCTTTAGCGGCTTCCTCCGTTTATGGCTGTCATTGAAACCCATTGCTTTGGGCTGGCAGCCTCGGGCCGGCCAGGTTGGTCAGGTAACCATGACGATACATTTTGAAAGTTGGCGCTGGAGTCCCGAAAGTCCGTTTGTGCACGCCTGGCATGCCTTCGCGCCCGTTTTCGAAGTTTGGTGGCTTTATCGGCTTCCACTGTTTATGGCTGTCATTGACACCCATTGCTTTGGGCTGGCGGCCTCGGGCCGGCCAGGTACCCATGATGACACATTTTGAAAGTTGGCGCTGGAGTCCCGAAAGTCCATGTGTGCACTCCTGGCATGCCTTCGCGCCCGTGTGCGAAGTTTGGTGGCTTTAGCGGCTTCCTCTGGTTATGGCTGTCATTGATACCCATTGCTTTGGGCTGGTGGCCTTGTGCCGGCCAGGGTTGGTCAGGTACCCATGACGACACATTTTGAAAGTTGGCGCTAGAGTCCCGAAAGTCCGTGTTTGCACTCCTGGCATGCCTTCACGCCCGTGTGCGAAGTTTGGTGGCTTTAGCGGCTTCCTCTGGTTATGGCTGTCATTGATACCCATTGCTTTGGGCTGGTGGCCTTGTGCCGGCCAGGGTTGGTCAGGTACCCATGACGACACATTTTGAAAGTTGGCGCTAGAGTCCCGAAAGTCCGTTTGTGGACTCCTGGCATGCCTTTGCGCCCGTTTTAGAAGTTTGGTGGCTTTAGCGGCTTCCTCTGTTCATGGCTGTCATTGATACCCATTCCTTTGGGCTGGTGGCCTCGTGCCGGCCAGGGTTGATCAGGTACCCATGACGACACATTTTGAAAGTTGGCGCTAGAGTCCCGAAAGTCCGTTTGTGCACTCCCGGCATGCCTTCGCGCCCGTTTTCGAAGTTTGGTGGCTTTAGCGGCTTCCTCTGTTTATGGCTGTCATTGACACCCATTGCTTTGGGCTGGTGGCCTCGTGCCGGCCAGGGTTGGTCAGGTACCCATGACGACACATTTTGAAAGTTGGCGCTGGAGTCCCGAAAGTCCGTTTGTGCACTCCTGGCATGCCGTCGCGCCCGTTTCCGAAGTTTGGTGGCTTTAGCGGCTTCCTCTGTTTATGGCTGTCATTGACACCCATTGCTTTGGGCTGGCGGCCTCGGGCCGGCCAGGTTGGTCAGGTACCCATGACGACACATTTTGAAAGTAGGCGCTGGAGTCCCGAAAGTCCGTTTGTGCACTCCTGGCATGCCTTCATGACATTGTGCCAAGTTTGGTGGCTTTAGCGGCTTCCTCTGTTTATGGCTGTCATTGACACCCATTGCTTTGGGCTGGCGGCCTATTGGCGCTAGAGTCGCTGGAGTCCCGAAAGTCCGAAAGTCCCGAAAGTCCCGAAAGTCCGTGTGTGGACTCCTGGCATGCCGTTGCGCCCGTTTTCGAAGTTTGGTGGCTTTAGCGGCTTCCTCTGTTTATGGCTGTCATTGATACCCATTGCTTTGGGTTGGGGGCCTCGGGCCGGCCAGGTACCCATAACGACACATTTTGAAAGTTGGCGCTGGAGTCCCGAAAGTCCGTGTGTGCACTCCTGTCATGCTTACGTGCCCGTGTGCGAAGTTTGGTAACTTTAGCGGCTTCCTCTGGTTATGGCTGTCATTGACACCCATTGCTTTGGGCTGGTGGCCTCGTGCCGGCCAGGGTTGGTCAGGTACCCATGACGACACATTTTGAAAGTAGGCGCTGGAGTCCCGAAAGTCCGTGTGTGGACTCCTGGCATGCCGTTGAGCCCGTTTTCGAAGTTTGGTGGCTTTAGCGGCTTCCTCTGTTTATGGCTGTCATTGATACCCATTGCTTTGGGCTGGGGGCCTCGGGCCGGCCAGGTACCCATGACGACACATTTTGACAGTTGGCGCTAGAGTCCCGAAAGTCCGTTTGTGGACTCCTGGCATGCCTTTGCGACCGTTTTAGAAGTTTGGTGGCTTTAGCGGCTTCCTCTGTTCATGGCTGTCATTGATACCCATTCCTTTGGGCTGGTGGCCTCGTGCCGGCCAGGGTTGATCAGGTACCCATGACGACACATTTTGAAAGTTGGCGCTAGAGTCCCGAAAGTCCGTTTGTGCACTCCTGGCATGCCTTCATGACATTGTGCCAAGTTTGGTGGCTTTAGCAGCTTCGTCTGTTTATGGCTGTCATTGATACCCATTGCTTTGGGCTGGTGGCCTCGTGCCGGCCAGGGTTGGTCAGGTACCCATGACGACACATTTTGAAAGTTGGCACTGGAGTCCCGAAAGTCCGTGTTTGCACTCCTGGCATGCCTTCGCGCCCGTGTGCGAAGTTTGGTGGCTTTAGCGGCTTCCTCTGTTCATGGCTGTCATTGACACCCATTGCTTTGGGCTGGCGGCCTCGGGCCGGCCAGGTTGGTCAGGTACCCATGACGACACATTTTGAAAGTAGGCGCTGGAGTCCCGAAAGTCCGTGTGTGGACTCCTGGCATGCCGTTGCGCCCGTTTTCGAAGTTTGGTGGCTTTAGCGGCTTCCTCTGTTTATGGCTGTCATTGATACCCATTGCTTTGGGTTGGGGGCCTCGGGCCGGCCAGGTACCCATAACGACACATTTTGAAAGTTGGCGCTGGAGTCCCGAAAGTCCGTGTGTGCACTCCTGTCATGCTTACGTGCCCGTGTGCGAAGTTTGGTAACTTTAGCGGCTTCCTCTGGTTATGGCTGTCATTGACACCCATTGCTTTGGGCTGGTGGCCTCGTGCCGGCCAGGGTTGGTCAGGTACCCATGACGACACATTTTGAAAGTTGGCGCTAGAGTCCCGAAAGTCCGTTTGTGGACTCCTGGCATGCCTTTGCGACCGTTTTAGAAGTTTGGTGGCTTTAGCGGCTTCCTCTGTTCATGGCTGTCATTGATACCCATTCCTTTGGGCTGGTGGCCTCGTGCCGGCCAGGGTTGATCAGGTACCCATGATGACACATTTTGAAAGTTGGCGCTAGAGTCCCGAAAGTCCGTTTGTGCACTCCTGGCATGCCTTCATGACATTGTGCCAAGATTGGTGGCTTTAGCGGCTTCCTCTGTTTATGGCTGTCATTGACACCCATTGCTTTGGGCTGGCGGCCTCGGGCCGGCCAGGTTGGTCAGGTACCCATGACGACACATTTTGAAAGTAGGCGCTGGAGTCCCGAAAGTCCGTGTGTGGACTCCTGGCATGCCGTTGCGCCCGTTTTCGAAGTTTGGTGGCTTTAGCGGCTTCCTCTGTTTATGGCTGTCATTGATACCCATTGCTTTGGGTTGGGGGCCTCGGGCCGGCCAGGTACCCATAACGACACATTTTGAAAGTTGGCGCTGGAGTCCCGAAAGTCCGTGTGTGCACTCCTGTCATGCTTACGTGCCCGTGTGCGAAGTTTGGTAACTTTAGCGGCTTCCTCTGGTTATGGCTGTCATTGACACCCATTGCTTTGGGCTGGTGGCCTCGTGCCGGCCAGGGTTGGTCAGGTACCCATGACGACACATTTTGAAAGTTGGCGCTAGAGTCCCGAAAGTCCGTTTGTGGACTCCTGGCATGCCTTTGCGACCGTTTTAGAAGTTTGGTGGCTTTAGCGGCTTCCTCTGTTCATGGCTGTCATTGATACCCATTCCTTTGGGCTGGTGGCCTCGTGCCGGCCAGGGTTGATCAGGTACCCATGATGACACATTTTGAAAGTTGGCGCTAGAGTCCCGAAAGTCCGTTTGTGCACTCCTGGCATGCCTTCATGACATTGTGCCAAGATTGGTGGCTTTAGCGGCTTCCTCTGTTTATGGCTGTCATTGACACCCATTGCTTTGGGTTGGGGGCCTCGGGCCGGCCAGGTACCCATAACGACACATTTTGAAAGTTGGCGCTGGAGTCCCGAAAGTCCGTGTGTGCACTCCTGTCATGCTTACGTGCCCGTGTGCGAAGTTTGGTAACTTTAGCGGCTTCCTCTGGTTATGGCTGTCATTGACACCCATTGCTTTGGGCTGGTGGCCTCGTGCCGGCCAGGGTTGGTCAGGTACCCATGACGACACATTTTGAAAGTTGGCGCTAGAGTCCTGAAAGTCCGTTTGTGGACTCCTGGCATGCCTTTGCGACCGTTTTAGAAGTTTGGTGGCTTTAGCGGCTTCCTCTGTTCATGGCTGTCATTGATACCCATTCCTTTGGGCTGGTGGCCTCGTGCCGGCCAGGGTTGATCAGGTACCCATGATGACACATTTTGAAAGTTGGCGCTAGAGTCCCGAAAGTCCGTTTGTGCACTCCTGGCATGCCTTCATGACATTGTGCCAAGATTGGTGGCTTTAGCGGCTTCCTCTGTTTATGGCTGTCATTGACACCCATTGCTTTGGGCTGGCGGCCTCGGGCCGGCCAGGTTGGTCAGGTAACCATGACGACACATTTTGAAAGTTGGCGCTGGAGTCCCGAAAGTCCGTGTTTGCACTCCTGGCATGCCTTCACGCCCGTGTGCGAAGTTTGGTGGCTTTAGCGGCTTCCTCTGTTCATGGCTGTCATTGATACCCATTGCTTTGGGCTGGTGGCCTCGTGCCGGCCAGGGTTGGTCAGGTACCCATGACGACACATTTTGAAAGTTGGCGCTGGAGTCCCGAAAGTCCGTGTGTGCACTCCTGTCATGCTTACGTGCCCGTGTGCGAAGTTTGGTAACTTTAGCGGCTTCCTCTGGTTATGGCTGTCATTGACACCCATTGCTTTGGGCTGGTGGCCTCGTGCCGGCCAGGGTTGGTCAGGTACCCATGACGACACATTTTGAAAGTAGGCGCTGGAGTCCCGAAAGTCCGTGTGTGGACTCCTGGCATGCCGTTGAGCCCGTTTTCGAAGTTTGGTGGCTTTAGCGGCTTCCTCTGTTTATGGCTGTCATTGATACCCATTGCTTTGGGCTGGGGGCCTCGGGCCGGCCAGGTACCCATGACGACACATTTTGAAAGTTGGCGCTAGAGTCCCGAAAGTCCGTTTGTGGACTCCTGGCATGCCTTTGCGACCGTTTTAGAAGTTTGGTGGCTTTAGCGGCTTCCTCTGTTCATGGCTGTCATTGATACCCATTCCTTTGGGCTGGTGGCCTCGTGCCGGCCAGGGTTGATCAGGTACCCATGACGACACATTTTGAAAGTTGCCGCTAGAGTCCTGAAAGTCCGTTTGTGCACTCCTGGCATGCCTTCATGACATTGTGCCAAGTTTGGTGGCTTTCGCGGCTTCCTCTGTTTATGGCTGTCATTGACACCCATTGCTTTGGGCTGGCGGCCTCGGGCCGGCCAGGTTGGTCAGGTAACCATGACGACACATTTTGAAAGTTGGCGCTGGAGTCCCGAAAGTCCGTGTTTGCACTCCTGGCATGCCTTCACGCCCATGTGCGAAGTTTGGTGGCTTTAGCGGCTTCCTCTGTTTATGGCTGTCATTGATACCCATTGCTTTGGGCTGGTGGCCTCGGGCCGGCCAGGGTTGGTCAGGTACCCATGACGACACATTTTGAAAGTTGGCGCTAGAGTCCCGAAAGTCCGTTTGTGCAGTCCTGGCATGCCTTCGCGCCCGTTTTCGAAGTTTGGTGGCTTTAGCGGCTTCCTTTGTTCATGGCTGTCATTGATACCCATTGCTTTGGGCTGGGGGCCTCGGGCCGGCCAGGTACCCATGACGACACATTTTGAAAGTTGGCGCTAGAGTCCCGAAAGTCCGTTTGTGCACTCCTGGCATGCCTTCATGACATTGTGCCAAGTTTGGTGGCTTTAGCGGCTTCGTCTGTTTATGGCTGTCATTGATACCCATTGCTTTGGGCTGGCGGCCTCGGGCCGGCCAGGTTGGTCAGGTAACCATGACGACACATTTTGAAAGTTGGCGCTGGAGTCCCGAAAGTCCGTGTGTGGACTCCTGGCATGCCGTTGCGCCCGTTTTCGAAGTTTGGTGGCTTTAGCGGCTTCCTCTGTTTATGGCTGTCATTGATACCCATTGCTTTGGGCTGGGGGCCTCGGGCCGGCCAGGTACCCATGACGACACATTTTGAAAGTAGGCGCTGGAGTCCCGAAAGTCCGTGTGTGGACTCCTGGCATGCCTTCATGACATTGTGCCAAGTTTGGTGGCTTTAGCGGCTTCCTCTGGTTATGGCTGTCATTGACATCCATTGCTTTGGGCTGGCGGCCTCGGGCCGGCCAGGTTGGTCAGGTAACCATGACGACACATTTTGAAAGTTGGCGCTGGAGTCCCGAAAGTCCGTGTGTGCACTCCTGGCATGCCTTCGCGCCCGTGTGCGAAGTTTGGTGGCTTTATCGGCTTCCTCTGGTTATGGCTGTCATTGATACCCATTGCTTTGGGCTGGTGGCCTTGTGCCGGCCAGGGTTGGTCAGGTACCCATGACGACACATTTTGAAAGTTGGCGCTAGAGTCCCGAAAGTCCGTTTGTGGACTCCTGGCATGCCTTTGCGACCGTTTTAGAAGTTTGGTGGCTTTAGCGGCTTCCTCTGTTCATGGCTGTCATTGATACCCATTCCTTTGGGCTGGTGGCCTCGTGCCGTCCAGGGTTGATC
The DNA here is from genome assembly GCF_050575085.1 of Anarhichas minor. Lineage (NCBI taxonomy): Eukaryota > Metazoa > Chordata > Actinopteri > Perciformes > Anarhichadidae > Anarhichas > Anarhichas minor. The sequence continues at coordinate 771,380 of NW_027466461.1, read as the reverse complement.
AGGTACCCATAGACGACACATTTTGAAAGTTGGCGCTAGAGTCCCGAAAGTCCGTTTGTGCACTCCTGGCATGCCTTCGCGCCCGTGTGCGAAGTTTGGTGGCTTTAGCGGCTTCCTCTGTTCATGGCTGTCATTGACACCCATTGCTTTGGGCTGGCGGCCTCGGGCCGGCCAGGTTGGTCAGGTACCCATGACGACACATTTTGAAAGTAGGCGCTGGAGTCCCGAAAGTCTGTGTGTGGACTCCTGGCATGCCGTTGCGCCCGTTTTCGAAGTTTGGTGGCTTTAGCGGCTTCCTCTGTTTATGGCTGTCATTGATACCCATTGCTTTGGGTTGGGGGCCTCGGGCCGGCCAGGTACCCATAACGACACATTTTGAAAGTTGGCGCTGGAGTCCCGAAAGTCCGTGTGTGCACTCCTGTCATGCTTACGTGCCCGTGTGCGAAGTTTGGTAACTTTAGCGGCTTCCTCTGGTTATGGCTGTCATTGACACCCATTGCTTTGGGCTGGTGGCCTCGTGCCGGCCAGGGTTGGTCAGGTACCCATGACGACACATTTTGAAATTGCCGCTGGAGTCCCGAAAGTCCGTGTTTGCACTCCTGGCATGCCTTCGCGCCCGTGTGCGAAGTTTGGTGGCTTTAGCGGCTTCCTCTGTTCATGGCTGTCATTGACACCCATTGCTTTGGGCTGGCGGCCTCGGGCCGGCCAGGTTGGTCAGGTACCCATGACGACACATTTTGAAAGTTGGCGCTAGAGTCCCGAAAGTCCGTTTGTGCACTCCTGGCATGCCTTCATGACATTGTGCCAAGTTTGGTGGCTTTAGCGGCTTCGTCTGTTTATGGCTGTCATTGATACCCATTGCTTTGGGCTGGCGGCCTCGGGCCGGCCAGGTTGGTCAGTTAACCATGACGACACATTTTGAAAGTTGGCGCTGGAGTCCCGAAAGTCCGTGTGTGGACTCCTGGCATGCCGTTGCGCCCGTTTTCGAAGTTTGGTGGCTTTAGCGGCTTCCTCTGTTTATGGCTGTCATTGATACCCATTGCTTTGGGCTGGGGGCCTCGGGCCGGCCAGGTACCCATGACGACACATTTTGAAAGTAGGCGCTGGAGTCCCGAAAGTCCGTGTGTGGACTCCTGGCATGCCTTCATGACATTGTGCCAAGTTTGGTGGCTTTAGCGGCTTCCTCTGGTTATGGCTGTCATTGACATCCATTGCTTTGGGCTGGCGGCCTCGGGCCGGCCAGGTTGGTCAGGTAACCATGACGACACATTTTGAAAGTTGGCGCTGGAGTCCCGAAAGTCCGTGTGTGCACTCCTGGCATGCCTTCGCGCCCGTGTGCGAAGTTTGGTGGCTTTATCGGCTTCCTCTGGTTATGGCTGTCATTGATACCCATTGCTTTGGGCTGGTGGCCTTGTGCCGGCCAGGGTTGGTCAGGTACCCATGACGACACATTTTGAAAGTTGGCGCTAGAGTCCCGAAAGTCCGTTTGTGGACTCCTGGCATGCCTTTGCGACCGTTTTAGAAGTTTGGTGGCTTTAGCGGCTTCCTCTGTTCATGGCTGTCATTGATACCCATTCCTTTGGGCTGGTGGCCTCGTGCCGTCCAGGGTTGATCAGGTACCCATAGACGACACATTTTGAAAGTTGGCGCTAGAGTCCCGAAAGTCCGTTTGTGCACTCCTGGCATGCCTTCGCGCCCGTGTGCGAAGTTTGGTGGCTTTAGCGGCTTCCTCTGTTCATGGCTGTCATTGACACCCATTGCTTTGGGCTGGCGGCCTCGGGCCGGCCAGGTTGGTCAGGTACCCATGACGACACATTTTGAAAGTAGGCGCTGGAGTCCCGAAAGTCTGTGTGTGGACTCCTGGCATGCCGTTGCGCCCGTTTTCGAAGTTTGGTGGCTTTAGCGGCTTCCTCTGTTTATGGCTGTCATTGATACCCATTGCTTTGGGTTGGGGGCCTCGGGCCGGCCAGGTACCCATAACGACACATTTTGAAAGTTGGCGCTGGAGTCCCGAAAGTCCGTGTGTGCACTCCTGTCATGCTTACGTGCCCGTGTGCGAAGTTTGGTAACTTTAGCGGCTTCCTCTGGTTATGGCTGTCATTGACACCCATTGCTTTGGGCTGGTGGCCTCGTGCCGGCCAGGGTTGGTCAGGTACCCATGACGACACATTTTGAAATTGCCGCTGGAGTCCCGAAAGTCCGTGTTTGCACTCCTGGCATGCCTTCGCGCCCGTGTGCGAAGTTTGGTGGCTTTAGCGGCTTCCTCTGTTCATGGCTGTCATTGACACCCATTGCTTTGGGCTGGCGGCCTCGGGCCGGCCAGGTTGGTCAGGTACCCATGACGACACATTTTGAAAGTAGGCGCTGGAGTCCCGAAAGTCCGTGTGTGGACTCCTGGCATGCCGTTGCGCCCGTTTTCGAAGTTTGGTGGCTTTAGCGGCTTCCTCTGTTTATGGCTGTCATTGATACCCATTGCTTTGGGTTGGGGGCCTCGGGCCGGCCAGGTACCCATAACGACACATTTTGAAAGTTGGCGCTGGAGTCCCGAAAGTCCGTGTGTGCACTCCTGTCATGCTTACGTGCCCGTGTGCGAAGTTTGGTAACTTTAGCGGCTTCCTCTGTTCATGGCTGTCATTGACACCCATTGCTTTGGGCTGGCGGCCTCGGGCCGGCCAGTTTTGTCAGTTACCCATGACGACACATTTTGAAAGTTGGCGCTAGAGTCCCGAAAGTCTGTTTGTGGACTCCTGGCATGCCTTCGCACCCGTTTAAGAAGTTTGGTGGCTTTATCGGCTTCCTCTGTTTATGGCTGTCATTGACACCCATTGCTTTGGGCTGGTGGCCTTGTGCCGACCAGGGTTGGTCAGGTACCCATGACGACACATTTTGAAAGTTGGCGCTGGAGTCCTGAAAGTCCGTTTGTGCACTCCTGGCATGCCGTCGCGCCCGTTTCCGAAGTTTGGTGGCTTTAGCGGCTTCCTCTGTTTATGGCTGTCATTGATACCCATTGCTTTGGGCTGGTGGCCTCGTGCCGGCCAGTGTTGGTCAGGTACCCATGACGACACATTTTGAAAGTTGGCGCTAGAGTCCCGAAAGTCCGTTTGTGCACTCCCGGCATGCCTTCGCGCCCGTTTTCGAAGTTTGGTGGCTTTAGCGGCTTCCTCCGTTTATGGCTGTCATTGACACCCATTGCTTTGGGCTGGCGGCCTCGGGCCGGCCAGTATGGTCAGTTACCCATGACGACACATTTTGAAAGTTGGCGCTGGAGTCCCGAAAGTCCGTTTTTGCACTCCTGGCATGCCGTCGTGCCCGTTTCCGAAGTTTGGTGGCTTTAGCGGCTTCCTCTGTTCATGGCTGTCATTGATACCCATTCCTTTGGGCTGGTGGCCTCGTGCCGGCCAGGTTTGATCAGGTACCCATGACGACACATTTTGAAAGTTGGCGCTAGAGTCCCGAAAGTCCGTTTGTGCACTCCTGGCATGCCTTCGCGCCCGTTTTCAAAGTTTGGTGGCTTTAGCGGCTTCCTCTGTTTATGGCTGTCATTGACACCCATTGCTTTGGGCTGGCGGCCTCGTGCCGGCCAGGGTTGGTCAGGTATCCATGACGACACATTTTGAAAGTTGGCGCTGGAGTCCCGAAAGTCCGTTTGTGCACTCCTGGCATGGCTTCGCGCCCGTTTTCAAAGTTTGGTGGCTTTAGCGGCTTCCTCCGTTTATGGCTGTCATTGAAACCCATTGCTTTGGGCTGGCAGCCTCGGGCCGGCCAGGTTGGTCAGGTAACCATGACGAAACATTTTGAAAGTTGGCGCTGGAGTCCCGAAAGTCCATGTGTGCACTCCTGGCATGCCTTCGCGCCCGTGTGCGAAGTTTGGTGGCTTTAGCGGCTTCCTCTGGTTATGGCTGTCATTGATACCCATTGCTTTGGGCTGGTGGCCTTGTGCCGGCCAGGGTTGGTCAGGTACCCATGACGACACATTTTGAAAGTTGGCGCTAGAGTCCCGAAAGTCCGTTTGTGGACTCCTGGCATGCCTTTGCGCCCGTTTTAGAAGTTTGGTGGCTTTAGCGGCTTCCTCTGTTCATGGCTGTCATTGATACCCATTCCTTTGGGCTGGTGGCCTCGTGCCGGCCAGGGTTGATCAGGTACCCATGACGACACATTTTGAAAGTTGGCGCTAGAGTCCCGAAAGTCCGTTTGTGCACTCCCGGCATGCCTTCGCGCCCGTTTTCGAAGTTTGGTGGCTTTAGCGGCTTCCTCTGTTTATGGCTGTCATTGACACCCATTGCTTTGGGCTGGTGGCCTCGTGCCGGCCAGGGTTGGTCAGGTACCCATGACGACACATTTTGAAAGTTGGCGCTGGAGTCCCGAAAGTCCGTTTGTGCACTCCTGGCATGCCGTCGCGCCCGTTTCCGAAGTTTGGTGGCTTTAGCGGCTTCCTCTGTTTATGGCTGTCATTGACACCCATTGCTTTGGGCTGGCGGCCTCGGGCCGGCCAGGTTGGTCAGGTACCCATGACGACACATTTTGAAAGTAGGCGCTGGAGTCCCGAAAGTCCGTTTGTGCACTCCTGGCATGCCTTCGCGCCCGTTTTCGAAGTTTGGTGGCTTTATCGGCTTCCACTGTTTATGGCTGTCATTGACACCCATTGCTTTGGGCTGGCGGCCTCGGGCCGGCCAGGTACCCATGACGACACATTTTGAAAGTTGGCGCTGGAGTCCCGAAAGTACATGTGTGCACTCCTGGCATGCCTTCGCGCCCGTGTGCAAAGTTTGGTGGCTTTAGCGGCTTCCTCTGGTTATGGCTGTCATTGATACCCATTGCTTTGGGCTGGTGGCCTTGTGCCGGCCAGGGTTGGTCAGGTACCCATGACGACACATTTTGAAAGTTGGCGCTAGAGTCCCGAAAGTCCATTTGTGGACTCCTGGCATGCCTTTGCGCCCGTTTTAGAAGTTTGGTGGCTTTAGCGGCTTCCTCTGTTCATGGCTGTCATTGATACCCATTCCTTTGGGCTGGTGGCCTCGTGCCGGCCAGGTTTGATCAGGTACCCATGACGACACATTTTGAAAGTTGGCGCTAGAGTCCCGAAAGTCCGTTTGTGCACTCCTGGCATGCCTTCGCGCCCGTTTTCAAAGTTTGGTGGCTTTAGCGGCTTCCTCTGTTTATGGCTGTCATTGACACCCATTGCTTTGGGCTGGCGGCCTCGTGCCGGCCAGGGTTGGTCAGGTATCCATGACGACACATTTTGAAAGTTGGCGCTGGAGTCCCGAAAGTCCGTTTGTGCACTCCTGGCATGCCGTCGCGCCCGTTTCCGAAGTTTGGTGGCTTTAGCGGCTTCCTCTGTTTATGGCTGTCATTGATACCCATTGCTTTGGGCTGGTGGCCTCGTGCCGGCCAGGGTTGGTCAGGTACCCATGACGACACATTTTGAAAGTTGGCGCTAGAGTCCCGAAAGTCCGTTTGTGCACTCCCGGCATGCCTTCGTGCCCGTTTTCGAAGTTTGGTGGCTTTAGCGGCTTCCTCCGTTTATGGCTGTCATTGAAACCCATTGCTTTGGGCTGGCAGCCTCGGGCCGGCCAGGTTGGTCAGGTAACCATGACGATACATTTTGAAAGTTGGCGCTGGAGTCCCGAAAGTCCGTTTGTGCACGCCTGGCATGCCTTCGCGCCCGTTTTCGAAGTTTGGTGGCTTTATCGGCTTCCACTGTTTATGGCTGTCATTGACACCCATTGCTTTGGGCTGGCGGCCTCGGGCCGGCCAGGTACCCATGATGACACATTTTGAAAGTTGGCGCTGGAGTCCCGAAAGTCCATGTGTGCACTCCTGGCATGCCTTCGCGCCCGTGTGCGAAGTTTGGTGGCTTTAGCGGCTTCCTCTGGTTATGGCTGTCATTGATACCCATTGCTTTGGGCTGGTGGCCTTGTGCCGGCCAGGGTTGGTCAGGTACCCATGACGACACATTTTGAAAGTTGGCGCTAGAGTCCCGAAAGTCCGTGTTTGCACTCCTGGCATGCCTTCACGCCCGTGTGCGAAGTTTGGTGGCTTTAGCGGCTTCCTCTGGTTATGGCTGTCATTGATACCCATTGCTTTGGGCTGGTGGCCTTGTGCCGGCCAGGGTTGGTCAGGTACCCATGACGACACATTTTGAAAGTTGGCGCTAGAGTCCCGAAAGTCCGTTTGTGGACTCCTGGCATGCCTTTGCGCCCGTTTTAGAAGTTTGGTGGCTTTAGCGGCTTCCTCTGTTCATGGCTGTCATTGATACCCATTCCTTTGGGCTGGTGGCCTCGTGCCGGCCAGGGTTGATCAGGTACCCATGACGACACATTTTGAAAGTTGGCGCTAGAGTCCCGAAAGTCCGTTTGTGCACTCCCGGCATGCCTTCGCGCCCGTTTTCGAAGTTTGGTGGCTTTAGCGGCTTCCTCTGTTTATGGCTGTCATTGACACCCATTGCTTTGGGCTGGTGGCCTCGTGCCGGCCAGGGTTGGTCAGGTACCCATGACGACACATTTTGAAAGTTGGCGCTGGAGTCCCGAAAGTCCGTTTGTGCACTCCTGGCATGCCGTCGCGCCCGTTTCCGAAGTTTGGTGGCTTTAGCGGCTTCCTCTGTTTATGGCTGTCATTGACACCCATTGCTTTGGGCTGGCGGCCTCGGGCCGGCCAGGTTGGTCAGGTACCCATGACGACACATTTTGAAAGTAGGCGCTGGAGTCCCGAAAGTCCGTTTGTGCACTCCTGGCATGCCTTCGCGCCCGTTTTCGAAGTTTGGTGGCTTTATCGGCTTCCACTGTTTATGGCTGTCATTGACACCCATTGCTTTGGGCTGGCGGCCTCGGGCCGGCCAGGTACCCATGACGACACATTTTGAAAGTTGGCGCTGGAGTCCCGAAAGTACATGTGTGCACTCCTGGCATGCCTTCGCGCCCGTGTGCAAAGTTTGGTGGCTTTAGCGGCTTCCTCTGGTTATGGCTGTCATTGATACCCATTGCTTTGGGCTGGTGGCCTTGTGCCGGCCAGGGTTGGTCAGGTACCCATGACGACACATTTTGAAAGTTGGCGCTAGAGTCCCGAAAGTCCATTTGTGGACTCCTGGCATGCCTTTGCGCCCGTTTTAGAAGTTTGGTGGCTTTAGCGGCTTCCTCTGTTCATGGCTGTCATTGATACCCATTCCTTTGGGCTGGTGGCCTCGTGCCGGCCAGGTTTGATCAGGTACCCATGACGACACATTTTGAAAGTTGGCGCTAGAGTCCCGAAAGTCCGTTTGTGCACTCCTGGCATGCCTTCGCGCCCGTTTTCAAAGTTTGGTGGCTTTAGCGGCTTCCTCTGTTTATGGCTGTCATTGACACCCATTGCTTTGGGCTGGCGGCCTCGTGCCGGCCAGGGTTGGTCAGGTATCCATGACGACACATTTTGAAAGTTGGCGCTAGAGTCCCGAAAGTCCGTTTGTGCACTCCCGGCATGCCTTCGTGCCCGTTTTCGAAGTTTGGTGGCTTTAGCGGCTTCCTCCGTTTATGGCTGTCATTGAAACCCATTGCTTTGGGCTGGCAGCCTCGGGCCGGCCAGGTTGGTCAGGTACCCATGACGACACATTTTGAAAGTTGGCGCTAGAGTCCCGAAAGTCCGTTTGTGCACTCCTGGCATGCCTTCGCGCCCGTTTTCGAAGTTTGGTGGCTTTATCGGCTTCCACTGTTTATGGCTGTCATTGACACCCATTGCTTTGGGCTGGCGGCCTCGGGCCGGCCAGGTACCCATGATGACACATTTTGAAAGTTGGCGCTGGAGTCCCGAAAGTCCATGTGTGCACTCCTGGCATGCCTTCGCGCCCGTGTGCGAAGTTTGGTGGCTTTAGCGGCTTCCTCTGGTTATGGCTGTCATTGATACCCATTGCTTTGGGCTGGTGGCCTTGTGCCGGCCAGGGTTGGTCAGGTACCCATGACGACACATTTTGAAAGTTGGCGCTAGAGTCCCGAAAGTCCGTTTGTGGACTCCTGGCATGCCTTTGCGCCCGTTTTAGAAGTTTGGTGGCTTTAGCGGCTTCCTCTGTTCATGGCTGTCATTGATACCCATTCCTTTGGGCTGGTGGCCTCGTGTCGGCCAGGTTTGATCAGGTACCCATGACGACACATTTTGAAAGTTGGCGCTGGAGTCCCGAAAGTCCATTTGTGCACTCCTGGCATGCCGTCGCGCCCGTTTCCGAAGTTTGGTGGCTTTAGCGGCTTCCTCTGTTTATGGCTGTCATTGATACCCATTGCTTTGGGCTGGTGGCCTCGTGCCGGCCAGGGTTCGTCAGGTACCCATGACGACACATTTTGAAAGTTGGCGCTGGAGTCCCGAAAGTCCGTTTGTGCACTCCTGGCATGCCTTCGCGCCCGTTTTCGAAGTTTGGTGGCTTTATCGGCTTCCACTGTTTATGGCTGTCATTGACACCCATTGCTTTGGGCTGGCGGCCTCGGGCCGGCCAGGTACCCATGATGACACATTTTGAAAGTTGGCGCTGGAGTCCCGAAAGTCCATGTGTGCACTCCTGGCATGCCTTCGCGCCCGTGTGCGAAGTTTGGTGGCTTTAGCGGCTTCCTCTGGTTATGGCTGTCATTGATACCCATTGCTTTGGGCTGGTGGCCTTGTGCCGGCCAGGGTTGGTCAGGTACCCATGACGACACATTTTGAAAGTTGGCGCTAGAGTCCCGAAAGTCCGTTTGTGGACTCCTGGCATGCCTTTGCGCCCGTTTTAGAAGTTTGGTGGCTTTAGCGGCTTCCTCTGTTCATGGCTGTCATTGATACCCATTCCTTTGGGCTGGTGGCCTCGTGTCGGCCAGGTTTGATCAGGTACCCATGACGACACATTTTGAAAGTTGGCGCTGGAGTCCCGAAAGTCCATTTGTGCACTCCTGGCATGCCGTCGCGCCCGTTTCCGAAGTTTGGTGGCTTTATCGGCTTCCACTGTTTATGGCTGTCATTGACACCCATTGCTGTGGGCTGGCGGCCTCGGGCCAGCCAGGTACCCATGACGACACATTTTGAAAGTTGGCGCTGGAGTCCCGAAAGTCCATTTGTGCACTCCTGGCATGCCGTCGCGCCCGTTTCCGAAGTTTGGTGGCTTTATCGGCTTCCACTGTTTATGGCTGTCATTGACACCCATTGCTGTGGGCTGGCGGCCTCGGGCCAGCCAGGTACCCATGACGACACATTTTGAAAGTTGGCGCTGGAGTCCCGAAAGTCCATTTGTGCACTCCTGGCATGCCGTCGCGCCCGTTTCCGAAGTTTGGTGGCTTTATCGGCTTCCACTGTTTATGGCTGTCATTGACACCCATTGCTGTGGGCTGGCGGCCTCGGGCCAGCCAGGTACCCATGACGACACATTTTGAAAGTTGGCGCTGGAGTCCCGAAAGTCCATGTGTGCACTCCTGGCATGCCTTCGCGACCGTGTGCGAAGTTTGGTGGCTTTAGCGGCTTCCTCTGGTTATGGCTGTCATTGACACCCATTGCTTTGGGCTGGTGGCCTCGTGCCGGCCAGGTACCCATGACGACACATTTTGAAAGTTGGCGCTAGAGTCCCGAAAGTCAGTTTGTGCACTCCTGGCATGCCTTCATGACATTGTGCCAAGTTTGGTGGCTTTAGCGGCTTCGTCTGTTTATGGCTGTCATTGATACCCATTGCTTTGGGCTGGTGGCCTCGTGCCGGCCAGGGTTGGTCAGGTACCCATGACGACACATTTTGAAATTGGCGCTGGAGTCCCGAAAGTCCGTGTTTGCACTCCTGGCATGCCTTCGCGCCCGTGTGCGAAGTTTGGTGGCTTTAGCGGCTTCCTCTGTTCATGGCTGTCATTGACACCCATTGCTTTGGGCTGGCGGCCTCGGGCCGGCCAGGTTGGTCAGGTACCCATGACGACACATTTTGAAAGTAGGCGCTGGAGTCCCGAAAGTCCGTGTGTGGACTCCTGGCATGCCGTTGCGCCCGTTTTCGAAGTTTGGTGGCTTTAGCGGCTTCCTCTGTTTATGGCTGTCATTGATACCCATTGCTTTGGGTTGGGGGCCTCGGGCCGGCCAGGTACCCATAACGACACATTTTGAAAGTTGGCGCTGGAGTCCCGAAAGTCCGTGTGTGCACTCCTGTCATGCTTACGTGCCCGTGTGCGAAGTTTGGTAACTTTAGCGGCTTCCTCTGTTCATGGCTGTCATTGACACCCATTGCTTTGGGCTGGCGGCCTCGGGCCGGCCAGTTTTGTCAGTTACCCATGACGACACATTTTGAAAGTTGGCGCTAGAGTCCCGAAAGTCTGTTTGTGGACTCCTGGCATGCCTTCGCACCCGTTTAAGAAGTTTGGTGGCTTTATCGGCTTCCTCTGTTTATGGCTGTCATTGACACCCATTGCTTTGGGCTGGCGGCCTCGGGCAGGCCAGGGTTGGTCAGGTAACCATGACGACACATTTTGAAAGTAGGCGCTGGAGTCCCGAAAGTCCGTGTGTGAACTCCTGGCATGCCGTCGCGCCCGTTTTCGAAGTTTGGTGGCTTTAGCGGCTTCCTCTGTTTATGGCTGTCATTGACACCCATTGCTTTGGGCTGGTGGCCTTGTGCCGACCAGGGTTGGTCAGGTACCCATGACGACACATTTTGAAAGTTGGCGCTGGAGTCCTGAAAGTCCGTTTGTGCACTCCTGGCATGCCGTCGCGCCCGTTTCCGAAGTTTGGTGGCTTTAGCGGCTTCCTCTGTTTATGGCTGTCATTGATACCCATTGCTTTGGGCTGGTGGCCTCGTGCCGGCCAGTGTTGGTCAGGTACCCATGACGACACATTTTGAAAGTTGGCGCTAGAGTCCCGAAAGTCCGTTTGTGCACTCCCGGCATGCCTTCGCGCCCGTTTTCGAAGTTTGGTGGCTTTAGCGGCTTCCTCCGTTTATGGCTGTCATTGACACCCATTGCTTTGGGCTGGCGGCCTCGGGCCGGCCAGTATGGTCAGTTACCCATGACGACACATTTTGAAAGTTGGCGCTGGAGTCCCGAAAGTCCGTTTTTGCACTCCTGGCATGCCGTCGTGCCCGTTTCCGAAGTTTGGTGGCTTTAGCGGCTTCCTCTGTTCATGGCTGTCATTGATACCCATTCCTTTGGGCTGGTGGCCTCGTGCCGGCCAGGTTTGATCAGGTACCCATGACGACACATTTTGAAAGTTGGCGCTAGAGTCCCGAAAGTCCGTTTGTGCACTCCTGGCATGCCTTCGCGCCCGTTTTCAAAGTTTGGTGGCTTTAGCGGCTTCCTCTGTTTATGGCTGTCATTGACACCCATTGCTTTGGGCTGGCGGCCTCGTGCCGGCCAGGGTTGGTCAGGTATCCATGACGACACATTTTGAAAGTTGGCGCTGGAGTCCCGAAAGTCCGTTTGTGCACTCCTGGCATGCCTTCGCGCCCGTTTTCAAAGTTTGGTGGCTTTAGCGGCTTCCTCCGTTTATGGCTGTCATTGAAACCCATTGCTTTGGGCTGGCAGCCTTGGGCCGGCCAGGTTGGTCAGGTAACCATGACGAAACATTTTGAAAGTTGGCGCTGGAGTCCCGAAAGTCCATGTGTGCACTCCTGGCATGCCTTCGCGCCCGTGTGCGAAGTTTGGTGGCTTTAGCGGCTTCCTCTGGTTATGGCTGTCATTGATACCCATTGCTTTGGGCTGGTGGCCTTGTGCCGGCCAGGGTTGGTCAGGTACCCATGACGACACATTTTGAAAGTTGGCGCTAGAGTCCCGAAAGTCCGTTTGTGGACTCCTGGCATGCCTTTGCGCCCGTTTTAGAAGTTTGGTGGCTTTAGCGGCTTCCTCTGTTCATGGCTGTCATTGATACCCATTCCTTTGGGCTGGTGGCCTCGTGCCGGCCAGGGTTGATCAGGTACCCATGACGACACATTTTGAAAGTTGGCGCTAGAGTCCCGAAAGTCCGTTTGTGCACTCCCGGCATGCCTTCGCGCCCGTTTTCGAAGTTTGGTGGCTTTAGCGGCTTCCTCTGTTTATGGCTGTCATTGACACCCATTGCTTTGGGCTGGTGGCCTCGTGCCGGCCAGGGTTGGTCAGGTACCCATGACGACACATTTTGAAAGTTGGCGCTGGAGTCCCGAAAGTCCGTTTGTGCACTCCTGGCATGCCGTCGCGCCCGTTTCCGAAGTTTGGTGGCTTTAGCGGCTTCCTCTGTTTATGGCTGTCATTGACACCCATTGCTTTGGGCTGGCGGCCTCGGGCCGGCCAGGTTGGTCAGGTACCCATGACGACACATTTTGAAAGTAGGCGCTGGAGTCCCGAAAGTCCGTTTGTGCACTCCTGGCATGCCTTCGCGCCCGTTTTCGAAGTTTGGTGGCTTTATCGGCTTCCACTGTTTATGGCTGTCATTGACACCCATTGCTTTGGGCTGGCGGCCTCGGGCCGGCCAGGTACCCATGACGACACATTTTGAAAGTTGGCGCTGGAGTCCCGAAAGTACATGTGTGCACTCCTGGCATGCCTTCGCGCCCGTGTGCAAAGTTTGGTGGCTTTAGCGGCTTCCTCTGGTTATGGCTGTCATTGATACCCATTGCTTTGGGCTGGTGGCCTTGTGCCGGCCAGGGTTGGTCAGGTACCCATGACGACACATTTTGAAAGTTGGCGCTAGAGTCCCGAAAGTCCATTTGTGGACTCCTGGCATGCCTTTGCGCCCGTTTTAGAAGTTTGGTGGCTTTAGCGGCTTCCTCTGTTCATGGCTGTCATTGATACCCATTCCTTTGGGCTGGTGGCCTCGTGCTGGCCAGGTTTGATCAGGTACCCATGACGACACATTTTGAAAGTTGGCGCTAGAGTCCCGAAAGTCCGTTTGTGCACTCCTGGCATGCCTTCGCGCCCGTTTTCAAAGTTTGGTGGCTTTAGCGGCTTCCTCTGTTTATGGCTGTCATTGACACCCATTGCTTTGGGCTGGCGGCCTCGTGCCGGCCAGGGTTGGTCAGGTATCCATGACGACACATTTTGAAAGTTGGCGCTGGAGTCCCGAAAGTCCGTTTGTGCACTCCTGGCATGCCGTCGCGCCCGTTTCCGAAGTTTGGTGGCTTTAGCGGCTTCCTCTGTTTATGGCTGTCATTGATACCCATTGCTTTGGGCTGGTGGCCTCGTGCCGGCCAGGGTTGGTCAGGTACCCATGACGACACATTTTGAAAGTTGGCGCTAGAGTCCCGAAAGTCCGTTTGTGCACTCCCGGCATGCCTTCGTGCCCGTTTTCGAAGTTTGGTGGCTTTAGCGGCTTCCTCCGTTTATGGCTGTCATTGAAACCCATTGCTTTGGGCTGGCGGCCTCGGGCCGGCCAGGTACCCATGATGACACATTTTGAAAGTTGGCGCTGGAGTCCCGAAAGTCCATGTGTGCACTCCTGGCATGCCTTCGCGCCCGTGTGCGAAGTTTGGTGGCTTTAGCGGCTTCCTCTGGTTATGGCTGTCATTGATACCCATTGCTTTGGGCTGGTGGCCTTGTGCCGGCCAGGGTTGGTCAGGTACCCATGACGACACATTTTGAAAGTTGGCGCTAGAGTCCCGAAAGTCCGTGTTTGCACTCCTGGCATGCCTTCACGCCCGTGTGCGAAGTTTGGTGGCTTTAGCGGCTTCCTCTGGTTATGGCTGTCATTGATACCCATTGCTTTGGGCTGGTGGCCTTGTGCCGGCCAGGGTTGGTCAGGTACCCATGACGACACATTTTGAAAGTTGGCGCTAGAGTCCCGAAAGTCCGTTTGTGGACTCCTGGCATGCCTTTGCGCCCGTTTTAGAAGTTTGGTGGCTTTAGCGGCTTCCTCTGTTCATGGCTGTCATTGATACCCATTCCTTTGGGCTGGTGGCCTCGTGCCGGCCAGGGTTGATCAGGTACCCATGACGACACATTTTGAAAGTTGGCGCTAGAGTCCCGAAAGTCCGTTTGTGCACTCCCGGCATGCCTTCGCGCCCGTTTTCGAAGTTTGGTGGCTTTAGCGGCTTCCTCTGTTTATGGCTGTCATTGACACCCATTGCTTTGGGCTGGTGGCCTCGTGCCGGCCAGGGTTGGTCAGGTACCCATGACGACACATTTTGAAAGTTGGCGCTGGAGTCCCGAAAGTCCGTTTGTGCACTCCTGGCATGCCGTCGCGCCCGTTTCCGAAGTTTGGTGGCTTTAGCGGCTTCCTCTGTTTATGGCTGTCATTGACACCCATTGCTTTGGGCTGGCGGCCTCGGGCCGGCCAGGTTGGTCAGGTACCCATGACGACACATTTTGAAAGTAGGCGCTGGAGTCCCGAAAGTCCGTTTGTGCACTCCTGGCATGCCTTCGCGCCCGTTTTCGAAGTTTGGTGGCTTTATCGGCTTCCACTGTTTATGGCTGTCATTGACACCCATTGCTTTGGGCTGGCGGCCTCGGGCCGGCCAGGTACCCATGACGACACATTTTGAAAGTTGGCGCTGGAGTCCCGAAAGTACATGTGTGCACTCCTGGCATGCCTTCGCGCCCGTGTGCAAAGTTTGGTGGCTTTAGCGGCTTCCTCTGGTTATGGCTGTCATTGATACCCATTGCTTTGGGCTGGTGGCCTTGTGCCGGCCAGGGTTGGTCAGGTACCCATGACGACACATTTTGAAAGTTGGCGCTAGAGTCCCGAAAGTCCATTTGTGGACTCCTGGCATGCCTTTGCGCCCGTTTTAGAAGTTTGGTGGCTTTAGCGGCTTCCTCTGTTCATGGCTGTCATTGATACCCATTCCTTTGGGCTGGTGGCCTCGTGCCGGCCAGGTTTGATCAGGTACCCATGACGACACATTTTGAAAGTTGGCGCTAGAGTCCCGAAAGTCCGTTTGTGCACTCCTGGCATGCCTTCGCGCCCGTTTTCAAAGTTTGGTGGCTTTAGCGGCTTCCTCTGTTTATGGCTGTCATTGACACCCATTGCTTTGGGCTGGCGGCCTCGTGCCGGCCAGGGTTGGTCAGGTATCCATGACGACACATTTTGAAAGTTGGCGCTGGAGTCCCGAAAGTCCGTTTGTGCACTCCTGGCATGCCGTCGCGCCCGTTTCCGAAGTTTGGTGGCTTTAGCGGCTTCCTCTGTTTATGGCTGTCATTGATACCCATTGCTTTGGGCTGGTGGCCTCGTGCCGGCCAGGGTTGGTCAGGTACCCATGACGACACATTTTGAAAGTTGGCGCTAGAGTCCCGAAAGTCCGTTTGTGCACTCCCGGCATGCCTTCGTGCCCGTTTTCGAAGTTTGGTGGCTTTAGCGGCTTCCTCCGTTTATGGCTGTCATTGAAACCCATTGCTTTGGGCTGGCAGCCTCGGGCCGGCCAGGTTGGTCAGGTACCCATGACGACACATTTTGAAAGTTGGCGCTAGAGTCCCGAAAGTCCGTTTGTGCACTCCTGGCATGCCTTCGCGCCCGTTTTCGAAGTTTGGTGGCTTTATCGGCTTCCACTGTTTATGGCTGTCATTGACACCCATTGCTTTGGGCTGGCGGCCTCGGGCCGGCCAGGTACCCATGATAACACATTTTGAAAGTTGGCGCTGGAGTCCCGAAAGTCCATGTGTGCACTCCTGGCATGCCTTCGCGCCCGTGTGCGAAGTTTGGTGGCTTTAGCGGCTTCCTCTGGTTATGGCTGTCATTGATACCCATTGCTTTGGGCTGGTGGCCTTGTGCCGGCCAGGGTTGGTCAGGTACCCATGACGACACATTTTGAAAGTTGGCGCTAGAGTCCCGAAAGTCCGTTTGTGGACTCCTGGCATGCCTTTGCGCCCGTTTTAGAAGTTTGGTGGCTTTAGCGGCTTCCTCTGTTCATGGCTGTCATTGATACCCATTCCTTTGGGCTGGTGGCCTCGTGTCGGCCAGGTTTGATCAGGTACCCATGACGACACATTTTGAAAGTTGGCGCTGGAGTCCCGAAAGTCCATTTGTGCACTCCTGGCATGCCGTCGCGCCCGTTTCCGAAGTTTGGTGGCTTTAGCGGCTTCCTCTGTTTATGGCTGTCATTGATACCCATTGCTTTGGGCTGGTGGCCTCGTGCCGGCCAGGGTTCGTCAGGTACCCATGACGACACATTTTGAAAGTTGGCGCTGGAGTCCCGAAAGTCCGTTTGTGCACTCCTGGCATGCCTTCGCGCCCGTTTTCGAAGTTTGGTGGCTTTATCGGCTTCCACTGTTTATGGCTGTCATTGACACCCATTGCTTTGGGCTGGCGGCCTCGGGCCGGCCAGGTACCCATGATGACACATTTTGAAAGTTGGCGCTGGAGTCCCGAAAGTCCATGTGTGCACTCCTGGCATGCCTTCGCGCCCGTGTGCGAAGTTTGGTGGCTTTAGCGGCTTCCTCTGGTTATGGCTGTCATTGATACCCATTGCTTTGGGCTGGTGGCCTTGTGCCGGCCAGGGTTGGTCAGGTACCCATGACGACACATTTTGAAAGTTGGCGCTAGAGTCCCGAAAGTCCGTTTGTGGACTCCTGGCATGCCTTTGCGCCCGTTTTAGAAGTTTGGTGGCTTTAGCGGCTTCCTCTGTTCATGGCTGTCATTGATACCCATTCCTTTGGGCTGGTGGCCTCGTGTCGGCCAGGTTTGATCAGGTACCCATGACGACACATTTTGAAAGTTGGCGCTGGAGTCCCGAAAGTCCATTTGTGCACTCCTGGCATGCCGTCGCGCCCGTTTCCGAAGTTTGGTGGCTTTATCGGCTTCCACTGTTTATGGCTGTCATTGACACCCATTGCTGTGGGCTGGCGGCCTCGGGCCGGCCAGGTACCCATGACGACACATTTTGAAAGTTGGCGCTGGAGTCCCGAAAGTCCATGTGTGCACTCCTGGCATGCCTTCGCGACCGTGTGCGAAGTTTGGTGGCTTTAGCGGCTTCCTCTGGTTATGGCTGTCATTGACACCCATTGCTTTGGGCTGGTGGCCTCGTGCCGGCCAGGTACCCATGACGACACATTTTGAAAGTTGGCGCTAGAGTCCCGAAAGTCAGTTTGTGCACTCCTGGCATGCCTTCATGACATTGTGCCAAGTTTGGTGGCTTTAGCGGCTTCGTCTGTTTATGGCTGTCATTGATACCCATTGCTTTGGGCTGGTGGCCTCGTGCCGGCCAGGGTTGGTCAGGTACCCATGACGACACATTTTGAAATTGGCGCTGGAGTCCCGAAAGTCCGTGTTTGCACTCCTGGCATGCCTTCGCGCCCGTGTGCGAAGTTTGGTGGCTTTAGCGGCTTCCTCTGTTCATGGCTGTCATTGACACCCATTGCTTTGGGCTGGCGGCCTCGGGCCGGCCAGGTTGGTCAGGTACCCATGACGACACATTTTGAAAGTAGGCGCTGGAGTCCCGAAAGTCCGTGTGTGGACTCCTGGCATGCCGTTGCGCCCGTTTTCGAAGTTTGGTGGCTTTAGCGGCTTCCTCTGTTTATGGCTGTCATTGATACCCATTGCTTTGGGTTGGGGGCCTCGGGCCGGCCAGGTACCCATAACGACACATTTTGAAAGTTGGCGCTGGAGTCCCGAAAGTCCGTGTGTGCACTCCTGTCATGCTTACGTGCCCGTGTGCGAAGTTTGGTAACTTTAGCGGCTTCCTCTGTTCATGGCTGTCATTGACACCCATTGCTTTGGGCTGGCGGCCTCGGGCTGGCCAGTTTTGTCAGTTACCCATGACGACACATTTTGAAAGTTGGCGCTAGAGTCCCGAAAGTCTGTTTGTGGACTCCTGGCATGCCTTCGCACCCGTTTAAGAAGTTTGGTGGCTTTATCGGCTTCCTCTGTTTATGGCTGTCATTGACACCCATTGCTTTGGGCTGGCGGCCTCGGGCAGGCCAGGGTTGGTCAGGTAACCATGACGACACATTTTGAAAGTAGGCGCTGGAGTCCCGAAAGTCCGTGTGTGAACTCCTGGCATGCCGTCGCGCCCGTTTTCAAAGTTTGGTGGCTTTAGCGGCTTCCTCTGTTTATGGCTGTCATTGACACCCATTGCTTTGGGCTGGTGGCCTTGTGCCGACCAGGGTTGGTCAGGTACCCATGACGACACATTTTGAAAGTTGGCGCTGGAGTCCTGAAAGTCCGTTTGTGCACTCCTGGCATGCCGTCGCGCCCGTTTCCGAAGTTTGGTGGCTTTAGCGGCTTCCTCTGTTTATGGCTGTCATTGATACCCATTGCTTTGGGCTGGTGGCCTCGTGCCGGCCAGTGTTGGTCAGGTACCCATGACGACACATTTTGAAAGTTGGCGCTAGAGTCCCGAAAGTCCGTTTGTGCACTCCCGGCATGCCTTCGCGCCCGTTTTCGAAGTTTGGTGGCTTTAGCGGCTTCCTCCGTTTATGGCTGTCATTGACACCCATTGCTTTGGGCTGGCGGCCTCGGGCCGGCCAGTATGGTCAGTTACCCATGACGACACATTTTGAAAGTTGGCGCTGGAGTCCCGAAAGTCCGTTTTTGCACTCCTGGCATGCCGTCGCGCCCGTTTCCGAAGTTTGGTGGCTTTAGCGGCTTCCTCTGTTCATGGCTGTCATTGATACCCATTCCTTTGGGCTGGTGGCCTCGTGCCGGCCAGGTTTGATCAGGTACCCATGACGACACATTTTGAAAGTTGGCGCTAGAGTCCCGAAAGTCCGTTTGTGCACTCCTGGCATGCCTTCGCGCCCGTTTTCAAAGTTTGGTGGCTTTAGCGGCTTCCTCTGTTTATGGCTGTCATTGACACCCATTGCTTTGGGCTGGCGGCCTCGTGCCGGCCAGGGTTGGTCAGGTATCCATGACGACACATTTTGAAAGTTGGCGCTGGAGTCCCGAAAGTCCGTTTGTGCACTCCTGGCATGCCTTCGCGCCCGTTTTCAAAGTTTGGTGGCTTTAGCGGCTTCCTCCGTTTATGGCTGTCATTGAAACCCATTGCTTTGGGCTGGCAGCCTCGGGCCGGCCAGGTTGGTCAGGTAACCATGACGAAACATTTTGAAAGTTGGCGCTGGAGTCCCGAAAGTCCGTTTGTGCACTCCTGGCATGCCTTCGCGCCCGTTTTCAAAGTTTGGTGGCTTTAGCAGCTTCTTCTGTTCATGGCTGTCATTGAAACCCATTGCTTTGGGCTGGCGGCCTCGGGCCGGCCAGGTTGGTCAGGTAACCATGACGACACATTTTGAAAGTTGGCGCTGGAGTCCCGCAAGTCCGTTTGTGCACTCCTGGCATGCCGTCGCGCCCGTTTCCGAAGTTTGGTGGCTTTAGCGGCTTCCTCTGTTTATGACTGTCATTGACACCCATTGCTTTGGGCTGGCGGCCTCGGGCCGGCCAGGTTGGTCAGGTACCCATGACGACACATTTTGAAAGTTGGCGCTGGAGTCCTGAAAGTCCGTTTGTGCACTCCTGGCATGCCGTCGCGCCCGTTTCCGAAGTTTGGTGGCTTTAGCGGCTTCCTCTGTTCATGGCTGTCATTGATACCCATTCCTTTGGGCTGGTGGCCTCGTGCCGGCCAGGTTTGATCAGGTACCCATGACGACACATTTTGAAAGTTGGCGCTAGAGTCCCGAAAGTCCGTTTGTGCACTCCTGGCATGCCTTCGCGCCCGTTTTCAAAGTTTGGTGGCTTTAGCGGCTTCCTCTGTTTATGGCTGTCATTGACACCCATTGCTTTGGGCTGGCGGCCTCGTGCCGGCCAGGGTTGGTCAGGTACCCATGACGACACATTTTGAAAGTTGGCGCTAGAGTCCCGAAAGTCCGTTTGTGGACTCCTGGCATGCCTTTGCGACCGTTTTAGAAGTTTGGTGGCTTTAGCGGCTTCCTCTGTTCATGGCTGTCATTGATACCCATTCCTTTGGGCTGGTGGCCTCGTGCCGGCCAGGGTTGATCAGGTACCCATGACGACACATTTTGAAAGTTGGCGCTAGAGTCCCGAAAGTCCGTTTGTGCACTCCTGGCATGCCTTCATGACATTGTGCCAAGTTTGGTGGCTTTCGCGGCTTCCTCTGTTTATGGCTGTCATTGACACCCATTGCTTTGGGCTGGCGGCCTCGGGCCGGCCAGGTTGGTCAGGTAACCATGACGACACATTTTGAAAGTTGGCGCTGGAGTCCCGAAAGTCCGTGTTTGCACTCCTGGCATGCCTTCACGCCCATGTGCGAAGTTTGGTGGCTTTAGCGGCTTCCTCTGTTTATGGCTGTCATTGACACCCATTGCTTTGGGCTGGCGGCCTCGGGCCGGCCAGGTTGGTCAGGTACCCATGACGACACATTTTGAAAGTAGGCGCTGGAGTCCCGAAAGTCCGTGTGTGGACTCCTGGCATGCCTTCATGACATTGTGCCAAGTTTGGTGGCTTTAGCGGCTTCCTCTGGTTATGGCTGTCATTGACAACCATTGCTTTGGGCTGGCGGCCTCGGGCCGGCCAGGTTGGTCAGGTAACCATGACGACACATTTTGAAAGTTGGCGCTGGAGTCCCGAAAGTCCGTGTGTGCACTCCTGGCATGCCTTCGCGCCCGTGTGCGAAGTTTGGTGGCTTTATCGGCTTCCTCTGGTTATGGCTGTCATTGATACCCATTGCTTTGGGCTGGTGGCCTTGTGCCGGCCAGGGTTGGTCAGGTACCCATGACGACACATTTTGAAAGTTGGCGCTAGAGTCCCGAAAGTCCGTTTGTGGACTCCTGGCATGCCTTTGCGACCGTTTTAGAAGTTTGGTGGCTTTAGCGGCTTCCTCTGTTCATGGCTGTCATTGATACCCATTCCTTTGGGCTGGTGGCCTCGTGCCGTCCAGGGTTGATCAGGTACCCATAGACGACACATTTTGAAAGTTGGCGCTAGAGTCCCGAAAGTCCGTTTGTGCACTCCTGGCATGCCTTCGCGCCCGTGTGCGAAGTTTGGTGGCTTTAGCGGCTTCCTCTGTTCATGGCAGTCATTGACACCCATTGCTTTGGGCTGGCGGCCTCGGGCCGGCCAGGTTGGTCAGGTACCCATGACGACACATTTTGAAAGTAGGCGCTGGAGTCCCGAAAGTCCGTGTGTGGACTCCTGGCATGCCGTTGCGCCCGTTTTCGAAGTTTGGTGGCTTTAGCGGCTTCCTCTGTTTATGGCTGTCATTGATACCCATTGCTTTGGGCTGGCGGCCTCGGGCCGGCCAGGTTGGTCAGGTAACCATGACGACACATTTTGAAAGTTGGCGCTAGAGTCCCAAAAGTCCGTTTGTGCAGTCCTGGCATGCCTTCGCGCCCGTTTTCGAAGTTTGGTGGCTTTAGCGGCTTCCTCTGTTCATGGCTGTCATTGACACCCATTGCTTTGGGCTGGGGGCCTCGGGCCGGCCAGGTACCCATGACGACACATTTTGAAAGTTGGCGCTAGAGTCCCGAAAGTCCGTTTGTGCACTCCTGGCATGCCTTCATGACATTGTGCCAAGTTTGGTGGCTTTAGCGGCTTCGTCTGTTTATGGCTGTCATTGATACCCATTGCTTTGGGCTGGCGGCCTCGGGCCGGCCAGGTACCCATGACGACACATTTTGAAAGTAGGCGCTGGAGTCCCGAAAGTCCGTGTTTGCACTCCTGGCATGCCTTCGCGCCCGTGTGCGAAGTTTGGTGGCTTTAGCGGCTTCCTCTGTTCATGGCTGTCATTGACACCCATTGCTTTGGGCTGGCGGCCTCAGGCCGGCCAGGTTGGTCAGGTACCCATGACGACACATTTTGAAAGTAGGCGCTGGAGTCCCGAAAGTCCGTGTGTGGACTCCTGGCATGCCGTTGCGCCCGTTTTCGAAGTTTGGTGGCTTTAGCGGCTTCCTCTGTTCATGGCTGTCATTGATACCCATTGCTTTGGGTTGGGGGCCTCGGGCCGGCCAGGTACCCATAACGACACATTTTGAAAGTTGGCGCTGGAGTCCCAAAAGTCCGTGTGTGCACTCCTGTCATGCTTACGTGCCCGTGTGCGAAGTTTGGTAACTTTAGCGGCTTCCTCTGGTTATGGCTGTCATTGACACCCATTGCTTTGGGCTGGGGGCCTCGGGCCGGCCAGGTACCCATGACGACACATTTTGAAAGTAGGCGCTGGAGTCCCGAAAGTCCGTGTGTGGACTCCTGGCATGCCTTCATGACATTGTGCCAAGTTTGGTGGCTTTAGCGGCTTCCTCTGGTTATGGCTGTCATTGACACCCATTGCTTTGGGCTGGTGGCCTCGTGCCGGCCAGGTACCCATGACGACACATTTTGAAAGTTGGCGCTAGAGTACCGAAAGTCAGTTTGTGCACTCCTGGCATGCCTTCATGACATTGTGCCAAGTTTGGTGGCTTTAGCGGCTTCGTCTGTTTATAGCTGTCATTGATACCCATTGCTTTGGGCTGGCGGCCTCGGGCCGGCCAGGTTGGTCAGGTAACCATGACGACACATTTTGAAAGTTGGCGCTAGAGTCCCAAAAGTCCGTTTGTGCAGTCCTGGCATGCCTTCGCGCCCGTTTTCGAAGTTTGGTGGCTTTAGCGGCTTCCTCTGTTCATGGCTGTCATTGACACCCATTGCTTTGGGCTGGGGGCCTCGGGCCGGCCAGGTACCCATGACGACACATTTTGAAAGTTGGCGCTAGAGTCCCGAAAGTCCGTTTGTGCAGTCCTGGCATGCCTTCGCGCCCGTTTTCGAAGTTTGGTGGCTTTAGCGGCTTCCTTTGTTCATGGCTGTCATTGATACCCATTGCTTTGGGCTGGGGGCCTCGGGCCGGCCAGGTACCCATGACGACACATTTTGAAAGTTGGCGCTAGAGTCCCGAAAGTCCGTTTGTGCACTCCTGGCATGCCTTCATGACATTGTGCCAAGTTTGGTGGCTTTAGCGGCTTCGTCTGTTTATGGCTGTCATTGATACCCATTGCTTTGGGCTGGCGGCCTCGGGCCGGCCAGGTTGGTCAGGTAACCATGACGACACATTTTGAAAGTTGGCGCTGGAGTCCCGAAAGTCCGTG
This sequence comes from Anarhichas minor, assembly GCF_050575085.1. NCBI lineage: Eukaryota > Metazoa > Chordata > Actinopteri > Perciformes > Anarhichadidae > Anarhichas > Anarhichas minor. The sequence goes on along the minus strand of NW_027466461.1, from coordinate 748,536 downwards.
TGTGGACTCCTGGCATGCCGTTGCGCCCGTTTTCGAAGTTTGGTGGCTTTAGCGGCTTCCTCTGTTTATGGCTGTCATTGATACCCATTGCTTTGGGCTGGGGGCCTCGGGCCGGCCAGGTACCCATGACGACACATTTTGAAAGTAGGCGCTGGAGTCCCGAAAGTCCGTGTGTGGACTCCTGGCATGCCTTCATGACATTGTGCCAAGTTTGGTGGCTTTAGCGGCTTCCTCTGGTTATGGCTGTCATTGACACCCATTGCTTTGGGCTGGCGGCCTCGGGCCGGCCAGGTTGGTCAGGTAACCATGACGACACATTTTGAAAGTTGGCGCTGGAGTCCCGAAAGTCCGTGTGTGCACTCCTGGCATGCCTTCGCGCCCGTGTGCGAAGTTTGGTGGCTTTATCGGCTTCCTCTGGTTATGGCTGTCATTGATACCCATTGCTTTGGGCTGGTGGCCTTGTGCCGGCCAGGGTTGGTCAGGTACCCATGACGACACATTTTGAAAGTTGGCGCTAGAGTCCCGAAAGTCCGTTTGTGGACTCCTGGCATGCCTTTGCGACCGTTTTAGAAGTTTGGTGGCTTTAGCGGCTTCCTCTGTTCATGGCTGTCATTGATACCCATTCCTTTGGGCTGGTGGCCTCGTGCCGTCCAGGGTTGATCAGGTACCCATAGACGACACATTTTGAAAGTTGGCGCTAGAGTCCCGAAAGTCCGTTTGTGCACTCCTGGCATGCCTTCGCGCCCGTTTTCGAAGTTTGGTGGCTTTAGCGGCTTCCTCTGTTTATGGCTGTCATTGACACCCATTGCTTTGGGCTGGCGGCCTCGGGCCGGCCAGGTTGGTCAGGTAACCATGACGACACATTTTGAAAGTGGGCGCTGGAGTCCCGAAAGTCCGTGTGTGCACTCCTGGCATGCCTTCGCGCCCGTGTGCGAAGTTTGGTGGCTTTATCGGCTTCCTCTGGTTATGGCTGTCATTGATACCCATTGCTTTGGGCTGGGGGCCTCGGGCCGGCCAGGTACCCATGACGACACATTTTGAAAGTTGGCGCTAGAGTCCCGAAAGTCCGTTTGTGGACTCCTGGCATGCCTTTGCGACCGTTTTAGAAGTTTGGTGGCTTTAGCGGCTTCCTCTGTTCATGGCTGTCATTGATAGCCATTCCTTTGGGCTGGTGGCCTCGTGCCGGCCAGGGTTGATCAGGTACCCATGACGACACATTTTGAAAGTTGGCGCTAGAGTCCCGAAAGTCCGTTTGTGCACTCCTGGCATGCCTTCGCGCCCGTTTTCAAAGTTTGGTGGCTTTAGCGGCTTCCTCTGTTTATGGCTGTCATTGACACCCATTGCTTTGGGCTGGCGGCCTCGGGTCGGCCAGGTTGGTCAGGTAACCATGACGACACATTTTGAAAGTTGGCGCTGGAGTCCCGAAAGTCCGTGTTTGCACTCCTGGCATGCCTTCGCGCCCGTGTGCGAAGTTTGGTGGCTTTAGCGGCTTCCTCTGTTCATGGCTGTCATTGACACCCATTGCTTTGGGCTGGCGGCCTCAGGCCGGCCAGGTTGGTCAGGTACCCATGACGACACATTTTGAAAGTAGGCGCTGGAGTCCCGAAAGTCCGTGTGTGGACTCCTGGCATGCCGTTGCGCCCGTTTTCGAAGTTTGGTGGCTTTAGCGGCTTCCTCTGTTCATGGCTGTCATTGATACCCATTGCTTTGGGTTGGGGGCCTCGGGCCGGCCAGGTACCCATAACGACACATTTTGAAAGTTGGCGCTGGAGTCCCGAAAGTCCGTGTGTGCACTCCTGTCATGCTTACGTGCCCGTGTGCGAAGTTTGGTAACTTTAGCGGCTTCCTCTGGTTATGGCTGTCATTGACACCCATTGCTTTGGGCTGGGGGCCTCGGGCCGGCCAGGTACCCATGACGACACATTTTGAAAGTAGGCGCTGGAGTCCCGAAAGTCCGTGTGTGGACTCCTGGCATGCCTTCATGACATTGTGCCAAGTTTGGTGGCTTTAGCGGCTTCCTCTGGTTATGGCTGTCATTGACACCCATTGCTTTGGGCTGGTGGCCTCGTGCCGGCCAGGTACCCATGACGACACATTTTGAAAGTTGGCGCTAGAGTCCCGAAAGTCAGTTTGTGCACTCCTGGCATGCCTTCATGACATTGTGCCAAGTTTGGTGGCTTTAGCGGCTTCCTCTGTTCATGGCTGTCATTGACACCCATTGCTTTGGGCTGGCGGCCTCGGGCCGGCCAGGTTGGTCAGGTACCCATGACGACACATTTTGAAAGTTGGCGCTGGAGTCCCGAAAGTCCATGTGTGCACTCCTGGCATGCCTTCGCGCCCGTGTGCGAAGTTTGGTGGCTTTAGCGGCTTCCTCTGTTTATGGCTGTCATTGACACCCATTGCTTTGGGCTGGCAGCCTCGGGCCGGCCAGGTTGGTCAGGTAACCATGACGACACATTTTGAAAGTTGGCGCTGGAGTCCCGAAAGTCCGTTTGTGCACTCCTGGCATGCCGTCGCGCCCGTTTCCGAAGTTTGGTGGCTTTAGCGGCTTCCTCTGTTTATGGCTGTCATTGACACCCATTGCTTTGGGCTGGCGGCCTCGGGCCGGCCAGGTTGGTCAGGTACCCATGACGACACATTTTGAAAGTAGGCGCTGGAGTCCCGAAAGTCCGTTTGTGCACTCCTGGCATGCCTTCGCGCCCGTTTTCGAAGTTTGGTGGCTTTATCGGCTTCCACTGTTTATGGCTGTCATTGACACCCATTGCTTTGGGCTGGCGGCCTCGGGCCGGCCAGGTACCCATGACGACACATTTTGAAAGTTGGTGCTGGAGTCCCGAAAGTCCATGTGTGCACTCCTGGCATGCCTTCGCGCCCGTGTGCGAAGTTTGGTGGCTTTAGCGGCTTCCTCTGGTTATGGCTGTCATTGATACCCATTGCTTTGGGCTGGTGGCCTTGTGCCGGCCAGGGTTGGTCAGGTACCCATGACGACACATTTTGAAAGTTGGCGCTAGAGTCCCGAAAGTCCGTTTGTGGACTCCTGGCATGCCTTTGCGCCCGTTTTAGAAGTTTGGTGGCTTTAGCGGCTTCCTCTGTTCATGGCTGTCATTGATACCCATTCCTTTGGGCTGGTGGCCTCGTGCCGGCCAGGGTTGATCAGGTACCCATGACGACACATTTTGAAAGTTGGCGCTAGAGTCCCGAAAGTCCGTTTGTGCACTCCCGGCATGCCTTCGCGCCCGTTTTCAAAGTTTGGTGGCTTTAGCGGCTTCCTCTGTTTATGGCTGTCATTGACACCCATTGCTTTGGGCTGGTGGCCTCGTGCCGGCCAGGGTTGGTCAGGTACCCATGACGACACATTTTGAAAGTTGGCGCTGGAGTCCCGAAAGTCCGTTTGTGCACTCCTGGCATGCCGTCGCGCCCGTTTCCGAAGTTTGGTGGCTTTAGCGGCTTCCTCTGTTTATGGCTGTCATTGACACCCATTGCTTTGGGCTGGCGGCCTCGGGCCGGCCAGGTTGGTCAGGTACCCATGACGACACATTTTGAAAGTAGGCGCTGGAGTCCCGAAAGTCTGTTTGTGCACTCCTGGCATGCCTTCGCGCCCGTTTTCGAAGTTTGGTGGCTTTATCGGCTTCCACTGTTTATGGCTGTCATTGACACCCATTGCTTTGGGCTGGCGGCCTCGGGCCGGCCAGGTACCCATGACGACACATTTTGAAAGTTGGCGCTGGAGTCCCGAAAGTACATGTGTGCACTCCTGGCATGCCTTCGCGCCCGTGTGCAAAGTTTGGTGGCTTTAGCGGCTTCCTCTGGTTATGACTGTTTATGGCTGTCATTGACACCCATTGCTTTGGGCTGGCGGCCTCGGGCCGGCCAGGTACCCATGACGACACATTTTGAAAGTTGGCGCTGGAGTCCCGAAAGTCCATGTGTGCACTCCTGGCATGCCTTCGCGCCCGTTTGCGAAGTTTGGTGGCTTTAGCGGCTTCCTCTGTTTATGGCTGTCATTGACACCCATTGCTTTGGGCTGGCGGCCTCGGGCCGGCCAGGTTGGTCAGGTAACCATGACGACACATTTTGAAAGTTGGCGCTGGAGTCCCGAAAGTCCGTTTGTGCACTCCAGGCATGCCGTCGCGCCCGTTTCCGAAGTTTGGTGGCTTTAGCGGCTTCCTCTGTTTATGGCTGTCATTGATACCCATTGCTTTGGGCTGGTGGCCTCGTGCCGGCCAGGGTTGGTCAGGTACCCATGACGACACATTTTGAAAGTTGGCGCTAGAGTCCCGAAAGTCCGTTTGTGCACTCCCGGCATGCCTTCGCGCCCGTTTTCGAAGTTTGGTGGCTTTAGCGGCTTCCTCCGTTTATGGCTGTCATTGAAACCCATTGCTTTGGGCTGGCAGCCTCGGGCCGGCCAGGTTGGTCAGGTAACCATGACGACACATTTTGAAAGTTGGCACTGGAGTCCCGAAAGTCCGTTTGTGCACTCCTGGCATGCCTTCGCGCCCGTTTTCGAAGTTTGGTGGCTTTAGCGGCTTCCTCTGTTTATGGCTGTCATTGACACCCATTGCTTTGGGCTGGCGGCCTCGGGCCGGCCAGGTTGGTCAGGTACCCATGACGACACATGTTGAAAGTAGGCGCTGGAGTCCCGAAAGTCCGTTTGTGCACTCCTGGCATGCCTTCGCGCCCGTTTTCGAAGTTTGGTGGCTTTATCGGCTTCCACTGTTTATGGCTGTCATTGACACCCATTGCTTTGGGCTGGCGGCCTCGGGCCGGCCAGGTACCCATGACGACACATTTTGAAAGTTGGCGCTGGAGTCCCGAAAGTCCATGTGTGCACTCCTGGCATGCCTTCGCGCCCGTGTGCAAAGTTTGGTGGCTTTAGCGGCTTCCTCTGGTTATGGCTGTCATTGACACCCATTGCTTTGGGCTGGTGGCCTCGTGCCGGCCAGGTACCCATGACGACACATTTTGAAAGTTGGCGCTAGAGTCCCGAAAGTCAGTTTGTGCACTCCTGGCATGCCTTCATGACATTGTGCCAAGTTTGGTGGCTTTAGCGGCTTCGTCTGTTTATGGCTGTCATTGATACCCATTCCTTTGGGCTGGTGGCCTCGTGCCGGCCAGGGTTGGTCAGGTACCCATGACGACACATTTTGAAATTGGCGCTGGAGTCCCGAAAGTCCGTGTTTGCACTCCTGGCATGCCTTCGCGCCCGTGTGCGAAGTTTGGTGGCTTTAGCGGCTTCCTCTGTTCATGGCTGTCATTGACACCCATTGCTTTGGGCTGGCGGCCTCGGGCCGGCCAGGTTGGTCAGGTACCCATGACGACACATTTTGAAAGTAGGCGCTGGAGTCCCGAAAGTCCGTGTGTGGACTCCTGGCATGCCGTTGCGCCCGTTTTCGAAGTTTGGTGGCTTTAGCGGCTTCCTCTGTTTATGGCTGTCATTGATACCCATTGCTTTGGGTTGGGGGCCTCGGGCCGGCCAGGTACCCATAACGACACATTTTGAAAGTTGGCGCTGGAGTCCCGAAAGTCCGTGTGTGCACTCCTGTCATGCTTACGTGCCCGTGTGCGAAGTTTGGTAACTTTAGCGGCTTCCTCTGGTTATGGCTGTCATTGACACCCATTGCTTTGGGCTGGTGGCCTCGTGCCGGCCAGGGTTGGTCAGGTACCCATGACGACACATTTTGAAAGTAGGCGCTGGAGTCCCGAAAGTCCGTGTGTGGACTCCTGGCATGCCGTTGAGCCCGTTTTCGAAGTTTGGTGGCTTTAGCGGCTTCCTCTGTTTATGGCTGTCATTGATACCCATTGCTTTGGGCTGGGGGCCTCGGGCCGGCCAGGTACCCATGACGACACATTTTGAAAGTTGGCGCTAGAGTCCCAAAAGTCCGTTTGTGGACTCCTGGCATGCCTTTGCGACCGTTTTAGAAGTTTGGTGGCTTTAGCGGCTTCCTCTGTTCATGGCTGTCATTGATACCCATTCCTTTGGGCTGGTGGCCTCGTGCCGGCCAGGGTTGATCAGGTACCCATGACGACACATTTTGAAAGTTGGCGCTAGAGTCCCGAAAGTCCGTTTGTGCACTCCTGGCATGCCTTCATGACATTGTGCCAAGTTTGGTGGCTTTAGCGGCTTCCTCTGTTTATGGCTGTCATTGACACCCATTGCTTTGGGCTGGCGGCCTCGGGCCGGCCAGGTTGGTCAGGTAACCATGACGACACATTTTGAAAGTTGGCGCTGGAGTCCTGAAAGTCCGTGTTTGCACTCCTGGCATGCCTTCACGCCCGTGTGCGAAGTTTGGTGGCTTTAGCGGCTTCCTCTGTTTATGGCTGTCATTGATACCCATTGCTTTGGGCTGGTGGCCTCGGGCCGGCCAGGGTTGGTTAGGTACCCATGACGACACATTTTGAAAGTTGGCGCTAGAGTCCCGAAAGTCCGTTTGTGCAGTCCTGGCATGCCTTCGCGCCCGTTTTCGAAGTTTGGTGGCTTTATCGGCTTCCACTGTTTATGGCTGTCATTGACACCCATTGCTTTGGGCTGGCGGCCTCGGGCCGGCCAGGTACCCATGACGACACATTTTGAAAGTTGGCGCTGGAGTCCCGAAAGTCCATGTGTGCACTCCTGGCATGCCTTCGCGCCCGTTTGCGAAGTTTGGTGGCTTTAGCGGCTTCCTCTGTTTATGGCTGTCATTGACACCCATTGCTTTGGGCTGGCGGCCTCGGGCCGGCCAGGTTGGTCAGGTAACCATGACGACACATTTTGAAAGTTGGTGCTGGAGTCCCGAAAGTCCGTTTGTGCACTCCTGGCATGCCGTCGCGCCCGTTTCCGAAGTTTGGTGGCTTTAGCGGCTTCCTCTGTTTATGGCTGTCATTGACACCCATTGCTTTGGGCTGGCGGCCTCGGGCCGGCCAGGTACCCATGACGACACATTTTGAAAGTTGGCGCTGGAGTCCCGAAAGTCCATGTGTGCACTCCTGGCATGCCTTCGCGCCCGTTTTAGAAGTTTGGTGGCTTTAGCGGCTTCCTCTGTTCATGGCTGTCATTGATACCCATTCCTTTGGGCTGGTGGCCTCGTGCCGGCCAGGTTTGATCAGGTACCCATGACGACACATTTTGAAAGTTGGCGCTAGAGTCCCGAAAGTCCGTTTGTGCACTCCTGGCATGCCTTCGCGCCCGTTTTCAAAGTTTGGTGGCTTTAGCGGCTTCCTCTGTTTATGGCTGTCATTGACACCCATTGCTTTGGGCTGGCGGCCTCGTGCCGGCCAGGGTTGGTCAGGTATCCATGACGACACATTTTGAAAGTTGGCGCTGGATTCCCGAAAGTCCGTTTGTGCACTCCAGGCATGCCGTCGCGCCCGTTTCCGAAGTTTGGTGGCTTTAGCGGCTTCCTCTGTTTATGGCTGTCATTGACACCCATTGCTTTGGGCTGGCGGCCTCGTGCCGGCCAGGGTTGGTCAGGTATCCATGACGACACATTTTGAAAGTTGGCGCTAGAGTCCCGAAAGTCCGTTTGTGCACTCCCGGCATGCCTTCGCGCCCGTTTTCGAAGTTTGGTGGCTTTATCGGCTTCCACTGTTTATGGCTGTCATTGACACCCATTGCTTTGGGCTGGCGGCCTCGGGCCGGCCAGGTACCCATGACGACACATTTTGAAAGTTGGCGCTGGAGTCCCGAAAGTCCATGTGTGCACTCCTGGCATGCCTTCGCGCCCGTGTGCAAAGTTTGGTGGCTTTAGCGGCTTCCTCTGGTTATGGCTGTCATTGACACCCATTGCTTTGGGCTGGTGGCCTCGTGCCGGCCAGGTACCCATGACGACACATTTTGAAAGTTGGCGCTAGAGTCCCGAAAGTCAGTTTGTGCACTCCTGGCATGCCTTCATGACATTGTGCCAAGTTTGGTGGCTTTAGCGGCTTCGTCTGTTTATGGCTGTCATTGATACCCATTCCTTTGGGCTGGTGGCCTCGTGCCGGCCAGGGTTGGTCAGGTACCCATGACGACACATTTTGAAATTGGCGCTGGAGTCCCGAAAGTCCGTGTTTGCACTCCTGGCATGCCTTCGCGCCCGTGTGCGAAGTTTGGTGGCTTTAGCGGCTTCCTCTGTTCATGGCTGTCATTGACACCCATTGCTTTGGGCTGGCGGCCTCGGGCCGGCCAGGTTGGTCAGGTACCCATGACGACACATTTTGAAAGTAGGCGCTGGAGTCCCGAAAGTCCGTGTGTGGACTCCTGGCATGCCGTTGCGCCCGTTTTCGAAGTTTGGTGGCTTTAGCGGCTTCCTCTGTTTATGGCTGTCATTGATACCCATTGCTTTGGGTTGGGGGCCTCGGGCCGGCCAGGTACCCATAACGACACATTTTGAAAGTTGGCGCTGGAGTCCCGAAAGTCCGTGTGTGCACTCCTGTCATGCTTACGTGCCCGTGTGCGAAGTTTGGTGGCTTTAGCGGCTTCCTCTGTTTATGGCTGTCATTGATACCCATTGCTTTGGGTTGGGGGCCTCGGGCCGGCCAGGTACCCATAACGACACATTTTGAAAGTTGGCGCTGGAGTCCCGAAAGTCCATGTGTGCACTCCTGGCATGCCTTCGCGCCCGTTTGCGAAGTTTGGTGGCTTTAGCGGCTTCCTCTGTTTATGGCTGTCATTGACACCCATTGCTTTGGGCTGGCGGCCTCGGGCCGGCCAGGTTGGTCAGGTAACCATGACGACACATTTTGAAAGTTGGTGCTGGAGTCCCGAAAGTCCGTTTGTGCACTCCTGGCATGCCGTCGCGCCCGTTTCCGAAGTTTGGTGGCTTTAGCGGCTTCCTCTGTTTATGGCTGTCATTGACACCCATTGCTTTGGGCTGGCGGCCTCGGGCCGGCCAGGTACCCATGACGACACATTTTGAAAGTTGGCGCTGGAGTCCCGAAAGTCCATGTGTGCACTCCTGGCATGCCTTCGCGCCCGTTTTAGAAGTTTGGTGGCTTTAGCGGCTTCCTCTGTTCATGGCTGTCATTGATACCCATTCCTTTGGGCTGGTGGCCTCGTGCCGGCCAGGTTTGATCAGGTACCCATGACGACACATTTTGAAAGTTGGCGCTAGAGTCCCGAAAGTCCGTTTGTGCACTCCTGGCATGCCTTCGCGCCCGTTTTCAAAGTTTGGTGGCTTTAGCGGCTTCCTCTGTTTATGGCTGTCATTGACACCCATTGCTTTGGGCTGGCGGCCTCGTGCCGGCCAGGGTTGGTCAGGTATCCATGACGACACATTTTGAAAGTTGGCGCTGGATTCCCGAAAGTCCGTTTGTGCACTCCAGGCATGCCGTCGCGCCCGTTTCCGAAGTTTGGTGGCTTTAGCGGCTTCCTCTGTTTATGGCTGTCATTGATACCCATTGCTTTGGGCTGGTGGCCTCGTGCCGGCCAGGGTTGGTCAGGTACCCATGACGACACATTTTGAAAGTTGGCGCTAGAGTCCCGAAAGTCCGTTTGTGCACTCCCGGCATGCCTTCGCGCCCGTTTTCGAAGTTTGGTGGCTTTATCGGCTTCCACTGTTTATGGCTGTCATTGACACCCATTGCTTTGGGCTGGCGGCCTCGGGCCGGCCAGGTACCCATGACGACACATTTTGAAAGTTGGCGCTGGAGTCCCGAAAGTCCATGTGTGCACTCCTGGCATGCCTTCGCGCCCGTGTGCAAAGTTTGGTGGCTTTAGCGGCTTCCTCTGGTTATGGCTGTCATTGACACCCATTGCTTTGGGCTGGTGGCCTCGTGCCGGCCAGGTACCCATGACGACACATTTTGAAAGTTGGCGCTAGAGTCCCGAAAGTCAGTTTGTGCACTCCTGGCATGCCTTCATGACATTGTGCCAAGTTTGGTGGCTTTAGCGGCTTCGTCTGTTTATGGCTGTCATTGATACCCATTCCTTTGGGCTGGTGGCCTCGTGCCGGCCAGGGTTGGTCAGGTACCCATGACGACACATTTTGAAATTGGCGCTGGAGTCCCGAAAGTCCGTGTTTGCACTCCTGGCATGCCTTCGCGCCCGTGTGCGAAGTTTGGTGGCTTTAGCGGCTTCCTCTGTTCATGGCTGTCATTGACACCCATTGCTTTGGGCTGGCGGCCTCGGGCCGGCCAGGTTGGTCAGGTACCCATGACGACACATTTTGAAAGTAGGCGCTGGAGTCCCGAAAGTCCGTGTGTGGACTCCTGGCATGCCGTTGCGCCCGTTTTCGAAGTTTGGTGGCTTTAGCGGCTTCCTCTGTTTATGGCTGTCATTGATACCCATTGCTTTGGGTTGGGGGCCTCGGGCCGGCCAGGTACCCATAACGACACATTTTGAAAGTTGGCGCTGGAGTCCCGAAAGTCCGTGTGTGCACTCCTGTCATGCTTACGTGCCCGTGTGCGAAGTTTGGTAACTTTAGCGGCTTCCTCTGGTTATGGCTGTCATTGACACCCATTGCTTTGGGCTGGTGGCCTCGTGCCGGCCAGGGTTGGTCAGGTACCCATGACGACACATTTTGAAAGTAGGCGCTGGAGTCCCGAAAGTCCGTGTGTGGACTCCTGGCATGCCGTTGAGCCCGTTTTCGAAGTTTGGTGGCTTTAGCGGCTTCCTCTGTTTATGGCTGTCATTGATACCCATTGCTTTGGGCTGGGGGCCTCGGGCCGGCCAGGTACCCATGACGACACATTTTGAAAGTTGGCGCTAGAGTCCCAAAAGTCCGTTTGTGGACTCCTGGCATGCCTTTGCGACCGTTTTAGAAGTTTGGTGGCTTTAGCGGCTTCCTCTGTTCATGGCTGTCATTGATACCCATTCCTTTGGGCTGGTGGCCTCGTGCCGGCCAGGGTTGATCAGGTACCCATGACGACACATTTTGAAAGTTGGCGCTAGAGTCCCGAAAGTCCGTTTGTGCACTCCTGGCATGCCTTCATGACATTGTGCCAAGTTTGGTGGCTTTAGCGGCTTCCTCTGTTTATGGCTGTCATTGACACCCATTGCTTTGGGCTGGCGGCCTCGGGCCGGCCAGGTTGGTCAGGTAACCATGACGACACATTTTGAAAGTTGGCGCTGGAGTCCTGAAAGTCCGTGTTTGCACTCCTGGCATGCCTTCACGCCCGTGTGCGAAGTTTGGTGGCTTTAGCGGCTTCCTCTGTTTATGGCTGTCATTGATACCCATTGCTTTGGGCTGGTGGCCTCGGGCCGGCCAGGGTTGGTTAGGTACCCATGACGACACATTTTGAAAGTTGGCGCTAGAGTCCCGAAAGTCCGTTTGTGCAGTCCTGGCATGCCTTCGCGCCCGTTTTCGAAGTTTGGTGGCTTTATCGGCTTCCACTGTTTATGGCTGTCATTGACACCCATTGCTTTGGGCTGGCGGCCTCGGGCCGGCCAGGTACCCATGACGACACATTTTGAAAGTTGGCGCTGGAGTCCCGAAAGTCCATGTGTGCACTCCTGGCATGCCTTCGCGCCCGTTTGCGAAGTTTGGTGGCTTTAGCGGCTTCCTCTGTTTATGGCTGTCATTGACACCCATTGCTTTGGGCTGGCGGCCTCGGGCCGGCCAGGTTGGTCAGGTAACCATGACGACACATTTTGAAAGTTGGTGCTGGAGTCCCGAAAGTCCGTTTGTGCACTCCTGGCATGCCGTCGCGCCCGTTTCCGAAGTTTGGTGGCTTTAGCGGCTTCCTCTGTTTATGGCTGTCATTGACACCCATTGCTTTGGGCTGGCGGCCTCGGGCCGGCCAGGTACCCATGACGACACATTTTGAAAGTTGGCGCTGGAGTCCCGAAAGTCCATGTGTGCACTCCTGGCATGCCTTCGCGCCCGTTTTAGAAGTTTGGTGGCTTTAGCGGCTTCCTCTGTTCATGGCTGTCATTGATACCCATTCCTTTGGGCTGGTGGCCTCGTGCCGGCCAGGTTTGATCAGGTACCCATGACGACACATTTTGAAAGTTGGCGCTAGAGTCCCGAAAGTCCGTTTGTGCACTCCTGGCATGCCTTCGCGCCCGTTTTCAAAGTTTGGTGGCTTTAGCGGCTTCCTCTGTTTATGGCTGTCATTGACACCCATTGCTTTGGGCTGGCGGCCTCGTGCCGGCCAGGGTTGGTCAGGTATCCATGACGACACATTTTGAAAGTTGGCGCTGGAGTCCCGAAAGTCCGTTTGTGCACTCCAGGCATGCCGTCGCGCCCGTTTCCGAAGTTTGGTGGCTTTAGCGGCTTCCTCTGTTTATGGCTGTCATTGATACCCATTGCTTTGGGCTGGTGGCCTCGTGCCGGCCAGGGTTGGTCAGGTACCCATGACGACACATTTTGAAAGTTGGCGCTAGAGTCCCGAAAGTCCGTTTGTGCACTCCCGGCATGCCTTCGCGCCCGTTTTCGAAGTTTGGTGGCTTTATCGGCTTCCACTGTTTATGGCTGTCATTGACACCCATTGCTTTGGGCTGGCGGCCTCGGGCCGGCCAGGTACCCATGACGACACATTTTGAAAGTTGGCGCTGGAGTCCCGAAAGTCCATGTGTGCACTCCTGGCATGCCTTCGCGCCCGTGTGCAAAGTTTGGTGGCTTTAGCGGCTTCCTCTGGTTATGGCTGTCATTGACACCCATTGCTTTGGGCTGGTGGCCTCGTGCCGGCCAGGTACCCATGACGACACATTTTGAAAGTTGGCGCTAGAGTCCCGAAAGTCAGTTTGTGCACTCCTGGCATGCCTTCATGACATTGTGCCAAGTTTGGTGGCTTTAGCGGCTTCGTCTGTTTATGGCTGTCATTGATACCCATTCCTTTGGGCTGGTGGCCTCGTGCCGGCCAGGGTTGGTCAGGTACCCATGACGACACATTTTGAAATTGGCGCTGGAGTCCCGAAAGTCCGTGTTTGCACTCCTGGCATGCCTTCGCGCCCGTGTGCGAAGTTTGGTGGCTTTAGCGGCTTCCTCTGTTCATGGCTGTCATTGACACCCATTGCTTTGGGCTGGCGGCCTCGGGCCGGCCAGGTTGGTCAGGTACCCATGACGACACATTTTGAAAGTAGGCGCTGGAGTCCCGAAAGTCCGTGTGTGGACTCCTGGCATGCCGTTGCGCCCGTTTTCGAAGTTTGGTGGCTTTAGCGGCTTCCTCTGTTTATGGCTGTCATTGATACCCATTGCTTTGGGTTGGGGGCCTCGGGCCGGCCAGGTACCCATAACGACACATTTTGAAAGTTGGCGCTGGAGTCCCGAAAGTCCGTGTGTGCACTCCTGTCATGCTTACGTGCCCGTGTGCGAAGTTTGGTAACTTTAGCGGCTTCCTCTGGTTATGGCTGTCATTGACACCCATTGCTTTGGGCTGGTGGCCTCGTGCCGGCCAGGGTTGGTCAGGTACCCATGACGACACATTTTGAAAGTAGGCGCTGGAGTCCCGAAAGTCCGTGTGTGGACTCCTGGCATGCCGTTGAGCCCGTTTTCGAAGTTTGGTGGCTTTAGCGGCTTCCTCTGTTTATGGCTGTCATTGATACCCATTGCTTTGGGCTGGGGGCCTCGGGCCGGCCAGGTACCCATGACGACACATTTTGAAAGTTGGCGCTAGAGTCCCAAAAGTCCGTTTGTGGACTCCTGGCATGCCTTTGCGACCGTTTTAGAAGTTTGGTGGCTTTAGCGGCTTCCTCTGTTCATGGCTGTCATTGATACCCATTCCTTTGGGCTGGTGGCCTCGTGCCGGCCAGGGTTGATCAGGTACCCATGACGACACATTTTGAAAGTTGGCGCTAGAGTCCCGAAAGTCCGTTTGTGCACTCCTGGCATGCCTTCATGACATTGTGCCAAGTTTGGTGGCTTTAGCGGCTTCCTCTGTTTATGGCTGTCATTGACACCCATTGCTTTGGGCTGGCGGCCTCGGGCCGGCCAGGTTGGTCAGGTAACCATGACGACACATTTTGAAAGTTGGCGCTGGAGTCCCGAAAGTCCGTGTTTGCACTCCTGGCATGCCTTCACGCCCGTGTGCGAAGTTTGGTGGCTTTAGCGGCTTCCTCTGTTTATGGCTGTCATTGATACCCATTGCTTTGGGCTGGTGGCCTCGGGCCGGCCAGGGTTGGTTAGGTACCCATGACGACACATTTTGAAAGTTGGCGCTAGAGTCCCGAAAGTCCGTTTGTGCAGTCCTGGCATGCCTTCGCGCCCGTTTTCGAAGTTTGGTGGCTTTATCGGCTTCCACTGTTTATGGCTGTCATTGACACCCATTGCTTTGGGCTGGCGGCCTCGGGCCGGCCAGGTACCCATGACGACACATTTTGAAAGTTGGCGCTGGAGTCCCGAAAGTCCATGTGTGCACTCCTGGCATGCCTTCGCGCCCGTTTGCGAAGTTTGGTGGCTTTAGCGGCTTCCTCTGTTTATGGCTGTCATTGACACCCATTGCTTTGGGCTGGCGGCCTCGGGCCGGCCAGGTTGGTCAGGTAACCATGACGACACATTTTGAAAGTTGGTGCTGGAGTCCCGAAAGTCCGTTTGTGCACTCCTGGCATGCCGTCGCGCCCGTTTCCGAAGTTTGGTGGCTTTAGCGGCTTCCTCTGTTTATGGCTGTCATTGACACCCATTGCTTTGGGCTGGCGGCCTCGGGCCGGCCAGGTACCCATGACGACACATTTTGAAAGTTGGCGCTGGAGTCCCGAAAGTCCATGTGTGCACTCCTGGCATGCCTTCGCGCCCGTGTGCGAAGTTTGGTGGCTTTAGCGGCTTCCTCTGGTTATGGCTGTCATTGATACCCATTGCTTTGGGCTGGTGGCCTTGTGCCGGCCAGGGTTGGTCAGGTACCAATGACGACACATTTTGAAAGTTGGCGCTAGAGTCCCGAAAGTCCGTTTGTGGACTCCTGGCATGCCTTTGCGCCCGTTTTAGAAGTTTGGTGGCTTTAGCGGCTTCCTCTGTTCATGGCTGTCATTGATACCCATTCCTTTGGGCTGGTGGCCTCGTGCCGGCCAGGTTTGATCAGGTACCCATGACGACACATTTTGAAAGTTGGCGCTAGAGTCCCGAAAGTCCGTTTGTGCACTCCTGGCATGCCTTCGCGCCCGTTTTCAAAGTTTGGTGGCTTTAGCGGCTTCCTCTGTTTATGGCTGTCATTGACACCCATTGCTTTGGGCTGGCGGCCTCGTGCCGGCCAGGGTTGGTCAGGTATCCATGACGACACATTTTGAAAGTTGGCGCTGGAGTCCCGAAAGTCCGTTTGTGCACTCCAGGCATGCCGTCGCGCCCGTTTCCGAAGTTTGGTGGCTTTAGCGGCTTCCTCTGTTTATGGCTGTCATTGATACCCATTGCTTTGGGCTGGTGGCCTCGTGCCGGCCAGGGTTGGTCAGGTACCCATGACGACACATTTTGAAAGTTGGCGCTAGAGTCCCGAAAGTCCGTTTGTGCACTCCCGGCATGCCTTCGCGCCCGTTTTCGAAGTTTGGTGGCTTTAGCGGCTTCCTCCGTTTATGGCTGTCATTGAAACCCATTGCTTTGGGCTGGCAGCCTCGGGCCGGCCAGGTTGGTCAGGTAACCATGACGACACATTTTGAAAGTTGGCACTGGAGTCCCGAAAGTCCGTTTGTGCACTCCTGGCATGCCTTCGCGCCCGTTTTCGAAGTTTGGTGGCTTTAGCGGCTTCCTCTGTTTATGGCTGTCATTGATACCCATTGCTTTGGGCTGGTGGCCTCGGGCCGGCCAGGGTTGGTTAGGTACCCATGACGACACATTTTGAAAGTTGGCGCTAGAGTCCCGAAAGTCCGTTTGTGCAGTCCTGGCATGCCTTCGCGCCCGTTTTCGAAGTTTGGTGGCTTTATCGGCTTCCACTGTTTATGGCTGTCATTGACACCCATTGCTTTGGGCTGGCGGCCTCGGGCCGGCCAGGTACCCATGACGACACATTTTGAAAGTTGGCGCTGGAGTCCCGAAAGTCCATGTGTGCACTCCTGGCATGCCTTCGCGCCCGTTTGCGAAGTTTGGTGGCTTTAGCGGCTTCCTCTGTTTATGGCTGTCATTGATACCCATTGCTTTGGGCTGGTGGCCTCGGGCCGGCCAGGGTTGGTTAGGTACCCATGACGACACATTTTGAAAGTTGGCGCTAGAGTCCCGAAAGTCCGTTTGTGCAGTCCTGGCATGCCTTCGCGCCCGTTTTCGAAGTTTGGTGGCTTTATCGGCTTCCACTGTTTATGGCTGTCATTGACACCCATTGCTTTGGGCTGGCGGCCTCGGGCCGGCCAGGTACCCATGACGACACATTTTGAAAGTTGGCGCTGGAGTCCCGAAAGTCCATGTGTGCACTCCTGGCATGCCTTCGCGCCCGTTTGCGAAGTTTGGTGGCTTTAGCGGCTTCCTCTGTTTATGGCTGTCATTGACACCCATTGCTTTGGGCTGGCGGCCTCGGGCCGGCCAGGTTGGTCAGGTAACCATGACGACACATTTTGAAAGTTGGTGCTGGAGTCCCGAAAGTCCGTTTGTGCACTCCTGGCATGCCGTCGCGCCCGTTTCCGAAGTTTGGTGGCTTTAGCGGCTTCCTCTGTTTATGGCTGTCATTGACACCCATTGCTTTGGGCTGGCGGCCTCGGGCCGGCCAGGTACCCATGACGACACATTTTGAAAGTTGGCGCTGGAGTCCCGAAAGTCCATGTGTGCACTCCTGGCATGCCTTCGCGCCCGTTTTAGAAGTTTGGTGGCTTTAGCGGCTTCCTCTGTTCATGGCTGTCATTGATACCCATTCCTTTGGGCTGGTGGCCTCGTGCCGGCCAGGTTTGATCAGGTACCCATGACGACACATTTTGAAAGTTGGCGCTAGAGTCCCGAAAGTCCGTTTGTGCAGTCCTGGCATGCCTTCGCGCCCGTTTTCGAAGTTTGGTGGCTTTATCGGCTTCCACTGTTTATGGCTGTCATTGACACCCATTGCTTTGGGCTGGCGGCCTCGGGCCGGCCAGGTACCCATGACGACACATTTTGAAAGTTGGCGCTGGAGTCCCGAAAGTCCATGTGTGCACTCCTGGCATGCCTTCGCGCCCGTTTGCGAAGTTTGGTGGCTTTAGCGGCTTCCTCTGTTTATGGCTGTCATTGACACCCATTGCTTTGGGCTGGTGGCCTCGGGCCGGCCAGGGTTGGTTAGGTACCCATGACGACACATTTTGAAAGTTGGCGCTAGAGTCCCGAAAGTCCGTTTGTGCAGTCCTGGCATGCCTTCGCGCCCGTTTTCGAAGTTTGGTGGCTTTATCGGCTTCCACTGTTTATGGCTGTCATTGACACCCATTGCTTTGGGCTGGCGGCCTCGGGCCGGCCAGGTACCCATGACGACACATTTTGAAAGTTGGCGCTGGAGTCCCGAAAGTCCATGTGTGCACTCCTGGCATGCCTTCGCGCCCGTTTGCGAAGTTTGGTGGCTTTAGCGGCTTCCTCTGTTTATGGCTGTCATTGACACCCATTGCTTTGGGCTGGCGGCCTCGGGCCGGCCAGGTTGGTCAGGTAACCATGACGACACATTTTGAAAGTTGGTGCTGGAGTCCCGAAAGTCCGTTTGTGCACTCCTGGCATGCCGTCGCGCCCGTTTCCGAAGTTTGGTGGCTTTAGCGGCTTCCTCTGTTTATGGCTGTCATTGACACCCATTGCTTTGGGCTGGCGGCCTCGGGCCGGCCAGGTACCCATGACGACACATTTTGAAAGTTGGCGCTGGAGTCCCGAAAGTCCATGTGTGCACTCCTGGCATGCCTTCGCGCCCGTTTTAGAAGTTTGGTGGCTTTAGCGGCTTCCTCTGTTCATGGCTGTCATTGATACCCATTCCTTTGGGCTGGTGGCCTCGTGCCGGCCAGGTTTGATCAGGTACCCATGACGACACATTTTGAAAGTTGGCGCTAGAGTCCCGAAAGTCCGTTTGTGCACTCCTGGCATGCCTTCGCGCCCGTTTTCAAAGTTTGGTGGCTTTAGCGGCTTCCTCTGTTTATGGCTGTCATTGACACCCATTGCTTTGGGCTGGCGGCCTCGTGCCGGCCAGGGTTGGTCAGGTATCCATGACGACACATTTTGAAAGTTGGCGCTGGATTCCCGAAAGTCCGTTTGTGCACTCCAGGCATGCCGTCGCGCCCGTTTCCGAAGTTTGGTGGCTTTAGCGGCTTCCTCTGTTTATGGCTGTCATTGACACCCATTGCTTTGGGCTGGCGGCCTCGTGCCGGCCAGGGTTGGTCAGGTATCCATGACGACACATTTTGAAAGTTGGCGCTAGAGTCCCGAAAGTCCGTTTGTGCACTCCCGGCATGCCTTCGCGCCCGTTTTCGAAGTTTGGTGGCTTTATCGGCTTCCACTGTTTATGGCTGTCATTGACACCCATTGCTTTGGGCTGGCGGCCTCGGGCCGGCCAGGTACCCATGACGACACATTTTGAAAGTTGGCGCTGGAGTCCCGAAAGTCCATGTGTGCACTCCTGGCATGCCTTCGCGCCCGTGTGCAAAGTTTGGTGGCTTTAGCGGCTTCCTCTGGTTATGGCTGTCATTGACACCCATTGCTTTGGGCTGGTGGCCTCGTGCCGGCCAGGTACCCATGACGACACATTTTGAAAGTTGGCGCTAGAGTCCCGAAAGTCAGTTTGTGCACTCCTGGCATGCCTTCATGACATTGTGCCAAGTTTGGTGGCTTTAGCGGCTTCGTCTGTTTATGGCTGTCATTGATACCCATTCCTTTGGGCTGGTGGCCTCGTGCCGGCCAGGGTTGGTCAGGTACCCATGACGACACATTTTGAAATTGGCGCTGGAGTCCCGAAAGTCCGTGTTTGCACTCCTGGCATGCCTTCGCGCCCGTGTGCGAAGTTTGGTGGCTTTAGCGGCTTCCTCTGTTCATGGCTGTCATTGACACCCATTGCTTTGGGCTGGCGGCCTCGGGCCGGCCAGGTTGGTCAGGTACCCATGACGACACATTTTGAAAGTAGGCGCTGGAGTCCCGAAAGTCCGTGTGTGGACTCCTGGCATGCCGTTGCGCCCGTTTTCGAAGTTTGGTGGCTTTAGCGGCTTCCTCTGTTTATGGCTGTCATTGATACCCATTGCTTTGGGTTGGGGGCCTCGGGCCGGCCAGGTACCCATAACGACACATTTTGAAAGTTGGCGCTGGAGTCCCGAAAGTCCGTGTGTGCACTCCTGTCATGCTTACGTGCCCGTGTGCGAAGTTTGGTGGCTTTAGCGGCTTCCTCTGTTTATGGCTGTCATTGATACCCATTGCTTTGGGTTGGGGGCCTCGGGCCGGCCAGGTACCCATAACGACACATTTTGAAAGTTGGCGCTGGAGTCCCGAAAGTCCATGTGTGCACTCCTGGCATGCCTTCGCGCCCGTTTGCGAAGTTTGGTGGCTTTAGCGGCTTCCTCTGTTTATGGCTGTCATTGACACCCATTGCTTTGGGCTGGCGGCCTCGGGCCGGCCAGGTTGGTCAGGTAACCATGACGACACATTTTGAAAGTTGGTGCTGGAGTCCCGAAAGTCCGTTTGTGCACTCCTGGCATGCCGTCGCGCCCGTTTCCGAAGTTTGGTGGCTTTAGCGGCTTCCTCTGTTTATGGCTGTCATTGACACCCATTGCTTTGGGCTGGCGGCCTCGGGCCGGCCAGGTACCCATGACGACACATTTTGAAAGTTGGCGCTGGAGTCCCGAAAGTCCATGTGTGCACTCCTGGCATGCCTTCGCGCCCGTTTTAGAAGTTTGGTGGCTTTAGCGGCTTCCTCTGTTCATGGCTGTCATTGATACCCATTCCTTTGGGCTGGTGGCCTCGTGCCGGCCAGGTTTGATCAGGTACCCATGACGACACATTTTGAAAGTTGGCGCTAGAGTCCCGAAAGTCCGTTTGTGCACTCCTGGCATGCCTTCGCGCCCGTTTTCAAAGTTTGGTGGCTTTAGCGGCTTCCTCTGTTTATGGCTGTCATTGACACCCATTGCTTTGGGCTGGCGGCCTCGTGCCGGCCAGGGTTGGTCAGGTATCCATGACGACACATTTTGAAAGTTGGCGCTGGATTCCCGAAAGTCCGTTTGTGCACTCCAGGCATGCCGTCGCGCCCGTTTCCGAAGTTTGGTGGCTTTAGCGGCTTCCTCTGTTTATGGCTGTCATTGATACCCATTGCTTTGGGCTGGTGGCCTCGTGCCGGCCAGGGTTGGTCAGGTACCCATGACGACACATTTTGAAAGTTGGCGCTAGAGTCCCGAAAGTCCGTTTGTGCACTCCCGGCATGCCTTCGCGCCCGTTTTCGAAGTTTGGTGGCTTTATCGGCTTCCACTGTTTATGGCTGTCATTGACACCCATTGCTTTGGGCTGGCGGCCTCGGGCCGGCCAGGTACCCATGACGACACATTTTGAAAGTTGGCGCTGGAGTCCCGAAAGTCCATGTGTGCACTCCTGGCATGCCTTCGCGCCC
Source organism: Anarhichas minor (assembly GCF_050575085.1). Lineage (NCBI taxonomy): Eukaryota > Metazoa > Chordata > Actinopteri > Perciformes > Anarhichadidae > Anarhichas > Anarhichas minor. Next base: position 728,211 of record NW_027466461.1, on the reverse strand, counting down.
GTGTGCAAAGTTTGGTGGCTTTAGCGGCTTCCTCTGGTTATGGCTGTCATTGACACCCATTGCTTTGGGCTGGTGGCCTCGTGCCGGCCAGGTACCCATGACGACACATTTTGAAAGTTGGCGCTAGAGTCCCGAAAGTCAGTTTGTGCACTCCTGGCATGCCTTCATGACATTGTGCCAAGTTTGGTGGCTTTAGCGGCTTCGTCTGTTTATGGCTGTCATTGATACCCATTCCTTTGGGCTGGTGGCCTCGTGCCGGCCAGGGTTGGTCAGGTACCCATGACGACACATTTTGAAATTGGCGCTGGAGTCCCGAAAGTCCGTGTTTGCACTCCTGGCATGCCTTCGCGCCCGTGTGCGAAGTTTGGTGGCTTTAGCGGCTTCCTCTGTTCATGGCTGTCATTGACACCCATTGCTTTGGGCTGGCGGCCTCGGGCCGGCCAGGTTGGTCAGGTACCCATGACGACACATTTTGAAAGTAGGCGCTGGAGTCCCGAAAGTCCGTGTGTGGACTCCTGGCATGCCGTTGCGCCCGTTTTCGAAGTTTGGTGGCTTTAGCGGCTTCCTCTGTTTATGGCTGTCATTGATACCCATTGCTTTGGGTTGGGGGCCTCGGGCCGGCCAGGTACCCATAACGACACATTTTGAAAGTTGGCGCTGGAGTCCCGAAAGTCCGTGTGTGCACTCCTGTCATGCTTACGTGCCCGTGTGCGAAGTTTGGTAACTTTAGCGGCTTCCTCTGGTTATGGCTGTCATTGACACCCATTGCTTTGGGCTGGTGGCCTCGTGCCGGCCAGGGTTGGTCAGGTACCCATGACGACACATTTTGAAAGTAGGCGCTGGAGTCCCGAAAGTCCGTGTGTGGACTCCTGGCATGCCGTTGAGCCCGTTTTCGAAGTTTGGTGGCTTTAGCGGCTTCCTCTGTTTATGGCTGTCATTGATACCCATTGCTTTGGGCTGGGGGCCTCGGGCCGGCCAGGTACCCATGACGACACATTTTGAAAGTTGGCGCTAGAGTCCCAAAAGTCCGTTTGTGGACTCCTGGCATGCCTTTGCGACCGTTTTAGAAGTTTGGTGGCTTTAGCGGCTTCCTCTGTTCATGGCTGTCATTGATACCCATTCCTTTGGGCTGGTGGCCTCGTGCCGGCCAGGGTTGATCAGGTACCCATGACGACACATTTTGAAAGTTGGCGCTAGAGTCCCGAAAGTCCGTTTGTGCACTCCTGGCATGCCTTCATGACATTGTGCCAAGTTTGGTGGCTTTAGCGGCTTCCTCTGTTTATGGCTGTCATTGACACCCATTGCTTTGGGCTGGCGGCCTCGGGCCGGCCAGGTTGGTCAGGTAACCATGACGACACATTTTGAAAGTTGGCGCTGGAGTCCTGAAAGTCCGTGTTTGCACTCCTGGCATGCCTTCACGCCCGTGTGCGAAGTTTGGTGGCTTTAGCGGCTTCCTCTGTTTATGGCTGTCATTGATACCCATTGCTTTGGGCTGGTGGCCTCGGGCCGGCCAGGGTTGGTTAGGTACCCATGACGACACATTTTGAAAGTTGGCGCTAGAGTCCCGAAAGTCCGTTTGTGCAGTCCTGGCATGCCTTCGCGCCCGTTTTCGAAGTTTGGTGGCTTTATCGGCTTCCACTGTTTATGGCTGTCATTGACACCCATTGCTTTGGGCTGGCGGCCTCGGGCCGGCCAGGTACCCATGACGACACATTTTGAAAGTTGGCGCTGGAGTCCCGAAAGTCCATGTGTGCACTCCTGGCATGCCTTCGCGCCCGTTTGCGAAGTTTGGTGGCTTTAGCGGCTTCCTCTGTTTATGGCTGTCATTGACACCCATTGCTTTGGGCTGGCGGCCTCGGGCCGGCCAGGTTGGTCAGGTAACCATGACGACACATTTTGAAAGTTGGTGCTGGAGTCCCGAAAGTCCGTTTGTGCACTCCTGGCATGCCGTCGCGCCCGTTTCCGAAGTTTGGTGGCTTTAGCGGCTTCCTCTGTTTATGGCTGTCATTGACACCCATTGCTTTGGGCTGGCGGCCTCGGGCCGGCCAGGTACCCATGACGACACATTTTGAAAGTTGGCGCTGGAGTCCCGAAAGTCCATGTGTGCACTCCTGGCATGCCTTCGCGCCCGTTTTAGAAGTTTGGTGGCTTTAGCGGCTTCCTCTGTTCATGGCTGTCATTGATACCCATTCCTTTGGGCTGGTGGCCTCGTGCCGGCCAGGTTTGATCAGGTACCCATGACGACACATTTTGAAAGTTGGCGCTAGAGTCCCGAAAGTCCGTTTGTGCACTCCTGGCATGCCTTCGCGCCCGTTTTCAAAGTTTGGTGGCTTTAGCGGCTTCCTCTGTTTATGGCTGTCATTGACACCCATTGCTTTGGGCTGGCGGCCTCGTGCCGGCCAGGGTTGGTCAGGTATCCATGACGACACATTTTGAAAGTTGGCGCTGGAGTCCCGAAAGTCCGTTTGTGCACTCCAGGCATGCCGTCGCGCCCGTTTCCGAAGTTTGGTGGCTTTAGCGGCTTCCTCTGTTTATGGCTGTCATTGATACCCATTGCTTTGGGCTGGTGGCCTCGTGCCGGCCAGGGTTGGTCAGGTACCCATGACGACACATTTTGAAAGTTGGCGCTAGAGTCCCGAAAGTCCGTTTGTGCACTCCCGGCATGCCTTCGCGCCCGTTTTCGAAGTTTGGTGGCTTTATCGGCTTCCACTGTTTATGGCTGTCATTGACACCCATTGCTTTGGGCTGGCGGCCTCGGGCCGGCCAGGTACCCATGACGACACATTTTGAAAGTTGGCGCTGGAGTCCCGAAAGTCCATGTGTGCACTCCTGGCATGCCTTCGCGCCCGTGTGCAAAGTTTGGTGGCTTTAGCGGCTTCCTCTGGTTATGGCTGTCATTGACACCCATTGCTTTGGGCTGGTGGCCTCGTGCCGGCCAGGTACCCATGACGACACATTTTGAAAGTTGGCGCTAGAGTCCCGAAAGTCAGTTTGTGCACTCCTGGCATGCCTTCATGACATTGTGCCAAGTTTGGTGGCTTTAGCGGCTTCGTCTGTTTATGGCTGTCATTGATACCCATTCCTTTGGGCTGGTGGCCTCGTGCCGGCCAGGGTTGGTCAGGTACCCATGACGACACATTTTGAAATTGGCGCTGGAGTCCCGAAAGTCCGTGTTTGCACTCCTGGCATGCCTTCGCGCCCGTGTGCGAAGTTTGGTGGCTTTAGCGGCTTCCTCTGTTCATGGCTGTCATTGACACCCATTGCTTTGGGCTGGCGGCCTCGGGCCGGCCAGGTTGGTCAGGTACCCATGACGACACATTTTGAAAGTAGGCGCTGGAGTCCCGAAAGTCCGTGTGTGGACTCCTGGCATGCCGTTGCGCCCGTTTTCGAAGTTTGGTGGCTTTAGCGGCTTCCTCTGTTTATGGCTGTCATTGATACCCATTGCTTTGGGTTGGGGGCCTCGGGCCGGCCAGGTACCCATAACGACACATTTTGAAAGTTGGCGCTGGAGTCCCGAAAGTCCGTGTGTGCACTCCTGTCATGCTTACGTGCCCGTGTGCGAAGTTTGGTAACTTTAGCGGCTTCCTCTGGTTATGGCTGTCATTGACACCCATTGCTTTGGGCTGGTGGCCTCGTGCCGGCCAGGGTTGGTCAGGTACCCATGACGACACATTTTGAAAGTAGGCGCTGGAGTCCCGAAAGTCCGTGTGTGGACTCCTGGCATGCCGTTGAGCCCGTTTTCGAAGTTTGGTGGCTTTAGCGGCTTCCTCTGTTTATGGCTGTCATTGATACCCATTGCTTTGGGCTGGGGGCCTCGGGCCGGCCAGGTACCCATGACGACACATTTTGAAAGTTGGCGCTAGAGTCCCAAAAGTCCGTTTGTGGACTCCTGGCATGCCTTTGCGACCGTTTTAGAAGTTTGGTGGCTTTAGCGGCTTCCTCTGTTCATGGCTGTCATTGATACCCATTCCTTTGGGCTGGTGGCCTCGTGCCGGCCAGGGTTGATCAGGTACCCATGACGACACATTTTGAAAGTTGGCGCTAGAGTCCCGAAAGTCCGTTTGTGCACTCCTGGCATGCCTTCATGACATTGTGCCAAGTTTGGTGGCTTTAGCGGCTTCCTCTGTTTATGGCTGTCATTGACACCCATTGCTTTGGGCTGGCGGCCTCGGGCCGGCCAGGTTGGTCAGGTAACCATGACGACACATTTTGAAAGTTGGCGCTGGAGTCCCGAAAGTCCGTGTTTGCACTCCTGGCATGCCTTCACGCCCGTGTGCGAAGTTTGGTGGCTTTAGCGGCTTCCTCTGTTTATGGCTGTCATTGATACCCATTGCTTTGGGCTGGTGGCCTCGGGCCGGCCAGGGTTGGTTAGGTACCCATGACGACACATTTTGAAAGTTGGCGCTAGAGTCCCGAAAGTCCGTTTGTGCAGTCCTGGCATGCCTTCGCGCCCGTTTTCGAAGTTTGGTGGCTTTATCGGCTTCCACTGTTTATGGCTGTCATTGACACCCATTGCTTTGGGCTGGCGGCCTCGGGCCGGCCAGGTACCCATGACGACACATTTTGAAAGTTGGCGCTGGAGTCCCGAAAGTCCATGTGTGCACTCCTGGCATGCCTTCGCGCCCGTTTGCGAAGTTTGGTGGCTTTAGCGGCTTCCTCTGTTTATGGCTGTCATTGACACCCATTGCTTTGGGCTGGCGGCCTCGGGCCGGCCAGGTTGGTCAGGTAACCATGACGACACATTTTGAAAGTTGGTGCTGGAGTCCCGAAAGTCCGTTTGTGCACTCCTGGCATGCCGTCGCGCCCGTTTCCGAAGTTTGGTGGCTTTAGCGGCTTCCTCTGTTTATGGCTGTCATTGACACCCATTGCTTTGGGCTGGCGGCCTCGGGCCGGCCAGGTACCCATGACGACACATTTTGAAAGTTGGCGCTGGAGTCCCGAAAGTCCATGTGTGCACTCCTGGCATGCCTTCGCGCCCGTGTGCGAAGTTTGGTGGCTTTAGCGGCTTCCTCTGGTTATGGCTGTCATTGATACCCATTGCTTTGGGCTGGTGGCCTTGTGCCGGCCAGGGTTGGTCAGGTACCAATGACGACACATTTTGAAAGTTGGCGCTAGAGTCCCGAAAGTCCGTTTGTGGACTCCTGGCATGCCTTTGCGCCCGTTTTAGAAGTTTGGTGGCTTTAGCGGCTTCCTCTGTTCATGGCTGTCATTGATACCCATTCCTTTGGGCTGGTGGCCTCGTGCCGGCCAGGTTTGATCAGGTACCCATGACGACACATTTTGAAAGTTGGCGCTAGAGTCCCGAAAGTCCGTTTGTGCACTCCTGGCATGCCTTCGCGCCCGTTTTCAAAGTTTGGTGGCTTTAGCGGCTTCCTCTGTTTATGGCTGTCATTGACACCCATTGCTTTGGGCTGGCGGCCTCGTGCCGGCCAGGGTTGGTCAGGTATCCATGACGACACATTTTGAAAGTTGGCGCTGGAGTCCCGAAAGTCCGTTTGTGCACTCCAGGCATGCCGTCGCGCCCGTTTCCGAAGTTTGGTGGCTTTAGCGGCTTCCTCTGTTTATGGCTGTCATTGATACCCATTGCTTTGGGCTGGTGGCCTCGTGCCGGCCAGGGTTGGTCAGGTACCCATGACGACACATTTTGAAAGTTGGCGCTAGAGTCCCGAAAGTCCGTTTGTGCACTCCCGGCATGCCTTCGCGCCCGTTTTCGAAGTTTGGTGGCTTTAGCGGCTTCCTCCGTTTATGGCTGTCATTGAAACCCATTGCTTTGGGCTGGCAGCCTCGGGCCGGCCAGGTTGGTCAGGTAACCATGACGACACATTTTGAAAGTTGGCACTGGAGTCCCGAAAGTCCGTTTGTGCACTCCTGGCATGCCTTCGCGCCCGTTTTCGAAGTTTGGTGGCTTTAGCGGCTTCCTCTGTTTATGGCTGTCATTGACACCCATTGCTTTGGGCTGGCGGCCTCGGGCCGGCCAGGTTGGTCAGGTACCCATGACGACACATGTTGAAAGTAGGCGCTGGAGTCCCGAAAGTCCGTTTGTGCACTCCTGGCATGCCTTCGCGCCCGTTTTCGAAGTTTGGTGGCTTTATCGGCTTCCACTGTTTATGGCTGTCATTGACACCCATTGCTTTGGGCTGGCGGCCTCGGGCCGGCCAGGTACCCATGACGACACATTTTGAAAGTTGGCGCTGGAGTCCCGAAAGTCCATGTGTGCACTCCTGGCATGCCTTCGCGCCCGTGTGCAAAGTTTGGTGGCTTTAGCGGCTTCCTCTGGTTATGGCTGTCATTGACACCCATTGCTTTGGGCTGGTGGCCTCGTGCCGGCCAGGTACCCATGACGACACATTTTGAAAGTTGGCGCTAGAGTCCCGAAAGTCCGTTTGTGCACTCCCGGCATGCCTTCGCGCCCGTTTTCGAAGTTTGGTGGCTTTAGCGGCTTCCTCCGTTTATGGCTGTCATTGAAACCCATTGCTTTGGGCTGGCAGCCTCGGGCCGGCCAGGTTGGTCAGGTAACCATGACGACACATTTTGAAAGTTGGCACTGGAGTCCCGAAAGTCCGTTTGTGCACTCCTGGCATGCCTTCGCGCCCGTTTTCGAAGTTTGGTGGCTTTAGCGGCTTCCTCTGTTTATGGCTGTCATTGACACCCATTGCTTTGGGCTGGCGGCCTCGGGCCGGCCAGGTTGGTCAGGTACCCATGACGACACATGTTGAAAGTAGGCGCTGGAGTCCCGAAAGTCCGTTTGTGCACTCCTGGCATGCCTTCGCGCCCGTTTTCGAAGTTTGGTGGCTTTATCGGCTTCCACTGTTTATGGCTGTCATTGACACCCATTGCTTTGGGCTGGCGGCCTCGGGCCGGCCAGGTACCCATGACGACACATTTTGAAAGTTGGCGCTGGAGTCCCGAAAGTCCATGTGTGCACTCCTGGCATGCCTTCGCGCCCGTGTGCAAAGTTTGGTGGCTTTAGCGGCTTCCTCTGGTTATGGCTGTCATTGACACCCATTGCTTTGGGCTGGTGGCCTCGTGCCGGCCAGGTACCCATGACGACACATTTTGAAAGTTGGCGCTAGAGTCCCGAAAGTCAGTTTGTGCACTCCTGGCATGCCTTCATGACATTGTGCCAAGTTTGGTGGCTTTAGCGGCTTCGTCTGTTTATGGCTGTCATTGATACCCATTCCTTTGGGCTGGTGGCCTCGTGCCGGCCAGGGTTGGTCAGGTACCCATGACGACACATTTTGAAATTGGCGCTGGAGTCCCGAAAGTCCGTGTTTGCACTCCTGGCATGCCTTCGCGCCCGTGTGCGAAGTTTGGTGGCTTTAGCGGCTTCCTCTGTTCATGGCTGTCATTGACACCCATTGCTTTGGGCTGGCGGCCTCGGGCCGGCCAGGTTGGTCAGGTACCCATGACGACACATTTTGAAAGTAGGCGCTGGAGTCCCGAAAGTCCGTGTGTGGACTCCTGGCATGCCGTTGCGCCCGTTTTCGAAGTTTGGTGGCTTTAGCGGCTTCCTCTGTTTATGGCTGTCATTGATACCCATTGCTTTGGGTTGGGGGCCTCGGGCCGGCCAGGTACCCATAACGACACATTTTGAAAGTTGGCGCTGGAGTCCCGAAAGTCCGTGTGTGCACTCCTGTCATGCTTACGTGCCCGTGTGCGAAGTTTGGTAACTTTAGCGGCTTCCTCTGGTTATGGCTGTCATTGACACCCATTGCTTTGGGCTGGTGGCCTCGTGCCGGCCAGGGTTGGTCAGGTACCCATGACGACACATTTTGAAAGTAGGCGCTGGAGTCCCGAAAGTCCGTGTGTGGACTCCTGGCATGCCGTTGAGCCCGTTTTCGAAGTTTGGTGGCTTTAGCGGCTTCCTCTGTTTATGGCTGTCATTGATACCCATTGCTTTGGGCTGGGGGCCTCGGGCCGGCCAGGTACCCATGACGACACATTTTGAAAGTTGGCGCTAGAGTCCCAAAAGTCCGTTTGTGGACTCCTGGCATGCCTTTGCGACCGTTTTAGAAGTTTGGTGGCTTTAGCGGCTTCCTCTGTTCATGGCTGTCATTGATACCCATTCCTTTGGGCTGGTGGCCTCGTGCCGGCCAGGGTTGATCAGGTACCCATGACGACACATTTTGAAAGTTGGCGCTAGAGTCCCGAAAGTCCGTTTGTGCACTCCTGGCATGCCTTCATGACATTGTGCCAAGTTTGGTGGCTTTAGCGGCTTCCTCTGTTTATGGCTGTCATTGACACCCATTGCTTTGGGCTGGCGGCCTCGGGCCGGCCAGGTTGGTCAGGTAACCATGACGACACATTTTGAAAGTTGGCGCTGGAGTCCCGAAAGTCCGTGTTTGCACTCCTGGCATGCCTTCACGCCCGTGTGCGAAGTTTGGTGGCTTTAGCGGCTTCCTCTGTTTATGGCTGTCATTGATACCCATTGCTTTGGGCTGGTGGCCTCGGGCCGGCCAGGGTTGGTTAGGTACCCATGACGACACATTTTGAAAGTTGGCGCTAGAGTCCCGAAAGTCCGTTTGTGCAGTCCTGGCATGCCTTCGCGCCCGTTTTCGAAGTTTGGTGGCTTTAGCGGCTTCCTTTGTTCATGGCTGTCATTGACACCCATTGCTTTGGGCTGGGGGCCTCGGGACGGCCAGGTACCCATGACGACACATTTTGAAAGTTGGCGCTAGAGTCCCGAAAGTCCGTTTGTGCACTCCTGGCATGCCTTCATGACATTGTGCCAAGTTTGGTGGCTTTAGCGGCTTCGTCTGTTTATGGCTGTCATTGATACCCATTGCTTTGGGCTGGCGGCCTCGGGCCGGCCAGGTACCCATGACGACACATTTTGAAAGTAGGCGCTGGAGTCCCGAAAGTCCGTGTGTGGACTCCTGGCATGCCGTTGCGCCCGTTTTCGAAGTTTGGTGGCTTTAGCGGCTTCCTCTGTTTATGGCTGTCATTGATACCCATTGCTTTGGGCTGGGGGCCTCGGGCCGGCCAGGTACCCATGACGACACATTTTGAAAGTAGGCGCTGGAGTCCCGAAAGTCCGTGTGTGGACTCCTGGCATGCCTTCATGACATTGTGCCAAGTTTGGTGGCTTTAGCGGCTTCCTCTGGTTATGGCTGTCATTGATACCCATTGCTTTGGGCTGGTGGCCTTGTGCCGGCCAGGGTTGGTCAGGTACCCATGACGACACATTTTGAAAGTTGGCGCTAGAGTCCCGAAAGTCCGTTTGTGGACTCCTGGCATGCCTTCGCGCCCCTTTTTCAAAGTTTGGTGGCTTTAGCGGCTTCCTCTGTTTATGGCTGTCATTGACACCCATTGCTTTGGGCTGGCGGCATCGGGCCGGCCAGGTTGGTCAGGTAACCATGACGACACATTTTGAAAGTTGGCGCTGGAGTCCCGAAAGTCCGTTTGTGGACTCCTGGCATGCCGTCGCGCCCGTTTCCGAAGTTTGGTGGCTTTAGCGGCTTCCTCTGTTTATGGCTGTCATTGACACCCATTGCTTTGGCTGGCGGCATCGGGCCGGCCAGGGTTGGTCAGGTAACCATGACGACACATTTTGAAAGTTGGCGCTGGAGTCCCGAAAGTCCGTGTGTGCACTCCTGGCATGCCTTCGCGCCCGTGTGCGAAGTTTGGTGGCTTTAGCGGCTCCCTCTGGTTATGGCTGTCATTGATACCCATTGCTTTGGGCTGGTGGCCTTGTGCCGGCCAGGGTTGGTCAGGTACCCATGACGACACATTTTGAAAGTTGGCGCTAGAGTCCCGAAAGTCCTTGTGTGGACTCCTGGCATGCCTTCATGCCCGTTTGCAAAGTTTGGTGGCTTTAGCGGCTTCCTCTGGTTATGGCTGTCATTGACACCCATTGCTTTGGGCTGGTGGCCTCAGGCCGGCCAGGGTTGGTCAGGTACCCATGACGACACATTTTGAAAGTTGGCGCTAGAGTCCCGAAAGTCCTTGTGTGGACTCCTGGCATGTCTTCATGCCCGTTTGCAAAGTTTGGTGGCTTTAGCGGCTTCCTCTGGTTATGGCTGTCATTGACACCCATTGCTTTGGGCTGGTGGCCTCGTGCCGGCCAGGGTTGATCAGGTACCCATGACGACACATTTTGAAAGTTGGCGCTAGAGTCCCGAAAGTCCGTTTGTGGACTCCTGGCATGCCGTCGCGCCCGTTTCCGAAGTTTGGTTGCTTTAGCGGCTTCCTCTGTTCATGGCTGTCATTGATACCCATTCCTTTGGGCTGGTGGCCTCGTGCCGGCCAGGGTTGATCAGGTACCCATGACGACACATTTTGAAAGTTGGCGCTAGAGTCCCGAAAGTCCGTTTGTGCACTCCTGGCATGCCTTCGCGCCCCTTTTTCAAAGTTTGGTGGCTTTAGCGGCTTCCTCTGTTTATGGCTGTCATTGACACCCATTGCTTTGGGCTGGCGGCATCGGGCCGGCCAGGTTGGTCAGGTAACCATGACGACACATTTTGAAAGTTGGCGCTGGAGTCCCGAAAGTCCGTGTGTGCACTCCTGGCATGCCTTCGCGCCCGTGTGTGAAGTTTGGTGGCTTTAGCGGCTTCCTCTGGTTATGGCTGTCATTGATACCCATTGCTTTGGGCTGGTGGCCTTGTGCCGGCCAGGGTTGATCAGGTACCCATGACGACACATTTTGAAAGTTGGCGCTAGAGTCCCGAAAGTCCGTTTGTGCACTCCTGGCATGCCTTCGCGCCCCTTTTTCAAAGTTTGGTGGCTTTAGCGGCTTCCTCTGTTTATGGCTGTCATTGACACCCATTGCTTTGGGCTGGTGGCATCGGGCCGGCCAGGTTGGTCAGGTAACCATGACGACACATTTTGAAAGTTGGCGCTGGAGTCCCGAAGGTCCGTGTGTGCACTCCTGGCATGCCTTCGCGCCCGTGTGCGAAGTTTGGTGGCTTTAGCGGCTTCCTCTGGTTATGGCTGTCATTGATACCCATTGCTTTGGGCTGGTGGCCTTGTGCCGGCCAGGGTTGGTCAGGTACCCATGACGACACATTTTGAAAGTAGGCGCTGGAGTCCCGAAAGTCCGTGTGTGGACTCCTGGCATGCCGTTGAGCCCGTTTTCGAAGTTTGGTGGCTTTAGCGGCTTCCTCTGGTTATGGCTGTCATTGACACCCATTGCTTTGGGCTGGGGGCCTCGGGCCGGCCAGGTACCCATGACGACACATTTTGAAAGTAGGCGCTGGAGTCCCGAAAGTCCGTGTGTGGACTCCTGGCATGCCTTCATGACATTGTGCGAAGTTTGGTGGCTTTAGCGGCTTCCTCTGTTCATGGCTGTCATTGATACCCATTCCTTGGGGCTGGTGGCCTCGTGCCGGCCAGGGTTGATCAGGTACCCATGACGACACATTTTGAAAGTTGGCGCTAGAGTCCCGAAAGTCCGTTTGTGCACTCCTGGCATGCCTTCGCGCCCCTTTTTCAAAGTTTGGTGGCTTTAGCGGCTTCCTCTGTTTATGGCTGTCATTGACACCCATTGCTTTGGGCTGGCGGCATCGGGCCGGCCAGGTTGGTCAGGTAACCATGACGACACATTTTGAAAGTTGGCGCTGGAGTCCCGAAAGTCCGTTTGTGGACTCCTGGCATGCCGTCGCGCCCGTTTCCGAAGTTTGGTGGCTTTAGCGGCTTCCTCTGTTTATGGCTGTCATTGACACCCATTGCTTTGGCTGGCGGCATCGGGCCGGCCAGGGTTGGTCAGGTAACCATGACGACACATTTTGAAAGTTGGCGCTGGAGTCCCGAAAGTCCGTGTGTGCACTCCTGGCATGCCTTCGGGCCCGTGTGCGAAGTTTGGTGGCTTTAGCGGCTCCCTCTGGTTATGGCTGTCATTGATACCCATTGCTTTGGGCTGGTGGCCTTGTGCCGGCCAGGGTTGGTCAGGTACCCATGACGACACATTTTGAAAGTTGGCGCTAGAGTCCCGAAAGTCCTTGTGTGGACTCCTGGCATGCCTTCATGCCCGTTTGCAAAGTTTGGTGGCTTTAGCGGCTTCCTCTGGTTATGGCTGTCATTGACACCCATTGCTTTGGGCTGGTGGCCTCAGGCCGGCCAGGGTTGGTCAGGTACCCATGACGACACATTTTGAAAGTTGGCGCTAGAGTCCCGAAAGTCCTTGTGTGGACTCCTGTCATGTCTTCATGCCCGTTTGCAAAGTTTGGTGGCTTTAGCGGCTTCCTCTGGTTATGGCTGTCATTGACACCCATTGCTTTGGGCTGGTGGCCTCGTGCCGGCCAGGGTTGATCAGGTACCCATGACGACACATTTTGAAAGTTGGCGCTAGAGTCCCGAAAGTCCGTTTGTGGACTCCTGGCATGCCGTCGCGCCCGTTTCCGAAGTTTGGTGGCTTTAGCGGCTTCCTCTGTTCATGGCTGTCATTGATACCCATTCCTTTGGGCTGGTGGCCTCGTGCCGGCCAGGGTTGATCAGGTACCCATGACGACACATTTTGAAAGTTGGCGCTAGAGTCCCGAAAGTCCGTTTGTGCACTCCTGGCATGCCTTCGCGCCCCTTTTTCAAAGTTTGGTGGCTTTAGCGGCTTCCTCTGTTCATGGCTGTCATTGACACCCATTGCTTTGGGCTGGCGGCATCGGGCCGGCCAGGTTGGTCAGGTAACCATGACGACACATTTTGAAAGTTGGCGCTGGAGTCCCGAAAGTCCGTGTGTGCACTCCTGGCATGCCTTCGCGCCCGTGTGTGAAGTTTGGTGGCTTTAGCGGCTTCCTCTGGTTATGGCTGTCATTGATACCCATTGCTTTGGGCTGGTGGCCTTGTGCCGGCCAGGGTTGATCAGGTACCCATGACGACACATTTTGAAAGTTGGCGCTAGAGTCCCGAAAGTCCGTTTGTGCACTCCTGGCATGCCTTCGCGCCCCTTTTTCAAAGTTTGGTGGCTTTAGCGGCTTCCTCTGGTTATGGCTGTAATTGACACCCATTGCTTTGGGCTGGTGGCCTCAGGCCGGCCAGGATTGGTCAGGTACCCATGACGACACATTTTGAAAGTTGGCGCTAGAGTCCCGAAAGTCCTTGTGTGGACTTCTGGCATGCCTTCATGCCCGTTTGCAAAGTTTGGTGGCTTTAGCGGCTTCCTCTGGTTATGGCTGTAATTGACACCCATTGCTTTGGGCTGGTGGCCTCAGGCCGGCCAGGATTGGTCAGGTACCCATGACGACACATTTTGAAAGTTGGCGCTAGAGTCCCGAAAGTCCTTGTGTGGACTCCTGGCATGCCTTCATGCCCGTTTGCAAAGTTTGGTGGCTTTAGCGGCTTCCTCTGGTTATGGCTGTCATTGACACCCATTGCTTTGGGCTGGTGGCCTTGTGCCGGCCAGGGTTGGTCAGGTACCCATGACGACACATTTTGAAAGTAGGCGCTGGAGTCCCGAAAGTCCGTGTGTGGACTCCTGGCATGCCGTTGAGCCCGTTTTCGAAGTTTGGTGGCTTTAGCGGCTTCCTCTGGTTATGGCTGTCATTGACACCCATTGCTTTGGGCTGGGGGCCTCGGGCCGGCCAGGTACCCATGACGACACATTTTGAAAGTAGGCGCTGGAGTCCCGAAAGTCCGTGTGTGGACTCCTGGAATGCCTTCATGACATTGTGCGAAGTTTGGTGGCTTTAGCGGCTTCCTCTGTTTATGGCTGTCATTGACACCCATTGCTTTGGGCTGGCGGCATCGGGCCGGCCAGGTTGGTCAGGTACCCATGACGACACATTTTGAAAGTTGGCGCTAGAGTCCCGAAAGTCCTTGTGTGGACTCCTGGCATGCCTTCATGCCCGTTTGCAAAGTTTGGTGGCTTTAGCGGCTTCCTCTGGTTATGGCTGTCATTGACACCCATTGCTTTGGGCTGGTGGCCTCAGGCCGGCCAGGATTGGTCAGGTACCCATGACGACACATTTTGAAAGTTGGCGCTAGAGTCCCGAAAGTCCTTGTGTGGACTCCTGGCATGCCTTCATGCCCGTTTGCAAAGTTTGGTGGCTTTAGCGGCTTCCTCTGGTTATGGCTGTCATTGACACCCATTGCTTTGGGCTGGTGGCCTCGTGCCGGCCAGGGTTGATCAGGTACCCATGACGACACATTTTGAAAGTTGGCGCTAGAGTCCCGAAAGTCCGTTTGTGGACTCCTGGCATGCCGTCGCGCCCGTTTCCGAAGTTTGGTGGCTTTAGCGGCTTCCTCTGTTCATGGCTGTCATTGATACCCATTCCTTTGGGCTGGTGGCCTCGTGCCGGCCAGCGTTGATCAGGTACCCATGACGACACATTTTGAAAGTTGGCGCTAGAGTCCCGAAAGTCCGTTTGTGCACTCCTGGCATGCCTTCGCGCCCGTTTCCGAAGTTTGGTGGCTTTAGCGGCTTCCTCTGTTCATGGCTGTCATTGATACCCATTCCTTTGGGCTGGTGGCCTCGTGCCGGCCAGCGTTGATCAGGTACCCATGACGACACATTTTGAAAGTTGGCGCTAGAGTCCCGAAAGTCCGTTTGTGCACTCCTGGCATGCCTTCGCGCCCGTTTTCGAAGTTTGGTGGCTTTATCGGCTTCCACTGTTTATGGCTGTCATTGACACCCATTGCTTTGGGCTGGCGGCCTCGGGCCGGCCAGGTACCCATGATGACACATTTTGAAAGTTGGCGCTGGAGTCCCGAAAGTCCATGTGTGCACTCCTGGCATGCCTTCGCGCCCGTGTGCGAAGTTTGGTGGCTTTAGCGGCTTCCTCTGGTTATGGCTGTCATTGATACCCATTGCTTTGGGCTGGTGGCCTTGTGCCGGCCAGGGTTGGTCAGGTACCCATGACGACACATTTTGAAAGTTGGCGCTAGAGTCCCGAAAGTCCGTTTGTGGACTCCTGGCATGCCTTTGCGCCCGTTTTAGAAGTTTGGTGGCTTTAGCGGCTTCCTCTGTTCATGGCTGTCATTGATACCCATTCCTTTGGGCTGGTGGCCTCGTGTCGGCCAGGTTTGATCAGGTACCCATGACGACACATTTTGAAAGTTGGCGCTGGAGTCCCGAAAGTCCATTTGTGCACTCCTGGCATGCCGTCGCGCCCGTTTCCGAAGTTTGGTGGCTTTAGCGGCTTCCTCTGTTTATGGCTGTCATTGATACCCATTGCTTTGGGCTGGTGGCCTCGTGCCGGCCAGGGTTCGTCAGGTACCCATGACGACACATTTTGAAAGTTGGCGCTGGAGTCCCGAAAGTCCGTTTGTGCACTCCTGGCATGCCTTCGCGCCCGTTTTCGAAGTTTGGTGGCTTTATCGGCTTCCACTGTTTATGGCTGTCATTGACACCCATTGCTTTGGGCTGGCGGCCTCGGGCCGGCCAGGTACCCATGATGACACATTTTGAAAGTTGGCGCTGGAGTCCCGAAAGTCCATGTGTGCACTCCTGGCATGCCTTCGCGCCCGTGTGCGAAGTTTGGTGGCTTTAGCGGCTTCCTCTGGTTATGGCTGTCATTGATACCCATTGCTTTGGGCTGGTGGCCTTGTGCCGGCCAGGGTTGGTCAGGTACCCATGACGACACATTTTGAAAGTTGGCGCTAGAGTCCCGAAAGTCCGTTTGTGGACTCCTGGCATGCCTTTGCGCCCGTTTTAGAAGTTTGGTGGCTTTAGCGGCTTCCTCTGTTCATGGCTGTCATTGATACCCATTCCTTTGGGCTGGTGGCCTCGTGTCGGCCAGGTTTGATCAGGTACCCATGACGACACATTTTGAAAGTTGGCGCTGGAGTCCCGAAAGTCCATTTGTGCACTCCTGGCATGCCGTCGCGCCCGTTTCCGAAGTTTGGTGGCTTTAGCGGCTTCCTCTGTTTATGGCTGTCATTGATACCCATTGCTTTGGGCTGGTGGCCTCGTGCCGGCCAGGGTTCGTCAGGTACCCATGACGACACATTTTGAAAGTTGGCGCTAGAGTCCCGAAAGTCCGTTTGTGCACTCCCGGCATGCCTTCGCGCCCGTTTTCGAAGTTTGGTGGCTTTAGCGGCTTCCTCCGTTTATGGCTGTCATTGAAACCCATTGCTTTGGGCTGGCAGCCTCGGGCCGGCCAGGTTGGTCAGGTAACCATGACGACACATTTTGAAAGTTGGCGCTGGAGTCCCGAAAGTCCGTTTGTGCACTCCTGGCATGCCTTCGCGCCCGTTTTCGAAGTTTGGTGGCTTTATCGGCTTCCACTGTTTATGGCTGTCATTGACACCCATTGCTTTGGGCTGGCGGCCTCGGGCCGGCCAGGTACCCATGACGACACATTTTGAAAGTTGGCGCTGGAGTCCCGAAAGTCCATGTGTGCACTCCTGGCATGCCTTCGCGCCCGTGTGCGAAGTTTGGTGGCTTTAGCGGCTTCCTCTGGTTATGGCTGTCATTGACACCCATTGCTTTGGGCTGGTGGCCTCGTGCCGGCCAGGTACCCATGACGACACATTTTGAAAGTTGGCGCTAGAGTCCCGAAAGTCAGTTTGTGCACTCCTGGCATGCCTTCATGACATTGTGCCAAGTTTGGTGGCTTTAGCGGCTTCGTCTGTTTATGGCTGTCATTGATACCCATTGCTTTGGGCTGGTGGCCTCGTGCCGGCCAGGGTTGGTCAGGTACCCATGACGACACATTTTGAAATTGGCGCTGGAGTCCCGAAAGTCCGTGTTTGCACTCCTGGCATGCCTTCGCGCCCGTGTGCGAAGTTTGGTGGCTTTAGCGGCTTTCTCTGTTTATGGCTGTCATTGACACCCATTGCTTTGGGCTGGCGGCCTCGGGCCGGCCAGGTTGGTCAGGTAACCATGACGACACATTTTGAAAGTTGGTGCTGGAGTCCCGAAAGTCCGTTTGTGCACTCCTGGCATGCCGTCGCATCCGTTTCCGAAGTTTGGTGGCTTTAGCGGCTTCCTCTGTTTATGGCTGTCATTGACACCCATTGCTTTGGGCTGGCGGCCTCGGGCCGGCCAGGTACCCATGACGACACATTTTGAAAGTTGGCGCTGGAGTCCCGAAAGTCCATGTGTGCACTCCTGGCATGCCTTCGCGCCCGTGTGCGAAGTTTGGTGGCTTTAGCGGCTTCCTCTGGTTATGGCTGTCATTGATACCCATTGCTTTGGGCTGGTGGCCTTGTGCCGGCCAGGGTTGGTCAGGTACCAATGACGACACATTTTGAAAGTTGGCGCTAGAGTCCCGAAAGTCCGTTTGTGGACTCCTGGCATGCCTTTGCGCCCGTTTTAGAAGTTTGGTGGCTTTAGCGGCTTCCTCTGTTCATGGCTGTCATTGATACCCATTCCTTTGGGCTGGTGGCCTCGTGCCGGCCAGGTTTGATCAGGTACCCATGACGACACATTTTGAAAGTTGGCGCTAGAGTCCCGAAAGTCCGTTTGTGCACTCCTGGCATGCCTTCGCGCCCGTTTTCAAAGTTTGGTGGCTTTAGCGGCTTCCTCTGTTTATGGCTGTCATTGACACCCATTGCTTTGGGCTGGCGGCCTCGTGCCGGCCAGGGTTGGTCAGGTATCCATGACGACACATTTTGAAAGTTGGCGCTGGAGTCCCGAAAGTCCGTTTGTGCACTCCTGGCATGCCGTCGCGCCCGTTTCCGAAGTTTGGTGGCTTTAGCGGCTTCCTCTGTTTATGGCTGTCATTGATACCCATTGCTTTGGGCTGGTGGCCTCGTGCCGGCCAGGGTTGGTCAGGTACCCATGACGACACATTTTGAAAGTTGGCGCTAGAGTCCCGAAAGTCCGTTTGTGCACTCCCGGCATGCCTTCGCGCCCGTTTTTTCGAAGTTTGGTGGCTTTAGCGGCTTCCTCCGTTTATGGCTGTCATTGAAACCCATTGCTTTGGGCTGGCAGCCTCGGGCCGGCCAGGTTGGTCAGGTAACCATGACGACACATTTTGAAAGTTGGCGCTGGAGTCCCGAAAGTCCGTTTGTGCACTCCTGGCATGCCTTCGCGCCCGTTTTCGAAGTTTGGTGGCTTTATCGGCTTCCACTGTTTATGGCTGTCATTGACACCCATTGCTTTGGGCTGGCGGCCTCGGGCCGGCCAGGTACCCATGACGACACATTTTGAAAGTTGGTGCTGGAGTCCCGAAAGTCCATGTGTGCACTCCTGGCATGCCGTCGCGCCCGTGTGCGAAGTTTGGTGGCTTTAGCGGCTTCCTCTGGTTATGGCTGTCATTGATACCCATTGCTTTGGGCTGGTGGCCTTGTGCCGGCCAGGGTTGGTCAGGTACCCATGACGACACATTTTGAAAGTTGGCGCTAGAGTCCCGAAAGTCCGTTTGTGGACTCCTGGCATGCCTTTGCGCCCGTTTTAGAAGTTTGGTGGCTTTAGCGGCTTCCTCTGTTCATGGCTGTCATTGATACCCATTCCTTTGGGCTGGTGGCCTCGTGCCGGCCAGGTTTGATCAGGTACCCATGACGACACATTTTGAAAGTTGGCGCTAGAGTCCCGAAAGTCCGTTTGTGCACTCCTGGCATGCCTTCGCGCCCGTTTTCAAAGTTTGGTGGCTTTAGCGGCTTCCTCTGTTTATGGCTGTCATTGACACCCATTGCTTTGGGCTGGCGGCCTCGTGCCGGCCAGGGTTGGTCAGGTATCCATGACGACACATTTTGAAAGTTGGCGCTGGAGTCCCGAAAGTCCGTTTGTGCACTCCTGGCATGCCGTCGCGCCCGTTTCCGAAGTTTGGTGGCTTTAGCGGCTTCCTCTGTTTATGGCTGTCATTGATACCCATTGCTTTGGGCTGGTGGCCTCGTGCCGGCCAGGGTTGGTCAGGTACCCATGACGACACATTTTGAAAGTTGGCACTGGAGTCCCGAAAGTCCGTTTGTGCACTCCTGGCATGCCTTCGCGCCCGTTTTCGAAGTTTGGTGGCTTTAGCGGCTTCCTCTGTTTATGGCTGTCATTGACACCCATTGCTTTGGGCTGGCGGCCTCGGGCCGGCCAGGTTGGTCAGGTACCCATGACGACACATGTTGAAAGTAGGCGCTGGAGTCCCGAAAGTCCGTTTGTGCACTCCTGGCATGCCTTCGCGCCCGTTTTCGAAGTTTGGTGGCTTTATCGGCTTCCACTGTTTATGGCTGTCATTGACACCCATTGCTTTGGGCTGGCGGCCTCGGGCCGGCCAGGTACCCATGACGACACATTTTGAAAGTTGGCGCTGGAGTCCCGAAAGTCCATGTGTGCACTCCTGGCATGCCTTCGCGCCCGTTTGCGAAGTTTGGTGGCTTTAGCGGCTTCCTCTGTTTATGGCTGTCATTGACACCCATTGCTTTGGGCTGGCGGCCTCGGGCCGGCCAGGTTGGTCAGGTAACCATGACGACACATTTTGAAAGTTGGCGCTGGAGTCCCGAAAGTCCGTTTGTGCACTCCAGGCATGCCGTCGCGCCCGTTTCCGAAGTTTGGTGGCTTTAGCGGCTTCCTCTGTTTATGGCTGTCATTGATACCCATTGCTTTGGGCTGGTGGCCTCGTGCCGGCCAGGGTTGGTCAGGTACCCATGACGACACATTTTGAAAGTTGGCGCTAGAGTCCCGAAAGTCCGTTTGTGCACTCCCGGCATGCCTTCGCGCCCGTTTTCGAAGTTTGGTGGCTTTAGCGGCTTCCTCCGTTTATGGCTGTCATTGAAACCCATTGCTTTGGGCTGGCAGCCTCGGGCCGGCCAGGTTGGTCAGGTAACCATGACGACACATTTTGAAAGTTGGCACTGGAGTCCCGAAAGTCCGTTTGTGCACTCCTGGCATGCCTTCGCGCCCGTTTTCGAAGTTTGGTGGCTTTATCGGCTTCCACTGTTTATGGCTGTCATTGACACCCATTGCTTTGGGCTGGCGGCCTCGGGCCGGCCAGGTACCCATGACGACACATTTTGAAAGTTGGCGCTGGAGTCCCGAAAGTCCATGTGTGCACTCCTGGCATGCCTTCGCGCCCGTTTGCGAAGTTTGGTGGCTTTAGCGGCTTCCTCTGTTTATGGCTGTCATTGACACCCATTGCTTTGGGCTGGCGGCCTCGGGCCGGCCAGGTTGGTCAGGTAACCATGACGACACATTTTGAAAGTTGGCGCTGGAGTCCCGAAAGTCCGTTTGTGCACTCCAGGCATGCCGTCGCGCCCGTTTCCGAAGTTTGGTGGCTTTAGCGGCTTCCTCTGTTTATGGCTGTCATTGATACCCATTGCTTTGGGCTGGTGGCCTCGTGCCGGCCAGGGTTGGTCAGGTACCCATGACGACACATTTTGAAAGTTGGCGCTAGAGTCCCGAAAGTCCGTTTGTGCACTCCCGGCATGCCTTCGCGCCCGTTTTCGAAGTTTGGTGGCTTTAGCGGCTTCCTCCGTTTATGGCTGTCATTGAAACCCATTGCTTTGGGCTGGCAGCCTCGGGCCGGCCAGGTTGGTCAGGTAACCATGACGACACATTTTGAAAGTTGGCACTGGAGTCCCGAAAGTCCGTTTGTGCACTCCTGGCATGCCTTCGCGCCCGTTTTCGAAGTTTGGTGGCTTTAGCGGCTTCCTCTGTTTATGGCTGTCATTGACACCCATTGCTTTGGGCTGGCGGCCTCGGGCCGGCCAGGTTGGTCAGGTACCCATGACGACACATGTTGAAAGTAGGCGCTGGAGTCCCGAAAGTCCGTTTGTGCACTCCTGGCATGCCTTCGCGCCCGTTTTCGAAGTTTGGTGGCTTTATCGGCTTCCACTGTTTATGGCTGTCATTGACACCCATTGCTTTGGGCTGGCGGCCTCGGGCCGGCCAGGTACCCATGACGACACATTTTGAAAGTTGGCGCTGGAGTCCCGAAAGTCCATGTGTGCACTCCTGGCATGCCTTCGCGCCCGTGTGCAAAGTTTGGTGGCTTTAGCGGCTTCCTCTGGTTATGGCTGTCATTGACACCCATTGCTTTGGGCTGGTGGCCTCGTGCCGGCCAGGTACCCATGACGACACATTTTGAAAGTTGGCGCTAGAGTCCCGAAAGTCAGTTTGTGCACTCCTGGCATGCCTTCATGACATTGTGCCAAGTTTGGTGGCTTTAGCGGCTTCGTCTGTTTATGGCTGTCATTGATACCCATTCCTTTGGGCTGGTGGCCTCGTGCCGGCCAGGGTTGGTCAGGTACCCATGACGACACATTTTGAAATTGGCGCTGGAGTCCCGAAAGTCCGTGTTTGCACTCCTGGCATGCCTTCGCGCCCGTGTGCGAAGTTTGGTGGCTTTAGCGGCTTCCTCTGTTCATGGCTGTCATTGACACCCATTGCTTTGGGCTGGCGGCCTCGGGCCGGCCAGGTTGGTCAGGTACCCATGACGACACATTTTGAAAGTAGGCGCTGGAGTCCCGAAAGTCCGTGTGTGGACTCCTGGCATGCCGTTGCGCCCGTTTTCGAAGTTTGGTGGCTTTAGCGGCTTCCTCTGTTTATGGCTGTCATTGATACCCATTGCTTTGGGTTGGGGGCCTCGGGCCGGCCAGGTACCCATAACGACACATTTTGAAAGTTGGCGCTGGAGTCCCGAAAGTCCGTGTGTGCACTCCTGTCATGCTTACGTGCCCGTGTGCGAAGTTTGGTAACTTTAGCGGCTTCCTCTGGTTATGGCTGTCATTGACACCCATTGCTTTGGGCTGGTGGCCTCGTGCCGGCCAGGGTTGGTCAGGTACCCATGACGACACATTTTGAAAGTAGGCGCTGGAGTCCCGAAAGTCCGTGTGTGGACTCCTGGCATGCCGTTGAGCCCGTTTTCGAAGTTTGGTGGCTTTAGCGGCTTCCTCTGTTTATGGCTGTCATTGATACCCATTGCTTTGGGCTGGGGGCCTCGGGCCGGCCAGGTACCCATGACGACACATTTTGAAAGTTGGCGCTGGAGTCCCGAAAGTCCGTTTGTGCACTCCAGGCATGCCGTCGCGCCCGTTTCCGAAGTTTGGTGGCTTTAGCGGCTTCCTCTGTTTATGGCTGTCATTGATACCCATTGCTTTGGGCTGGTGGCCTCGTGCCGGCCAGGGTTGGTCAGGTACCCATGACGACACATTTTGAAAGTTGGCGCTAGAGTCCCGAAAGTCCGTTTGTGCACTCCCGGCATGCCTTCGCGCCCGTTTTCGAAGTTTGGTGGCTTTAGCGGCTTCCTCCGTTTATGGCTGTCATTGAAACCCATTGCTTTGGGCTGGCAGCCTCGGGCCGGCCAGGTTGGTCAGGTAACCATGACGACACATTTTGAAAGTTGGCACTGGAGTCCCGAAAGTCCGTTTGTGCACTCCTGGCATGCCTTCGCGCCCGTTTTCGAAGTTTGGTGGCTTTAGCGGCTTCCTCTGTTTATGGCTGTCATTGACACCCATTGCTTTGGGCTGGCGGCCTCGGGCCGGCCAGGTTGGTCAGGTACCCATGACGACACATGTTGAAAGTAGGCGCTGGAGTCCCGAAAGTCCGTTTGTGCACTCCTGGCATGCCTTCGCGCCCGTTTTCGAAGTTTGGTGGCTTTATCGGCTTCCACTGTTTATGGCTGTCATTGACACCCATTGCTTTGGGCTGGCGGCCTCGGGCCGGCCAGGTACCCATGACGACACATTTTGAAAGTTGGCGCTGGAGTCCCGAAAGTCCATGTGTGCACTCCTGGCATGCCTTCGCGCCCGTGTGCAAAGTTTGGTGGCTTTAGCGGCTTCCTCTGGTTATGGCTGTCATTGACACCCATTGCTTTGGGCTGGTGGCCTCGTGCCGGCCAGGTACCCATGACGACACATTTTGAAAGTTGGCGCTAGAGTCCCGAAAGTCAGTTTGTGCACTCCTGGCATGCCTTCATGACATTGTGCCAAGTTTGGTGGCTTTAGCGGCTTCGTCTGTTTATGGCTGTCATTGATACCCATTCCTTTGGGCTGGTGGCCTCGTGCCGGCCAGGGTTGGTCAGGTACCCATGACGACACATTTTGAAATTGGCGCTGGAGTCCCGAAAGTCCGTGTTTGCACTCCTGGCATGCCTTCGCGCCCGTGTGCGAAGTTTGGTGGCTTTAGCGGCTTCCTCTGTTCATGGCTGTCATTGACACCCATTGCTTTGGGCTGGCGGCCTCGGGCCGGCCAGGTTGGTCAGGTACCCATGACGACACATTTTGAAAGTAGGCGCTGGAGTCCCGAAAGTCCGTGTGTGGACTCCTGGCATGCCGTTGCGCCCGTTTTCGAAGTTTGGTGGCTTTAGCGGCTTCCTCTGTTTATGGCTGTCATTGATACCCATTGCTTTGGGTTGGGGGCCTCGGGCCGGCCAGGTACCCATAACGACACATTTTGAAAGTTGGCGCTGGAGTCCCGAAAGTCCGTGTGTGCACTCCTGTCATGCTTACGTGCCCGTGTGCGAAGTTTGGTAACTTTAGCGGCTTCCTCTGGTTATGGCTGTCATTGACACCCATTGCTTTGGGCTGGTGGCCTCGTGCCGGCCAGGGTTGGTCAGGTACCCATGACGACACATTTTGAAAGTAGGCGCTGGAGTCCCGAAAGTCCGTGTGTGGACTCCTGGCATGCCGTTGAGCCCGTTTTCGAAGTTTGGTGGCTTTAGCGGCTTCCTCTGTTTATGGCTGTCATTGATACCCATTGCTTTGGGCTGGGGGCCTCGGGCCGGCCAGGTACCCATGACGACACATTTTGAAAGTTGGCGCTAGAGTCCCAAAAGTCCGTTTGTGGACTCCTGGCATGCCTTTGCGACCGTTTTAGAAGTTTGGTGGCTTTAGCGGCTTCCTCTGTTCATGGCTGTCATTGATACCCATTCCTTTGGGCTGGTGGCCTCGTGCCGGCCAGGGTTGATCAGGTACCCATGACGACACATTTTGAAAGTTGGCGCTAGAGTCCCGAAAGTCCGTTTGTGCACTCCTGGCATGCCTTCATGACATTGTGCCAAGTTTGGTGGCTTTAGCGGCTTCCTCTGTTTATGGCTGTCATTGACACCCATTGCTTTGGGCTGGCGGCCTCGGGCCGGCCAGGTTGGTCAGGTAACCATGACGACACATTTTGAAAGTTGGCGCTGGAGTCCCGAAAGTCCGTGTTTGCACTCCTGGCATGCCTTCACGCCCGTGTGCGAAGTTTGGTGGCTTTAGCGGCTTCCTCTGTTCATGGCTGTCATTGATACCCATTGCTTTGGGCTGGTGGCCTCGGGCCGGCCAGGGTTGGTTAGGTACCCATGACGACACATTTTGAAAGTTGGCGCTAGAGTCCCGAAAGTCCGTTTGTGCAGTCCTGGCATGCCTTCGCGCCCGTTTTCGAAGTTTGGTGGCTTTATCGGCTTCCACTGTTTATGGCTGTCATTGACACCCATTGCTTTGGGCTGGCGGCCTCGGGCCGGCCAGGTACCCATGACGACACATTTTGAAAGTTGGCGCTGGAGTCCCGAAAGTCCATGTGTGCACTCCTGGCATGCCTTCGCGCCCGTTTGCGAAGTTTGGTGGCTTTAGCGGCTTCCTCTGTTTATGGCTGTCATTGACACCCATTGCTTTGGGCTGGTGGCCTCGGGCCGGCCAGGTTGGTCAGGTAACCATGACGACACATTTTGAAAGTTGGTGCTGGAGTCCCGAAAGTCCGTTTGTGCACTCCTGGCATGCCGTCGCGCCCGTTTCCGAAGTTTGGTGGCTTTAGCGGCTTCCTCTGTTTATGGCTGTCATTGACACCCATTGCTTTGGGCTGGCGGCCTCGGGCCGGCCAGGTACCCATGACGACACATTTTGAAAGTTGGCGCTGGAGTCCCGAAAGTCCATGTGTGCACTCCTGGCATGCCTTCGCGCCCGTGTGCGAAGTTTGGTGGCTTTAGCGGCTTCCTCTGGTTATGGCTGTCATTGATACCCATTGCTTTGGGCTGGTGGCCTTGTGCCGGCCAGGGTTGGTCAGGTACCAATGACGACACATTTTGAAAGTTGGCGCTAGAGTCCCGAAAGTCCGTTTGTGGACTCCTGGCATGCCTTTGCGCCCGTTTTAGAAGTTTGGTGGCTTTAGCGGCTTCCTCTGTTCATGGCTGTCATTGATACCCATTCCTTTGGGCTGGTGGCCTCGTGCCGGCCAGGTTTGATCAGGTACCCATGACGACACATTTTGAAAGTTGGCGCTAGAGTCCCGAAAGTCCGTTTGTGCACTCCTGGCATGCCTTCGCGCCCGTTTTCAAAGTTTGGTGGCTTTAGCGGCTTCCTCTGTTTATGGCTGTCATTGACACCCATTGCTTTGGGCTGGCGGCCTCGTGCCGGCCAGGGTTGGTCAGGTATCCATGACGACACATTTTGAAAGTTGGCGCTGGAGTCCCGAAAGTCCGTTTGTGCACTCCAGGCATGCCGTCGCGCCCGTTTCCGAAGTTTGGTGGCTTTAGCGGCTTCCTCTGTTTATGGCTGTCATTGATACCCATTGCTTTGGGCTGGTGGCCTCGTGCCGGCCAGGGTTGGTCAGGTACCCATGACGACACATTTTGAAAGTTGGCGCTAGAGTCCCGAAAGTCCGTTTGTGCACTCCCGGCATGCCTTCGCGCCCGTTTTCGAAGTTTGGTGGCTTTAGCGGCTTCCTCCGTTTATGGCTGTCATTGAAACCCATTGCTTTGGGCTGGCAGCCTCGGGCCGGCCAGGTTGGTCAGGTAACCATGACGACACATTTTGAAAGTTGGCACTGGAGTCCCGAAAGTCCGTTTGTGCACTCCTGGCATGCCTTCGCGCCCGTTTTCGAAGTTTGGTGGCTTTAGCGGCTTCCTCTGTTTATGGCTGTCATTGACACCCATTGCTTTGGGCTGGCGGCCTCGGGCCGGCCAGGTTGGTCAGGTACCCATGACGACACATGTTGAAAGTAGGCGCTGGAGTCCCGAAAGTCCGTTTGTGCACTCCTGGCATGCCTTCGCGCCCGTTTTCGAAGTTTGGTGGCTTTATCGGCTTCCACTGTTTATGGCTGTCATTGACACCCATTGCTTTGGGCTGGCGGCCTCGGGCCGGCCAGGTACCCATGACGACACATTTTGAAAGTTGGCGCTGGAGTCCCGAAAGTCCATGTGTGCACTCCTGGCATGCCTTCGCGCCCGTGTGCAAAGTTTGGTGGCTTTAGCGGCTTCCTCTGGTTATGGCTGTCATTGACACCCATTGCTTTGGGCTGGTGGCCTCGTGCCGGCCAGGTACCCATGACGACACATTTTGAAAGTTGGCGCTAGAGTCCCGAAAGTCAGTTTGTGCACTCCTGGCATGCCTTCATGACATTGTGCGAAGTTTGGTGGCTTTAGCGGCTTCCTCTGTTCATGGCTGTCATTGATACCCATTCCTTGGGGCTGGTGGCCTCATGCCGGCCAGGGTTGATCAGGTACCCATGACGACACATTTTGAAAGTTGGCGCTAGAGTCCCGAAAGTCCGTTTGTGCACTCCTGGCATGCCTTCGCGCCCCTTTTTCAAAGTTTGGTGGCTTTAGCGGCTTCCTCTGTTTATGGCTGTCATTGACACCCATTGCTTTGGGCTGGCGGCATCGGGCCGGCCAGGTTGGTCAGGTAACCATGACGACACATTTTGAAAGTTGGCGCTGGAGTCCCGAAAGTCCGTGTGTGCACTCCTGGCATGCCTTCGCGCCCGTGTGCGAAGTTTGGTGGCTTTAGCGGCTTCCTCTGGTTATGGCTGTCATTGATACCCATTGCTTTGGGCTGGTGGCCTTGTGCCGGCCAGGGTTGGTCAGGTACCCATGACGACACATTTTGAAAGTTGGCGCTAGAGTCCCGAAAGTCCTTGTGTGGACTCCTGGCATGCCTTCATGCCCGTTTGCAAAGTTTGGTGGCTTTAGCGGCTTCCTCTGGTTATGGCTGTCATTGACACCCATTGCTTTGGGCTGGTGGCCTCGTGCCGGCCAGGGTTGATCAGGTACCCATGACGACACATTTTGAAAGTTGGCGCTAGAGTCCCGAAAGTCCGTGTGTGGACTCCTGGCATGCATTCATGACATTGTGCGAAGTTTGGTGGCTTTAGCGGCTTCCTCTGTTCATGGCTGTCATTGATACCCATTCCTTGGGGCTGGTGGCCTCGTGCCGGCCAGGGTTGATCAGGTACCCATGACGACACATTTTGAAAGTTGGCGCTGGAGTCCCGAAAGTCCGTGTGTGCACTCCTGGCATGCCTTCGCGCCCGTGTGCGAAGTTTGGTGGCTTTAGCGGCTTACTCTGTTTATGGCTGTCATTGACACCCATTGCTTTGGGCTGGCGGCATCGGGCCGGCCAGGTTGGTCAGGTAACCATGACGACACATTTTGAAAGTTGGCGCTGGAGTCCCGAAAGTCCGTGTGTGCACTCCTGGCATGCCTTCGCGCCCGTGTGCGAAGTTTGGTGGCTTTAGCGGCTTCCTCTGGTTATGGCTGTCATTGATACCCATTGCTTTGGGCTGGTGGCCTTGTGCCGGCCAGGGTTGGTCAGGTACCCATGACGACACATTTTGAAAGTTGGCGCTAGAGTCCCGAAAGTCCTTGTGTGGACTTCTGGCATGCCTTCATGCCCGTTTGCAAAGTTTGGTGGCTTTAGCGGCTTCCTCTGGTTATGGCTGTAATTGACACCCATTGCTTTGGGCTGGTGGCCTCAGGCCGGCCAGGATTGGTCAGGTACCAATGACGACACATTTTGAAAGTTGGCGCTAGAGTCCCGAAAGTCCTTGTGTGGACTCCTGGCATGCCTTCATGCCCGTTTGCAAAGTTTGGTGGCTTTAGCGGCTTCCTGTGGTTATGGCTGTCATTGACACCCATTGCTTTGGGCTGGTGGCCTTGTGCCGGCCAGGGTTGGTCAGGTACCCATGACGACACATTTTGAAAGTAGGCGCTGGAGTCCCGAAAGTCCGTGTGTGGACTCCTGGCATGCCGTTGAGCCCGTTTTCGAAGTTTGGTGGCTTTAGCGGCTTCCTCTGGTTATGGCTGTCATTGACACCCATTGCTTTGGGCTGGGGGCCTCGGGCCGGCCAGGTACCCATGACGACACATTTTGAAAGTAGGCGCTGGAGTCCCGAAAGTCCGTGTGTGGACTCCTGGCATGCCTTCATGACATTGTGCGAAGTTTGGTGGCTTTAGCGGCTTCCTCTGTTCATGGCTGTCATTGATACCCATTCCTTGGGGCTGGTGGCCTCGTGCCGGCCAGGGTTGATCAGGTACCCATGACGACACATTTTGAAAGTTGGCGCTAGAGTCCCGAAAGTCCGTTTGTGGACTCCTGGCATGCCGTCGCGCCCGTTTCCGAAGTTTGGTGGCTTTAGCGGCTTCCTCTGTTCATGGCTGTCATTGATACCCATTCCTTTGGGCTGGTGGCCTCGTGCCGGCCAGGGTTGATCAGGTACCCATGACGACACATTTTGAAAGTTGGCGCTAGAGTCCCGAAAGTCCGTTTGTGCACTCCTGGCATGCCTTCGCGCCCCTTTTTCAAAGTTTGGTGGCTTTAGCGGCTTCCTCTGTTTATGGCTGTCATTGACACCCATTGCTTTGGGCTGGCGGCATCGGGCCGGCCAGGTTGGTCAGGTAACCATGACGACACATTTTGAAAGTTGGCGCTGGAGTCCCGAAAGTCCGTGTGTGCACTCCTGGCATGCCTTCGCGCCCGTGTGCGAAGTTTGGTGGCTTTAGCGGCTTCCTCTGGTTATGGCTGTCATTGATACCCATTGCTTTGGGCTGGTGGCCTTGTGCCGGCCAGGGTTGGTCAGGTACCCATGACGACACATTTTGAAAGTTGGCGCTAGAGTCCCGAAAGTCCTTGTGTGGACTTCTGGCATGCCTTCATGCCCGTTTGCAAAGTTTGGTGGCTTTAGCGGCTTCCTCTGGTTATGGCTGTAATTGACACCCATTGCTTTGGGCTGGTGGCCTCAGGCCGGCCAGGATTGGTCAGGTACCCATGACGACACATTTTGAAAGTTGGCGCTAGAGTCCCGAAAGTCCTTGTGTGGACTCCTGGCATGCCTTCATGCCCGTTTGCAAAGTTTGGTGGCTTTAGCGGCTTCCTCTGGTTATGGCTGTCATTGACACCCATTGCTTTGGGCTGGTGGCCTTGTGCCGGCCAGGGTTGGTCAGGTACCCATGACGACACATTTTGAAAGTAGGCGCTGGAGTCCCGAAAGTCCGTGTGTGGACTCCTGGCATGCCGTTGAGCCCGTTTTCGAAGTTTGGTGGCTTTAGCGGCTTCCTCTGGTTATGGCTGTCATTGACACCCATTGCTTTGGGCTGGGGGCCTCGGGCCGGCCAGGTACCCATGACGACACATTTTGAAAGTAGGCGCTGGAGTCCCGAAAGTCCGTGTGTGGACTCCTGGAATGCCTTCATGACATTGTGCGAAGTTTGGTGGCTTTAGCGGCTTCCTCTGTTTATGGCTGTCATTGACACCCATTGCTTTGGGCTGGCGGCATCGGGCCGGCCAGGTTGGTCAGGTACCCATGACGACACATTTTGAAAGTTGGCGCTAGAGTCCCGAAAGTCCTTGTGTGGACTCCTGGCATGCCTTCATGCCCGTTTGCAAAGTTTGGTGGCTTTAGCGGCTTCCTCTGGTTATGGCTGTCATTGACACCCATTGCTTTGGGCTGGTGGCCTCAGGCCGGCCAGGATTGGTCAGGTACCCATGACGACACATTTTGAAAGTTGGCGCTAGAGTCCCGAAAGTCCTTGTGTGGACTCCTGGCATGCCTTCATGCCCGTTTGCAAAGTTTGGTGGCTTTAGCGGCTTCCTCTGGTTATGGCTGTCATTGACACCCATTGCTTTGGGCTGGTGGCCTCGTGCCGGCCAGGGTTGATCAGGTACCCATGACGACACATTTTGAAAGTTGGCGCTAGAGTCCCGAAAGTCCGTTTGTGGACTCCTGGCATGCCGTCGCGCCCGTTTCCGAAGTTTGGTGGCTTTAGCGGCTTCCTCTGTTCATGGCTGTCATTGATACCCATTCCTTTGGGCTGGTGGCCTCGTGCCGGCCAGCGTTGATCAGGTACCCATGACGACACATTTTGAAAGTTGGCGCTAGAGTCCCGAAAGTCCGTTTGTGCACTCCTGGCATGCCTTCGCGCCCCTTTTTCAAAGTTTGGTGGCTTTAGCGGCTTCCTCTGTTTATGGCTGTCATTGACACCCATTGCTTTGGGCTGGCGGCATCGGGCCGGCCAGGTTGGTCAGGTAACCATGACGACACATTTTGAAAGTTGGCGCTGGAGTCCCGAAAGTCCGTGTGTGCACTCCTGGCATGCCTTCGCGCCCGTGTGCGAAGTTTGGTGGCTTTAGCGGCTTCCTCTGGTTATGGCTGTCATTGATACCCATTGCTTTGGGCTGGTGGCCTTGTGCCGGCCAGGGTTGGTCAGGTACCCATGACGACACATTTTGAAAGTAGGCGCTGGAGTCCCGAAAGTCCGTGTGTGGACTCCTGGCATGCCGTTGAGCCCGTTTTCGAAGTTTGGTGGCTTTAGCGGCTTCCTCTGGTTATGGCTGTCATTGACACCCATTGCTTTGGGCTGGGGGCCTCGGGCCGGCCAGGTACCCATGACGACACATTTTGAAAGTAGGCGCTGGAGTCCCGAAAGTCCGTGTGTGGACTCCTGGCATGCCTTCATGACATTGTGCGAAGTTTGGTGGCTTTAGCGGCTTCCTCTGTTCATGGCTGTCATTGATACCCATTCCTTGGGGCTGGTGGCCTCGTGCCGGCCAGGGTTGATCAGGTACCCATGACGACACATTTTGAAAGTTGGCGCTAGAGTCCCGAAAGTCCGTTTGTGCACTCCTGGCATGCCTTCGCGCCCCTTTTTCAAAGTTTGGTGGCTTTAGCGGCTTCCTCTGTTTATGGCTGTCATTGACACCCATTGCTTTGGGCTGGCGGCATCGGGCCGGCCAGGTTGGTCAGGTAACCATGACGACACATTTTGAAAGTTGGCGCTGGAGTCCCGAAAGTCCGTTTGTGGACTCCTGGCATGCCGTCGCGCCCGTTTCCGAAGTTTGGTGGCTTTAGCGGCTTCCTCTGTTTATGGCTGTCATTGACACCCATTGCTTTGGGCTGGCGGCATCGGGCCGGCCAGGGTTGGTCAGGTAACCATGACGACACATTTTGAAAGTTGGCGCTGGAGTCCCGAAAGTCCGTGTGTGCACTCCTGGCATGCCTTCGCGCCCGTGTGCGAAGTTTGGTGGCTTTAGCGGCTCCCTCTGGTTATGGCTGTCATTGATACCCATTGCTTTGGGCTGGTGGCCTTGTGCCGGCCAGGGTTGGTCAGGTACCCATGACGACACATTTTGAAAGTTGGCGCTAGAGTCCCGAAAGTCCTTGTGTGGACTCCTGGCATGCCTTCATGCCCGTTTGCAAAGTTTGGTGGCTTTAGCGGCTTCCTCTGGTTATGGCTGTCATTGACACCCATTGCTTTGGGCTGGTGGCCTCGTGCCGGCCAGGGTTGATCAGGTACCCATGACGACACATTTTGAAAGTTGGCGCTAGAGTCCCGAAAGTCCGTTTGTGGACTCCTGGCATGCCGTCGCGCCCGTTTCCGAAGTTTGGTGGCTCTAGCGGCTTCCTCTGTTCATGGCTGTCATTGATACCCATTCCTTTGGGCTGGTGGCCTCGTGCCGGCCAGGGTTGATCAGGTACCCATGACGACACATTTTGAAAGTTGGCGCTAGAGTCCCGAAAGTCCGTTTGTGCACTCCTGGCATGCCTTCGCGCCCCTTTTTCAAAGTTTGGTGGCTTTAGCGGCTTCCTCTGTTTATGGCTGTCATTGACACCCATTGCTTTGGGCTGGCGGCATCGGGCCGGCCAGGTTGGTCAGGTAACCATGACGACACATTTTGAAAGTTGGCGCTGGAGTCCCGAAAGTCCGTGTGTGCACTCCTGGCATGCCTTCGCGCCCGTGTGCGAAGTTTGGTGGCTTTAGCGGCTTCCTCTGGTTATAGCTGTCATTGATACCCATTGCTTTGGGCTGGTGGCCTTGTGCCGGCCAGGGTTGGTCAGGTACCCATGACGACACATTTTGAAAGTAGGCGCTGGAGTCCCGAAAGTCCGTGTGTGGACTCCTGGCATGCCGTTGAGCCCGTTTTCGAAGTTTGGTGGCTTTAGCGGCTTCCTCTGGTTATGGCTGTCATTGACACCCATTGCTTTGGGCTGGGGGCCTCGGGCCGGCCAGGTACCCATGACGACACATTTTGAAAGTAGGCGCTGGAGTCCCGAAAGTCCGTGTGTGGACTCCTGGCATGCCTTCATGACATTGTGCGAAGTTTGGTGGCTTTAGCGGCTTCCTCTGTTCATGGCTGTCATTGATACCCATTCCTTGGGGCTGGTGGCCTCGTGCCGGCCAGGGTTGATCAGGTACCCATGACGACACATTTTGAAAGTTGGCGCTAGAGTCCCGAAAGTCCGTTTGTGCACTCCTGGCATGCCTTCGCGCCCCTTTTTCAAAGTTTGGTGGCTTTAGCGGCTTCCTCTGTTTATGGCTGTCATTGACACCCATTGCTTTGGGCTGGCGGCATTGGGCCGGCCAGGTTGGTCAGGTAACCATGACGACACATTTTGAAAGTTGGCGCTGGAGTCCCGAAAGTCCGTTTGTGGACTCCTGGCATGCCGTCGCGCCCGTTTCCGAAGTTTGGTGGCTTTAGCGGCTTCCTCTGTTTATGGCTGTCATTGACACCCATTGCTTTGGGCTGGCGGCATCGGGCCGGCCAGGGTTGGTCAGGTAACCATGACGACACATTTTGAAAGTTGGCGCTGGAGTCCCGAAAGTCCGTGTGTGCACTCCTGGCATGCCTTCATGCCCGTTTGCAAAGTTTGGTGGCTTTAGCGGCTTCCTCTGGTTATGGCTGTCATTGACACCCATTGCTTTGGGCTGGTGGCCTTGTGCCGGCCAGGGTTGGTCAGGTACCCATGACGACACATTTTGAAAGTAGGCGCTGGAGTCCCGAAAGTCCGTGTGTGGACTCCTGGCATGCCGTTGAGCCCGTTTTCGAAGTTTGGTGGCTTTAGCGGCTTCCTCTGGTTATGGCTGTCATTGACACCCATTGCTTTGGGCTGGGGGCCTCGGGCCGGCCAGGTACCCATGACGACACATTTTGAAAGTAGGCGCTGGAGTCCCGAAAGTCCGTGTGTGGACTCCTGGCATGCCTTCATGACATTGTGCGAAGTTTGGTGGCTTTAGCGGCTTCCTCTGTTCATGGCTGTCATTGATACCCATTCCTTGGGGCTGGTGGCCTCGTGCCGGCCAGGGTTGATCAGGTACCCATGACGACACATTTTGAAAGTTGGCGCTAGAGTCCCGAAAGTCCGTTTGTGCACTCCTGGCATGCCTTCGCGCCCCTTTTTCAAAGTTTGGTGGCTTTAGCGGCTTCCTCTGTTTATGGCTGTCATTGACACCCATTGCTTTGGGCTGGCGGCATCGGGCCGGCCAGGTTGGTCAGGTAACCATGACGACACATTTTGAAAGTTGGCGCTGGAGTCCCGAAAGTCCGTGTGTGCACTCCTGGCATGCCTTCGCGCCCGTGTGCGAAGTTTGGTGGCTTTAGCGGCTTCCTCTGGTTATGGCTGTTATTGATACCCATTGCTTTGGGCTGGTGGCCTTGTGCCGGCCAGGGTTGGTCAGGTACCCATGACGACACATTTTGAAAGTAGGCGCTGGAGTCCCGAAAGTCCGTGTGTGGACTCCTGGCATGCCGTTGAGCCCGTTTTCGAAGTTTGGTGGCTTTAGCGGCTTCCTCTGGTTATGGCTGTCATTGACACCCATTGCTTTGGGCTGGGGGCCTCGGGCCGGCCAGGTACCCATGACGACACATTTTGAAAGTAGGCGGTGGAGTCCCGAAAGTCCGTGTGTGGACTCCTGGCATGCCTTCATGACATTGTGCGAAGTTTGGTGGCTTTAGCGGCTTCCTCTGTTCATGGCTGTCATTGATACCCATTCCTTGGGGCTGGTGGCCTCGTGCCGGCCAGGGTTGATCAGGTACCCATGACGACACATTTTGAAAGTTGGCGCTAGAGTCCCGAAAGTCCGTTTGTGCACTCCTGGCATGCCTTCGCGCCCCTTTTTCAAAGTTTGGTGGCTTTAGCGGCTTCCTCTGTTTATGGCTGTCATTGACACCCATTGCTTTGGGCTGGCGGCATCGGGCCGGCCAGGTTGGTCAGGTAACCATGACGACACATTTTGAAAGTTGGCGCTGGAGTCCCGAAAGTCCGTGTGTGCACTCCTGGCATGCCTTCGCGCCCGTGTGCGAAGTTTGGTGGCTTTAGCGGCTTCCTCTGGTTATGGCTGTCATTGATACCCATTGCTTTGGGCTGGTGGCCTTGTGCCGGCCAGGGTTGGTCAGGTACCCATGACGACACATTTTGAAAGTTGGCGCTAGAGTCCCGAAAGTCCTTGTGTGGACTCCTGGCATGCCTTCATGCCCGTTTGCAAAGTTTGGTGGCTTTAGCGGCTTCCTCTGGTTATGGCTGTCATTGACACCCATTGCTTTGGGCTGGTGGCCTCAGGCCGGCCAGGGTTGGTCAGGTACCCATGACGACACATTTTGAAAGTTGGCGCTAGAGTCCCGAAAGTCCTTGTGTGGACTCCTGGCATGCCTTCATGCCCGTTTGCAAAGTTTGGTGGCTTTAGCGGCTTCCTCTGGTTATGGCTGTCATTGACACCCATTGCTTTGGGCTGGTGGCCTCGTGCCGGCCAGGGTTGATCAGGTACCCATGACGACACATTTTGATAGTTGGCGCTAGAGTCCCGAAAGTCCGTTTGTGGACTCCTGGCATGCCGTCGCGCCCGTTTCCGAAGTTTGGTGGCTTTAGCGGCTTCCTCTGTTCATGGCTGTCATTGATACCCATTCCTTTGGGCTGGTGGCCTCGTGCCGGCCAGGGTTGATCAGGTACCCATGACGACACATTTTGAAAGTTGGCGCTAGAGTCCCGAAAGTCCGTTTGTGCACTCCTGGCATGCCTTCGCGCCCCTTTTTCAAAGTTTGGTGGCTTTAGCGGCTTCCTCTGTTTATGGCTGTCATTGACACCCATTGCTTTGGGCTGGCGGCATCGGGCCGGCCAGGTTGGTCAGGTAACCATGACGACACATTTTGAAAGTTGGCGCTGGAGTCCCGAAAGTCCGTGTGTGCACTCCTGGCATGCCTTCGCGCCCGTGTGCGAAGTTTGGTGGCTTTAGCGGCTTCCTCTGGTTATGGCTGTCATTGATACCCATTGCTTTGGGCTGGTGGCCTTGTGCCGGCCAGGGTTGGTCAGGTACCCATGACGACACATTTTGAAAGTTGGCGCTAGAGTCCCGAAAGTCCTTGTGTGGACTTCTGGCATGCCTTCATGCCCGTTTGCAAAGTTTGGTGGCTTTAGCGGCTTCCTCTGGTTATGGCTGTCATTGACACCCATTGCTTTGGGCTGGTGGCCTCAGGCCGGCCAGGATTGGTCAGGTACCCATGACGACACATTTTGAAAGTTGGCGCTAGAGTCCCGAAAGTCCTTGTGTGGACTCCTGGCATGCCTTCATGCCCGTTTGCAAAGTTTGGTGGCTTTAGCGGCTTCCTCTGGTTATGGCTGTCATTGACACCCATTGCTTTGGGCTGGTGGCCTCGTGCCGGCCAGGGTTGATCAGGTACCCATGACGACACATTTTGAAAGTTGGCGCTAGAGTCCCGAAAGTCCGTTTGTGGACTCCTGGCATGCCGTCGCGCCCGTTTCCGAAGTTTGGTGGCTTTAGCGGCTTCCTCTGGTTATGGCTGTCATTGACACCCATTGCTTTGGGCTGGTGGCATCGGGCCGGCCAGGTTGGTCAGGTAACCATGACGACACATTTTGAAAGTTGGCGCTGGAGTCCCGAAAGTCCGTGTGTGCACTCCTGGCATGCCTTCGCGCCCGTGTGCGAAGTTTGGTGGCTTTAGCGGCTTCCTCTGGTTATGGCTGTTATTGATACCCATTGCTTTGGGCTGGTGGCCTTGTGCCGGCCAGGGTTGGTCAGGTACCCATGACGACACATTTTGAAAGTAGGCGCTGGAGTCCCGAAAGTCCGTGTGTGGACTCCTGGCATGCCGTTGAGCCCGTTTTCGAAGTTTGGTGGCTTTAGCGGCTTCCTCTGGTTATGGCTGTCATTGACACCCATTGCTTTGGGCTGGGGGCCTCGGGCCGGCCAGGTACCCATGACGACACATTTTGAAAGTAGGCGCTGGAGTCCCGAAAGTCCGTGTGTGGACTCCTGGCATGCCTTCATGACATTGTGCGAAGTTTGGTGGCTTTAGCGGCTTCCTCTGTTCATGGCTGTCATTGATACCCATTCCTTGGGGCTGGTGGCCTCGTGCCGGCCAGGGTTGATCAGGTACCCATGACGACACATTTTGAAAGTTGGCGCTAGAGTCCCGAAAGTCCGTTTGTGCACTCCTGGCATGCCTTCGCGCCCCTTTTTCAAAGTTTGGTGGCTTTAGCGGCTTCCTCTGTTTATGGCTGTCATTGACACCCATTGCTTTGGGCTGGCGGCATCGGGCCGGCCAGGTTGGTCAGGTAACCATGAC
The DNA here is from genome assembly GCF_050575085.1 of Anarhichas minor. Classification (NCBI taxonomy): domain Eukaryota; kingdom Metazoa; phylum Chordata; class Actinopteri; order Perciformes; family Anarhichadidae; genus Anarhichas; species Anarhichas minor. The sequence goes on along the minus strand of NW_027466461.1, from coordinate 691,863 downwards.
GACACATTTTGAAAGTTGGTGCTGGAGTCCCGAAAGTCCGTGTGTGCACTCCTGGCATGCCTTCGCGCCCGTGTGCGAAGTTTGGTGGCTTTAGCGGCTTCCTCTGGTTATGGCTGTTATTGATACCCATTGCTTTGGGCTGGTGGCCTTGTGCCGGCCAGGGTTGGTCAGGTACCCATGACGACACATTTTGAAAGTAGGCACTGGAGTCCCGAAAGTCCGTGTGTGGACTCCTGGCATGCCGTTGAGCCCGTTTTCGAAGTTTGGTGGCTTTAGCGGCTTCCTCTGGTTATGGCTGTCATTGACACCCATTGCTTTGGGCTGGGGGCCTCGGGCCGGCCAGGTACCCATGACGACACATTTTGAAAGTAGGCGGTGGAGTCCCGAAAGTCCGTGTGTGGACTCCTGGCATGCCTTCATGACATTGTGCGAAGTTTGGTGGCTTTAGCGGCTTCCTCTGTTCATGGCTGTCATTGATACCCATTCCTTGGGGCTGGTGGCCTCGTGCCGGCCAGGGTTGGTCAGGTAACCATGACGACACATTTTGAAAGTTGGCGCTGGAGTCCCGAAAGTCCGTGTGTGCACTCCTGGCATGCCTTCGCGCCCGTGTGCGAAGTTTGGTGGCTTTAGCGGCTTCCTCTGGTTATAGCTGTCATTGATACCCATTGCTTTGGGCTGGTGGCCTTGTGCCGGCCAGGGTTGGTCAGGTACCCATGACGACACATTTTGAAAGTAGGCGCTGGAGTCCCGAAAGTCCGTGTGTGGACTCCTGGCATGCCGTTGAGCCCGTTTTCGAAGTTTGGTGGCTTTAGCGGCTTCCTCTGGTTATGGCTGTCATTGACACCCATTGCTTTGGGCTGGGGGCCTCGGGCCGGCCAGGTACCCATGACGACACATTTTGAAAGTAGGCGCTGGAGTCCCGAAAGTCCGTGTGTGGACTCCTGGCATGCCTTCATGACATTGTGCGAAGTTTGGTGGCTTTAGCGGCTTCCTCTGTTCATGGCTGTCATTGATACCCATTCCTTGGGGCTGGTGGCCTCGTGCCGGCCAGGGTTGATCAGGTACCCATGACGACACATTTTGAAAGTTGGCGCTAGAGTCCCGAAAGTCCGTTTGTGCACTCCTGGCATGCCTTCGCGCCCCTTTTTCAAAGTTTGGTGGCTTTAGCGGCTTCCTCTGTTTATGGCTGTCATTGACACCCATTGCTTTGGGCTGGCGGCATTGGGCCGGCCAGGTTGGTCAGGTAACCATGACGACACATTTTGAAAGTTGGCGCTGGAGTCCCGAAAGTCCGTTTGTGGACTCCTGGCATGCCGTCGCGCCCGTTTCCGAAGTTTGGTGGCTTTAGCGGCTTCCTCTGTTTATGGCTGTCATTGACACCCATTGCTTTGGGCTGGCGGCATCGGGCCGGCCAGGGTTGGTCAGGTAACCATGACGACACATTTTGAAAGTTGGCGCTGGAGTCCCGAAAGTCCGTGTGTGCACTCCTGGCATGCCTTCATGCCCGTTTGCAAAGTTTGGTGGCTTTAGCGGCTTCCTCTGGTTATGGCTGTCATTGACACCCATTGCTTTGGGCTGGTGGCCTCGTGCCGGCCAGGGTTGATCAGGTACCCATGACGACACATTTTGAAAGTTGGCGCTAGAGTCCCGAAAGTCCGTTTGTGGACTCCTGGCATGCCTTCGCGCCCCTTTTTCAAAGTTTGGTGGCTTTAGCGGCTTCCTCTGTTTATGGCTGTCATTGACACCCATTGCTTTGGGCTGGCGGCATCGGGCCGGCCAGGTTGGTCAGGTAACCATGACGACACATTTTGAAAGTTGGCGCTGGAGTCCCGAAAGTCCGTGTGTGCACTCCTGGCATGCCTTCGCGCCCGTGTGCGAAGTTTGGTGGCTTTAGCGGCTTCCTCTGGTTATGGCTGTTATTGATACCCATTGCTTTGGGCTGGTGGCCTTGTGCCGGCCAGGGTTGGTCAGGTACCCATGACGACACATTTTGAAAGTAGGCGCTGGAGTCCCGAAAGTCCGTGTGTGGACTCCTGGCATGCCGTTGAGCCCGTTTTCGAAGTTTGGTGGCTTTAGCGGCTTCCTCTGGTTATGGCTGTCATTGACACCCATTGCTTTGGGCTGGGGGCCTCGGGCCGGCCAGGTACCCATGACGACACATTTTGAAAGTAGGCGCTGGAGTCCCGAAAGTCCGTGTGTGGACTCCTGGCATGCCTTCATGACATTGTGCGAAGTTTGGTGGCTTTAGCGGCTTCCTCTGTTCATGGCTGTCATTGATACCCATTCCTTGGGGCTGGTGGCCTCGTGCCGGCCAGGGTTGATCAGGTACCCATGACGACACATTTTGAAAGTTGGCGCTAGAGTCCCGAAAGTCCGTTTGTGCACTCCTGGCATGCCTTCGCGCCCCTTTTTCAAAGTTTGGTGGCTTTAGCGGCTTCCTCTGTTTATGGCTGTCATTGACACCCATTGCTTTGGGCTGGCGGCATCGGGCCGGCCAGGTTGGTCAGGTAACCATGACGACACATTTTGAAAGTTGGCGCTGGAGTCCCGAAAGTCCGTGTGTGCACTCCTGGCATGCCTTCGCGCCCGTGTGCGAAGTTTGGTGGCTTTAGCGGCTTCCTCTGGTTTTGGCTGTTATTGATACCCATTGCTTTGGGCTGGTGGCCTTGTGCCGGCCAGGGTTGGTCAGGTACCCATGACGACACATTTTGAAAGTAGGCGCTGGAGTCCCGAAAGTCCGTGTGTGGACTCCTGGCATGCCGTTGAGCCCGTTTTCGAAGTTTGGTGGCTTTAGCGGCTTCCTCTGGTTATGGCTGTCATTGACACCCATTGCTTTGGGCTGGGGGCCTCGGGCCGGCCAGGTACCCATGACGACACATTTTGAAAGTAGGCGCTGGAGTCCCGAAAGTCCGTGTGTGGACTCCTGGCATGCCTTCATGACATTGTGCGAAGTTTGGTGGCTTTAGCGGCTTCCTCTGTTCATGGCTGTCATTGATACCCATTCCTTGGGGCTGGTGGCCTCGTGCCGGCCAGGGTTGATCAGGTACCCATGACGACACATTTTGAAAGTTGGCGCTAGAGTCCCGAAAGTCCGTTTGTGCACTCCTGGCATGCCTTCGCGCCCCTTTTTCAAAGTTTGGTGGCTTTAGCGGCTTCCTCTGTTTATGGCTGTCATTGACACCCATTGCTTTGGGCTGGCGGCATCGGGCCGGCCAGGTTGGTCAGGTAACCATGACGACACATTTTGAAAGTTGGCGCTGGAGTCCCGAAAGTCCGTGTGTGCACTCCTGGCATGCCTTCGCGCCCGTGTGCGAAGTTTGGTGGCTTTAGCGGCTTCCTCTGGTTATGGCTGTCATTGATACCCATTGCTTTGGGCTGGTGGCCTTGTGCCGGCCAGGGTTGGTCAGGTACCCATGACGACACATTTTGAAAGTTGGCGCTAGAGTCCCGAAAGTCCTTGTGTGGACTCCTGGCATGCCTTCATGCCCGTTTGCAAAGTTTGGTGGCTTTAGCGGCTTCCTCTGGTTATGGCTGTCATTGACACCCATTGCTTTGGGCTGGTGGCCTCAGGCCGGCCAGGGTTGGTCAGGTACCCATGACGACACATTTTGAAAGTTGGCGCTAGAGTCCCGAAAGTCCTTGTGTGGACTCCTGGCATGCCTTCATGCCCGTTTGCAAAGTTTGGTGGCTTTAGCGGCTTCCTCTGGTTATGGCTGTCATTGACACCCATTGCTTTGGGCTGGTGGCCTCGTGCCGGCCAGGGTTGATCAGGTACCCATGACGACACATTTTGATAGTTGGCGCTAGAGTCCCGAAAGTCCGTTTGTGGACTCCTGGCATGCCGTCGCGCCCGTTTCCGAAGTTTGGTGGCTTTAGCGGCTTCCTCTGTTCATGGCTGTCATTGATACCCATTCCTTTGGGCTGGTGGCCTCGTGCCGGCCAGGGTTGATCAGGTACCCATGACGACACATTTTGAAAGTTGGCGCTAGAGTCCCGAAAGTCCGTTTGTGCACTCCTGGCATGCCTTCGCGCCCCTTTTTCAAAGTTTGGTGGCTTTAGCGGCTTCCTCTGTTTATGGCTGTCATTGACACCCATTGCTTTGGGCTGGCGGCATCGGGCCGGCCAGGTTGGTCAGGTAACCATGACGACACATTTTGAAAGTTGGCGCTGGAGTCCCGAAAGTCCGTGTGTGCACTCCTGGCATGCCTTCGCGCCCGTGTGCGAAGTTTGGTGGCTTTAGCGGCTTCCTCTGGTTATGGCTGTCATTGATACCCATTGCTTTGGGCTGGTGGCCTTGTGCCGGCCAGGGTTGGTCAGGTACCCATGACGACACATTTTGAAAGTTGGCGCTAGAGTCCCGAAAGTCCTTGTGTGGACTTCTGGCATGCCTTCATGCCCGTTTGCAAAGTTTGGTGGCTTTAGCGGCTTCCTCTGGTTATGGCTGTCATTGACACCCATTGCTTTGGGCTGGTGGCCTCAGGCCGGCCAGGATTGGTCAGGTACCCATGACGACACATTTTGAAAGTTGGCGCTAGAGTCCCGAAAGTCCTTGTGTGGACTCCTGGCATGCCTTCATGCCCGTTTGCAAAGTTTGGTGGCTTTAGCGGCTTCCTCTGGTTATGGCTGTCATTGACACCCATTGCTTTGGGCTGGTGGCCTCGTGCCGGCCAGGGTTGATCAGGTACCCATGACGACACATTTTGAAAGTTGGCGCTAGAGTCCCGAAAGTCCGTTTGTGGACTCCTGGCATGCCGTCGCGCCCGTTTCCGAAGTTTGGTGGCTTTAGCGGCTTCCTCTGGTTATGGCTGTCATTGACACCCATTGCTTTGGGCTGGTGGCATCGGGCCGGCCAGGTTGGTCAGGTAACCATGACGACACATTTTGAAAGTTGGCGCTGGAGTCCCGAAAGTCCGTGTGTGCACTCCTGGCATGCCTTCGCGCCCGTGTGCGAAGTTTGGTGGCTTTAGCGGCTTCCTCTGTTCATGGCTGTCATTGATACCCATTCCTTGGGGCTGGTGGCCTCGTGCCGGCCAGGGTTGGTCAGGTAACCATGACGACACATTTTGAAAGTTGGCGCTGGAGTCCCGAAAGTCCGTGTGTGCACTCCTGGCATGCCTTCGCGCCCGTGTGCGAAGTTTGGTGGCTTTAGCGGCTTCCTCTGGTTATAGCTGTCATTGATACCCATTGCTTTGGGCTGGTGGCCTTGTGCCGGCCAGGGTTGGTCAGGTACCCATGACGACACATTTTGAAAGTAGGCGCTGGAGTCCCGAAAGTCCGTGTGTGGACTCCTGGCATGCCGTTGAGCCCGTTTTCGAAGTTTGGTGGCTTTAGCGGCTTCCTCTGGTTATGGCTGTCATTGACACCCATTGCTTTGGGCTGGGGGCCTCGGGCCGGCCAGGTACCCATGACGACACATTTTGAAAGTAGGCGCTGGAGTCCCGAAAGTCCGTGTGTGGACTCCTGGCATGCCTTCATGACATTGTGCGAAGTTTGGTGGCTTTAGCGGCTTCCTCTGTTCATGGCTGTCATTGATACCCATTCCTTGGGGCTGGTGGCCTCGTGCCGGCCAGGGTTGATCAGGTACCCATGACGACACATTTTGAAAGTTGGCGCTAGAGTCCCGAAAGTCCGTTTGTGCACTCCTGGCATGCCTTCGCGCCCCTTTTTCAAAGTTTGGTGGCTTTAGCGGCTTCCTCTGTTTATGGCTGTCATTGACACCCATTGCTTTGGGCTGGCGGCATTGGGCCGGCCAGGTTGGTCAGGTAACCATGACGACACATTTTGAAAGTTGGCGCTGGAGTCCCGAAAGTCCGTTTGTGGACTCCTGGCATGCCGTCGCGCCCGTTTCCGAAGTTTGGTGGCTTTAGCGGCTTCCTCTGTTTATGGCTGTCATTGACACCCATTGCTTTGGGCTGGCGGCATCGGGCCGGCCAGGGTTGGTCAGGTAACCATGACGACACATTTTGAAAGTTGGCGCTGGAGTCCCGAAAGTCCGTGTGTGCACTCCTGGCATGCCTTCATGCCCGTTTGCAAAGTTTGGTGGCTTTAGCGGCTTCCTCTGGTTATGGCTGTCATTGACACCCATTGCTTTGGGCTGGTGGCCTCGTGCCGGCCAGGGTTGATCAGGTACCCATGACGACACATTTTGAAAGTTGGCGCTAGAGTCCCGAAAGTCCGTTTGTGGACTCCTGGCATGCCTTCGCGCCCCTTTTTCAAAGTTTGGTGGCTTTAGCGGCTTCCTCTGTTTATGGCTGTCATTGACACCCATTGCTTTGGGCTGGCGGCATCGGGCCGGCCAGGTTGGTCAGGTAACCATGACGACACATTTTGAAAGTTGGCGCTGGAGTCCCGAAAGTCCGTGTGTGCACTCCTGGCATGCCTTCGCGCCCGTGTGCGAAGTTTGGTGGCTTTAGCGGCTTCCTCTGGTTATGGCTGTTATTGATACCCATTGCTTTGGGCTGGTGGCCTTGTGCCGGCCAGGGTTGGTCAGGTACCCATGACGACACATTTTGAAAGTAGGCGCTGGAGTCCCGAAAGTCCGTGTGTGGACTCCTGGCATGCCGTTGAGCCCGTTTTCGAAGTTTGGTGGCTTTAGCGGCTTCCTCTGGTTATGGCTGTCATTGACACCCATTGCTTTGGGCTGGGGGCCTCGGGCCGGCCAGGTACCCATGACGACACATTTTGAAAGTAGGCGCTGGAGTCCCGAAAGTCCGTGTGTGGACTCCTGGCATGCCTTCATGACATTGTGCGAAGTTTGGTGGCTTTAGCGGCTTCCTCTGTTCATGGCTGTCATTGATACCCATTCCTTGGGGCTGGTGGCCTCGTGCCGGCCAGGGTTGATCAGGTACCCATGACGACACATTTTGAAAGTTGGCGCTAGAGTCCCGAAAGTCCGTTTGTGCACTCCTGGCATGCCTTCGCGCCCCTTTTTCAAAGTTTGGTGGCTTTAGCGGCTTCCTCTGTTTATGGCTGTCATTGACACCCATTGCTTTGGGCTGGCGGCATCGGGCCGGCCAGGTTGGTCAGGTAACCATGACGACACATTTTGAAAGTTGGCGCTGGAGTCCCGAAAGTCCGTGTGTGCACTCCTGGCATGCCTTCGCGCCCGTGTGCGAAGTTTGGTGGCTTTAGCGGCTTCCTCTGGTTTTGGCTGTTATTGATACCCATTGCTTTGGGCTGGTGGCCTTGTGCCGGCCAGGGTTGGTCAGGTACCCATGACGACACATTTTGAAAGTAGGCGCTGGAGTCCCGAAAGTCCGTGTGTGGACTCCTGGCATGCCGTTGAGCCCGTTTTCGAAGTTTGGTGGCTTTAGCGGCTTCCTCTGGTTATGGCTGTCATTGACACCCATTGCTTTGGGCTGGGGGCCTCGGGCCGGCCAGGTACCCATGACGACACATTTTGAAAGTAGGCGCTGGAGTCCCGAAAGTCCGTGTGTGGACTCCTGGCATGCCTTCATGACATTGTGCGAAGTTTGGTGGCTTTAGCGGCTTCCTCTGTTCATGGCTGTCATTGATACCCATTCCTTGGGGCTGGTGGCCTCGTGCCGGCCAGGGTTGATCAGGTACCCATGACGACACATTTTGAAAGTTGGCGCTAGAGTCCCGAAAGTCCGTTTGTGCACTCCTGGCATGCCTTCGCGCCCCTTTTTCAAAGTTTGGTGGCTTTAGCGGCTTCCTCTGTTTATGGCTGTCATTGACACCCATTGCTTTGGGCTGGCGGCATCGGGCCGGCCAGGTTGGTCAGGTAACCATGACGACACATTTTGAAAGTTGGCGCTGGAGTCCCGAAAGTCCGTGTGTGCACTCCTGGCATGCCTTCGCGCCCGTGTGCGAAGTTTGGTGGCTTTAGCGGCTTCCTCTGGTTATGGCTGTCATTGATACCCATTGCTTTGGGCTGGTGGCCTTGTGCCGGCCAGGGTTGGTCAGGTACCCATGACGACACATTTTGAAAGTTGGCGCTAGAGTCCCGAAAGTCCTTGTGTGGACTCCTGGCATGCCTTCATGCCCGTTTGCAAAGTTTGGTGGCTTTAGCGGCTTCCTCTGGTTATGGCTGTCATTGACACCCATTGCTTTGGGCTGGTGGCCTCAGGCCGGCCAGGGTTGGTCAGGTACCCATGACGACACATTTTGAAAGTTGGCGCTAGAGTCCCGAAAGTCCTTGTGTGGACTCCTGGCATGCCTTCATGCCCGTTTGCAAAGTTTGGTGGCTTTAGCGGCTTCCTCTGGTTATGGCTGTCATTGACACCCATTGCTTTGGGCTGGTGGCCTCGTGCCGGCCAGGGTTGATCAGGTACCCATGACGACACATTTTGATAGTTGGCGCTAGAGTCCCGAAAGTCCGTTTGTGGACTCCTGGCATGCCGTCGCGCCCGTTTCCGAAGTTTGGTGGCTTTAGCGGCTTCCTCTGTTCATGGCTGTCATTGATACCCATTCCTTTGGGCTGGTGGCCTCGTGCCGGCCAGGGTTGATCAGGTACCCATGACGACACATTTTGAAAGTTGGCGCTAGAGTCCCGAAAGTCCGTTTGTGCACTCCTGGCATGCCTTCGCGCCCCTTTTTCAAAGTTTGGTGGCTTTAGCGGCTTCCTCTGTTTATGGCTGTCATTGACACCCATTGCTTTGGGCTGGCGGCTTCGGGCCGGCCAGGTTGGTCAGGTAACCATGACGACACATTTTGAAAGTTGGCGCTGGAGTCCCGAAAGTCCGTGTGTGCACTCCTGGCATGCCTTCGCGCCCGTGTGCGAAGTTTGGTGGCTTTAGCGGCTTCCTCTGGTTATGGCTGTCATTGATACCCATTGCTTTGGGCTGGTGGCCTTGTGCCGGCCAGGGTTGGTCAGGTACCCATGACGACACATTTTGAAAGTTGGCGCTAGAGTCCCGAAAGTCCTTGTGTGGACTTCTGGCATGCCTTCATGCCCGTTTGCAAAGTTTGGTGGCTTTAGCGGCTTCCTCTGGTTATGGCTGTCATTGACACCCATTGCTTTGGGCTGGTGGCCTCAGGCCGGCCAGGATTGGTCAGGTACCCATGACGACACATTTTGAAAGTTGGCGCTAGAGTCCCGAAAGTCCTTGTGTGGACTCCTGGCATGCCTTCATGCCCGTTTGCAAAGTTTGGTGGCTTTAGCGGCTTCCTCTGGTTATGGCTGTCATTGACACCCATTGCTTTGGGCTGGTGGCCTCGTGCCGGCCAGGGTTGATCAGGTACCCATGACGACACATTTTGAAAGTTGGCGCTAGAGTCCCGAAAGTCCGTTTGTGGACTCCTGGCATGCCGTCGCGCCCGTTTCCGAAGTTTGGTGGCTTTAGCGGCTTCCTCTGGTTATGGCTGTCATTGACACCCATTGCTTTGGGCTGGTGGCATCGGGCCGGCCAGGTTGGTCAGGTAACCATGACGACACATTTTGAAAGTTGGCGCTGGAGTCCCGAAAGTCCGTGTGTGCACTCCTGGCATGCCTTCGCGCCCGTGTGCGAAGTTTGGTGGCTTTAGCGGCTTCCTCTGGTTATGGCTGTTATTGATACCCATTGCTTTGGGCTGGTGGCCTTGTGCCGGCCAGGGTTGGTCAGGTACCCATGACGACACATTTTGAAAGTAGGCGCTGGAGTCCCGAAAGTCCATGTGTGGACTCCTGGCATGCCGTTGAGCCCGTTTTCGAAGTTTGGTGGCTTTAGCGGCTTCCTCTGGTTATGGCTGTCATTGACACCCATTGCTTTGGGCTGGGGGCCTCGGGCCGGCCAGGTACCCATGACGACACATTTTGAAAGTAGGCGCTGGAGTCCCGAAAGTCCGTGTGTGGACTCCTGGCATGCCTTCATGACATTGTGCGAAGTTTGGTGGCTTTAGCGGCTTCCTCTGTTCATGGCTGTCATTGATACCCATTCCTTGGGGCTGGTGGCCTCGTGCCGGCCAGGGTTGATCAGGTACCCATGACGACACATTTTGAAAGTTGGCGCTAGAGTCCCGAAAGTCCGTTTGTGCACTCCTGGCATGCCTTCGCGCCCCTTTTTCAAAGTTTGGTGGCTTTAGCGGCTTCCTCTGTTTATGGCTGTCATTGACACCCATTGCTTTGGGCTGGCGGCATCGGGCCGGCCAGGTTGGTCAGGTAACCATGACGACACATTTTGAAAGTTGGTGCTGGAGTCCCGAAAGTCCGTGTGTGCACTCCTGGCATGCCTTCGCGCCCGTGTGCGAAGTTTGGTGGCTTTAGCGGCTTCCTCTGGTTATGGCTGTTATTGATACCCATTGCTTTGGGCTGGTGGCCTTGTGCCGGCCAGGGTTGGTCAGGTACCCATGACGACACATTTTGAAAGTAGGCGCTGGAGTCCCGAAAGTCCGTGTGTGGACTCCTGGCATGCCGTTGAGCCCGTTTTCGAAGTTTGGTGGCTTTAGCGGCTTCCTCTGGTTATGGCTGTCATTGACACCCATTGCTTTGGGCTGGGGGCCTCGGGCCGGCCAGGTACCCATGACGACACATTTTGAAAGTAGGCGGTGGAGTCCCGAAAGTCCGTGTGTGGACTCCTGGCATGCCTTCATGACATTGTGCGAAGTTTGGTGGCTTTAGCGGCTTCCTCTGTTCATGGCTGTCATTGATACCCATTCCTTGGGGCTGGTGGCCTCGTGCCGGCCAGGGTTGATCAGGTACCCATGACGACACATTTTGAAAGTTGGCGCTAGAGTCCCGAAAGTCCGTTTGTGCACTCCTGGCATGCCTTCGCGCCCCTTTTTCAAAGTTTGGTGGCTTTAGCGGCTTCCTCTGTTTATGGCTGTCATTGACACCCATTGCTTTGGGCTGGCGGCATCGGGCCGGCCAGGTTGGTCAGGTAACCATGACGACACATTTTGAAAGTTGGCGCTGGAGTCCCGAAAGTCCGTGTGTGCACTCCTGGCATGCCTTCGCGCCCGTGTGCGAAGTTTGGTGGCTTTAGCGGCTTCCTCTGGTTATGGCTGTCATTGATACCCATTGCTTTGGGCTGGTGGCCTTGTGCCGGCCAGGGTTGGTCAGGTACCCATGACGACACATTTTGAAAGTTGGCGCTAGAGTCCCGAAAGTCCTTGTGTGGACTCCTGGCATGCCTTCATGCCCGTTTGCAAAGTTTGGTGGCTTTAGCGGCTTCCTCTGGTTATGGCTGTCATTGACACCCATTGCTTTGGGCTGGTGGCCTCAGGCCGGCCAGGGTTGGTCAGGTACCCATGACGACACATTTTGAAAGTTGGCGCTAGAGTCCCGAAAGTCCTTGTGTGGACTCCTGGCATGCCTTCATGCCCGTTTGCAAAGTTTGGTGGCTTTAGCGGCTTCCTCTGGTTATGGCTGTCATTGACACCCATTGCTTTGGGCTGGTGGCCTCGTGCCGGCCAGGGTTGATCAGGTACCCATGACGACACATTTTGAAAGTTGGCGCTAGAGTCCCGAAAGTCCGTTTGTGGACTCCTGGCATGCCTTCGCGCCCCTTTTTCAAAGTTTGGTGGCTTTAGCGGCTTCCTCTGTTTATGGCTGTCATTGACACCCATTGCTTTGGGCTGGTGGCATCGGGCCGGCCAGGTTGGTCAGGTAACCATGACGACACATTTTGAAAGTTGGCGCTGGAGTCCCGAAAGTCCGTGTGTGCACTCCTGGCATGCCTTCGCGCCCGTGTGCGAAGTTTGGTGGCTTTAGCGGCTTCCTCTGGTTATGGCTGTTATTGATACCCATTGCTTTGGGCTGGTGGCCTTGTGCCGGCCAGGGTTGGTCAGGTACCCATGACGACACATTTTGAAAGTAGGCGCTGGAGTCCCGAAAGTCCGTGTGTGGACTCCTGGCATGCCGTTGAGCCCGTTTTCGAAGTTTGGTGGCTTTAGCGGCTTCCTCTGGTTATGGCTGTCATTGACACCCATTGCTTTGGGCTGGGGGCCTCGGTCCGGCCAGGTACCCATGACGACACATTTTGAAAGTAGGCGCTGGAGTCCCGAAAGTCCGTGTGTGGACTCCTGGCATGCCTTCATGACATTGTGCGAAGTTTGGTGGCTTTAGCGGCTTCCTCTGTTCATGGCTGTCATTGATACCCATTCCTTGGGGCTGGTGGCCTCGTGCCGGCCAGGGTTGATCAGGTACCCATGACGACACATTTTGAAAGTTGGCGCTAGAGTCCCGAAAGTCCGTTTGTGCACTCCTGGCATGCCTTCGCGCCCCTTTTTCAAAGTTTGGTGGCTTTAGCGGCTTCCTCTGTTTATGGCTGTCATTGACACCCATTGCTTTGGGCTGGCGGCATCGGGCCGGCCAGGTTGGTCAGGTAACCATGACGACACATTTTGAAAGTTGGCGCTGGAGTCCCGAAAGTCCGTGTGTGCACTCCTGGCATGCCTTCGCGCCCGTGTGCGAAGTTTGGTGGCTTTAGCGGCTTCCTCTGGTTATGGCTGTTATTGATACCCATTGCTTTGGGCTGGTGGCCTTGTGCCGGCCAGGGTTGGTCAGGTACCCATGACGACACATTTTGAAAGTAGGCGCTGGAGTCCCGAAAGTCCGTGTGTGGACTCCTGGCATGCCGTTGAGCCCGTTTTCGAAGTTTGGTGGCTTTAGCGGCTTCCTCTGGTTATGGCTGTCATTGACACCCATTGCTTTGGGCTGGGGGCCTCGGGCCGGCCAGGTACCCATGACGACACATTTTGAAAGTAGGCGGTGGAGTCCCGAAAGTCCGTGTGTGGACTCCTGGCATGCCTTCATGACATTGTGCGAAGTTTGGTGGCTTTAGCGGCTTCCTCTGTTCATGGCTGTCATTGATACCCATTCCTTGGGGCTGGTGGCCTCGTGCCGGCCAGGGTTGATCAGGTACCCATGACGACACATTTTGAAAGTTGGCGCTAGAGTCCCGAAAGTCCGTTTGTGCACTCCTGGCATGCCTTCGCGCCCCTTTTTCAAAGTTTGGTGGCTTTAGCGGCTTCCTCTGTTTATGGCTGTCATTGACACCCATTGCTTTGGGCTGGCGGCATCGGGCCGGCCAGGTTGGTCAGGTAACCATGACGACACATTTTGAAAGTTGGCGCTGGAGTCCCGAAAGTCCGTGTGTGCACTCCTGGCATGCCTTCGCGCCCGTGTGCGAAGTTTGGTGGCTTTAGCGGCTTCCTCTGGTTATGGCTGTCATTGATACCCATTGCTTTGGGCTGGTGGCCTTGTGCCGGCCAGGGTTGGTCAGGTACCCATGACGACACATTTTGAAAGTTGGCGCTAGAGTCCCGAAAGTCCTTGTGTGGACTCCTGGCATGCCTTCATGCCCGTTTGCAAAGTTTGGTGGCTTTAGCGGCTTCCTCTGGTTATGGCTGTCATTGACACCCATTGCTTTGGGCTGGTGGCCTCAGGCCGGCCAGGGTTGGTCAGGTACCCATGACGACACATTTTGAAAGTTGGCGCTAGAGTCCCGAAAGTCCTTGTGTGGACTCCTGGCATGCCTTCATGCCCGTTTGCAAAGTTTGGTGGCTTTAGCGGCTTCCTCTGGTTATGGCTGTCATTGACACCCATTGCTTTGGGCTGGTGGCCTCGTGCCAGCCAGGGTTGATCAGGTACCCATGACGACACATTTTGAAAGTTGGCGCTAGAGTCCCGAAAGTCCGTTTGTGGACTCCTGGCATGCCGTCGCGCCCGTTTCCGAAGTTTGGTGGCTTTAGCGGCTTCCTCTGTTCATGGCTGTCATTGATACCCATTCCTTTGGGCTGGTGGCCTCGTGCCGGCCAGGGTTGATCAGGTACCCATGACGACACATTTTGAAAGTTGGCGCTAGAGTCCCGAAAGTCCGTTTGTGCACTCCTGGCATGCCTTCGCGCCCCTTTTTCAAAGTTTGGTGGCTTTAGCGGCTTCCTCTGTTTATGGCTGTCATTGACACCCATTGCTTTGGGCTGGCGGCATCGGGCCGGCCAGGTTGGTCAGGTAACCATGACGACACATTTTGAAAGTTGGCGCTGGAGTCCCGAAAGTCCGTGTGTGCACTCCTGGCATGCCTTCGCGCCCGTGTGCGAAGTTTGGTGGCTTTAGCGGCTTCCTCTGGTTATGGCTGTCATTGATACCCATTGCTTTGGGCTGGTGGCCTTGTGCCGGCCAGGGTTGGTCAGGTACCCATGACGACACATTTTGAAAGTTGGCGCTAGAGTCCCGAAAGTCCTTGTGTGGACTTCTGGCATGCCTTCATGCCCGTTTGCAAAGTTTGGTGGCTTTAGCGGCTTCCTCTGGTTATGGCTGTCATTGACACCCATTGCTTTGGGCTGGTGGCCTCAGGCCGGCCAGGATTGGTCAGGTACCCATGACGACACATTTTGAAAGTTGGCGCTAGAGTCCCGAAAGTCCTTGTGTGGACTCCTGGCATGCCGTCGCGCCCGTTTCCGAAGTTTGGTGGCTTTAGCGGCTTCCTCTGGTTATGGCTGTCATTGACACCCATTGCTTTGGGCTGGTGGCATCGGGCCGGCCAGGTTGGTCAGGTAACCATGACGACACATTTTGAAAGTTGGCGCTGGAGTCCCGAAAGTCCGTGTGTGCACTCCTGGCATGCCTTCGCGCCCGTGTGCGAAGTTTGGTGGCTTTAGCGGCTTCCTCTGGTTATGGCTGTTATTGATACCCATTGCTTTGGGCTGGTGGCCTTGTGCCGGCCAGGGTTGGTCAGGTACCCATGACGACACATTTTGAAAGTAGGCGCTGGAGTCCCGAAAGTCCGTGTGTGGACTCCTGGCATGCCGTTGAGCCCGTTTTCGAAGTTTGGTGGCTTTAGCGGCTTCCTCTGGTTATGGCTGTCATTGACACCCATTGCTTTGGGCTGGGGGCCTCGGGCCGGCCAGGTACCCATGACGACACATTTTGAAAGTAGGCGCTGGAGTCCCGAAAGTCCGTGTGTGGACTCCTGGCATGCCTTCATGACATTGTGCGAAGTTTGGTGGCTTTAGCGGCTTCCTCTGTTCATGGCTGTCATTGATACCCATTCCTTGGGGCTGGTGGCCTCGTGCCGGCCAGGGTTGATCAGGTACCCATGACGACACATTTTGAAAGTTGGCGCTAGAGTCCCGAAAGTCCGTTTGTGCACTCCTGGCATGCCTTCGCGCCCCTTTTTCAAAGTTTGGTGGCTTTAGCGGCTTCCTCTGTTTATGGCTGTCATTGACACCCATTGCTTTGGGCTGGCGGCATCGGGCCGGCCAGGTTGGTCAGGTAACCATGACGACACATTTTGAAAGTTGGCGCTGGAGTCCCGAAAGTCCGTGTGTGCACTCCTGGCATGCCTTCGCGCCCGTGTGCGAAGTTTGGTGGCTTTAGCGGCTTCCTCTGGTTATGGCTGTTATTGATACCCATTGCTTTGGGCTGGTGGCCTTGTGCCGGCCAGGGTTGGTCAGGTACCCATGACGACACATTTTGAAAGTAGGCGCTGGAGTCCCGAAAGTCCGTGTGTGGACTCCTGGCATGCCGTTGAGCCCGTTTTCGAAGTTTGGTGGCTTTAGCGGCTTCCTCTGGTTATGGCTGTCATTGACACCCATTGCTTTGGGCTGGGGGCCTCGGGCCGGCCAGGTACCCATGACGACACATTTTGAAAGTAGGCGGTGGAGTCCCGAAAGTCCGTGTGTGGACTCCTGGCATGCCTTCATGACATTGTGCGAAGTTTGGTGGCTTTAGCGGCTTCCTCTGTTCATGGCTGTCATTGATACCCATTCCTTGGGGCTGGTGGCCTCGTGCCGGCCAGGGTTGATCAGGTACCCATGACGACACATTTTGAAAGTTGGCGCTAGAGTCCCGAAAGTCCGTTTGTGCACTCCTGGCATGCCTTCGCGCCCCTTTTTCAAAGTTTGGTGGCTTTAGCGGCTTCCTCTGTTTATGGCTGTCATTGACACCCATTGCTTTGGGCTGGCGGCATCGGGCCGGCCAGGTTGGTCAGGTAACCATGACGACACATTTTGAAAGTTGGCGCTGGAGTCCCGAAAGTCCGTGTGTGCACTCCTGGCATGCCTTCGCGCCCGTGTGCGAAGTTTGGTGGCTTTAGCGGCTTCCTCTGGTTATGGCTGTCATTGATACCCATTGCTTTGGGCTGGTGGCCTTGTGCCGGCCAGGGTTGGTCAGGTACCCATGACGACACATTTTGAAAGTTGGCGCTAGAGTCCCGAAAGTCCTTGTGTGGACTCCTGGCATGCCTTCATGCCCGTTTGCAAAGTTTGGTGGCTTTAGCGGCTTCCTCTGGTTATGGCTGTCATTGACACCCATTGCTTTGGGCTGGTGGCCTCAGGCCGGCCAGGGTTGGTCAGGTACCCATGACGACACATTTTGAAAGTTGGCGCTAGAGTCCCGAAAGTCCTTGTGTGGACTCCTGGCATGCCTTCATGCCCGTTTGCAAAGTTTGGTGGCTTTAGCGGCTTCCTCTGGTTATGGCTGTCATTGACACCCATTGCTTTGGGCTGGTGGCCTCGTGCCAGCCAGGGTTGATCAGGTACCCATGACGACACATTTTGAAAGTTGGCGCTAGAGTCCCGAAAGTCCGTTTGTGGACTCCTGGCATGCCGTCGCGCCCGTTTCCGAAGTTTGGTGGCTTTAGCGGCTTCCTCTGTTCATGGCTGTCATTGATACCCATTCCTTTGGGCTGGTGGCCTCGTGCCGGCCAGGGTTGATCAGGTACCCATGACGACACATTTTGAAAGTTGGCGCTAGAGTCCCGAAAGTCCGTTTGTGCACTCCTGGCATGCCTTCGCGCCCCTTTTTCAAAGTTTGGTGGCTTTAGCGGCTTCCTCTGTTTATGGCTGTCATTGACACCCATTGCTTTGGGCTGGCGGCATCGGGCCGGCCAGGTTGGTCAGGTAACCATGACGACACATTTTGAAAGTTGGCGCTGGAGTCCCGAAAGTCCGTGTGTGCACTCCTGGCATGCCTTCGCGCCCGTGTGCGAAGTTTGGTGGCTTTAGCGGCTTCCTCTGGTTATGGCTGTCATTGATACCCATTGCTTTGGGCTGGTGGCCTTGTGCCGGCCAGGGTTGGTCAGGTACCCATGACGACACATTTTGAAAGTTGGCGCTAGAGTCCCGAAAGTCCTTGTGTGGACTTCTGGCATGCCTTCATGCCCGTTTGCAAAGTTTGGTGGCTTTAGCGGCTTCCTCTGGTTATGGCTGTCATTGACACCCATTGCTTTGGGCTGGTGGCCTCAGGCCGGCCAGGATTGGTCAGGTACCCATGACGACACATTTTGAAAGTTGGCGCTAGAGTCCCGAAAGTCCTTGTGTGGACTCCTGGCATGCCTTCATGCCCGTTTGCAAAGTTTGGTGGCTTTAGCGGCTTCCTCTGGTTATGGCTGTCATTGATACCCATTGCTTTGGGCTGGTGGCCTTGTGCCGGCCAGGGTTGGTCAGGTACCCATGACGACACATTTTGAAAGTTGGCGCTAGAGTCCCGAAAGTCCTTGTGTGGACTCCTGGCATGCCTTCATGCCCGTTTGCAAAGTTTGGTGGCTTTAGCGGCTTCCTCTGGTTATGGCTGTCATTGACACCCATTGCTTTGGGCTGGTGGCCTCAGGCCGGCCAGGGTTGGTCAGGTACCCATGACGACACATTTTGAAAGTTGGCGCTAGAGTCCCGAAAGTCCTTGTGTGGACTCCTGGCATGCCTTCATGCCCGTTTGCAAAGTTTGGTGGCTTTAGCGGCTTCCTCTGGTTATGGCTGTCATTGACACCCATTGCTTTGGGCTGGTGGCCTCGTGCCGGCCAGGGTTGATCAGGTACCCATGACGACACATTTTGAAAGTTGGCGCTAGAGTCCCGAAAGTCCGTTTGTGGACTCCTGGCATGCCGTCGCGCCCGTTTCCGAAGTTTGGTGGCTTTAGCGGCTTCCTCTGTTCATGGCTGTCATTGATACCCATTCCTTTGGGCTGGTGGCCTCGTGCCGGCCAGGGTTGATCAGGTACCCATGACGACACATTTTGAAAGTTGGCGCTAGAGTCCCGAAAGTCCGTTTGTGCACTCCTGGCATGCCTTCGCGCCCCTTTTTCAAAGTTTGGTGGCTTTAGCGGCTTCCTCTGTTTATGGCTGTCATTGACACCCATTGCTTTGGGCTGGCGGCATCGGGCCGGCCAGGTTGGTCAGGTAACCATGACGACACATTTTGAAAGTTGGCGCTGGAGTCCCGAAAGTCCGTGTGTGCAGTCCTGGCATGCCTTTGCGCCCGTGTGCGAAGTTTGGTGGCTTTAGCGGCTTCCTCTGGTTATGGCTGTCATTGATACCCATTGCTTTGGGCTGGTGGCCTTGTGCCGGCCAGGGTTGGTCAGGTACCCATGACGACACATTTTGAAAGTTGGCGCTAGAGTCCCGAAAGTCCTTGTGTGGACTTCTGGCATGCCTTCATGCCCGTTTGCAAAGTTTGGTGGCTTTAGCGGCTTCCTCTGGTTATGGCTGTCATTGACACCCATTGCTTTGGGCTGGTGGCCTCAGGCCGGCCAGGATTGGTCAGGTACCCATGACGACACATTTTGAAAGTTGGCGCTAGAGTCCCGAAAGTCCTTGTGTGGACTCCTGGCATGCCGTCGCGCCCGTTTCCGAAGTTTGGTGGCTTTAGCGGCTTCCTCTGGTTATGGCTGTCATTGACACCCATTGCTTTGGGCTGGTGGCATCGGGCCGGCCAGGTTGGTCAGGTAACCATGACGACACATTTTGAAAGTTGGCGCTGGAGTCCCGAAAGTCCGTGTGTGCACTCCTGGCATGCCTTCGCGCCCGTGTGCGAAGTTTGGTGGCTTTAGCGGCTTCCTCTGGTTATGGCTGTTATTGATACCCATTGCTTTGGGCTGGTGGCCTTGTGCCGGCCAGGGTTGGTCAGGTACCCATGACGACACATTTTGAAAGTAGGCGCTGGAGTCCCGAAAGTCCGTGTGTGGACTCCTGGCATGCCGTTGAGCCCGTTTTCGAAGTTTGGTGGCTTTAGCGGCTTCCTCTGGTTATGGCTGTCATTGACACCCATTGCTTTGGGCTGGGGGCCTCGGGCCGGCCAGGTACCCATGACGACACATTTTGAAAGTAGGCGCTGGAGTCCCGAAAGTCCGTGTGTGGACTCCTGGCATGCCTTCATGACATTGTGCGAAGTTTGGTGGCTTTAGCGGCTTCCTCTGTTCATGGCTGTCATTGATACCCATTCCTTGGGGCTGGTGGCCTCGTGCCGGCCAGGGTTGATCAGGTACCCATGACGACACATTTTGAAAGTTGGCGCTAGAGTCCCGAAAGTCCGTTTGTGCACTCCTGGCATGCCTTCGCGCCCCTTTTTCAAAGTTTGGTGGCTTTAGCGGCTTCCTCTGTTTATGGCTGTCATTGACACCCATTGCTTTGGGCTGGCGGCATCGGGCCGGCCAGGTTGGTCAGGTAACCATGACGACACATTTTGAAAGTTGGCGCTGGAGTCCCGAAAGTCCGTGTGTGCACTCCTGGCATGCCTTCGCGCCCGTGTGCGAAGTTTGGTGGCTTTAGCGGCTTCCTCTGGTTATGGCTGTTATTGATACCCATTGCTTTGGGCTGGTGGCCTTGTGCCGGCCAGGGTTGGTCAGGTACCCATGACGACACATTTTGAAAGTAGGCGCTGGAGTCCCGAAAGTCCGTGTGTGGACTCCTGGCATGCCGTTGAGCCCGTTTTCGAAGTTTGGTGGCTTTAGCGGCTTCCTCTGGTTATGGCTGTCATTGACACCCATTGCTTTGGGCTGGGGGCCTCGGGCCGGCCAGGTACCCATGACGACACATTTTGAAAGTAGGCGGTGGAGTCCCGAAAGTCCGTGTGTGGACTCCTGGCATGCCTTCATGACATTGTGCGAAGTTTGGTGGCTTTAGCGGCTTCCTCTGTTCATGGCTGTCATTGATACCCATTCCTTGGGGCTGGTGGCCTCGTGCCGGCCAGGGTTGATCAGGTACCCATGACGACACATTTTGAAAGTTGGCGCTAGAGTCCCGAAAGTCCGTTTGTGCACTCCTGGCATGCCTTCGCGCCCCTTTTTCAAAGTTTGGTGGCTTTAGCGGCTTCCTCTGTTTATGGCTGTCATTGACACCCATTGCTTTGGGCTGGCGGCATCGGGCCGGCCAGGTTGGTCAGGTAACCATGACGACACATTTTGAAAGTTGGCGCTGGAGTCCCGAAAGTCCGTGTGTGCACTCCTGGCATGCCTTCGCGCCCGTGTGCGAAGTTTGGTGGCTTTAGCGGCTTCCTCTGGTTATGGCTGTCATTGATACCCATTGCTTTGGGCTGGTGGCCTTGTGCCGGCCAGGGTTGGTCAGGTACCCATGACGACACATTTTGAAAGTTGGCGCTAGAGTCCCGAAAGTCCTTGTGTGGACTCCTGGCATGCCTTCATGCCCGTTTGCAAAGTTTGGTGGCTTTAGCGGCTTCCTCTGGTTATGGCTGTCATTGACACCCATTGCTTTGGGCTGGTGGCCTCAGGCCGGCCAGGGTTGGTCAGGTACCCATGACGACACATTTTGAAAGTTGGCGCTAGAGTCCCGAAAGTCCTTGTGTGGACTCCTGGCATGCCTTCATGCCCGTTTGCAAAGTTTGGTGGCTTTAGCGGCTTCCTCTGGTTATGGCTGTCATTGACACCCATTGCTTTGGGCTGGTGGCCTCGTGCCAGCCAGGGTTGATCAGGTACCCATGACGACACATTTTGAAAGTTGGCGCTAGAGTCCCGAAAGTCCGTTTGTGGACTCCTGGCATGCCGTCGCGCCCGTTTCCGAAGTTTGGTGGCTTTAGCGGCTTCCTCTGTTCATGGCTGTCATTGATACCCATTCCTTTGGGCTGGTGGCCTCGTGCCGGCCAGGGTTGATCAGGTACCCATGACGACACATTTTGAAAGTTGGCGCTAGAGTCCCGAAAGTCCGTTTGTGCACTCCTGGCATGCCTTCGCGCCCCTTTTTCAAAGTTTGGTGGCTTTAGCGGCTTCCTCTGTTTATGGCTGTCATTGACACCCATTGCTTTGGGCTGGCGGCATCGGGCCGGCCAGGTTGGTCAGGTAACCATGACGACACATTTTGAAAGTTGGCGCTGGAGTCCCGAAAGTCCGTGTGTGCACTCCTGGCATGCCTTCGCGCCCGTGTGCGAAGTTTGGTGGCTTTAGCGGCTTCCTCTGGTTATGGCTGTCATTGATACCCATTGCTTTGGGCTGGTGGCCTTGTGCCGGCCAGGGTTGGTCAGGTACCCATGACGACACATTTTGAAAGTTGGCGCTAGAGTCCCGAAAGTCCTTGTGTGGACTTCTGGCATGCCTTCATGCCCGTTTGCAAAGTTTGGTGGCTTTAGCGGCTTCCTCTGGTTATGGCTGTCATTGACACCCATTGCTTTGGGCTGGTGGCCTCAGGCCGGCCAGGATTGGTCAGGTACCCATGACGACACATTTTGAAAGTTGGCGCTAGAGTCCCGAAAGTCCTTGTGTGGACTCCTGGCATGCCTTCATGCCCGTTTGCAAAGTTTGGTGGCTTTAGCGGCTTCCTCTGGTTATGGCTGTCATTGATACCCATTGCTTTGGGCTGGTGGCCTTGTGCCGGCCAGGGTTGGTCAGGTACCCATGACGACACATTTTGAAAGTTGGCGCTAGAGTCCCGAAAGTCCTTGTGTGGACTCCTGGCATGCCTTCATGCCCGTTTGCAAAGTTTGGTGGCTTTAGCGGCTTCCTCTGGTTATGGCTGTCATTGACACCCATTGCTTTGGGCTGGTGGCCTCAGGCCGGCCAGGGTTGGTCAGGTACCCATGACGACACATTTTGAAAGTTGGCGCTAGAGTCCCGAAAGTCCTTGTGTGGACTCCTGGCATGCCTTCATGCCCGTTTGCAAAGTTTGGTGGCTTTAGCGGCTTCCTCTGGTTATGGCTGTCATTGACACCCATTGCTTTGGGCTGGTGGCCTCGTGCCGGCCAGGGTTGATCAGGTACCCATGACGACACATTTTGAAAGTTGGCGCTAGAGTCCCGAAAGTCCGTTTGTGGACTCCTGGCATGCCGTCGCGCCCGTTTCCGAAGTTTGGTGGCTTTAGCGGCTTCCTCTGTTCATGGCTGTCATTGATACCCATTCCTTTGGGCTGGTGGCCTCGTGCCGGCCAGGGTTGATCAGGTACCCATGACGACACATTTTGAAAGTTGGCGCTAGAGTCCCGAAAGTCCGTTTGTGCACTCCTGGCATGCCTTCGCGCCCCTTTTTCAAAGTTTGGTGGCTTTAGCGGCTTCCTCTGTTTATGGCTGTCATTGACACCCATTGCTTTGGGCTGGCGGCATCGGGCCGGCCAGGTTGGTCAGGTAACCATGACGACACATTTTGAAAGTTGGCGCTGGAGTCCCGAAAGTCCGTGTGTGCAGTCCTGGCATGCCTTTGCGCCCGTGTGCGAAGTTTGGTGGCTTTAGCGGCTTCCTCTGGTTATGGCTGTCATTGATACCCATTGCTTTGGGCTGGTGGCCTTGTGCCGGCCAGGGTTGGTCAGGTACCCATGACGACACATTTTGAAAGTTGGCGCTAGAGTCCCGAAAGTCCTTGTGTGGACTTCTGGCATGCCTTCATGCCCGTTTGCAAAGTTTGGTGGCTTTAGCGGCTTCCTCTGGTTATGGCTGTCATTGACACCCATTGCTTTGGGCTGGTGGCCTCAGGCCGGCCAGGATTGGTCAGGTACCCATGACGACACATTTTGAAAGTTGGCGCTAGAGTCCCGAAAGTCCTTGTGTGGACTCCTGGCATGCCTTCATGCCCGTTTGCAAAGTTTGGTGGCTTTAGCGGCTTCCTCTGGTTATGGCTGTCATTGACACCCATTGCTTTGGGCTGGTGGCCTCGTGCCGGCCAGGGTTGATCAGGTACCCATGACGACACATTTTGAAAGTTGGCGCTAGAGTCCCGAAAGTCCGTTTGTGGACTCCTGGCATGCCGTCGCGCCCGTTTCCGAAGTTTGGTGCTTTAGCGGCTTCCTCTGTTCATGGCTGTCATTGATACCCATTCCTTTGGGCTGGTGGCCTCGTGCCGGCCAGGGTTGATCAGGTACCCATGACGACACATTTTGAAAGTTGGCGCTAGAGTCCCGAAAGTCCGTTTGTGCACTCCTGGCATGCCTTCGCGCCCCTTTTTCAAAGTTTGGTGGCTTTAGCGGCTTCCTCTGTTTATGGCTGTCATTGACACCCATTGCTTTGGGCTGGTGGCATCGGGCCGGCCAGGTTGGTCAGGTAACCATGACGACACATTTTGAAAGTTGGCGCTGGAGTCCCGAAAGTCCGTGTGTGCACTCCTGGCATGCCTTCGCGCCCGTGTGCGAAGTTTGGTGGCTTTAGCGGCTTCCTCTGGTTATGGCTGTTATTGATACCCATTGCTTTGGGCTGGTGGCCTTGTGCCGGCCAGGGTTGGTCAGGTACCCATGACGACACATTTTGAAAGTAGGCGCTGGAGTCCCGAAAGTCCGTGTGTGGACTCCTGGCATGCCGTTGAGCCCGTTTTCGAAGTTTGGTGGCTTTAGCGGCTTCCTCTGGTTATGGCTGTCATTGACACCCATTGCTTTGGGCTGGGGGCCTCGGGCCGGCCAGGTACCCATGACGACACATTTTGAAAGTAGGCGGTGGAGTCCCGAAAGTCCGTGTGTGGACTCCTGGCATGCCTTCATGACATTGTGCGAAGTTTGGTGGCTTTAGCGGCTTCCTCTGTTCATGGCTGTCATTGATACCCATTCCTTGGGGCTGGTGGCCTCGTGCCGGCCAGGGTTGATCAGGTACCCATGACGACACATTTTGAAAGTTGGCGCTAGAGTCCCGAAAGTCCGTTTGTGCACTCCTGGCATGCCTTCGCGCCCCTTTTTCAAAGTTTGGTGGCTTTAGCGGCTTCCTCTGTTTATGGCTGTCATTGACACCCATTGCTTTGGGCTGGCGGCATCGGGCCGGCCAGGTTGGTCAGGTAACCATGACGACACATTTTGAAAGTTGGCGCTGGAGTCCCGAAAGTCCGTGTGTGCACTCCTGGCATGCCTTCGCGCCCGTGTGCGAAGTTTGGTGGCTTTAGCGGCTTCCTCTGGTTATGGCTGTCATTGATACCCATTGCTTTGGGCTGGTGGCCTTGTGCCGGCCAGGGTTGGTCAGGTACCCATGACGACACATTTTGAAAGTTGGCGCTAGAGTCCCGAAAGTCCTTGTGTGGACTCCTGGCATGCCTTCATGCCCGTTTGCAAAGTTTGGTGGCTTTAGCGGCTTCCTCTGGTTATGGCTGTCATTGACACCCATTGCTTTGGGCTGGTGGCCTCGTGCCGGCCAGGGTTGATCAGGTACCCATGACGACACATTTTGAAAGTTGGCGCTAGAGTCCCGAAAGTCCGTTTGTGGACTCCTGGCATGCCTTCGCGCCCCTTTTTCAAAGTTTGGTGGCTTTAGCGGCTTCCTCTGTTTATGGCTGTCATTGACACCCATTGCTTTGGGCTGGTCGCATCGGGCCGGCCAGGTTGGTCAGGTAACCATGACGACACATTTTGAAAGTTGGCGCTGGAGTCCCGAAAGTCCGTGTGTGCACTCCTGGCATGCCTTCGCGCCCGTGTGCGAAGTTTGGTGGCTTTAGCGCCTTCCTCTGTTTATGGCTGTCATTGACACCCATTGCTTTGGGCTGGCGGCATCGGGCCGGCCAGGTTGGTCAGGTAACCATGACGACACATTTTGAAAGTTGGCGCTGGAGTCCCGAAAGTCCGTGTGTGCACTCCTGGCATGCCTTCGCGCCCGTGTGCGAAGTTTGGTGGCTTTAGCGGCTTCCTCTGGTTATGGCTGTCATTGATACCCATTGCTTTGGGCTGGTGGCCTTGTGCCGGCCAGGGTTGGTCAGGTACCCATGACGACACATTTTGAAAGTTGGCGCTAGAGTCCCGAAAGTCCTTGTGTGGACTCCTGGCATGCCTTCATGCCCGTTTGCAAAGTTTGGTGGCTTTAGCGGCTTCCTCTGGTTATGGCTGTCATTGACACCCATTGCTTTGGGCTGGTGGCCTCGTGCCGGCCAGGGTTGATCAGGTACCCATGACGACACATTTTGAAAGTTGGCGCTAGAGTCCCGAAAGTCCGTTTGTGGACTCCTGGCATGCCTTCGCGCCCCTTTTTCAAAGTTTGGTGGCTTTAGCGGCTTCCTCTGTTTATGGCTGTCATTGACACCCATTGCTTTGGGCTGGTGGCATCGGGCCGGCCAGGTTGGTCAGGTAACCATGACGACACATTTTGAAAGTTGGCGCTGGAGTCCCGAAAGTCCGTGTGTGCACTCCTGGCATGCCTTCGCGCCCGTGTGCGAAGTTTGGTGGCTTTAGCGCCTTCCTCTGTTTATGGCTGTCATTGACACCCATTGCTTTGGGCTGGCGGCATCGGGCCGGCCAGGTTGGTCAGGTAACCATGACGACACATTTTGAAAGTTGGCGCTGGAGTCCCGAAAGTCCGTGTGTGCACTCCTGGCATGCCTTCGCGCCCGTGTGCGAAGTTTGGTGGCTTTAGCGGCTTCCTCTGGTTATGGCTGTCATTGATACCCATTGCTTTGGGCTGGTGGCCTTGTGCCGGCCAGGGTTGGTCAGGTACCCATGACGACACATTTTGAAAGTTGGCGCTAGAGTCCCGAAAGTCCTTGTGTGGACTCCTGGCATGCCTTCATGCCCGTTTGCAAAGTTTGGTGGCTTTAGCGGCTTCCTCTGGTTATGGCTGTCATTGACACCCATTGCTTTGGGCTGGTGGCCTCGTGCCGGCCAGGGTTGATCAGGTACCCATGACGACACATTTTGAAAGTTGGCGCTAGAGTCCCGAAAGTCCGTTTGTGGACTCCTGGCATGCCTTCGCGCCCCTTTTTCAAAGTTTGGTGGCTTTAGCGGCTTCCTCTGTTTATGGCTGTCATTGACACCCATTGCTTTGGGCTGGTGGCATCGGGCCGGCCAGGTTGGTCAGGTAACCATGACGACAC
Organism: Anarhichas minor; assembly: GCF_050575085.1. Taxonomy (NCBI): domain Eukaryota; kingdom Metazoa; phylum Chordata; class Actinopteri; order Perciformes; family Anarhichadidae; genus Anarhichas; species Anarhichas minor. The sequence goes on along the minus strand of NW_027466461.1, from coordinate 665,999 downwards.
ATTTTGAAAGTTGGCGCTAGAGTCCCGAAAGTCCGTTTGTGGACTCCTGGCATGCCGTCGCGCCCGTTTCCGAAGTTTGGTGCTTTAGCGGCTTCCTCTGTTCATGGCTGTCATTGATACCCATTCCTTTGGGCTGGTGGCCTCGTGCCGGCCAGGGTTGATCAGGTACCCATGACGACACATTTTGAAAGTTGGCGCTAGAGTCCCGAAAGTCCGTTTGTGCACTCCTGGCATGCCTTCGCGCCCCTTTTTCAAAGTTTGGTGGCTTTAGCGGCTTCCTCTGTTTATGGCTGTCATTGACACCCATTGCTTTGGGCTGGTGGCATCGGGCCGGCCAGGTTGGTCAGGTAACCATGACGACACATTTTGAAAGTTGGCGCTGGAGTCCCGAAAGTCCGTGTGTGCACTCCTGGCATGCCTTCGCGCCCGTGTGCGAAGTTTGGTGGCTTTAGCGGCTTCCTCTGGTTATGGCTGTTATTGATACCCATTGCTTTGGGCTGGTGGCCTTGTGCCGGCCAGGGTTGGTCAGGTACCCATGACGACACATTTTGAAAGTAGGCGCTGGAGTCCCGAAAGTCCGTGTGTGGACTCCTGGCATGCCGTTGAGCCCGTTTTCGAAGTTTGGTGGCTTTAGCGGCTTCCTCTGGTTATGGCTGTCATTGACACCCATTGCTTTGGGCTGGGGGCCTCGGGCCGGCCAGGTACCCATGACGACACATTTTGAAAGTAGGCGGTGGAGTCCCGAAAGTCCGTGTGTGGACTCCTGGCATGCCTTCATGACATTGTGCGAAGTTTGGTGGCTTTAGCGGCTTCCTCTGTTCATGGCTGTCATTGATACCCATTCCTTGGGGCTGGTGGCCTCGTGCCGGCCAGGGTTGATCAGGTACCCATGACGACACATTTTGAAAGTTGGCGCTAGAGTCCCGAAAGTCCGTTTGTGCACTCCTGGCATGCCTTCGCGCCCCTTTTTCAAAGTTTGGTGGCTTTAGCGGCTTCCTCTGTTTATGGCTGTCATTGACACCCATTGCTTTGGGCTGGCGGCATCGGGCCGGCCAGGTTGGTCAGGTAACCATGACGACACATTTTGAAAGTTGGCGCTGGAGTCCCGAAAGTCCGTGTGTGCACTCCTGGCATGCCTTCGCGCCCGTGTGCGAAGTTTGGTGGCTTTAGCGGCTTCCTCTGGTTATGGCTGTCATTGATACCCATTGCTTTGGGCTGGTGGCCTTGTGCCGGCCAGGGTTGGTCAGGTACCCATGACGACACATTTTGAAAGTTGGCGCTAGAGTCCCGAAAGTCCTTGTGTGGACTCCTGGCATGCCTTCATGCCCGTTTGCAAAGTTTGGTGGCTTTAGCGGCTTCCTCTGGTTATGGCTGTCATTGACACCCATTGCTTTGGGCTGGTGGCCTCGTGCCGGCCAGGGTTGATCAGGTACCCATGACGACACATTTTGAAAGTTGGCGCTAGAGTCCCGAAAGTCCGTTTGTGGACTCCTGGCATGCCTTCGCGCCCCTTTTTCAAAGTTTGGTGGCTTTAGCGGCTTCCTCTGTTTATGGCTGTCATTGACACCCATTGCTTTGGGCTGGTGGCATCGGGCCGGCCAGGTTGGTCAGGTAACCATGACGACACATTTTGAAAGTTGGCGCTGGAGTCCCGAAAGTCCGTGTGTGCACTCCTGGCATGCCTTCGCGCCCGTGTGCGAAGTTTGGTGGCTTTAGCGGCTTCCTCTGGTTATGGCTGTTATTGATACCCATTGCTTTGGGCTGGTGGCCTTGTGCCGGCCAGGGTTGGTCAGGTACCCATGACGACACATTTTGAAAGTAGGCGCTGGAGTCCCGAAAGTCCGTGTGTGGACTCCTGGCATGCCGTTGAGCCCGTTTTCGAAGTTTGGTGGCTTTAGCGGCTTCCTCTGGTTATGGCTGTCATTGACACCCATTGCTTTGGGCTGGGGGCCTCGGTCCGGCCAGGTACCCATGACGACACATTTTGAAAGTAGGCGCTGGAGTCCCGAAAGTCCGTGTGTGGACTCCTGGCATGCCTTCATGACATTGTGCGAAGTTTGGTGGCTTTAGCGGCTTCCTCTGTTCATGGCTGTCATTGATACCCATTCCTTGGGGCTGGTGGCCTCGTGCCGGCCAGGGTTGATCAGGTACCCATGACGACACATTTTGAAAGTTGGCGCTAGAGTCCCGAAAGTCCGTTTGTGCACTCCTGGCATGCCTTCGCGCCCCTTTTTCAAAGTTTGGTGGCTTTAGCGGCTTCCTCTGTTTATGGCTGTCATTGACACCCATTGCTTTGGGCTGGCGGCATCGGGCCGGCCAGGTTGGTCAGGTAACCATGACGACACATTTTGAAAGTTGGCGCTGGAGTCCCGAAAGTCCGTGTGTGCACTCCTGGCATGCCTTCGCGCCCGTGTGCGAAGTTTGGTGGCTTTAGCGGCTTCCTCTGGTTATGGCTGTTATTGATACCCATTGCTTTGGGCTGGTGGCCTTGTGCCGGCCAGGGTTGGTCAGGTACCCATGACGACACATTTTGAAAGTAGGCGCTGGAGTCCCGAAAGTCCGTGTGTGGACTCCTGGCATGCCGTTGAGCCCGTTTTCGAAGTTTGGTGGCTTTAGCGGCTTCCTCTGGTTATGGCTGTCATTGACACCCATTGCTTTGGGCTGGGGGCCTCGGGCCGGCCAGGTACCCATGACGACACATTTTGAAAGTTGGCGCTAGAGTCCCGAAAGTCCTTGTGTGGACTCCTGGCATGCCTTCATGCCCGTTTGCAAAGTTTGGTGGCTTTAGCGGCTTCCTCTGGTTATGGCTGTCATTGACACCCATTGCTTTGGGCTGGTGGCCTCAGGCCGGCCAGGGTTGGTCAGGTACCCATGACGACACATTTTGAAAGTTGGCGCTAGAGTCCCGAAAGTCCTTGTGTGGACTCCTGGCATGCCTTCATGCAAGTTTGCAAAGTTTGGTGGCTTTAGCGGCTTCCTCTGGTTATGGCTGTCATTGACACCCATTGCTTTGGGCTGGTGGCCTCGTGCCAGCCAGGGTTGATCAGGTACCCATGACGACACATTTTGAAAGTTGGCGCTAGAGTCCCGAAAGTCCGTTTGTGGACTCCTGGCATGCCGTCGCGCCCGTTTCCGAAGTTTGGTGGCTTTAGCGGCTTCCTCTGTTCATGGCTGTCATTGATACCCATTCCTTTGGGCTGGTGGCCTCGTGCCGGCCAGGGTTGATCAGGTACCCATGACGACACATTTTGAAAGTTGGCGCTAGAGTCCCGAAAGTCCGTTTGTGCACTCCTGGCATGCCGTGGCGCCCCTTTTTCAAAGTTTGGTGGCTTTAGCGGCTTCCTCTGTTTATGGCTGTCATTGACACCCATTGCTTTGGGCTGGCGGCATCGGGCCGGCCAGGTTGGTCAGGTAACCATGACGACACATTTTGAAAGTTGGCGCTGGAGTCCCGAAAGTCCGTGTGTGCAGTCCTGGCATGCCTTTGCGCCCGTGTGCGAAGTTTGGTGGCTTTAGCGGCTTCCTCTGGTTATGGCTGTCATTGATACCCATTGCTTTGGGCTGGTGGCCTTGTGCCGGCCAGGGTTGGTCAGGTACCCATGACGACACATTTTGAAAGTTGGCGCTAGAGTCCCGAAAGTCCTTGTGTGGACTTCTGGCATGCCTTCATGCCCGTTTGCAAAGTTTGGTGGCTTTAGCGGCTTCCTCTGGTTATGGCTGTCATTGACACCCATTGCTTTGGGCTGGTGGCCTCAGGCCGGCCAGGATTGGTCAGGTACCCATGACGACACATTTTGAAAGTTGGCGCTAGAGTCCCGAAAGTCCTTGTGTGGACTCCTGGCATGCCTTCATGCCCGTTTGCAAAGTTTGGTGGCTTTAGCGGCTTCCTCTGGTTATGGCTGTCATTGACACCCATTGCTTTGGGCTGGTGGCCTCGTGCCAGCCAGGGTTGATCAGGTACCCATGACGACACATTTTGAAAGTTGGCGCTAGAGTCCCGAAAGTCCGTTTGTGGACTCCTGGCATGCCGTCGCGCCCGTTTCCGAAGTTTGGTGGCTTTAGCGGCTTCCTCTGTTCATGGCTGTCATTGATACCCATTCCTTTGGGCTGGTGGCCTCGTGCCGGCCAGGGTTGATCAGGTACCCATGACGACACATTTTGAAAGTTGGCGCTAGAGTCCCGAAAGTCCGTTTGTGCACTCCTGGCATGCCTTCGCGCCCCTTTTTCAAAGTTTGGTGGCTTTAGCGGCTTCCTCTGTTTATGGCTGTCATTGACACCCATTGCTTTGGGCTGGCGGCATCGGGCCGGCCAGGTTGGTCAGGTAACCATGACGACACATTTTGAAAGTTGGCGCTGGAGTCCCGAAAGTCCGTGTGTGCAGTCCTGGCATGCCTTTGCGCCCGTGTGCGAAGTTTGGTGGCTTTAGCGGCTTCCTCTGGTTATGGCTGTCATTGATACCCATTGCTTTGGGCTGGTGGCCTTGTGCCGGCCAGGGTTGGTCAGGTACCCATGACGACACATTTTGAAAGTTGGCGCTAGAGTCCCGAAAGTCCTTGTGTGGACTTCTGGCATGCCTTCATGCCCGTTTGCAAAGTTTGGTGGCTTTAGCGGCTTCCTCTGGTTATGGCTGTCATTGACACCCATTGCTTTGGGCTGGTGGCCTCAGGCCGGCCAGGATTGGTCAGGTACCCATGACGACACATTTTGAAAGTTGGCGCTAGAGTCCCGAAAGTCCTTGTGTGGACTCCTGGCATGCCTTCATGCCCGTTTGCAAAGTTTGGTGGCTTTAGCGGCTTCCTCTGGTTATGGCTGTCATTGACACCCATTGCTTTGGGCTGGTGGCCTCGTGCCGGCCAGGGTTGATCAGGTACCCATGACGACACATTTTGAAAGTTGGCGCTAGAGTCCCGAAAGTCCGTTTGTGGACTCCTGGCATGCCGTCGCGCCCGTTTCCGAAGTTTGGTGCTTTAGCGGCTTCCTCTGTTCATGGCTGTCATTGATACCCATTCCTTTGGGCTGGTGGCCTCGTGCCGGCCAGGGTTGATCAGGTACCCATGACGACACATTTTGAAAGTTGGCGCTAGAGTCCCGAAAGTCCGTTTGTGCACTCCTGGCATGCCTTCGCGCCCCTTTTTCAAAGTTTGGTGGCTTTAGCGGCTTCCTCTGTTTATGGCTGTCATTGACACCCATTGCTTTGGGCTGGTGGCATCGGGCCGGCCAGGTTGGTCAGGTAACCATGACGACACATTTTGAAAGTTGGCGCTGGAGTCCCGAAAGTCCGTGTGTGCACTCCTGGCATGCCTTCGCGCCCGTGTGCGAAGTTTGGTGGCTTTAGCGGCTTCCTCTGGTTATGGCTGTTATTGATACCCATTGCTTTGGGCTGGTGGCCTTGTGCCGGCCAGGGTTGGTCAGGTACCCATGACGACACATTTTGAAAGTAGGCGCTGGAGTCCCGAAAGTCCGTGTGTGGACTCCTGGCATGCCGTTGAGCCCGTTTTCGAAGTTTGGTGGCTTTAGCGGCTTCCTCTGGTTATGGCTGTCATTGACACCCATTGCTTTGGGCTGGGGGCCTCGGGCCGGCCAGGTACCCATGACGACACATTTTGAAAGTAGGCGGTGGAGTCCCGAAAGTCCGTGTGTGGACTCCTGGCATGCCTTCATGACATTGTGCGAAGTTTGGTGGCTTTAGCGGCTTCCTCTGTTCATGGCTGTCATTGATACCCATTCCTTGGGGCTGGTGGCCTCGTGCCGGCCAGGGTTGATCAGGTACCCATGACGACACATTTTGAAAGTTGGCGCTAGAGTCCCGAAAGTCCGTTTGTGCACTCCTGGCATGCCTTCGCGCCCCTTTTTCAAAGTTTGGTGGCTTTAGCGGCTTCCTCTGTTTATGGCTGTCATTGACACCCATTGCTTTGGGCTGGCGGCATCGGGCCGGCCAGGTTGGTCAGGTAACCATGACGACACATTTTGAAAGTTGGCGCTGGAGTCCCGAAAGTCCGTGTGTGCACTCCTGGCATGCCTTCGCGCCCGTGTGCGAAGTTTGGTGGCTTTAGCGGCTTCCTCTGGTTATGGCTGTCATTGATACCCATTGCTTTGGGCTGGTGGCCTTGTGCCGGCCAGGGTTGGTCAGGTACCCATGACGACACATTTTGAAAGTTGGCGCTAGAGTCCCGAAAGTCCTTGTGTGGACTCCTGGCATGCCTTCATGCCCGTTTGCAAAGTTTGGTGGCTTTAGCGGCTTCCTCTGGTTATGGCTGTCATTGACACCCATTGCTTTGGGCTGGTGGCCTCGTGCCGGCCAGGGTTGATCAGGTACCCATGACGACACATTTTGAAAGTTGGCGCTAGAGTCCCGAAAGTCCGTTTGTGGACTCCTGGCATGCCTTCGCGCCCCTTTTTCAAAGTTTGGTGGCTTTAGCGGCTTCCTCTGTTTATGGCTGTCATTGACACCCATTGCTTTGGGCTGGTGGCATCGGGCCGGCCAGGTTGGTCAGGTAACCATGACGACACATTTTGAAAGTTGGCGCTGGAGTCCCGAAAGTCCGTGTGTGCACTCCTGGCATGCCTTCGCGCCCGTGTGCGAAGTTTGGTGGCTTTAGCGCCTTCCTCTGTTCATGGCTGTCATTGACACCCATTGCTTTGGGCTGGCGGCATCGGGCCGGCCAGGTTGGTCAGGTAACCATGACGACACATTTTGAAAGTTGGCGCTGGAGTCCCGAAAGTCCGTGTGTGCACTCCTGGCATGCCTTCGCGCCCGTGTGCGAAGTTTGGTGGCTTTAGCGGCTTCCTCTGGTTATGGCTGTCATTGATACCCATTGCTTTGGGCTGGTGGCCTTGTGCCGGCCAGGGTTGGTCAGGTACCCATGACGACACATTTTGAAAGTTGGCGCTAGAGTCCCGAAAGTCCTTGTGTGGACTCCTGGCATGCCTTCATGCCCGTTTGCAAAGTTTGGTGGCTTTAGCGGCTTCCTCTGGTTATGGCTGTCATTGACACCCATTGCTTTGGGCTGGTGGCCTCGTGCCGGCCAGGGTTGATCAGGTACCCATGACGACACATTTTGAAAGTTGGCGCTAGAGTCCCGAAAGTCCGTTTGTGGACTCCTGGCATGCCTTCGCGCCCCTTTTTCAAAGTTTGGTGGCTTTAGCGGCTTCCTCTGTTTATGGCTGTCATTGACACCCATTGCTTTGGGCTGGTGGCATCGGGCCGGCCAGGTTGGTCAGGTAACCATGACGACACATTTTGAAAGTTGGCGCTGGAGTCCCGAAAGTCCGTGTGTGCACTCCTGGCATGCCTTCGCGCCCGTGTGCGAAGTTTGGTGGCTTTAGCGCCTTCCTCTGTTTATGGCTGTCATTGACACCCATTGCTTTGGGCTGGCGGCATCGGGCCGGCCAGGTTGGTCAGGTAACCATGACGACACATTTTGAAAGTTGGCGCTGGAGTCCCGAAAGTCCGTGTGTGCACTCCTGGCATGCCTTCGCGCCCGTGTGCGAAGTTTGGTGGCTTTAGCGGCTTCCTCTGGTTATGGCTGTCATTGATACCCATTGCTTTGGGCTGGTGGCCTTGTGCCGGCCAGGGTTGGTCAGGTACCCATGACGACACATTTTGAAAGTTGGCGCTAGAGTCCCGAAAGTCCTTGTGTGGACTCCTGGCATGCCTTCATGCCCGTTTGCAAAGTTTGGTGGCTTTAGCGGCTTCCTCTGGTTATGGCTGTCATTGACACCCATTGCTTTGGGCTGGTGGCCTCGTGCCGGCCAGGGTTGATCAGGTACCCATGACGACACATTTTGAAAGTTGGCGCTAGAGTCCCGAAAGTCCGTTTGTGGACTCCTGGCATGCCTTCGCGCCCCTTTTTCAAAGTTTGGTGGCTTTAGCGGCTTCCTCTGTTTATGGCTGTCATTGACACCCATTGCTTTGGGCTGGTGGCATCGGGCCGGCCAGGTTGGTCAGGTAACCATGACGACACATTTTGAAAGTTGGCGCTAGAGTCCCGAAAGTCCGTTTGTGGACTCCTGGCATGCCGTCGCGCCCGTTTCCGAAGTTTGGTGCTTTAGCGGCTTCCTCTGTTCATGGCTGTCATTGATACCCATTCCTTTGGGCTGGTGGCCTCGTGCCGGCCAGGGTTGATCAGGTACCCATGACGACACATTTTGAAAGTTGGCGCTAGAGTCCCGAAAGTCCGTTTGTGCACTCCTGGCATGCCTTCGCGCCCCTTTTTCAAAGTTTGGTGGCTTTAGCGGCTTCCTCTGTTTATGGCTGTCATTGACACCCATTGCTTTGGGCTGGTGGCATCGGGCCGGCCAGGTTGGTCAGGTAACCATGACGACACATTTTGAAAGTTGGCGCTGGAGTCCCGAAAGTCCGTGTGTGCACTCCTGGCATGCCTTCGCGCCCGTGTGCGAAGTTTGGTGGCTTTAGCGGCTTCCTCTGGTTATGGCTGTTATTGATACCCATTGCTTTGGGCTGGTGGCCTTGTGCCGGCCAGGGTTGGTCAGGTACCCATGACGACACATTTTGAAAGTAGGCGCTGGAGTCCCGAAAGTCCGTGTGTGGACTCCTGGCATGCCGTTGAGCCCGTTTTCGAAGTTTGGTGGCTTTAGCGGCTTCCTCTGGTTATGGCTGTCATTGACACCCATTGCTTTGGGCTGGGGGCCTCGGGCCGGCCAGGTACCCATGACGACACATTTTGAAAGTAGGCGGTGGAGTCCCGAAAGTCCGTGTGTGGACTCCTGGCATGCCTTCATGACATTGTGCGAAGTTTGGTGGCTTTAGCGGCTTCCTCTGTTCATGGCTGTCATTGATACCCATTCCTTGGGGCTGGTGGCCTCGTGCCGGCCAGGGTTGATCAGGTACCCATGACGACACATTTTGAAAGTTGGCGCTAGAGTCCCGAAAGTCCGTTTGTGCACTCCTGGCATGCCTTCGCGCCCCTTTTTCAAAGTTTGGTGGCTTTAGCGGCTTCCTCTGTTTATGGCTGTCATTGACACCCATTGCTTTGGGCTGGCGGCATCGGGCCGGCCAGGTTGGTCAGGTAACCATGACGACACATTTTGAAAGTTGGCGCTGGAGTCCCGAAAGTCCGTGTGTGCACTCCTGGCATGCCTTCGCGCCCGTGTGCGAAGTTTGGTGGCTTTAGCGGCTTCCTCTGGTTATGGCTGTCATTGATACCCATTGCTTTGGGCTGGTGGCCTTGTGCCGGCCAGGGTTGGTCAGGTACCCATGACGACACATTTTGAAAGTTGGCGCTAGAGTCCCGAAAGTCCTTGTGTGGACTCCTGGCATGCCTTCATGCCCGTTTGCAAAGTTTGGTGGCTTTAGCGGCTTCCTCTGGTTATGGCTGTCATTGACACCCATTGCTTTGGGCTGGTGGCCTCGTGCCGGCCAGGGTTGATCAGGTACCCATGACGACACATTTTGAAAGTTGGCGCTAGAGTCCCGAAAGTCCGTTTGTGGACTCCTGGCATGCCTTCGCGCCCCTTTTTCAAAGTTTGGTGGCTTTAGCGGCTTCCTCTGTTTATGGCTGTCATTGACACCCATTGCTTTGGGCTGGTGGCATCGGGCCGGCCAGGTTGGTCAGGTAACCATGACGACACATTTTGAAAGTTGGCGCTGGAGTCCCGAAAGTCCTTGTGTGGACTCCTGGCATGCCTTCATGCCCGTTTGCAAAGTTTGGTGGCTTTAGCGGCTTCCTCTGGTTATGGCTGTTATTGATACCCATTGCTTTGGGCTGGTGGCCTTGTGCCGGCCAGGGTTGGTCAGGTACCCATGACGACACATTTTGAAAGTAGGCGCTGGAGTCCCGAAAGTCCGTGTGTGGACTCCTGGCATGCCGTTGAGCCCGTTTTCGAAGTTTGGTGGCTTTAGCGGCTTCCTCTGGTTATGGCTGTCATTGACACCCATTGCTTTGGGCTGGGGGCCTCGGTCCGGCCAGGTACCCATGACGACACATTTTGAAAGTAGGCGCTGGAGTCCCGAAAGTCCGTGTGTGGACTCCTGGCATGCCTTCATGACATTGTGCGAAGTTTGGTGGCTTTAGCGGCTTCCTCTGTTCATGGCTGTCATTGATACCCATTCCTTGGGGCTGGTGGCCTCGTGCCGGCCAGGGTTGATCAGGTACCCATGACGACACATTTTGAAAGTTGGCGCTAGAGTCCCGAAAGTCCGTTTGTGCACTCCTGGCATGCCTTCGCGCCCCTTTTTCAAAGTTTGGTGGCTTTAGCGGCTTCCTCTGTTTATGGCTGTCATTGACACCCATTGCTTTGGGCTGGCGGCATCGGGCCGGCCAGGTTGGTCAGGTAACCATGACGACACATTTTGAAAGTTGGCGCTGGAGTCCCGAAAGTCCGTGTGTGCACTCCTGGCATGCCTTCGCGCCCGTGTGCGAAGTTTGGTGGCTTTAGCGGCTTCCTCTGGTTATGGCTGTTATTGATACCCATTGCTTTGGGCTGGTGGCCTTGTGCCGGCCAGGGTTGGTCAGGTACCCATGACGACACATTTTGAAAGTAGGCGCTGGAGTCCCGAAAGTCCGTGTGTGGACTCCTGGCATGCCGTTGAGCCCGTTTTCGAAGTTTGGTGGCTTTAGCGGCTTCCTCTGGTTATGGCTGTCATTGACACCCATTGCTTTGGGCTGGGGGCCTCGGGCCGGCCAGGTACCCATGACGACACATTTTGAAAGTAGGCGGTGGAGTCCCGAAAGTCCGTGTGTGGACTCCTGGCATGCCTTCATCACATTGTGCGAAGTTTGGTGGCTTTAGCGGCTTCCTCTGTTCATGGCTGTCATTGATACCCATTCCTTGGGGCTGGTGGCCTCGTGCCGGCCAGGGTTGATCAGGTACCCATGACGACACATTTTGAAAGTTGGCGCTAGAGTCCCGAAAGTCCGTTTGTGCACTCCTGGCATGCCTTCGCGCCCCTTTTTCAAAGTTTGGTGGCTTTAGCGGCTTCCTCTGTTTATGGCTGTCATTGACACCCATTGCTTTGGGCTGGCGGCATCGGGCCGGCCAGGTTGGTCAGGTAACCATGACGACACATTTTGAAAGTTGGCGCTGGAGTCCCGAAAGTCCGTGTGTGCACTCCTGGCATGCCTTCGCGCCCGTGTGCGAAGTTTGGTGGCTTTAGCGGCTTCCTCTGGTTATGGCTGTCATTGATACCCATTGCTTTGGGCTGGTGGCCTTGTGCCGGCCAGGGTTGGTCAGGTACCCATGACGACACATTTTGAAAGTTGGCGCTAGAGTCCCGAAAGTCCTTGTGTGGACTCCTGGCATGCCTTCATGCCCGTTTGCAAAGTTTGGTGGCTTTAGCGGCTTCCTCTGGTTATGGCTGTCATTGACACCCATTGCTTTGGGCTGGTGGCCTCAGGCCGGCCAGGGTTGGTCAGGTACCCATGACGACACATTTTGAAAGTTGGCGCTAGAGTCCCGAAAGTCCTTGTGTGGACTCCTGGCATGCCTTCATGCAAGTTTGCAAAGTTTGGTGGCTTTAGCGGCTTCCTCTGGTTATGGCTGTCATTGACACCCATTGCTTTGGGCTGGTGGCCTCGTGCCAGCCAGGGTTGATCAGGTACCCATGACGACACATTTTGAAAGTTGGCGCTAGAGTCCCGAAAGTCCGTTTGTGGACTCCTGGCATGCCGTCGCGCCCGTTTCCGAAGTTTGGTGGCTTTAGCGGCTTCCTCTGTTCATGGCTGTCATTGATACCCATTCCTTTGGGCTGGTGGCCTCGTGCCGGCCAGGGTTGATCAGGTACCCATGACGACACATTTTGAAAGTTGGCGCTAGAGTCCCGAAAGTCCGTTTGTGCACTCCTGGCATGCCGTGGCGCCCCTTTTTCAAAGTTTGGTGGCTTTAGCGGCTTCCTCTGTTTATGGCTGTCATTGACACCCATTGCTTTGGGCTGGCGGCATCGGGCCGGCCAGGTTGGTCAGGTAACCATGACGACACATTTTGAAAGTTGGCGCTGGAGTCCCGAAAGTCCGTGTGTGCAGTCCTGGCATGCCTTTGCGCCCGTGTGCGAAGTTTGGTGGCTTTAGCGGCTTCCTCTGGTTATGGCTGTCATTGATACCCATTGCTTTGGGCTGGTGGCCTTGTGCCGGCCAGGGTTGGTCAGGTACCCATGACGACACATTTTGAAAGTTGGCGCTAGAGTCCCGAAAGTCCTTGTGTGGACTTCTGGCATGCCTTCATGCCCGTTTGCAAAGTTTGGTGGCTTTAGCGGCTTCCTCTGGTTATGGCTGTCATTGACACCCATTGCTTTGGGCTGGTGGCCTCAGGCCGGCCAGGATTGGTCAGGTACCCATGACGACACATTTTGAAAGTTGGCGCTAGAGTCCCGAAAGTCCTTGTGTGGACTCCTGGCATGCCTTCATGCCCGTTTGCAAAGTTTGGTGGCTTTAGCGGCTTCCTCTGGTTATGGCTGTCATTGACACCCATTGCTTTGGGCTGGTGGCCTCGTGCCAGCCAGGGTTGATCAGGTACCCATGACGACACATTTTGAAAGTTGGCGCTAGAGTCCCGAAAGTCCGTTTGTGGACTCCTGGCATGCCGTCGCGCCCGTTTCCGAAGTTTGGTGGCTTTAGCGGCTTCCTCTGTTCATGGCTGTCATTGATACCCATTCCTTTGGGCTGGTGGCCTCGTGCCGGCCAGGGTTGATCAGGTACCCATGACGACACATTTTGAAAGTTGGCGCTAGAGTCCCGAAAGTCCGTTTGTGCACTCCTGGCATGCCTTCGCGCCCCTTTTTCAAAGTTTGGTGGCTTTAGCGGCTTCCTCTGTTTATGGCTGTCATTGACACCCATTGCTTTGGGCTGGCGGCATCGGGCCGGCCAGGTTGGTCAGGTAACCATGACGACACATTTTGAAAGTTGGCGCTGGAGTCCCGAAAGTCCGTGTGTGCAGTCCTGGCATGCCTTTGCGCCCGTGTGCGAAGTTTGGTGGCTTTAGCGGCTTCCTCTGGTTATGGCTGTCATTGATACCCATTGCTTTGGGCTGGTGGCCTTGTGCCGGCCAGGGTTGGTCAGGTACCCATGACGACACATTTTGAAAGTTGGCGCTAGAGTCCCGAAAGTCCTTGTGTGGACTTCTGGCATGCCTTCATGCCCGTTTGCAAAGTTTGGTGGCTTTAGCGGCTTCCTCTGGTTATGGCTGTCATTGACACCCATTGCTTTGGGCTGGTGGCCTCAGGCCGGCCAGGATTGGTCAGGTACCCATGACGACACATTTTGAAAGTTGGCGCTAGAGTCCCGAAAGTCCTTGTGTGGACTCCTGGCATGCCTTCATGCCCGTTTGCAAAGTTTGGTGGCTTTAGCGGCTTCCTCTGGTTATGGCTGTCATTGACACCCATTGCTTTGGGCTGGTGGCCTCGTGCCGGCCAGGGTTGATCAGGTACCCATGACGACACATTTTGAAAGTTGGCGCTAGAGTCCCGAAAGTCCGTTTGTGGACTCCTGGCATGCCGTCGCGCCCGTTTCCGAAGTTTGGTGCTTTAGCGGCTTCCTCTGTTCATGGCTGTCATTGATACCCATTCCTTTGGGCTGGTGGCCTCGTGCCGGCCAGGGTTGATCAGGTACCCATGACGACACATTTTGAAAGTTGGCGCTAGAGTCCCGAAAGTCCGTTTGTGCACTCCTGGCATGCCTTCGCGCCCCTTTTTCAAAGTTTGGTGGCTTTAGCGGCTTCCTCTGTTTATGGCTGTCATTGACACCCATTGCTTTGGGCTGGTGGCATCGGGCCGGCCAGGTTGGTCAGGTAACCATGACGACACATTTTGAAAGTTGGCGCTGGAGTCCCGAAAGTCCGTGTGTGCACTCCTGGCATGCCTTCGCGCCCGTGTGCGAAGTTTGGTGGCTTTAGCGGCTTCCTCTGGTTATGGCTGTTATTGATACCCATTGCTTTGGGCTGGTGGCCTTGTGCCGGCCAGGGTTGGTCAGGTACCCATGACGACACATTTTGAAAGTAGGCGCTGGAGTCCCGAAAGTCCGTGTGTGGACTCCTGGCATGCCGTTGAGCCCGTTTTCGAAGTTTGGTGGCTTTAGCGGCTTCCTCTGGTTATGGCTGTCATTGACACCCATTGCTTTGGGCTGGGGGCCTCGGGCCGGCCAGGTACCCATGACGACACATTTTGAAAGTAGGCGGTGGAGTCCCGAAAGTCCGTGTGTGGACTCCTGGCATGCCTTCATGACATTGTGCGAAGTTTGGTGGCTTTAGCGGCTTCCTCTGTTCATGGCTGTCATTGATACCCATTCCTTGGGGCTGGTGGCCTCGTGCCGGCCAGGGTTGATCAGGTACCCATGACGACACATTTTGAAAGTTGGCGCTAGAGTCCCGAAAGTCCGTTTGTGCACTCCTGGCATGCCTTCGCGCCCCTTTTTCAAAGTTTGGTGGCTTTAGCGGCTTCCTCTGTTTATGGCTGTCATTGACACCCATTGCTTTGGGCTGGCGGCATCGGGCCGGCCAGGTTGGTCAGGTAACCATGACGACACATTTTGAAAGTTGGCGCTGGAGTCCCGAAAGTCCGTGTGTGCACTCCTGGCATGCCTTCGCGCCCGTGTGCGAAGTTTGGTGGCTTTAGCGGCTTCCTCTGGTTATGGCTGTCATTGATACCCATTGCTTTGGGCTGGTGGCCTTGTGCCGGCCAGGGTTGGTCAGGTACCCATGACGACACATTTTGAAAGTTGGCGCTAGAGTCCCGAAAGTCCTTGTGTGGACTCCTGGCATACCTTCATGCCCGTTTGCAAAGTTTGGTGGCTTTAGCGGCTTCCTCTGGTTATGGCTGTCATTGACACCCATTGCTTTGGGCTGGTGGCCTCAGGCCGGCCAGGGTTGGTCAGGTACCCATGACGACACATTTTGAAAGTTGGCGCTAGAGTCCCGAAAGTCCTTGTGTGGACTCCTGGCATGCCTTCATGCCCGTTTGCAAAGTTTGGTGGCTTTAGCGGCTTCCTCTGGTTATGGCTGTCATTGACACCCATTGCTTTGGGCTGGTGGCCTCGTGCCGGCCAGGGTTGATCAGGTACCCATGACGACACATTTTGAAAGTTGGCGCTAGAGTCCCGAAAGTCCGTTTGTGGACTCCTGGCATGCCGTCGCGCCCGTTTCCGAAGTTTGGTGGCTTTAGCGGCTTCCTCTGTTCATGGCTGTCATTGATACCCATTCCTTTGGGCTGGTGGCCTCGTGCCGGCCAGGGTTGATCAGGTACCCATGACGACACATTTTGAAAGTTGGCGCTAGAGTCCCGAAAGTCCGTTTGTGCACTCCTGGCATGCCTTCGCGCCCCTTTTTCAAAGTTTGGTGGCTTTAGCGGCTTCCTCTGTTTATGGCTGTCATTGACACCCATTGCTTTGGGCTGGCGGCA
Source organism: Anarhichas minor (assembly GCF_050575085.1). Lineage (NCBI taxonomy): Eukaryota > Metazoa > Chordata > Actinopteri > Perciformes > Anarhichadidae > Anarhichas > Anarhichas minor. Next base: position 650,653 of record NW_027466461.1, on the reverse strand, counting down.
TCGGGCCGGCCAGGTTGGTCAGGTAACCATGACGACACATTTTGAAAGTTGGCGCTGGAGTCCCGAAAGTCCGTGTGTGCACTCCTGGCATGCCTTCGCGCCCGTGTGCGAAGTTTGGTGGCTTTAGCGGCTTCCTCTGGTTATGGCTGTCATTGATACCCATTGCTTTGGGCTGGTGGCCTTGTGCCGGCCAGGGTTGGTCAGGTACCCATGACGACACATTTTGAAAGTTGGCGCTAGAGTCCCGAAAGTCCTTGTGTGGACTTCTGGCATGCCTTCATGCCCGTTTGCAAAGTTTGGTGGCTTTAGCGGCTTCCTCTGGTTATGGCTGTCATTGACACCCATTGCTTTGGGCTGGTGGCCTCAGGCCGGCCAGGATTGGTCAGGTACCCATGACGACACATTTTGAAAGTTGGCGCTAGAGTCCCGAAAGTCCTTGTGTGGACTCCTGGCATGCCTTCATGCCCGTTTGCAAAGTTTGGTGGCTTTAGCGGCTTCCTCTGGTTATGGCTGTCATTGATACCCATTGCTTTGGGCTGGTGGCCTTGTACCGGCCAGGGTTGGTCAGGTACCCATGACGACACATTTTGAAAGTTGGCGCTAGAGTCCCGAAAGTCCTTGTGTGGACTCCTGGCATGCCTTCATGCCCGTTTGCAAAGTTTGGTGGCTTTAGCGGCTTCCTCTGGTTATGGCTGTCATTGACACCCATTGCTTTGGGCTGGTGGCCTCAGGCCGGCCAGGGTTGGTCAGGTACCCATGACGACACATTTTGAAAGTTGGCGCTAGAGTCCCGAAAGTCCTTGTGTGGACTCCTGGCATGCCTTCATGCCCGTTTGCAAAGTTTGGTGGCTTTAGCGGCTTCCTCTGGTTATGGCTGTCATTGACACCCATTGCTTTGGGCTGGTGGCCTCGTGCCGGCCAGGGTTGATCAGGTACCCATGACGACACATTTTGAAAGTTGGCGCTAGAGTCCCGAAAGTCCGTTTGTGGACTCCTGGCATGCCGTCGCGCCCGTTTCCGAAGTTTGGTGCTTTAGCGGCTTCCTCTGTTCATGGCTGTCATTGATACCCATTCCTTTGGGCTGGTGGCCTCGTGCCGGCCAGGGTTGATCAGGTACCCATGACGACACATTTTGAAAGTTGGCGCTAGAGTCCCGAAAGTCCGTTTGTGCACTCCTGGCATGCCTTCGCGCCCCTTTTTCAAAGTTTGGTGGCTTTAGCGGCTTCCTCTGTTTATGGCTGTCATTGACACCCATTGCTTTGGGCTGGTGGCATCGGGCCGGCCAGGTTGGTCAGGTAACCATGACGACACATTTTGAAAGTTGGCGCTGGAGTCCCGAAAGTCCGTGTGTGCACTCCTGGCATGCCTTCGCGCCCGTGTGCGAAGTTTGGTGGCTTTAGCGGCTTCCTCTGGTTATGGCTGTTATTGATACCCATTGCTTTGGGCTGGTGGCCTTGTGCCGGCCAGGGTTGGTCAGGTACCCATGACGACACATTTTGAAAGTAGGCGCTGGAGTCCCGAAAGTCCGTGTGTGGACTCCTGGCATGCCGTTGAGCCCGTTTTCGAAGTTTGGTGGCTTTAGCGGCTTCCTCTGGTTATGGCTGTCATTGACACCCATTGCTTTGGGCTGGGGGCCTCGGGCCGGCCAGGTACCCATGACGACACATTTTGAAAGTAGGCGGTGGAGTCCCGAAAGTCCGTGTGTGGACTCCTGGCATGCCTTCATGACATTGTGCGAAGTTTGGTGGCTTTAGCGGCTTCCTCTGTTCATGGCTGTCATTGATACCCATTCCTTGGGGCTGGTGGCCTCGTGCCGGCCAGGGTTGATCAGGTACCCATGACGACACATTTTGAAAGTTGGCGCTAGAGTCCCGAAAGTCCGTTTGTGCACTCCTGGCATGCCTTCGCGCCCCTTTTTCAAAGTTTGGTGGCTTTAGCGGCTTCCTCTGTTTATGGCTGTCATTGACACCCATTGCTTTGGGCTGGCGGCATCGGGCCGGCCAGGTTGGTCAGGTAACCATGACGACACATTTTGAAAGTTGGCGCTGGAGTCCCGAAAGTCCGTGTGTGCACTCCTGGCATGCCTTCGCGCCCGTGTGCGAAGTTTGGTGGCTTTAGCGGCTTCCTCTGGTTATGGCTGTCATTGATACCCATTGCTTTGGGCTGGTGGCCTTGTGCCGGCCAGGGTTGGTCAGGTACCCATGACGACACATTTTGAAAGTTGGCGCTAGAGTCCCGAAAGTCCTTGTGTGGACTCCTGGCATGCCTTCATGCCCGTTTGCAAAGTTTGGTGGCTTTAGCGGCTTCCTCTGGTTATGGCTGTCATTGATACCCATTGCTTTGGGCTGGTGGCCTTGTACCGGCCAGGGTTGGTCAGGTACCCATGACGACACATTTTGAAAGTTGGCGCTAGAGTCCCGAAAGTCCTTGTGTGGACTCCTGGCATGCCTTCATGCCCGTTTGCAAAGTTTGGTGGCTTTAGCGGCTTCCTCTGGTTATGGCTGTCATTGACACCCATTGCTTTGGGCTGGTGGCCTCAGGCCGGCCAGGGTTGGTCAGGTACCCATGACGACACATTTTGAAAGTTGGCGCTAGAGTCCCGAAAGTCCTTGTGTGGACTCCTGGCATGCCTTCATGCCCGTTTGCAAAGTTTGGTGGCTTTAGCGGCTTCCTCTGGTTATGGCTGTCATTGACACCCATTGCTTTGGGCTGGTGGCCTCGTGCCGGCCAGGGTTGATCAGGTACCCATGACGACACATTTTGAAAGTTGGCGCTAGAGTCCCGAAAGTCCGTTTGTGGACTCCTGGCATGCCGTCGCGCCCGTTTCCGAAGTTTGGTGGCTTTAGCGGCTTCCTCTGTTCATGGCTGTCATTGATACCCATTCCTTTGGGCTGGTGGCCTCGTGCCGGCCAGGGTTGATCAGGTACCCATGACGACACATTTTGAAAGTTGGCGCTAGAGTCCCGAAAGTCCGTTTGTGCACTCCTGGCATGCCTTCGCGCCCCTTTTTCAAAGTTTGGTGGCTTTAGCGGCTTCCTCTGTTTATGGCTGTCATTGACACCCATTGCTTTGGGCTGGCGGCATCGGGCCGGCCAGGTTGGTCAGGTAACCATGACGACACATTTTGAAAGTTGGCGCTGGAGTCCCGAAAGTCCGTGTGTGCAGTCCTGGCATGCCTTCGCGCCCGTGTGCGAAGTTTGGTGGCTTTAGCGGCTTCCTCTGGTTATGGCTGTCATTGATACCCATTGCTTTGGGCTGGTGGCCTTGTGCCGGCCAGGGTTGGTCAGGTACCCATGACGACACATTTTGAAAGTTGGCGCTAGAGTCCCGAAAGTCCTTGTGTGGACTTCTGGCATGCCTTCATGCCCGTTTGCAAAGTTTGGTGGCTTTAGCGGCTTCCTCTGGTTATGGCTGTCATTGACACCCATTGCTTTGGGCTGGTGGCCTCAGGCCGGCCAGGATTGGTCAGGTACCCATGACGACACATTTTGAAAGTTGGCGCTAGAGTCCCGAAAGTCCTTGTGTGGACTCCTGGCATGCCTTCATGCCCGTTTGCAAAGTTTGGTGGCTTTAGCGGCTTCCTCTGGTTATGGCTGTCATTGACACCCATTGCTTTGGGCTGGTGGCCTCGTGCCGGCCAGGGTTGATCAGGTACCCATGACGACACATTTTGAAAGTTGGCGCTAGAGTCCCGAAAGTCCGTTTGTGGACTCCTGGCATGCCGTCGCGCCCGTTTCCGAAGTTTGGTGCTTTAGCGGCTTCCTCTGTTCATGGCTGTCATTGATACCCATTCCTTTGGGCTGGTGGCCTCGTGCCGGCCAGGGTTGATCAGGTACCCATGACGACACATTTTGAAAGTTGGCGCTAGAGTCCCGAAAGTCCGTTTGTGCACTCCTGGCATGCCTTCGCGCCCCTTTTTCAAAGTTTGGTGGCTTTAGCGGCTTCCTCTGTTTATGGCTGTCATTGACACCCATTGCTTTGGGCTGGTGGCATCGGGCCGGCCAGGTTGGTCAGGTAACCATGACGACACATTTTGAAAGTTGGCGCTGGAGTCCCGAAAGTCCGTGTGTGCACTCCTGGCATGCCTTCGCGCCCGTGTGCGAAGTTTGGTGGCTTTAGCGGCTTCCTCTGGTTATGGCTGTTATTGATACCCATTGCTTTGGGCTGGTGGCCTTGTGCCGGCCAGGGTTGGTCAGGTACCCATGACGACACATTTTGAAAGTAGGCGCTGGAGTCCCGAAAGTCCGTGTGTGGACTCCTGGCATGCCGTTGAGCCCGTTTTCGAAGTTTGGTGGCTTTAGCGGCTTCCTCTGGTTATGGCTGTCATTGACACCCATTGCTTTGGGCTGGGGGCCTCGGGCCGGCCAGGTACCCATGACGACACATTTTGAAAGTAGGCGCTGGAGTCCCGAAAGTCCGTGTGTGGACTCCTGGCATGCCTTCATGACATTGTGCGAAGTTTGGTGGCTTTAGCGGCTTCCTCTGTTCATGGCTGTCATTGATACCCATTCCTTGGGGCTGGTGGCCTCGTGCCGGCCAGGGTTGATCAGGTACCCATGACGACACATTTTGAAAGTTGGCGCTAGAGTCCCGAAAGTCCGTTTGTGCACTCCTGGCATGCCTTCGCGCCCCTTTTTCAAAGTTTGGTGGCTTTAGCGGCTTCCTCTGTTTATGGCTGTCATTGACACCCATTGCTTTGGGCTGGCGGCATCGGGCCGGCCAGGTTGGTCAGGTAACCATGACGACACATTTTGAAAGTTGGTGCTGGAGTCCCGAAAGTCCGTGTGTGCACTCCTGGCATGCCTTCGCGCCCGTGTGCGAAGTTTGGTGGCTTTAGCGGCTTCCTCTGGTTATGGCTGTTATTGATACCCATTGCTTTGGGCTGGTGGCCTTGTGCCGGCCAGGGTTGGTCAGGTACCCATGACGACACATTTTGAAAGTAGGCGCTGGAGTCCCGAAAGTCCGTGTGTGGACTCCTGGCATGCCGTTGAGCCCGTTTTCGAAGTTTGGTGGCTTTAGCGGCTTCCTCTGGTTATGGCTGTCATTGACACCCATTGCTTTGGGCTGGGGGCCTCGGGCCGGCCAGGTACCCATGACGACACATTTTGAAAGTAGGCGGTGGAGTCCCGAAAGTCCGTGTGTGGACTCCTGGCATGCCTTCATGACATTGTGCGAAGTTTGGTGGCTTTAGCGGCTTCCTCTGTTCATGGCTGTCATTGATACCCATTCCTTGGGGCTGGTGGCCTCGTGCCGGCCAGGGTTGATCAGGTACCCATGACGACACATTTTGAAAGTTGGCGCTAGAGTCCCGAAAGTCCGTTTGTGCACTCCTGGCATGCCTTCGCGCCCCTTTTTCAAAGTTTGGTGGCTTTAGCGGCTTCCTCTGTTTATGGCTGTCATTGACACCCATTGCTTTGGGCTGGCGGCATCGGGCCGGCCAGGTTGGTCAGGTAACCATGACGACACATTTTGAAAGTTGGCGCTGGAGTCCCGAAAGTCCGTGTGTGCACTCCTGGCATGCCTTCGCGCCCGTGTGCGAAGTTTGGTGGCTTTAGCGGCTTCCTCTGGTTATGGCTGTCATTGATACCCATTGCTTTGGGCTGGTGGCCTTGTGCCGGCCAGGGTTGGTCAGGTACCCATGACGACACATTTTGAAAGTTGGCGCTAGAGTCCCGAAAGTCCTTGTGTGGACTCCTGGCATGCCTTCATGCCCGTTTGCAAAGTTTGGTGGCTTTAGCGGCTTCCTCTGGTTATGGCTGTCATTGACACCCATTGCTTTGGGCTGGTGGCCTCAGGCCGGCCAGGGTTGGTCAGGTACCCATGACGACACATTTTGAAAGTTGGCGCTAGAGTCCCGAAAGTCCTTGTGTGGACTCCTGGCATGCCTTCATGCCCGTTTGCAAAGTTTGGTGGCTTTAGCGGCTTCCTCTGGTTATGGCTGTCATTGACACCCATTGCTTTGGGCTGGTGGCCTCGTGCCGGCCAGGGTTGATCAGGTACCCATGACGACACATTTTGAAAGTTGGCGCTAGAGTCCCGAAAGTCCGTTTGTGGACTCCTGGCATGCCGTCGCGCCCGTTTCCGAAGTTTGGTGGCTTTAGCGGCTTCCTCTGTTCATGGCTGTCATTGATACCCATTCCTTTGGGCTGGTGGCCTCGTGCCGGCCAGGGTTGATCAGGTACCCATGACGACACATTTTGAAAGTTGGCGCTAGAGTCCCGAAAGTCCGTTTGTGCACTCCTGGCATGCCTTCGCGCCCCTTTTTCAAAGTTTGGTGGCTTTAGCGGCTTCCTCTGTTTATGGCTGTCATTGACACCCATTGCTTTGGGCTGGCGGCATCGGGCCGGCCAGGTTGGTCAGGTAACCATGACGACACATTTTGAAAGTTGGCGCTGGAGTCCCGAAAGTCCGTGTGTGCACTCCTGGCATGCCTTCGCGCCCGTGTGCGAAGTTTGGTGGCTTTAGCGGCTTCCTCTGGTTATGGCTGTCATTGATACCCATTGCTTTGGGCTGGTGGCCTTGTGCCGGCCAGGGTTGGTCAGGTACCCATGACGACACATTTTGAAAGTTGGCGCTAGAGTCCCGAAAGTCCTTGTGTGGACTTCTGGCATGCCTTCATGCCCGTTTGCAAAGTTTGGTGGCTTTAGCGGCTTCCTCTGGTTATGGCTGTCATTGACACCCATTGCTTTGGGCTGGTGGCCTCAGGCCGGCCAGGATTGGTCAGGTACCCATGACGACACATTTTGAAAGTTGGCGCTAGAGTCCCGAAAGTCCTTGTGTGGACTCCTGGCATGCCTTCATGCCCGTTTGCAAAGTTTGGTGGCTTTAGCGGCTTCCTCTGGTTATGGCTGTCATTGACACCCATTGCTTTGGGCTGGTGGCCTCGTGCCGGCCAGGGTTGATCAGGTACCCATGACGACACATTTTGAAAGTTGGCGCTAGAGTCCCGAAAGTCCGTTTGTGGACTCCTGGCATGCCGTCGCGCCCGTTTCCGAAGTTTGGTGGCTTTAGCGGCTTCCTCTGTTCATGGCTGTCATTGATACCCATTCCTTTGGGCTGGTGGCCTCGTGCCGGCCAGGGTTGATCAGGTACCCATGACGACACATTTTGAAAGTTGGCGCTAGAGTCCCGAAAGTCCGTTTGTGCACTCCTGGCATGCCTTCGCGCCCCTTTTTCAAAGTTTGGTGGCTTTAGCAGCTTCCTCTGTTTATGGCTGTCATTGACACCCATTGCTTTGGGCTGGTGGCCTCAGGCCGGCCAGGATTGGTCAGGTACCCATGACGACACATTTTGAAAGTTGGCGCTAGAGTCCCGAAAGTCCTTGTGTGGACTCCTGGCATGCCTTCATGCCCGTTTGCAAAGTTTGGTGGCTTTAGCGGCTTCCTCTGGTTATGGCTGTCATTGACACCCATTGCTTTGGGCTGGTGGCCTCGTGCCGGCCAGGGTTGATCAGGTACCCATGACGACACATTTTGAAAGTTGGCGCTAGAGTCCCAAAAGTCCGTTTGTGGACTCCTGGCATGCCGTCGCGCCCGTTTCCGAAGTTTGGTGGCTTTAGCGGCTTCCTCTGTTCATGGCTGTCATTGATACCCATTCCTTTGGGCTGGTGGCCTCGTGCCGGCCAGGCTTGATCAGGTACCCATGACGACACATTTTGAAAGTTGGCGCTAGAGTCCCGAAAGTCCGTTTGTGCACTCCTGGCATGCCTTCGCGCCCCTTTTTCAAAGTTTGGTGGCTTTAGCAGCTTCCTCTGTTTATGGCTGTCATTGACACCCATTGCTTTGGGCTGGCGGCATCGGGCCGGCCAGGTTGGTCAGGTAACCATGACGACACATTTTGAAAGTTGGCGCTGGAGTCCCGAAAGTCCGTGTGTGCACTCCTGGCATGCCTTCGCGCCCGTGTGCGAAGTTTGGTGGCTTTAGCGGCTTCCTCTGGTTATGGCTGTCATTGATACCCATTGCTTTGGGCTGGTGGCCTTGTGCCGGCCAGGGTTGGTCAGGTACCCATGACGACACATTTTGAAAGTAGGCGCTGGAGTCCCGAAAGTCCGTGTGTGGACTCCTGGCATGCCGTTGAGCCCGTTTTCGAAGTTTGGTGGCTTTAGCGGCTTCCTCTGGTTATGGCTGTCATTGACACCCATTGCTTTGGGCTGGGGGCCTCGGGCCGGCCAGGTACCCATGATGACACATTTTGAAAGTAGGCGCTGGAGTCCCGAAAGTCCGTGTGTGGACTCCTGGCATGCCTTCATGACATTGTGCGAAGTTTGGTGGCTTTAGCGGCTTCCTCTGTTCATGGCTGTCATTGATACCCATTCCTTGGGGCTGGTGGCCTCGTGCCGGCCAGGGTTGATCAGGTACCCATGACGACACATTTTGAAAGTTGGCGCTAGAGTCCCGAAAGTCCGTTTGTGCACTCCTGGCATGCCTTCGCGCCCCTTTTTCAAAGTTTGGTGGCTTTAGCAGCTTCCTCTGTTTATGGCTGTCATTGACACCCATTGCTTTGGGCTGGCGGCATCGGGCCGGCCAGGTTGGTCAGGTAACCATGACGACACATTTTGAAAGTTGGCGCTGGAGTCCCGAAAGTCCGTGTGTGCACTCCTGGCATGCCTTCGCGCCCGTGTGCGAAGTTTGGTGGCTTTAGCGGCTTCCTCTGGTTATGGCTGTCATTGACACCCATTGCTTTGGGCTGGGGGCCTCGGGCCGGCCAGGTACCCATGACGACACATTTTGAAAGTAGGCGCTGGAGTCCCGAAAGTCCGTGTGTGGACTCCTGGCATGCCTTCATGACATTGTGCGAAGTTTGGTGGCTTTAGCGGCTTCCTCTGTTCATGGCTGTCATTGATACCCATTCCTTGGGGCTGGTGGCCTCGTGCCGGCCAGGGTTGATCAGGTACCCATGACGACACATTTTGAAAGTTGGCGCTAGAGTCCCAAAAGTCCGTTTGTGCACTCCTGGCATGCCTTCACGCCCCTTTTTCAAAGTTTGGTGGCTTTAGCGGCTTCCTCTGTTTATGGCTGTCATTGACACCCATTGCTTTGGGCTGGCGGCATCGGGCCGGCCAGGTTGGTCAGGTACCCATGACGACACATTTTGAAAGTTGGCGCTAGAGTCCCGAAAGTCCTTGTGTGGACTCCTGGCATGCCTTCATGCCCGTTTGCAAAGTTTGGTGTCTTTAGCGGCTTCCTCTGGTTATGGCTGTCATTGATACCCATTGCTTTGGGCTGGTGGCCTCAGGCCGGCCAGGGTTGGTCAGGTACCCATGACGACACATTTTGAAAGTTGGCGCTAGAGTCCCGAAAGTCCTTGTGTGGACTCCTGGCATGCCTTCATGCCCGTTTGCAAAGTTTGGTGGCTTTAGCGGCTTCCTCTGGTTATGGCTGTCATTGACACCCATTGCTTTGGGCTGGTGGCCTCGTGCCGGCCAGGGTTGATCAGGTACCCATGACGACACATTTTGAAAGTTGGCGCTAGAGTCCCGAAAGTCCGTTTGTAGACTCCTGGCATGCCGTCGCGCCCGTTTCCGAAGTTTGGTGGCTTTAGCGGCTTCCTCTGTTCATGGCTGTCATTGATACCCATTCCTTTGGGCTGGTGGCCTCGTGCCGGCCAGGGTTGATCAGGTACCCATGACGACACATTTTGAAAGTTGGCGCTAGAGTCCCGAAAGTCCGTTTGTGCACTCCTGGCATGCCTTCACGCCCCTTTTTCAAAGTTTGGTGGCTTTAGCGGCTTCCTCTGTTTATGGCTGTCATTGACACCCATTGCTTTGGGCTGGCGGCATCGGGCCGGCCAGGTTGGTCAGGTACCCATGACGACACATTTTGAAAGTTGGCGCTAGAGTCCCGAAAGTCCTTGTGTGGACTCCTGGCATGCCTTCATGCCCGTTTGCAAAGTTTGGTGTCTTTAGCGGCTTCCTCTGGTTATGGCTGTCATTGATACCCATTGCTTTGGGCTGGTGGCCTCAGGCCGGCCAGGGTTGGTCAGGTACCCATGACGACACATTTTGAAAGTTGGCGCTAGAGTCCCGAAAGTCCTTGTGTGGACTCCTGGCATGCCTTCATGCCCGTTTGCAAAGTTTGGTGGCTTTAGCGGCTTCCTCTGGTTATGGCTGTCATTGACACCCATTGCTTTGGGCTGGTGGCCTCGTGCCGGCCAGGGTTGATCAGGTACCCATGACGACACATTTTGAAAGTTGGCGCTAGAGTCCCGAAAGTCCGTTTGTAGACTCCTGGCATGCCGTCGCGCCCGTTTCCGAAGTTTGGTGGCTTTAGCGGCTTCCTCTGTTCATGGCTGTCATTGATACCCATTCCTTTGGGCTGGTGGCCTCGTGCCGGCCAGGGTTGATCAGGTACCCATGACGACACATTTTGAAAGTTGGCGCTAGAGTCCCGAAAGTCCGTTTGTGCACTCCTGGCATGCCTTCGCGCCCCTTTTTCAAAGTTTGGTGGCTTTAGCGGCTTCCTCTGTTTATGGCTGTCATTGACACCCATTGCTTTGGGCTGGCGGCATCGGGCCGGCCAGGTTGGTCAGGTAACCATGACGACACATTTTGAAAGTTGGCGCTGGAGTCCCGAAAGTCCGTGTGTGCACTCCTGGCATGCCTTCGCGCCCGTGTGCGAAGTTTGGTGGCTTTAGCGGCTTCCTCTGGTTATGGCTGTCATTGATACCCATTGCTTTGGGCTGGTGGCCTTGTGCCGGCCAGGGTTGGTCAGGTACCCATGACGACACATTTTGAAAGTTGGCGCTAGAGTCCCGAAAGTCCTTGTGTGGACTCCTGGCATGCCTTCATGCCCGTTTGCAAAGTTTGGTGGCTTTAGCGGCTTCCTCTGGTTATGGCTGTCATTGACACCCATTGCTTTGGGCTGGTGGCCTCAGGCCGGCCAGGGTTGGTCAGGTACCCATGACGACACATTTTGAAAGTTGGCGCTAGAGTCCCGAAAGTCCTTGTGTGGACTCCTGGCATGCCTTCATGCCCGTTTGCAAAGTTTGGTGGCTTTAGCGGCTTCCTCTGGTTATGGCTGTCATTGACACCCATTGCTTTGGGCTGGTGGCCTCGTGCCGGCCAGGGTTGATCAGGTACCCATGACGACACATTTTGAAAGTTGGCGCTAGAGTCCCGAAAGTCCGTTTGTGGACTCCTGGCATGCCGTCGCGCCCGTTTCCGAAGTTTGGTGGCTTTAGCGGCTTCCTCTGTTCATGGCTGTCATTGATACCCATTCCTTTGGGCTGGTGGCCTCGTGCCGGCCAGGGTTGATCAGGTACCCATGACGACACATTTTGAAAGTTGGCGCTAGAGTCCCGAAAGTCCGTTTGTGCACTCCTGGCATGCCTTCGCGCCCCTTTTTCAAAGTTTGGTGGCTTTAGCGGCTTCCTCTGTTTATGGCTGTCATTGACACCCATTGCTTTGGGCTGGCGGCATCGGGCCGGCCAGATTGGTCAGGTAACCATGACGACACATTTTGAAAGTTGGTGCTGGAGTCCCGAAAGTCCATGTGTGCACTCCTGGCATGCCTTCGCGCCCGTGTGTGAAGTTTGGTGGCTTTAGCGGCTTCCTCTGGTTATGGCTGTCATTGATACCCATTGCTTTGGGCTGGTGGCCTTGTGCAGGCCAGGGTTGGTCAGGTACCCATGACGACACATTTTGAAAGTTGGCGCTAGAGTCCCGAAAGTCCTTGTGTGGACTCCTGGCATGCCTTCATGCCCGTTTGCAAAGTTTGGTGGCTTTAGCGGCTTCCTCTGGTTATGGCTGTCATTGACACCCATTGCTTTGGGCTGGTGGCCTCAGGCCGGCCAGGGTTGGTCAGGTACCCATGACGACACATTTTGAAAGTTGGCGCTAGAGTCCCGAAAGTCCTTGTGTGGACTCCTGGCATGCCTTCATGCCCGTTTGCAAAGTTTGGTGGCTTTAGCGGCTTCCTCTGGTTATGGCTGTCATTGACACCCATTGCTTTGGGCTGGTGGCCTCGTGCCGGCCAGGGTTGATCAGGTACCCATGACGACACATTTTGAAAGTTGGCGCTAGAGTCCCGAAAGTCCGTTTGTGGACTCCTGGCATGCCGTCGCGCCCGTTTCCGAAGTTTGGTGGCTTTAGTGGCTTCCTCTGTTCATGGCTGTCATTGACACCCATTACTTTGGGCTGGTGGCCTCGTGCCGGCCAGGGTTGATCAGGTACCCATGACGACACATTTTGAAAGTAGGCGCTGGAGTCCCGAAAGTCCGTGTGTGGACTCCTGGCATGCCGTTGAGCCCGTTTTCGAAGTTTGGTGGCTTTAGCGGCTTCCTCTGGTTATGGCTGTCATTGACACCCATTGCTTTGGGCTGGGGGCCTCGGGCCGGCCAGGTACCCATGACGACAGATTTTGAAAGTAGGCGCTGGAGTCCCGAAAGTCCGTGTGTGGACTCCTGGCATGCCTTCATGACATTGTGCGAAGTTTGGTGGCTTTAGCGGCTTCCTCTGTTCATGGCTGTCATTGATACCCATTCCTTGGGGCTGGTGGCCTCGTGCCGGCCAGGGTTGATCAGGTACCCATGACGACACATTTTGAAAGTTGGCGCTAGAGTCCCGAAAGTCCGTTTGTGCACTCCTGGCATGCCTTCGCGCCCCTTTTTCAAAGTTTGGTGGCTTTAGCAGCTTCCTCTGTTTATGGCTGTCATTGACACCCATTGCTTTGGGCTGGCGGCATCGGGCCGGCCAGGTTGGTCAGGTAACCATGACGACACATTTTGAAAGTTGGCGCTGGAGTCCCGAAAGTCCGTGTGTGCACTCCTGGCATGCCTTCGCGCCCGTGTGCGAAGTTTGGTGGCTTTAGCGGCTTCCTCTGGTTATGGCTGTCATTGACACCCATTGCTTTGGGCTGGGGGCCTCGGGCCGGCCAGGTACCCATGACGACACATTTTGAAAGTAGGCGCTGGAGTCCCGAAAGTCCGTGTGTGGACTCCTGGCATGCCTTCATGACATTGTGCGAAGTTTGGTGGCTTTAGCGGCTTCCTCTGTTCATGGCTGTCATTGATACCCATTCCTTGGGGCTGGTGGCCTCGTGCCGGCCAGGGTTGATCAGGTACCCATGACGACACATTTTGAAAGTTGGCGCTAGAGTCCCAAAAGTCCGTTTGTGCACTCCTGGCATGCCTTCGCGCCCCTTTTTCAAAGTTTGGTGGCTTTAGCGGCTTCCTCTGTTTATGGCTGTCATTGACACCCATTGCTTTGGGCTGGCGGCATCGGGCCGGCCAGGTTGGTCAGGTACCCATGACGACACATTTTGAAAGTTGGCGCTAGAGTCCCGAAAGTCCTTGTGTGGACTCCTGGCATGCCTTCATGCCCGTTTGCAAAGTTTGGTGTCTTTAGCGGCTTCCTCTGGTTATGGCTGTCATTGACACCCATTGCTTTGGGCTGGTGGCCTCAGGCCGGCCTGGGTTGGTCAGGTACCCATGACGACACATTTTGAAAGTTGGCGCTAGAGTCCCGAAAGTCCTTGTGTGGACTCCTGGCATGCCTTCATGCCCGTTTGCAAAGTTTGGTGGCTTTAGCGGCTTCCTCTGGTTATGGCTGTCATTGACACCCATTGCTTTGGGCTGGTGGCCTCGTGCCGGCCAGGGTTGATCAGGTACCCATGACGACACATTTTGAAAGTTGGCGCTAGAGTCCCGAAAGTCCGTTTGTAGACTCCTGGCATGCCGTCGCGCCCGTTTCCGAAGTTTGGTGGCTTTAGCGGCTTCCTCTGTTCATGGCTGTCATTGATACCCATTCCTTTGGGCTGGTGGCCTCGTGCCGGCCAGGGTTGATCAGGTACCCATGACGACACATTTTGAAAGTTGGCGCTAGAGTCCCGAAAGTCCGTTTGTGCACTCCTGGCATGCCTTCGCGCCCCTTTTTCAAAGTTTGGTGGCTTTAGCGGCTTCCTCTGTTTATGGCTGTCATTGACACCCATTGCTTTGGGCTGGCGGCATCGGGCCGGCCAGGTTGGTCAGGTAACCATGACGACACATTTTGAAAGTTGGCGCTGGAGTCCCGAAAGTCCGTGTGTGCACTCCTGGCATGCCTTCGCGCCCGTGTGCGAAGTTTGGTGGCTTTAGCGGCTTCCTCTGGTTATGGCTGTCATTGATACCCATTGCTTTGGGCTGGTGGCCTTGTGCCGGCCAGGGTTGGTCAGGTACCCATGACGACACATTTTGAAAGTTGGCGCTAGAGTCCCGAAAGTCCTTGTGTGGACTCCTGGCATGCCTTCATGCCCGTTTGCAAAGTTTGGTGGCTTTAGCGGCTTCCTCTGGTTATGGCTGTCATTGACACCCATTGCTTTGGGCTGGTGGCCTCAGGCCGGCCAGGGTTGGTCAGGTACCCATGACGACACATTTTGAAAGTTGGCGCTAGAGTCCCGAAAGTCCTTGTGTGGACTCCTGGCATGCCTTCATGCCCGTTTGCAAAGTTTGGTGGCTTTAGCGGCTTCCTCTGGTTATGGCTGTCATTGACACCCATTGCTTTGGGCTGGTGGCCTCGTGCCGGCCAGGGTTGATCAGGTACCCATGACGACACATTTTGAAAGTTGGCGCTAGAGTCCCGAAAGTCCGTTTGTGCACTCCTGGCATGCCTTCGCGCCCCTTTTTCAAAGTTTGGTGGCTTTAGCGGCTTCCTCTGTTTATGGCTGTCATTGACACCCATTGCTTTGGGCTGGCGGCATCGGGCCGGCCAGATTGGTCAGGTAACCATGACGACACATTTTGAAAGTTGGTGCTGGAGTCCCGAAAGTCCATGTGTGCACTCCTGGCATGCCTTCGCGCCCGTGTGTGAAGTTTGGTGGCTTTAGCGGCTTCCTCTGGTTATGGCTGTCATTGATACCCATTGCTTTGGGCTGGTGGCCTTGTGCCGGCCAGGGTTGGTCAGGTACCCATGACGACACATTTTGAAAGTTGGCGCTAGAGTCCCGAAAGTCCTTGTGTGGACTCCTGGCATGCCTTCATGCCCGTTTGCAAAGTTTGGTGGCTTTAGCGGCTTCCTCTGGTTATGGCTGTCATTGACACCCATTGCTTTGGGCTGGTGGCCTCAGGCCGGCCAGGGTTGGTCAGGTACCCATGACGACACATTTTGAAAGTTGGCGCTAGAGTCCCGAAAGTCCTTGTGTGGACTCCTGGCATGCCTTCATGCCCGTTTGCAAAGTTTGGTGGCTTTAGCGGCTTCCTCTGGTTATGGCTGTCATTGACACCCATTGCTTTGGGCTGGTGGCCTCGTGCCGGCCAGGGTTGATCAGGTACCCATGACGACACATTTTGAAAGTTGGCGCTAGAGTCCCGAAAGTCCGTTTGTGGACTCCTGGCATGCCGTCGCGCCCGTTTCCGAAGTTTGGTGGCTTTAGTGGCTTCCTCTGTTCATGGCTGTCATTGACACCCATTACTTTGGGCTGGTGGCCTCGTGCCGGCCAGGGTTGATCAGGTACCCATGACGACACATTTTGAAAGTAGGCGCTGGAGTCCCGAAAGTCCGTGTGTGGACTCCTGGCATGCCGTTGAGCCCGTTTTCGAAGTTTGGTGGCTTTAGCGGCTTCCTCTGGTTATGGCTGTCATTGACACCCATTGCTTTGGGCTGGGGGCCTCGGGCCGGCCAGGTACCCATGACGACACATTTTGAAAGTAGGCGCTGGAGTCCCGAAAGTCCGTGTGTGGACTCCTGGCATGCCTTCATGACATTGTGCGAAGTTTGGTGGCTTTAGCGGCTTCCTCTGTTCATGGCTGTCATTGATACCCATTCCTTAGGGCTGGTGGCCTCGTGCCGGCCAGGGTTGATCAGGTACCCATGACGACACATTTTGAAAGTTGGCGCTAGAGTCCCGAAAGTCCGTTTGTGGACTCCTGGCATGCCGTCGCGCCCGTTTCCGAAGTTTGGTTGCTTTAGCGGCTTCCTCTGTTCATGGCTGTCATTGATACCCATTCCTTTGGGCTGGTGGCCTCGTGCCGGCCAGGGTTGATCAGGTACCCATGACGACACATTTTGAAAGTTGGCGCTAGAGTCCCGAAAGTCCGTTTGTGCACTCCTGGCATGCCTTCGCGCCCCTTTTTCAAAGTTTGGTGGCTTTAGCGGCTTCCTCTGTTTATGGCTGTCATTGACACCCATTGCTTTGGGCTGGCGGCATCGGGCCGGCCAGGTTGGTCAGGTAACCATGACGACACATTTTGAAAGTTGGCGCTGGAGTCCCGAAAGTCCGTGTGTGCACTCCTGGCATGCCTTCGCGCCCGTGTGCGAAGTTTGGTGGCTTTAGCGGCTTCCTCTGGTTATGGCTGTCATTGATACCCATTGCTTTGGGCTGGTGGCCTTGTGCCGGCCAGGGTTGGTCAGGTACCCATGACGACACATTTTGAAAGTTGGCGCTAGAGTCCCGAAAGTCCTTGTGTGGACTCCTGGCATGCCTTCATGCCCGTTTGCAAAGTTTGGTGGCTTTAGCGGCTTCCTCTGGTTATGGCTGTCATTGACACCCATTACTTTGGGCTGGTGGCCTCGTGCCGGCCAGGGTTGATCAGGTACCCATGACGACACATTTTGAAAGTAGGCGCTGGAGTCCCGAAAGTCCGTGTGTGGACTCCTGGCATGCCGTTGAGCCCGTTTTCGAAGTTTGGTGGCTTTAGCGGCTTCCTCTGGTTATGGCTGTCATTGACACCCATTGCTTTGGGCTGGGGGCCTCGGGCCGGCCAGGTACCCATGACGACACATTTTGAAAGTAGGCGCTGGAGTCCCGAAAGTCCGTGTGTGGACTCCTGGCATGCCTTCATGCCCGTTTGCAAAGTTTGGTGGCTTTAGCGGCTTCCTCTGGTTATGGCTGTCATTGACACCCATTGCTTTGGGCTGGTGGCCTCGTGCCGGCCAGGGTTGATCAGGTATCCATGACGACACATTTTGAAAGTTGGCGCTAGAGTCCCGAAAGTCCGTTTGTGGACTCCTGGCATGCCGTCGTGCCCGTTTCCGAAGTTTGGTGGCTTTAGCGGCTTCCTCTGTTCATGGCTGTCATTGATACCCATTCCTTTGGGCTGGTGGCCTCGTGCCGGCCAGGGTTGATCAGGTACCCATGACGACACATTTTGAAAGTTGGCGCTAGAGTCCCGAAAGTCCGTTTGTGCACTCCTGGCATGCCTTCGCGCCCCTTTTTCAAAGTTTGGTGGCTTTAGCGGCTTCCTCTGTTTATGGCTGTCATTGACACCCATTGCTTTGGGCTGGCGGCATCGGGCCGGCCAGATTGGTCAGGTAACCATGACGACACATTTTGAAAGTTGGTGCTGGAGTCCCGAAAGTCCATGTGTGCACTCCTGGCATGCCTTCGCGCCCGTGTGTGAAGTTTGGTGGCTTTAGCGGCTTCCTCTGTTCATGGCTGTCATTGATACCCATTACTTTGGGCTGGTGGCCTCGTGCCGGCCAGGGTTGATCAGGTACCCATGACGACACATTTTGAAAGTAGGCGCTGGAGTCCCGAAAGTCCGTGTGTGGACTCCTGGCATGCCGTTGAGCCCGTTTTCGAAGTTTGGTGGCTTTAGCGGCTTCCTCTGGTTATGGCTGTCATTGACACCCATTGCTTTGGGCTGGGGGCCTCGGGCCGGCCAGGTACCCATGACGACACATTTTGAAAGTAGGCGCTGGAGTCCCGAAAGTCCGTGTGTGGACTCCTGGCATGCCTTCATGACATTGTGCGAAGTTTGGTGGCTTTAGCGGCTTCCTCTGTTCATGGCTGTCATTGATACCCATTCCTTGGGGCTGGTGGCCTCGTGCCGGCCAGGGTTGATCAGGTACCCATGACGACACATTTTGAAAGTTGGCGCTAGAGTCCCGAAAGTCCGTTTGTGGACTCCTGGCATGCCGTCGCGCCCGTTTCCGAAGTTTGGTTGCTTTAGCGGCTTCCTCTGTTCATGGCTGTCATTGATACCCATTCCTTTGGGCTGGTGGCCTCGTGCCGGCCAGGGTTGATCAGGTACCCATGACGACACATTTTGAAAGTTGGCGCTAGAGTCCCGAAAGTCCGTTTGTGCACTCCTGGCATGCCTTCGCGCCCCTTTTTCAAAGTTTGGTGGCTTTAGCGGCTTCCTCTGTTTATGGCTGTCATTGACACCCATTGCTTTGGGCTGGCGGCATCGGGCCGGCCAGGTTGGTCAGGTAACCATGACGACACATTTTGAAAGTTGGCGCTGGAGTCCCGAAAGTCCGTGTGTGCACTCCTGGGATGCCTTCGCGCCCGTGTGCGAAGTTTGGTGGCTTTAGCGGCTTCCTCTGGTTATGGCTGTCATTGATACCCATTGCTTTGGGCTGGTGGCCTTGTGCCGGCCAGGGTTGGTCAGGTACCCATGACGACACATTTTGAAAGTTGGCGCTAGAGTCCCGAAAGTCCTTGTGTGGACTCCTGGCATGCCTTCATGCCCGTTTGCAAAGTTTGGTGGCTTTAGCGGCTTCCTCTGGTTATGGCTGTCATTGACACCCATTGGTTTGGGCTGGTGGCCTCAGGCCGGCCAGGGTTGGTCAGGTACCCATGACGACACATTTTGAAAGTTGGCGCTAGAGTCCCGAAAGTCCTTGTGTGGACTCCTGGCATGCCTTCATGCCCGTTTGCAAAGTTTGGTGGCTTTAGCGGCTTCCTCTGGTTATGGCTGTCATTGACACCCATTGCTTTGGGCTGGTGGCCTCGTGCCGGCCAGGGTTGATCAGGTATCCATGACGACACATTTTGAAAGTTGGCGCTAGAGTCCCGAAAGTCCGTTTGTGGACTCCTGGCATGCCGTCGTGCCCGTTTCCGAAGTTTGGTGGCTTTAGCGGCTTCCTCTGTTCATGGCTGTCATTGATACCCATTCCTTTGGGCTGGTGGCCTCGTGCCGGCCAGGGTTGATCAGGTACCCATGACGACACATTTTGAAAGTTGGCGCTAGAGTCCCGAAAGTCCGTTTGTGCACTCCTGGCATGCCTTCGCGCCCCTTTTTCAAAGTTTGGTGGCTTTAGCGGCTTCCTCTGTTTATGGCTGTCATTGACACCCATTGCTTTGGGCTGGCGGCATCGGGCCGGCCAGATTGGTCAGGTAACCATGACGACACATTTTGAAAGTTGGTGCTGGAGTCCCGAAAGTCCATGTGTGCACTCCTGGCATGCCTTCGCGCCCGTGTGTGAAGTTTGGTGGCTTTAGCGGCTTCCTCTGTTCATGGCTGTCATTGATACCCATTACTTTGGGCTGGTGGCCTCGTGCCGGCCAGGGTTGATCAGGTACCCATGACGACACATTTTGAAAGTAGGCGCTGGAGTCCCGAAAGTCCGTGTGTGGACTCCTGGCATGCCGTTGAGCCCGTTTTCGAAGTTTGGTGGCTTTAGCGGCTTCCTCTGGTTATGGCTGTCATTGACACCCATTGCTTTGGGCTGGGGGCCTCGGGCCGGCCAGGTACCCATGACGACACATTTTGAAAGTAGGCGCTGGAGTCCCGAAAGTCCGTGTGTGGACTCCTGGCATGCCTTCATGACATTGTGCGAAGTTTGGTGGCTTTAGCGGCTTCCTCTGTTCATGGCTGTCATTGATACCCATTCCTTGGGGCTGGTGGCCTCGTGCCGGCCAGGGTTGATCAGGTACCCATGATGACACATTTTGAAAGTTGGCGCTAGAGTCCCGAAAGTCCGTTTGTGGACTCCTGGCATGCCGTCGCGCCCGTTTCCGAAGTTTGGTTGCTTTAGCGGCTTCCTCTGTTCATGGCTGTCATTGATACCCATTCCTTTGGGCTGGTGGCCTCGTGCCGGCCAGGGTTGATCAGGTACCCATGACGACACATTTTGAAAGTTGGCGCTAGAGTCCCGAAAGTCCGTTTGTGCACTCCTGGCATGCCTTCGCGCCCCTTTTTCAAAGTTTGGTGGCTTTAGCGGCTTCCTCTGTTTATGGCTGTCATTGACACCCATTGCTTTGGGCTGGCGGCATCGGGCCGGCCAGGTTGGTCAGGTAACCATGACGACACATTTTGAAAGTTGGCGCTGGAGTCCCGAAAGTCCGTGTGTGCACTCCTGGCATGCCTTCGCGCCCGTGTGCGAAGTTTGGTGGCTTTAGCGGCTTCCTCTGGTTATGGCTGTCATTGATACCCATTGCTTTGGGCTGGTGGCCTTGTGCCGGCCAGGGTTGGTCAGGTACCCATGACGACACATTTTGAAAGTTGGCGCTAGAGTCCCGAAAGTCCTTGTGTGGACTCCTGGCATGCCTTCATGCCCGTTTGCAAAGTTTGGTGGCTTTAGCGGCTTCCTCTGGTTATGGCTGTCATTGACACCCATTACTTTGGGCTGGTGGCCTCGTGCCGGCCAGGGTTGATCAGGTACCCATGACGACACATTTTGAAAGTAGGCGCTGGAGTCCCGAAAGTCCGTGTGTGGACTCCTGGCATGCCGTTGAGCCCGTTTTCGAAGTTTGGTGGCTTTAGCGGCTTCCTCTGGTTATGGCTGTCATTGACACCCATTGCTTTGGGCTGGGGGCCTCGGGCCGGCCAGGTACCCATGACGACACATTTTGAAAGTAGGCGTTGGAGTCCCGAAAGTCCGTGTGTGGACTCCTGGCATGCCTTCATGACATTGTGCGAAGTTTGGTGGCTTTAGCGGCTTCCTCTGTTCATGGCTGTCATTGATACCCATTCCTTGGGGCTGGTGGCCTCGTGCCGGCCAGGGTTGATCAGGTACCCATGACGACACATTTTGAAAGTTGGCGCTAGAGTCCCGAAAGTCCGTTTGTGGACTCCTGGCATGCCGTCGCGCCCGTTTCCGAAGTTTGGTTGCTTTAGCGGCTTCCTCTGTTCATGGCTGTCATTGATACCCATTCCTTTGGGCTGGTGGCCTCGTGCCGGCCAGGGTTGATCAGGTACCCATGACGACACATTTTGAAAGTTGGCGCTAGAGTCCCGAAAGTCCGTTTGTGCACTCCTGGCATGCCTTCGCGCCCCTTTTTCAAAGTTTGGTGGCTTTAGCGGCTTCCTCTGTTTATGGCTGTCATTGACACCCATTGCTTTGGGCTGGCGGCATCGGGCCGGCCAGGTTGGTCAGGTAACCATGACGACACATTTTGAAAGTTGGCGCTGGAGTCCCGAAAGTCCGTGTGTGCACTCCTGGCATGCCTTCGCGCCCGTGTGCGAAGTTTGGTGGCTTTAGCGGCTTCCTCTGGTTATGGCTGTCATTGATACCCATTGCTTTGGGCTGGTGGCCTTGTGCCGGCCAGGGTTGGTCAGGTACCCATGACGACACATTTTGAAAGTTGGCGCTAGAGTCCCGAAAGTCCTTGTGTGGACTCCTGGCATGCCTTCATGCCCGTTTGCAAAGTTTGGTGGCTTTAGCGGCTTCCTCTGGTTATGGCTGTCATTGACACCCATTACTTTGGGCTGGTGGCCTCGTGCCGGCCAGGGTTGATCAGGTACCCATGACGACACATTTTGAAAGTAGGCGCTGGAGTCCCGAAAGTCCGTGTGTGGACTCCTGGCATGCCGTTGAGCCCGTTTTCGAAGTTTGGTGGCTTTAGCGGCTTCCTCTGGTTATGGCTGTCATTGACACCCATTGCTTTGGGCTGGGGGCCTCGGGCCGGCCAGGTACCCATGACGACACATTTTGAAAGTAGGCGCTGGAGTCCCGAAAGTCCGTGTGTGGACTCCTGGCATGCCTTCATGACATTGTGCAAAGTTTGGTGGCTTTAGCGGCTTCCTCTGTTCATGGCTGTCATTGATACCCATTCCTTGGGGCTGGTGGCCTCGTGCCGGCCAGGGTTGATCAGGTACCCATGACGACACATTTTGAAAGTTGGCGCTAGAGTCCCGAAAGTCCGTTTGTGGACTCCTGGCATGCCGTTGCGCCCGTTTCCGAAGTTTGGTTGCTTTAGCGGCTTCCTCTGTTCATGGCTGTCATTGATACCCATTCCTTTGGGCTGGTGGCCTCGTGCCGGCCAGGGTTGATCAGGTACCCATGACGACACATTTTGAAAGTTGGCGCTAGAGTCCCGAAAGTCCGTTTGTGCACTCCTGGCATGCCTTCGCGCCCCTTTTTCAAAGTTTGGTGGCTTTAGCGGCTTCCTCTGTTTATGGCTGTCATTGACACCCATTGCTTTGGGCTGGCGGCATCGGGCCGGCCAGGTTGGTCAGGTAACCATGACGACACATTTTGAAAGTTGGCGCTGGAGTCCCGAAAGTCCGTGTGTGCACTCCTGGGATGCCTTCGCGCCCGTGTGCGAAGTTTGGTGGCTTTAGCGGCTTCCTCTGGTTATGGCTGTCATTGACACCCATTGGTTTGGGCTGGTGGCCTCAGGCCGGCCAGGGTTGGTCAGGTACCCATGACGACACATTTTGAAAGTTGGCGCTAGAGTCCCGAAAGTCCTTGTGTGGACTCCTGGCATGCCTTCATGCCCGTTTGCAAAGTTTGGTGGCTTTAGCGGCTTCCTCTGGTTATGGCTGTCATTGACACCCATTGCTTTGGGCTGGTGGCCTCGTGCCGGCCAGGGTTGATCAGGTATCCATGACGACACATTTTGAAAGTTGGCGCTAGAGTCCCGAAAGTCCGTTTGTGGACTCCTGGCATGCCGTCGTGCCCGTTTCCGAAGTTTGGTGGCTTTAGCGGCTTCCTCTGTTCATGGCTGTCATTGATACCCATTCCTTTGGGCTGGTGGCCTCGTGCCGGCCAGGGTTGATCAGGTACCCATGACGACACATTTTGAAAGTTGGCGCTAGAGTCCCGAAAGTCCGTTTGTGCACTCCTGGCATGCCTTCGCGCCCCTTTTTCAAAGTTTGGTGGCTTTAGCGGCTTCCTCTGTTTATGGCTGTCATTGACACCCATTGCTTTGGGCTGGCGGCATCGGGCCGGCCAGATTGGTCAGGTAACCATGACGACACATTTTGAAAGTTGGTGCTGGAGTCCCAAAAGTCCATGTGTGCACTCCTGGCATGCCTTCACGCCCGTGTGTGAAGTTTGGTGGCTTTAGCGGCTTCCTCTGTTCATGGCTGTCATTGATACCCATTACTTTGGGCTGGTGGCCTCGTGCCGGCCAGGGTTGATCAGGTACCCATGACGACACATTTTGAAAGTAGGCGCTGGAGTCCCGAAAGTCCGTGTGTGGACTCCTGGCATGCCGTTGAGCCCGTTTTTTCGAAGTTTGGTGGCTTTAGCGGCTTCCTCTGGTTATGGCTGTCATTGACACCCATTGCTTTGGGCTGGGGGCCTCGGGCCGGCCAGGTACCCATGACGACACATTTTGAAAGTAGGCGCTGGAGTCCCGAAAGTCCGTGTGTGGACTCCTGGCATGCCTTCATGACATTGTGCGAAGTTTGGTGGCTTTAGCGGCTTCCTCTGTTCATGGCTGTCATTGATACCCATTCCTTTGGGCTGGTGGCCTAGTGCCGGCCAGGGTTGATCAGGTACCCATGACGACACATTTTGAAAGTTGGCGCTAGAGTCCCGAAAGTCCTTGTGTGGACTTCTGGCATGCCTTCATGCCCGTTTGCAAAGTTTGGTGGCTTTAGCGGCTTCCTCTGGTTATGGCTGTCATTGACACCCATTGCTTTGGGCTGGTGGCCTCAGGCCGGCCAGGATTGGTCAGGTACCCATGACGACACATTTTGAAAGTTGGCGCTAGAGTCCCGAAAGTCCTTGTGTGGACTCCTGGCATGCCTTCATGCCCGTTTGCAAAGTTTGGTGGCTTTAGCGGCTTCCTCTGGTTATGGCTGTCATTGATACCCATTGCTTTGGGCTGGTGGCCTTGTGCCGGCCAGGGTTGGTCAGGTACCCATGACGACACATTTTGAAAGTTGGCACTAGAGTCCCGAAAGTCCTTGTGTGGACTCCTGGCATGCCTTCATGCCCGTTTGCAAAGTTTGGTGGCTTTAGCGGCTTCCTCTGGTTATGGCTGTCATTGACACCCATTGCTTTGGGCTGGTGGCCTCAGGCCGGCCAGGGTTGGTCAGGTACCCATGACGACACATTTTGAAAGTTGGCGCTAGAGTCCCGAAAGTCCGTTTGTGGACTCCTGGCATGCCGTCGCGCCCGTTTCCGAAGTTTGGTGCTTTAGCGGCTTCCTCTGTTCATGGCTGTCATTGATACCCATTCCTTTGGGCTGGTGGCCTCGTGCCGGCCAGGGTTGATCAGGTACCCATGACGACACATTTTGAAAGTTGGCGCTAGAGTCCCGAAAGTCCGTTTGTGCACTCCTGGCATGCCTTCGCGCCCCTTTTTCAAAGTTTGGTGGCTTTAGCGGCTTCCTCTGTTTATGGCTGTCATTGACACCCATTGCTTTGGGCTGGTGGCATCGGGCCGGCCAGGTTGGTCAGGTAACCATGACGACACATTTTGAAAGTTGGCGCTGGAGTCCCGAAAGTCCGTGTGTGCACTCCTGGCATGCCTTCGCGCCCGTGTGCGAAGTTTGGTGGCTTTAGCGGCTTCCTCTGGTTATGGCTGTTATTGATACCCATTGCTTTGGGCTGGTGGCCTTGTGCCGGCCAGGGTTGGTCAGGTACCCATGACGACACATTTTGAAAGTAGGCGCTGGAGTCCCGAAAGTCCGTGTGTGGACTCCTGGCATGCCGTTGAGCCCGTTTTCGAAGTTTGGTGGCTTTAGCGGCTTCCTCTGGTTATGGCTGTCATTGACACCCATTGCTTTGGGCTGGGGGCCTCGGGCCGGCCAGGTACCCATGACGACACATTTTGAAAGTAGGCGCTGGAGTCCCGAAAGTCCGTGTGTGGACTCCTGGCATGCCTTCATGACATTGTGCGAAGTTTGGTGGCTTTAGCGGCTTCCTCTGTTCATGGCTGTCATTGATACCCATTCCTTGGGGCTGGTGGCCTCGTGCCGGCCAGGGTTGATCAGGTACCCATGACGACACATTTTGAAAGTTGGCGCTAGAGTCCCGAAAGTCCGTTTGTGCACTCCTGGCATGCCTTCGCGCCCCTTTTTCAAAGTTTGGTGGCTTTAGCGGCTTCCTCTGTTTATGGCTGTCATTGACACCCATTGCTTTGGGCTGGCGGCATCGGGCCGGCCAGGTTGGTCAGGTAACCATGACGACACATTTTGAAAGTTGGCGCTGGAGTCCCGAAAGTCCGTGTGTGCACTCCTGGCATGCCTTCGCGCCCGTGTGCGAAGTTTGGTGGCTTTAGCGGCTTCCTCTGGTTATGGCTGTTATTGATACCCATTGCTTTGGGCTGGTGGCCTTGTGCCGGCCAGGGTTGGTCAGGTACCCATGACGACACATTTTGAAAGTAGGCGCTGGAGTCCCGAAAGTCCGTGTGTGGACTCCTGGCATGCCGTTGAGCCCGTTTTCGAAGTTTGGTGGCTTTAGCGGCTTCCTCTGGTTATGGCTGTCATTGACACCCATTGCTTTGGGCTGGGGGCCTCGGGCCGGCCAGGTACCCATGACGACACATTTTGAAAGTAGGCGGTGGAGTCCCGAAAGTCCGTGTGTGGACTCCTGGCATGCCTTCATGACATTGTGCGAAGTTTGGTGGCTTTAGCGGCTTCCTCTGTTCATGGCTGTCATTGATACCCATTCCTTGGGGCTGGTGGCCTCGTGCCGGCCAGGGTTGATCAGGTACCCATGACGACACATTTTGAAAGTTGGCGCTAGAGTCCCGAAAGTCCGTTTGTGCACTCCTGGCATGCCTTCGCGCCCCTTTTTCAAAGTTTGGTGGCTTTAGCGGCTTCCTCTGTTTATGGCTGTCATTGACACCCATTGCTTTGGGCTGGCGGCATCGGGCCGGCCAGGTTGGTCAGGTACCCATGACGACACATTTTGAAAGTTGGCGCTGGAGTCCCGAAAGTCCGTGTGTGCACTCCTGGCATGCCTTCGCGCCCGTGTGCGAAGTTTGGTGGCTTTAGCGGCTTCCTCTGGTTATGGCTGTCATTGATACCCATTGCTTTGGGCTGGTGGCCTTGTGCTGGCCAGGGTTGGTCAGGTACCCATGACGACACATTTTGAAAGTTGGCGCTAGAGTCCCGAAAGTCCTTGTGTGGACTCCTGGCATGCCTTCATGCCCGTTTGCAAAGTTTGGTGGCTTTAGCGGCTTCCTCTGGTTATGGCTGTCATTGACACCCATTGCTTTGGGCTGGTGGCCTCAGGCCGGCCAGGGTTGGTCAGGTACCCATGACGACACATTTTGAAAGTTGGCGCTAGAGTCCCGAAAGTCCTTGTGTGGACTCCTGGCATGCCTTCATGCCCGTTTGCAAAGTTTGGTGGCTTTAGCGGCTTCCTCTGGTTATGGCTGTCATTGACACCCATTGCTTTGGGCTGGTGGCCTCGTGCCGGCCAGGGTTGATCAGGTACCCATGACGACACATTTTGAAAGTTGGCGCTAGAGTCCCGAAAGTCCGTTTGTGGACTCCTGGCATGCCGTCGCGCCCGTTTCCGAAGTTTGGTGGCTTTAGCGGCTTCCTCTGTTCATGGCTGTCATTGATACCCATTCCTTTGGGCTGGTGGCCTCGTGCCGGCCAGGGTTGATCAGGTACCCATGACGACACATTTTGAAAGTTGGCGCTAGAGTCCCGAAAGTCCGTTTGTGCACTCCTGGCATGCCTTCGCGCCCCTTTTTCAAAGTTTGGTGGCTTTAGCGGCTTCCTCTGTTTATGGCTGTCATTGACACCCATTGCTTTGGGCTGGCGGCATCGGGCCGGCCAGGTTGGTCAGGTAACCATGACGACACATTTTGAAAGTTGGCGCTGGAGTCCCGAAAGTCCGTGTGTGCACTCCTGGCATGCCTTCGCGCCCGTGTGCGAAGTTTGGTGGCTTTAGCGGCTTCCTCTGGTTATGGCTGTCATTGATACCCATTGCTTTGGGCTGGTGGCCTTGTGCCGGCCAGGGTTGGTCAGGTACCCATGACGACACATTTTGAAAGTTGGCGCTAGAGTCCCGAAAGTCCTTGTGTGGACTTCTGGCATGCCTTCATGCCCGTTTGCAAAGTTTGGTGGCTTTAGCGGCTTCCTCTGGTTATGGCTGTCATTGACACCCATTGCTTTGGGCTGGTGGCCTCAGGCCGGCCAGGATTGGTCAGGTACCCATGACGACACATTTTGAAAGTTGGCGCTAGAGTCCCGAAAGTCCTTGTGTGGACTCCTGGCATGCCTTCATGCCCGTTTGCAAAGTTTGGTGGCTTTAGCGGCTTCCTCTGGTTATGGCTGTCATTGACACCCATTGCTTTGGGCTGGTGGCCTCGTGCCGGCCAGGGTTGATCAGGTACCCATGACGACACATTTTGAAAGTTGGCGCTAGAGTCCCGAAAGTCCGTTTGTGGACTCCTGGCATGCCGTCGCGCCCGTTTCCGAAGTTTGGTGCTTTAGCGGCTTCCTCTGTTCATGGCTGTCATTGATACCCATTCCTTTGGGCTGGTGGCCTCGTGCCGGCCAGGGTTGATCAGGTACCCATGACGACACATTTTGAAAGTTGGCGCTAGAGTCCCGAAAGTCCGTTTGTGCACTCCTGGCATGCCTTCGCGCCCCTTTTTCAAAGTTTGGTGGCTTTAGCGGCTTCCTCTGTTTATGGCTGTCATTGACACCCATTGCTTTGGGCTGGTGGCATCGGGCCGGCCAGGTTGGTCAGGTAACCATGACGACACATTTTGAAAGTTGGCGCTGGAGTCCCGAAAGTCCGTGTGTGCACTCCTGGCATGCCTTCGCGCCCGTGTGCGAAGTTTGGTGGCTTTAGCGGCTTCCTCTGGTTATGGCTGTCATTGATACCCATTGCTTTGGGCTGGTGGCCTTGTGCCGGCCAGGGTTGGTCAGGTACCCATGACGACACATTTTGAAAGTAGGCGCTGGAGTCCCGAAAGTCCGTGTGTGGACTCCTGGCATGCCGTTGAGCCCGTTTTCGAAGTTTGGTGGCTTTAGCGGCTTCCTCTGGTTATGGCTGTCATTGACACCCATTGCTTTGGGCTGGGGGCCTCGGGCCGGCCAGGTACCCATGATGACACATTTTGAAAGTAGGCGCTGGAGTCCCGAAAGTCCTTGTGTGGACTCCTGGCATGCCTTCATGACATTGTGCGAAGTTTGGTGGCTTTAGCGGCTTCCTCTGTTCATGGCTGTCATTGATACCCATTCCTTGGGGCTGGTGGCCTCGTGCCGGCCAGGGTTGATCAGGTACCCATGACGACACATTTTGAAAGTTGGCGCTAGAGTCCCGAAAGTCCGTTTGTGCACTCCTGGCATGCCTTCGCGCCCCTTTTTCAAAGTTTGGTGGCTTTAGCAGCTTCCTCTGTTTATGGCTGTCATTGACACCCATTGCTTTGGGCTGGCGGCATCGGGCCGGCCAGGTTGGTCAGGTAACCATGACGACACATTTTGAAAGTTGGCGCTGGAGTCCCGAAAGTCCGTGTGTGCACTCCTGGCATGCCTTCGCGCCCGTGTGCGAAGTTTGGTGGCTTTAGCGGCTTCCTCTGGTTATGGCTGTCATTGACACCCATTGCTTTGGGCTGGGGGCCTCGGGCCGGCCAGGTACCCATGACGACACATTTTGAAAGTAGGCGCTGGAGTCCCGAAAGTCCGTGTGTGGACTCCTGGCATGCCTTCATGACATTGTGCGAAGTTTGGTGGCTTTAGCGGCTTCCTCTGTTCATGGCTGTCATTGATACCCATTCCTTGGGGCTGGTGGCCTCGTGCCGGCCAGGGTTGATCAGGTACCCATGACGACACATTTTGAAAGTTGGCGCTAGAGTCCCAAAAGTCCGTTTGTGCACTCCTGGCATGCCTTCGCGCCCCTTTTTCAAAGTTTGGTGGCTTTAGCGGCTTCCTCTGTTTATGGCTGTCATTGACACCCATTGCTTTGGGCTGGCGGCATCGGGCCGGCCAGGTTGGTCAGGTACCCATGACGACACATTTTGAAAGTTGGCGCTAGAGTCCCGAAAGTCCTTGTGTGGACTCCTGGCATGCCTTCATGCCCGTTTGCAAAGTTTGGTGTCTTTAGCGGCTTCCTCTGGTTATGGCTGTCATTGACACCCATTGCTTTGGGCTGGTGGCCTCAGGCCGGCCAGGGTTGGTCAGGTACCCATGACGACACATTTTGAAAGTTGGCGCTAGAGTCCCGAAAGTCCTTGTGTGGACTCCTGGCATGCCTTCATGCCCGTTTGCAAAGTTTGGTGGCTTTAGCGGCTTCCTCTGGTTATGGCTGTCATTGACACCCATTGCTTTGGGCTGGTGGCCTCGTGCCGGCCAGGGTTGATCAGGTACCCATGACGACACATTTTGAAAGTTGGCGCTAGAGTCCCGAAAGTCCGTTTGTGGACTCCTGGCATGCCGTCGTGCCCGTTTCCGAAGTTTGGTGGCTTTAGCGGCTTCCTCTGTTCATGGCTGTCATTGATACCCATTCCTTTGGGCTGGTGGCCTCGTGCCGGCCAGGGTTGATCAGGTACCCATGACGACACATTTTGAAAGTTGGCGCTAGAGTCCCGAAAGTCCGTTTGTGCACTCCTGGCATGCCTTCGCGCCCCTTTTTCAAAGTTTGGTGGCTTTAGCGGCTTCCTCTGTTTATGGCTGTCATTGACACCCATTGCTTTGGGCTGGCGGCATCGGGCCGGCCAGATTGGTCAGGTAACCATGACGACACATTTTGAAAGTTGGTGCTGGAGTCCCAAAAGTCCATGTGTGCACTCCTGGCATGCCTTCACGCCCGTGTGTGAAGTTTGGTGGCTTTAGCGGCTTCCTCTGTTCATGGCTGTCATTGATACCCATTACTTTGGGCTGGTGGCCTCGTGCCGGCCAGGGTTGATCAGGTACCCATGACGACACATTTTGAAAGTAGGCGCTGGAGTCCCGAAAGTCCGTGTGTGGACTCCTGGCATGCCGTTGAGCCCGTTTTTTCGAAGTTTGGTGGCTTTAGCGGCTTCCTCTGGTTATGGCTGTCATTGACACCCATTGCTTTGGGCTGGGGGCCTCGGGCCGGCCAGGTACCCATGACGACACATTTTGAAAGTAGGCGCTGGAGTCCCGAAAGTCCGTGTGTGGACTCCTGGCATGCCTTCATGACATTGTGCGAAGTTTGGTGGCTTTAGCGGCTTCCTCTGTTCATGGCTGTCATTGATACCCATTCCTTTGGGCTGGTGGCCTAGTGCCGGCCAGGGTTGATCAGGTACCCATGACGACACATTTTGAAAGTTGGCGCTAGAGTCCCGAAAGTCCTTGTGTGGACTTCTGGCATGCCTTCATGCCCGTTTGCAAAGTTTGGTGGCTTTAGCGGCTTCCTCTGGTTATGGCTGTCATTGACACCCATTGCTTTGGGCTGGTGGCCTCAGGCCGGCCAGGATTGGTCAGGTACCCATGACGACACATTTTGAAAGTTGGCGCTAGAGTCCCGAAAGTCCTTGTGTGGACTCCTGGCATGCCTTCATGCCCGTTTGCAAAGTTTGGTGGCTTTAGCGGCTTCCTCTGGTTATGGCTGTCATTGATACCCATTGCTTTGGGCTGGTGGCCTTGTGCCGGCCAGGGTTGGTCAGGTACCCATGACGACACATTTTGAAAGTTGGCACTAGAGTCCCGAAAGTCCTTGTGTGGACTCCTGGCATGCCTTCATGCCCGTTTGCAAAGTTTGGTGGCTTTAGCGGCTTCCTCTGGTTATGGCTGTCATTGACACCCATTGCTTTGGGCTGGTGGCCTCAGGCCGGCCAGGGTTGGTCAGGTACCCATGACGACACATTTTGAAAGTTGGCGCTAGAGTCCCGAAAGTCCGTTTGTGGACTCCTGGCATGCCGTCGCGCCCGTTTCCGAAGTTTGGTGCTTTAGCGGCTTCCTCTGTTCATGGCTGTCATTGATACCCATTCCTTTGGGCTGGTGGCCTCGTGCCGGCCAGGGTTGATCAGGTACCCATGACGACACATTTTGAAAGTTGGCGCTAGAGTCCCGAAAGTCCGTTTGTGCACTCCTGGCATGCCTTCGCGCCCCTTTTTCAAAGTTTGGTGGCTTTAGCGGCTTCCTCTGTTTATGGCTGTCATTGACACCCATTGCTTTGGGCTGGTGGCATCGGGCCGGCCAGGTTGGTCAGGTAACCATGACGACACATTTTGAAAGTTGGCGCTGGAGTCCCGAAAGTCCGTGTGTGCACTCCTGGCATGCCTTCGCGCCCGTGTGCGAAGTTTGGTGGCTTTAGCGGCTTCCTCTGGTTATGGCTGTTATTGATACCCATTGCTTTGGGCTGGTGGCCTTGTGCCGGCCAGGGTTGGTCAGGTACCCATGACGACACATTTTGAAAGTAGGCGCTGGAGTCCCGAAAGTCCGTGTGTGGACTCCTGGCATGCCGTTGAGCCCGTTTTCGAAGTTTGGTGGCTTTAGCGGCTTCCTCTGGTTATGGCTGTCATTGACACCCATTGCTTTGGGCTGGGGGCCTCGGGCCGGCCAGGTACCCATGACGACACATTTTGAAAGTAGGCGCTGGAGTCCCGAAAGTCCGTGTGTGGACTCCTGGCATGCCTTCATGACATTGTGCGAAGTTTGGTGGCTTTAGCGGCTTCCTCTGTTCATGGCTGTCATTGATACCCATTCCTTGGGGCTGGTGGCCTCGTGCCGGCCAGGGTTGATCAGGTACCCATGACGACACATTTTGAAAGTTGGCGCTAGAGTCCCGAAAGTCCGTTTGTGCACTCCTGGCATGCCTTCGCGCCCCTTTTTCAAAGTTTGGTGGCTTTAGCGGCTTCCTCTGTTTATGGCTGTCATTGACACCCATTGCTTTGGGCTGGCGGCATCGGGCCGGCCAGGTTGGTCAGGTAACCATGACGACACATTTTGAAAGTTGGCGCTGGAGTCCCGAAAGTCCGTGTGTGCACTCCTGGCATGCCTTCGCGCCCGTGTGCGAAGTTTGGTGGCTTTAGCGGCTTCCTCTGGTTATGGCTGTTATTGATACCCATTGCTTTGGGCTGGTGGCCTTGTGCCGGCCAGGGTTGGTCAGGTACCCATGACGACACATTTTGAAAGTAGGCGCTGGAGTCCCGAAAGTCCGTGTGTGGACTCCTGGCATGCCGTTGAGCCCGTTTTCGAAGTTTGGTGGCTTTAGCGGCTTCCTCTGGTTATGGCTGTCATTGACACCCATTGCTTTGGGCTGGGGGCCTCGGGCCGGCCAGGTACCCATGACGACACATTTTGAAAGTAGGCGGTGGAGTCCCGAAAGTCCGTGTGTGGACTCCTGGCATGCCTTCATGACATTGTGCGAAGTTTGGT
This sequence comes from Anarhichas minor, assembly GCF_050575085.1. Classification (NCBI taxonomy): domain Eukaryota; kingdom Metazoa; phylum Chordata; class Actinopteri; order Perciformes; family Anarhichadidae; genus Anarhichas; species Anarhichas minor. Next base: position 618,530 of record NW_027466461.1, on the reverse strand, counting down.
GGCTTTAGCGGCTTCCTCTGTTCATGGCTGTCATTGATACCCATTCCTTGGGGCTGGTGGCCTCGTGCCGGCCAGGGTTGATCAGGTACCCATGACGACACATTTTGAAAGTTGGCGCTAGAGTCCCGAAAGTCCGTTTGTGCACTCCTGGCATGCCTTCGCGCCCCTTTTTCAAAGTTTGGTGGCTTTAGCGGCTTCCTCTGTTTATGGCTGTCATTGACACCCATTGCTTTGGGCTGGCGGCATCGGGCCGGCCAGGTTGGTCAGGTACCCATGACGACACATTTTGAAAGTTGGCGCTGGAGTCCCGAAAGTCCGTGTGTGCACTCCTGGCATGCCTTCGCGCCCGTGTGCGAAGTTTGGTGGCTTTAGCGGCTTCCTCTGGTTATGGCTGTCATTGATACCCATTGCTTTGGGCTGGTGGCCTTGTGCCGGCCAGGGTTGGTCAGGTACCCATGACGACACATTTTGAAAGTTGGCGCTAGAGTCCCGAAAGTCCTTGTGTGGACTCCTGGCATGCCTTCATGCCCGTTTGCAAAGTTTGGTGGCTTTAGCGGCTTCCTCTGGTTATGGCTGTCATTGACACCCATTGCTTTGGGCTGGTGGCCTCAGGCCGGCCAGGGTTGGTCAGGTACCCATGACGACACATTTTGAAAGTTGGCGCTAGAGTCCCGAAAGTCCTTGTGTGGACTCCTGGCATGCCTTCATGCCCGTTTGCAAAGTTTGGTGGCTTTAGCGGCTTCCTCTGGTTATGGCTGTCATTGACACCCATTGCTTTGGGCTGGTGGCCTCGTGCCGGCCAGGGTTGATCAGGTACCCATGACGACACATTTTGAAAGTTGGCGCTAGAGTCCCGAAAGTCCGTTTGTGGACTCCTGGCATGCCGTCGCGCCCGTTTCCGAAGTTTGGTGGCTTTAGCGGCTTCCTCTGTTCATGGCTGTCATTGATACCCATTCCTTTGGGCTGGTGGCCTCGTGCCGGCCAGGGTTGATCAGGTACCCATGACGACACATTTTGAAAGTTGGCGCTAGAGTCCCGAAAGTCCGTTTGTGCACTCCTGGCATGCCTTCGCGCCCCTTTTTCAAAGTTTGGTGGCTTTAGCGGCTTCCTCTGTTTATGGCTGTCATTGACACCCATTGCTTTGGGCTGGCGGCATCGGGCCGGCCAGGTTGGTCAGGTAACCATGACGACACATTTTGAAAGTTGGCGCTGGAGTCCCGAAAGTCCGTGTGTGCACTCCTGGCATGCCTTCGCGCCCGTTTGCAAAGTTTGGTGGCTTTAGCGGCTTCCTCTGGTTATGGCTGTCATTGACACCCATTGCTTTGGGCTGGTGGCCTCAGGCCGGCCAGGATTGGTCAGGTACCCATGACGACACATTTTGAAAGTTGGCGCTAGAGTCCCGAAAGTCCTTGTGTGGACTCCTGGCATGCCTTCATGCCCGTTTGCAAAGTTTGGTGGCTTTAGCGGCTTCCTCTGGTTATGGCTGTCATTGACACCCATTGCTTTGGGCTGGTGGCCTCGTGCCGGCCAGGGTTGATCAGGTACCCATGACGACACATTTTGAAAGTTGGCGCTAGAGTCCCGAAAGTCCGTTTGTGGACTCCTGGCATGCCGTCGCGCCCGTTTCCGAAGTTTGGTGCTTTAGCGGCTTCCTCTGTTCATGGCTGTCATTGATACCCATTCCTTTGGGCTGGTGGCCTCGTGCCGGCCAGGGTTGATCAGGTACCCATGACGACACATTTTGAAAGTTGGCGCTAGAGTCCCGAAAGTCCGTTTGTGCACTCCTGGCATGCCTTCGCGCCCCTTTTTCAAAGTTTGGTGGCTTTAGCGGCTTCCTCTGTTTATGGCTGTCATTGACACCCATTGCTTTGGGCTGGTGGCATCGGGCCGGCCAGGTTGGTCAGGTAACCATGACGACACATTTTGAAAGTTGGCGCTGGAGTCCCGAAAGTCCGTGTGTGCACTCCTGGCATGCCTTCGCGCCCGTGTGCGAAGTTTGGTGGCTTTAGCGGCTTCCTCTGGTTATGGCTGTCATTGATACCCATTGCTTTGGGCTGGTGGCCTTGTGCCGGCCAGGGTTGGTCAGGTACCCATGACGACACATTTTGAAAGTAGGCGCTGGAGTCCCGAAAGTCCGTGTGTGGACTCCTGGCATGCCGTTGAGCCCGTTTTCGAAGTTTGGTGGCTTTAGCGGCTTCCTCTGGTTATGGCTGTCATTGACACCCATTGCTTTGGGCTGGGGGCCTCGGGCCGGCCAGGTACCCATGATGACACATTTTGAAAGTAGGCGCTGGAGTCCCGAAAGTCCTTGTGTGGACTCCTGGCATGCCTTCATGACATTGTGCGAAGTTTGGTGGCTTTAGCGGCTTCCTCTGTTCATGGCTGTCATTGATACCCATTCCTTGGGGCTGGTGGCCTCGTGCCGGCCAGGGTTGATCAGGTACCCATGACGACACATTTTGAAAGTTGGCGCTAGAGTCCCGAAAGTCCGTTTGTGCACTCCTGGCATGCCTTCGCGCCCCTTTTTCAAAGTTTGGTGGCTTTAGCAGCTTCCTCTGTTTATGGCTGTCATTGACACCCATTGCTTTGGGCTGGCGGCATCGGGCCGGCCAGGTTGGTCAGGTAACCATGACGACACATTTTGAAAGTTGGCGCTGGAGTCCCGAAAGTCCGTGTGTGCACTCCTGGCATGCCTTCGCGCCCGTGTGCGAAGTTTGGTGGCTTTAGCGGCTTCCTCTGGTTATGGCTGTCATTGACACCCATTGCTTTGGGCTGGGGGCCTCGGGCCGGCCAGGTACCCATGACGACACATTTTGAAAGTAGGCGCTGGAGTCCCGAAAGTCCGTGTGTGGACTCCTGGCATGCCTTCATGACATTGTGCGAAGTTTGGTGGCTTTAGCGGCTTCCTCTGTTCATGGCTGTCATTGATACCCATTCCTTGGGGCTGGTGGCCTCGTGCCGGCCAGGGTTGATCAGGTACCCATGACGACACATTTTGAAAGTTGGCGCTAGAGTCCCAAAAGTCCGTTTGTGCACTCCTGGCATGCCTTCGCGCCCCTTTTTCAAAGTTTGGTGGCTTTAGCGGCTTCCTCTGTTTATGGCTGTCATTGACACCCATTGCTTTGGGCTGGCGGCATCGGGCCGGCCAGGTTGGTCAGGTACCCATGACGACACATTTTGAAAGTTGGCGCTAGAGTCCCGAAAGTCCTTGTGTGGACTCCTGGCATGCCTTCATGCCCGTTTGCAAAGTTTGGTGGCTTTAGCGGCTTCCTCTGGTTATGGCTGTCATTGACACCCATTGCTTTGGGCTGGTGGCCTCGTGCCGGCCAGGGTTGATCAGGTACCCATGACGACACATTTTGAAAGTTGGCGCTAGAGTCCCGAAAGTCCGTTTGTAGACTCCTGGCATGCCGTCGCGCCCGTTTCCGAAGTTTGGTGGCTTTAGCGGCTTCCTCTGTTCATGGCTGTCATTGATACCCATTCCTTTGGGCTGGTGGCCTCGTGCCGGCCAGGGTTGATCAGGTACCCATGACGACACATTTTGAAAGTTGGCGCTAGAGTCCCGAAAGTCCGTTTGTGCACTCCTGGCATGCCTTCGCGCCCCTTTTTCAAAGTTTGGTGGCTTTAGCGGCTTCCTCTGTTTATGGCTGTCATTGACACCCATTGCTTTGGGCTGGCGGCATCGGGCCGGCCAGGTTGGTCAGGTAACCATGACGACACATTTTGAAAGTTGGCGCTGGAGTCCCGAAAGTCCGTGTGTGCACTCCTGGCATGCCTTCGCGCCCGTGTGCGAAGTTTGGTGGCTTTAGCGGCTTCCTCTGGTTATGGCTGTCATTGATACCCATTGCTTTGGGCTGGTGGCCTTGTGCCGGCCAGGGTTGGTCAGGTACCCATGACGACACATTTTGAAAGTTGGCGCTAGAGTCCCGAAAGTCCTTGTGTGGACTCCTGGCATGCCTTCATGCCCGTTTGCAAAGTTTGGTGGCTTTAGCGGCTTCCTCTGGTTATGGCTGTCATTGACACCCATTGCTTTGGGCTGGTGGCCTCAGGCCGGCCAGGGTTGGTCAGGTACCCATGACGACACATTTTGAAAGTTGGCGCTAGAGTCCCGAAAGTCCTTGTGTGGACTCCTGGCATGCCTTCATGCCCGTTTGCAAAGTTTGGTGGCTTTAGCGGCTTCCTCTGGTTATGGCTGTCATTGACACCCATTGCTTTGGGCTGGTGGCCTCGTGCCGGCCAGGGTTGATCAGGTACCCATGACGACACATTTTGAAAGTTGGCGCTAGAGTCCCGAAAGTCCGTTTGTGGACTCCTGGCATGCCGTCGCGCCCGTTTCCGAAGTTTGGTGGCTTTAGTGGCTTCCTCTGTTCATGGCTGTCATTGACACCCATTACTTTGGGCTGGTGGCCTCGTGCCGGCCAGGGTTGATCAGGTACCCATGACGACACATTTTGAAAGTAGGCGCTGGAGTCCCGAAAGTCCGTGTGTGGACTCCTGGCATGCCGTTGAGCCCGTTTTCGAAGTTTGGTGGCTTTAGCGGCTTCCTCTGGTTATGGCTGTCATTGACACCCATTGCTTTGGGCTGGGGGCCTCGGGCCGGCCAGGTACCCATGACGACACATTTTGAAAGTAGGCGCTGGAGTCCCGAAAGTCCGTGTGTGGACTCCTGGCATGCCTTCATGACATTGTGCGAAGTTTGGTGGCTTTAGCGGCTTCCTCTGTTCATGGCTGTCATTGATACCCATTCCTTGGGGCTGGTGGCCTCGTGCCGGCCAGGGTTGATCAGGTACCCATGATGACACATTTTGAAAGTTGGCGCTAGAGTCCCGAAAGTCCGTTTGTGGACTCCTGGCATGCCGTCGCGCCCGTTTCCGAAGTTTGGTTGCTTTAGCGGCTTCCTCTGTTCATGGCTGTCATTGATACCCATTCCTTTGGGCTGGTGGCCTCGTGCCGGCCAGGGTTGATCAGGTACCCATGACGACACATTTTGAAAGTTGGCGCTAGAGTCCCGAAAGTCCGTTTGTGCACTCCTGGCATGCCTTCGCGCCCCTTTTTCAAAGTTTGGTGGCTTTAGCGGCTTCCTCTGTTTATGGCTGTCATTGACACCCATTGCTTTGGGCTGGCGGCATCGGGCCGGCCAGGTTGGTCAGGTAACCATGACGACACATTTTGAAAGTTGGCGCTGGAGTCCCGAAAGTCCGTGTGTGCACTCCTGGCATGCCTTCGCGCCCGTGTGCGAAGTTTGGTGGCTTTAGCGGCTTCCTCTGGTTATGGCTGTCATTGATACCCATTGCTTTGGGCTGGTGGCCTTGTGCCGGCCAGGGTTGGTCAGGTACCCATGACGACACATTTTGAAAGTTGGCGCTAGAGTCCCGAAAGTCCTTGTGTGGACTCCTGGCATGCCTTCATGCCCGTTTGCAAAGTTTGGTGGCTTTAGCGGCTTCCTCTGGTTATGGCTGTCATTGACACCCATTACTTTGGGCTGGTGGCCTCGTGCCGGCCAGGGTTGATCAGGTACCCATGACGACACATTTTGAAAGTAGGCGCTGGAGTCCCGAAAGTCCGTGTGTGGACTCCTGGCATGCCGTTGAGCCCGTTTTCGAAGTTTGGTGGCTTTAGCGGCTTCCTCTGTTCATGGCTGTCATTGATACCCATTCCTTGGGGCTGGTGGCCTCGTGCCGGCCAGGGTTGATCAGGTACCCATGACGACACATTTTGAAAGTTGGCGCTAGAGTCCCGAAAGTCCGTTTGTGGACTCCTGGCATGCCGTCGCGCCCGTTTCCGAAGTTTGGTTGCTTTAGCGGCTTCCTCTGTTCATGGCTGTCATTGATACCCATTCCTTTGGGCTGGTGGCCTCGTGCCGGCCAGGGTTGATCAGGTACCCATGACGACACATTTTGAAAGTTGGCGCTAGAGTCCCGAAAGTCCGTTTGTGCACTCCTGGCATGCCTTCGCGCCCCTTTTTCAAAGTTTGGTGGCTTTAGCGGCTTCCTCTGTTTATGGCTGTCATTGACACCCATTGCTTTGGGCTGGCGGCATCGGGCCGGCCAGGTTGGTCAGGTAACCATGACGACACATTTTGAAAGTTGGCGCTGGAGTCCCGAAAGTCCGTGTGTGCACTCCTGGCATGCCTTCGCGCCCGTGTGCGAAGTTTGGTGGCTTTAGCGGCTTCCTCTGGTTATGGCTGTCATTGATACCCATTGCTTTGGGCTGGTGGCCTTGTGCCGGCCAGGGTTGGTCAGGTACCCATGACGACACATTTTGAAAGTTGGCGCTAGAGTCCCGAAAGTCCGTTTGTGCACTCCTGGCATGCCTTCGCGCCCCTTTTTCAAAGTTTGGTGGCTTTAGCGGCTTCCTCTGTTTATGGCTGTCATTGACACCCATTGCTTTGGGCTGGCGGCATCGGGCCGGCCAGGTTGGTCAGGTAACCATGACGACACATTTTGAAAGTTGGCGCTGGAGTCCCGAAAGTCCGTGTGTGCACTCCTGGCATGCCTTCGCGCCCGTGTGCGAAGTTTGGTGGCTTTAGCGGCTTCCTCTGGTTATGGCTGTCATTGATACCCATTGCTTTGGGCTGGTGGCCTTGTGCCGGCCAGGGTTGGTCAGGTACCCATGACGACACATTTTGAAAGTTGGCGCTAGAGTCCCGAAAGTCCTTGTGTGGACTCCTGGCATGCCTTCATGCCCGTTTGCAAAGTTTGGTGGCTTTAGCGGCTTCCTCTGGTTATGGCTGTCATTGACACCCATTACTTTGGGCTGGTGGCCTCGTGCCGGCCAGGGTTGATCAGGTACCCATGACGACACATTTTGAAAGTAGGCGCTGGAGTCCCGAAAGTCCGTGTGTGGACTCCTGGCATGCCGTTGAGCCCGTTTTCGAAGTTTGGTGGCTTTAGCGGCTTCCTCTGTTCATGGCTGTCATTGATACCCATTCCTTGGGGCTGGTGGCCTCGTGCCGGCCAGGGTTGATCAGGTACCCATGACGACACATTTTGAAAGTTGGCGCTAGAGTCCCGAAAGTCCGTTTGTGGACTCCTGGCATGCCGTCGCGCCCGTTTCCGAAGTTTGGTTGCTTTAGCGGCTTCCTCTGTTCATGGCTGTCATTGATACCCATTCCTTTGGGCTGGTGGCCTCGTGCCGGCCAGGGTTGATCAGGTACCCATGACGACACATTTTGAAAGTTGGCGCTAGAGTCCCGAAAGTCCGTTTGTGCACTCCTGGCATGCCTTCGCGCCCCTTTTTCAAAGTTTGGTGGCTTTAGCGGCTTCCTCTGTTTATGGCTGTCATTGACACCCATTGCTTTGGGCTGGCGGCATCGGGCCGGCCAGGTTGGTCAGGTAACCATGACGACACATTTTGAAAGTTGGCGCTGGAGTCCCGAAAGTCCGTGTGTGCACTCCTGGCATGCCTTCGCGCCCGTGTGCGAAGTTTGGTGGCTTTAGCGGCTTCCTCTGGTTATGGCTGTCATTGATACCCATTGCTTTGGGCTGGTGGCCTTGTGCCGGCCAGGGTTGGTCAGGTACCCATGACGACACATTTTGAAAGTTGGCGCTAGAGTCCCGAAAGTCCGTTTGTGCACTCCTGGCATGCCTTCGCGCCCCTTTTTCAAAGTTTGGTGGCTTTAGCGGCTTCCTCTGTTTATGGCTGTCATTGACACCCATTGCTTTGGGCTGGCGGCATCGGGCCGGCCAGGTTGGTCAGGTAACCATGACGACACATTTTGAAAGTTGGCGCTGGAGTCCCGAAAGTCCGTGTGTGCACTCCTGGCATGCCTTCGCGCCCGTGTGCGAAGTTTGGTGGCTTTAGCGGCTTCCTCTGGTTATGGCTGTCATTGATACCCATTGCTTTGGGCTGGTGGCCTTGTGCCGGCCAGGGTTGGTCAGGTACCCATGACGACACATTTTGAAAGTTGGCGCTAGAGTCCCGAAAGTCCTTGTGTGGACTCCTGGCATGCCTTCATGCCCGTTTGCAAAGTTTGGTGGCTTTAGCGGCTTCCTCTGGTTATGGCTGTCATTGACACCCATTACTTTGGGCTGGTGGCCTCGTGCCGGCCAGGGTTGATCAGGTACCCATGACGACACATTTTGAAAGTAGGCGCTGGAGTCCCGAAAGTCCGTGTGTGGACTCCTGGCATGCCGTTGAGCCCGTTTTCGAAGTTTGGTGGCTTTAGCGGCTTCCTCTGGTTATGGCTGTCATTGACACCCATTGCTTTGGGCTGGGGGCCTCGGGCCGGCCAGGTACCCATGACGACACATTTTGAAAGTAGGCGCTGGAGTCCCGAAAGTCCGTGTGTGGACTCCTGGCATGCCTTCATGACATTGTGCGAAGTTTGGTGGCTTTAGCGGCTTCCTCTGTTCATGGCTGTCATTGATACCCATTCCTTGGGGCTGGTGGCCTCGTGCCGGCCAGGGTTGATCAGGTACCCATGACGACACATTTTGAAAGTTGGCGCTAGAGTCCCGAAAGTCCGTTTGTGGACTCCTGGCATGCCGTTGCGCCCGTTTCCGAAGTTTGGTTGCTTTAGCGGCTTCCTCTGTTCATGGCTGTCATTGATACCCATTCCTTTGGGCTGGTGGCCTCGTGCCGGCCAGGGTTGATCAGGTACCCATGACGACACATTTTGAAAGTTGGCGCTAGAGTCCCGAAAGTCCGTTTGTGCACTCCTGGCATGCCTTCGCGCCCCTTTTTCAAAGTTTGGTGGCTTTAGCGGCTTCCTCTGTTTATGGCTGTCATTGACACCCATTGCTTTGGGCTGGCGGCATCGGGCCGGCCAGGTTGGTCAGGTAACCATGACGACACATTTTGAAAGTTGGCGCTGGAGTCCCGAAAGTCCGTGTGTGCACTGCTGGGATGCCTTCGCGCCCGTGTGCGAAGTTTGGTGGCTTTAGCGGCTTCCTCTGGTTATGGCTGTCATTGATACCCATTGCTTTGGGCTGGTGGCCTTGTGCCGGCCAGGGTTGGTCAGGTACCCATGACGACACATTTTGAAAGTTGGCGCTAGAGTCCCGAAAGTCCTTGTGTGGACTCCTGGCATGCCTTCATGCCCGTTTGCAAAGTTTGGTGGCTTTAGCGGCTTCCTCTGGTTATGGCTGTCATTGACACCCATTGGTTTGGGCTGGTGGCCTCAGGCCGGCCAGGGTTGGTCAGGTACCCATGACGACACATTTTGAAAGTTGGCGCTAGAGTCCCGAAAGTCCTTGTGTGGACTCCTGGCATGCCTTCATGCCCGTTTGCAAAGTTTGGTGGCTTTAGCGGCTTCCTCTGGTTATGGCTGTCATTGACACCCATTGCTTTGGGCTGGTGGCCTCGTGCCGGCCAGGGTTGATCAGGTATCCATGACGACACATTTTGAAAGTTGGCGCTAGAGTCCCGAAAGTCCGTTTGTGCACTCCTGGCATGCCTTCGCGCCCCTTTTTCAAAGTTTGGTGGCTTTAGCAGCTTCCTCTGTTTATGGCTGTCATTGACACCCATTGCTTTGGGCTGGCGGCATCGGGCCGGCCAGGTTGGTCAGGTAACCATGACGACACATTTTGAAAGTTGGCGCTAGAGTCCCGAAAGTCCGTTTGTGGACTCCTGGCATGCCGTCGCGCCCGTTTGCAAAGTTTGGTGGCTTTAGCGGCTTCCTCTGGTTATGGCTGTCATTGACACCCATTGCTTTGGGCTGGTGGCCTCGTGCCGGCCAGGGTTGATCAGGTACCCATGACGACACATTTTGAAAGTTGGCGCTAGAGTCCCGAAAGTCCGTTTGTGCACTCCTGGCATGCCTTCGCGCCCCTTTTTCAAAGTTTGGTGGCTTTAGCGGCTTCCTCTGTTTATGGCTGTCATTGACACCCATTGCTTTGGGCTGGCGGCATCGGGCCGGCCAGATTGGTCAGGTAACCATGACGACACATTTTGAAAGTTGGCGCTAGAGTCCCGAAAGTCCTTGTGTGGACTCCTGGCATGCCTTCATGCCCGTTTGCAAAGTTTGGTGGCTTTAGCGGCTTCCTCTGGTTATGGCTGTCATTGACACCCATTGCTTTGGGCTGGTGGCCTCGTGCCGGCCAGGGTTGATCAGGTACCCATGACGACACATTTTGAAAGTTGGCGCTAGAGTCCCGAAAGTCCGTTTGTGGACTCCTGGCATGCCGTCGCGCCCGTTTCCGAAGTTTGGTGCTTTAGCGGCTTCCTCTGTTCATGGCTGTCATTGATACCCATTCCTTTGGGCTGGTGGCCTCGTGCCGGCCAGGGTTGATCAGGTACCCATGACGACACATTTTGAAAGTTGGCGCTAGAGTCCCGAAAGTCCGTTTGTGCACTCCTGGCATGCCTTCGCGCCCCTTTTTCAAAGTTTGGTGGCTTTAGCGGCTTCCTCTGTTTATGGCTGTCATTGACACCCATTGCTTTGGGCTGGTGGCATCGGGCCGGCCAGGTTGGTCAGGTAACCATGACGACACATTTTGAAAGTTGGCGCTGGAGTCCCGAAAGTCCGTGTGTGCACTCCTGGCATGCCTTCGCGCCCGTGTGCGAAGTTTGGTGGCTTTAGCGGCTTCCTCTGGTTATGGCTGTCATTGATACCCATTGCTTTGGGCTGGTGGCCTTGTGCCGGCCAGGGTTGGTCAGGTACCCATGACGACACATTTTGAAAGTAGGCGCTGGAGTCCCGAAAGTCCGTGTGTGGACTCCTGGCATGCCGTTGAGCCCGTTTTCGAAGTTTGGTGGCTTTAGCGGCTTCCTCTGGTTATGGCTGTCATTGACACCCATTGCTTTGGGCTGGGGGCCTCGGGCCGGCCAGGTACCCATGATGACACATTTTGAAAGTAGGCGCTGGAGTCCCGAAAGTCCTTGTGTGGACTCCTGGCATGCCTTCATGACATTGTGCGAAGTTTGGTGGCTTTAGCGGCTTCCTCTGTTCATGGCTGTCATTGATACCCATTCCTTGGGGCTGGTGGCCTCGTGCCGGCCAGGGTTGATCAGGTACCCATGACGACACATTTTGAAAGTTGGCGCTAGAGTCCCGAAAGTCCGTTTGTGCACTCCTGGCATGCCTTCGCGCCCCTTTTTCAAAGTTTGGTGGCTTTAGCAGCTTCCTCTGTTTATGGCTGTCATTGACACCCATTGCTTTGGGCTGGCGGCATCGGGCCGGCCAGGTTGGTCAGGTAACCATGACGACACATTTTGAAAGTTGGCGCTGGAGTCCCGAAAGTCCGTGTGTGCACTCCTGGCATGCCTTCGCGCCCGTGTGCGAAGTTTGGTGGCTTTAGCGGCTTCCTCTGGTTATGGCTGTCATTGACACCCATTGCTTTGGGCTGGGGGCCTCGGGCCGGCCAGGTACCCATGACGACACATTTTGAAAGTAGGCGCTGGAGTCCCGAAAGTCCGTGTGTGGACTCCTGGCATGCCTTCATGACATTGTGCGAAGTTTGGTGGCTTTAGCGGCTTCCTCTGTTCATGGCTGTCATTGATACCCATTCCTTGGGGCTGGTGGCCTCGTGCCGGCCAGGGTTGATCAGGTACCCATGACGACACATTTTGAAAGTTGGCGCTAGAGTCCCAAAAGTCCGTTTGTGCACTCCTGGCATGCCTTCGCGCCCCTTTTTCAAAGTTTGGTGGCTTTAGCGGCTTCCTCTGTTTATGGCTGTCATTGACACCCATTGCTTTGGGCTGGCGGCATCGGGCCGGCCAGGTTGGTCAGGTACCCATGACGACACATTTTGAAAGTTGGCGCTAGAGTCCCGAAAGTCCTTGTGTGGACTCCTGGCATGCCTTCATGCCCGTTTGCAAAGTTTGGTGTCTTTAGCGGCTTCCTCTGGTTATGGCTGTCATTGACACCCATTGCTTTGGGCTGGTGGCCTCAGGCCGGCCAGGGTTGGTCAGGTACCCATGACGACACATTTTGAAAGTTGGCGCTAGAGTCCCGAAAGTCCTTGTGTGGACTCCTGGCATGCCTTCATGCCCGTTTGCAAAGTTTGGTGGCTTTAGCGGCTTCCTCTGGTTATGGCTGTCATTGACACCCATTGCTTTGGGCTGGTGGCCTCGTGCCGGCCAGGGTTGATCAGGTACCCATGACGACACATTTTGAAAGTTGGCGCTAGAGTCCCGAAAGTCCGTTTGTAGACTCCTGGCATGCCGTCGCGCCCGTTTCCGAAGTTTGGTGGCTTTAGCGGCTTCCTCTGTTCATGGCTGTCATTGATACCCATTCCTTTGGGCTGGTGGCCTCGTGCCGGCCAGGGTTGATCAGGTACCCATGACGACACATTTTGAAAGTTGGCGCTAGAGTCCCGAAAGTCCGTTTGTGCACTCCTGGCATGCCTTCGCGCCCCTTTTTCAAAGTTTGGTGGCTTTAGCGGCTTCCTCTGTTTATGGCTGTCATTGACACCCATTGCTTTGGGCTGGCGGCATCGGGCCGGCCAGGTTGGTCAGGTAACCATGACGACACATTTTGAAAGTTGGCGCTGGAGTCCCGAAAGTCCGTGTGTGCACTCCTGGCATGCCTTCGCGCCCGTGTGCGAAGTTTGGTGGCTTTAGCGGCTTCCTCTGGTTATGGCTGTCATTGATACCCATTGCTTTGGGCTGGTGGCCTTGTGCCGGCCAGGGTTGGTCAGGTACCCATGACGACACATTTTGAAAGTTGGCGCTAGAGTCCCGAAAGTCCTTGTGTGGACTCCTGGCATGCCTTCATGCCCGTTTGCAAAGTTTGGTGGCTTTAGCGGCTTCCTCTGGTTATGGCTGTCATTGACACCCATTGCTTTGGGCTGGTGGCCTCAGGCCGGCCAGGGTTGGTCAGGTACCCATGACGACACATTTTGAAAGTTGGCGCTAGAGTCCCGAAAGTCCTTGTGTGGACTCCTGGCATGCCTTCATGCCCGTTTGCAAAGTTTGGTGGCTTTAGCGGCTTCCTCTGGTTATGGCTGTCATTGACACCCATTGCTTTGGGCTGGTGGCCTCGTGCCGGCCAGGGTTGATCAGGTACCCATGACGACACATTTTGAAAGTTGGCGCTAGAGTCCCGAAAGTCCGTTTGTGGACTCCTGGCATGCCGTCGCGCCCGTTTCCGAAGTTTGGTGGCTTTAGTGGCTTCCTCTGTTCATGGCTGTCATTGACACCCATTACTTTGGGCTGGTGGCCTCGTGCCGGCCAGGGTTGATCAGGTACCCATGACGACACATTTTGAAAGTAGGCGCTGGAGTCCCGAAAGTCCGTGTGTGGACTCCTGGCATGCCTTCATGACATTGTGCGAAGTTTGGTGGCTTTAGCGGCTTCCTCTGTTCATGGCTGTCATTGATACCCATTCCTTGGGGCTGGTGGCCTCGTGCCGGCCAGGGTTGATCAGGTACCCATGATGACACATTTTGAAAGTTGGCGCTAGAGTCCCGAAAGTCCGTTTGTGGACTCCTGGCATGCCGTCGCGCCCGTTTCCGAAGTTTGGTTGCTTTAGCGGCTTCCTCTGTTCATGGCTGTCATTGATACCCATTCCTTTGGGCTGGTGGCCTCGTGCCGGCCAGGGTTGATCAGGTACCCATGACGACACATTTTGAAAGTTGGCGCTAGAGTCCCGAAAGTCCGTTTGTGCACTCCTGGCATGCCTTCGCGCCCCTTTTTCAAAGTTTGGTGGCTTTAGCGGCTTCCTCTGTTTATGGCTGTCATTGACACCCATTGCTTTGGGCTGGCGGCATCGGGCCGGCCAGGTTGGTCAGGTAACCATGACGACACATTTTGAAAGTTGGCGCTGGAGTCCCGAAAGTCCGTGTGTGCACTCCTGGCATGCCTTCGCGCCCGTGTGCGAAGTTTGGTGGCTTTAGCGGCTTCCTCTGGTTATGGCTGTCATTGATACCCATTGCTTTGGGCTGGTGGCCTTGTGCCGGCCAGGGTTGGTCAGGTACCCATGACGACACATTTTGAAAGTTGGCGCTAGAGTCCCGAAAGTCCTTGTGTGGACTCCTGGCATGCCTTCATGCCCGTTTGCAAAGTTTGGTGGCTTTAGCGGCTTCCTCTGGTTATGGCTGTCATTGACACCCATTACTTTGGGCTGGTGGCCTCGTGCCGGCCAGGGTTGATCAGGTACCCATGACGACACATTTTGAAAGTAGGCGCTGGAGTCCCGAAAGTCCGTGTGTGGACTCCTGGCATGCCGTTGAGCCCGTTTTCGAAGTTTGGTGGCTTTAGCGGCTTCCTCTGTTCATGGCTGTCATTGATACCCATTCCTTGGGGCTGGTGGCCTCGTGCCGGCCAGGGTTGATCAGGTACCCATGACGACACATTTTGAAAGTTGGCGCTAGAGTCCCGAAAGTCCGTTTGTGGACTCCTGGCATGCCGTCGCGCCCGTTTCCGAAGTTTGGTTGCTTTAGCGGCTTCCTCTGTTCATGGCTGTCATTGATACCCATTCCTTTGGGCTGGTGGCCTCGTGCCGGCCAGGGTTGATCAGGTACCCATGACGACACATTTTGAAAGTTGGCGCTAGAGTCCCGAAAGTCCGTTTGTGCACTCCTGGCATGCCTTCGCGCCCCTTTTTCAAAGTTTGGTGGCTTTAGCGGCTTCCTCTGTTTATGGCTGTCATTGACACCCATTGCTTTGGGCTGGCGGCATCGGGCCGGCCAGGTTGGTCAGGTAACCATGACGACACATTTTGAAAGTTGGCGCTGGAGTCCCGAAAGTCCGTGTGTGCACTCCTGGCATGTCTTCGCGCCCGTGTGCGAAGTTTGGTGGCTTTAGCGGCTTCCTCTGGTTATGGCTGTCATTGATACCCATTGCTTTGGGCTGGTGGCCTTGTGCCGGCCAGGGTTGGTCAGGTACCCATGACGACACATTTTGAAAGTTGGCGCTAGAGTCCCGAAAGTCCGTTTGTGCACTCCTGGCATGCCTTCGCGCCCCTTTTTCAAAGTTTGGTGGCTTTAGCGGCTTCCTCTGTTTATGGCTGTCATTGACACCCATTGCTTTGGGCTGGCGGCATCGGGCCGGCCAGGTTGGTCAGGTAACCATGACGACACATTTTGAAAGTTGGCGCTGGAGTCCCGAAAGTCCGTGTGTGCACTCCTGGCATGCCTTCGCGCCCGTGTGCGAAGTTTGGTGGCTTTAGCGGCTTCCTCTGGTTATGGCTGTCATTGATACCCATTGCTTTGGGCTGGTGGCCTTGTGCCGGCCAGGGTTGGTCAGGTACCCATGACGACACATTTTGAAAGTTGGCGCTAGAGTCCCGAAAGTCCTTGTGTGGACTCCTGGCATGCCTTCATGCCCGTTTGCAAAGTTTGGTGGCTTTAGCGGCTTCCTCTGGTTATGGCTGTCATTGACACCCATTACTTTGGGCTGGTGGCCTCGTGCCGGCCAGGGTTGATCAGGTACCCATGACGACACATTTTGAAAGTAGGCGCTGGAGTCCCGAAAGTCCGTGTGTGGACTCCTGGCATGCCGTTGAGCCCGTTTTCGAAGTTTGGTGGCTTTAGCGGCTTCCTCTGTTCATGGCTGTCATTGATACCCATTCCTTGGGGCTGGTGGCCTCGTGCCGGCCAGGGTTGATCAGGTACCCATGACGACACATTTTGAAAGTTGGCGCTAGAGTCCCGAAAGTCCGTTTGTGGACTCCTGGCATGCCGTCGCGCCCGTTTCCGAAGTTTGGTTGCTTTAGCGGCTTCCTCTGTTCATGGCTGTCATTGATACCCATTCCTTTGGGCTGGTGGCCTCGTGCCGGCCAGGGTTGATCAGGTACCCATGACGACACATTTTGAAAGTTGGCGCTAGAGTCCCGAAAGTCCGTTTGTGCACTCCTGGCATGCCTTCGCGCCCCTTTTTCAAAGTTTGGTGGCTTTAGCGGCTTCCTCTGTTTATGGCTGTCATTGACACCCATTGCTTTGGGCTGGCGGCATCGGGCCGGCCAGGTTGGTCAGGTAACCATGACGACACATTTTGAAAGTTGGCGCTGGAGTCCCGAAAGTCCGTGTGTGCACTCCTGGCATGCCTTCGCGCCCGTGTGCGAAGTTTGGTGGCTTTAGCGGCTTCCTCTGGTTATGGCTGTCATTGATACCCATTGCTTTGGGCTGGTGGCCTTGTGCCGGCCAGGGTTGGTCAGGTACCCATGACGACACATTTTGAAAGTTGGCGCTAGAGTCCCGAAAGTCCGTTTGTGCACTCCTGGCATGCCTTCGCGCCCCTTTTTCAAAGTTTGGTGGCTTTAGCGGCTTCCTCTGTTTATGGCTGTCATTGACACCCATTGCTTTGGGCTGGCGGCATCGGGCCGGCCAGGTTGGTCAGGTAACCATGACGACACATTTTGAAAGTTGGCGCTGGAGTCCCGAAAGTCCGTGTGTGCACTCCTGGCATGCCTTCGCGCCCGTGTGCGAAGTTTGGTGGCTTTAGCGGCTTCCTCTGGTTATGGCTGTCATTGATACCCATTGCTTTGGGCTGGTGGCCTTGTGCCGGCCAGGGTTGGTCAGGTACCCATGACGACACATTTTGAAAGTTGGCGCTAGAGTCCCGAAAGTCCTTGTGTGGACTCCTGGCATGCCTTCATGCCCGTTTGCAAAGTTTGGTGGCTTTAGCGGCTTCCTCTGGTTATGGCTGTCATTGACACCCATTACTTTGGGCTGGTGGCCTCGTGCCGGCCAGGGTTGATCAGGTACCCATGACGACACATTTTGAAAGTAGGCGCTGGAGTCCCGAAAGTCCGTGTGTGGACTCCTGGCATGCCGTTGAGCCCGTTTTCGAAGTTTGGTGGCTTTAGCGGCTTCCTCTGGTTATGGCTGTCATTGACACCCATTGCTTTGGGCTGGGGGCCTCGGGCCGGCCAGGTACCCATGACGACACATTTTGAAAGTAGGCGCTGGAGTCCCGAAAGTCCGTGTGTGGACTCCTGGCATGCCTTCATGACATTGTGCGAAGTTTGGTGGCTTTAGCGGCTTCCTCTGTTCATGGCTGTCATTGATACCCATTCCTTGGGGCTGGTGGCCTCGTGCCGGCCAGGGTTGATCAGGTACCCATGACGACACATTTTGAAAGTTGGCGCTAGAGTCCCGAAAGTCCGTTTGTGGACTCCTGGCATGCCGTTGCGCCCGTTTCCGAAGTTTGGTTGCTTTAGCGGCTTCCTCTGTTCATGGCTGTCATTGATACCCATTCCTTTGGGCTGGTGGCCTCGTGCCGGCCAGGGTTGATCAGGTACCCATGACGACACATTTTGAAAGTTGGCGCTAGAGTCCCGAAAGTCCGTTTGTGCACTCCTGGCATGCCTTCGCGCCCCTTTTTCAAAGTTTGGTGGCTTTAGCGGCTTCCTCTGTTTATGGCTGTCATTGACACCCATTGCTTTGGGCTGGCGGCATCGGGCCGGCCAGGTTGGTCAGGTAACCATGACGACACATTTTGAAAGTTGGCGCTGGAGTCCCGAAAGTCCGTGTGTGCACTGCTGGGATGCCTTCGCGCCCGTGTGCGAAGTTTGGTGGCTTTAGCGGCTTCCTCTGGTTATGGCTGTCATTGATACCCATTGCTTTGGGCTGGTGGCCTTGTGCCGGCCAGGGTTGGTCAGGTACCCATGACGACACATTTTGAAAGTTGGCGCTAGAGTCCCGAAAGTCCTTGTGTGGACTCCTGGCATGCCTTCATGCCCGTTTGCAAAGTTTGGTGGCTTTAGCGGCTTCCTCTGGTTATGGCTGTCATTGACACCCATTGGTTTGGGCTGGTGGCCTCAGGCCGGCCAGGGTTGGTCAGGTACCCATGACGACACATTTTGAAAGTTGGCGCTAGAGTCCCGAAAGTCCTTGTGTGGACTCCTGGCATGCCTTCATGCCCGTTTGCAAAGTTTGGTGGCTTTAGCGGCTTCCTCTGGTTATGGCTGTCATTGACACCCATTGCTTTGGGCTGGTGGCCTCGTGCCGGCCAGGGTTGATCAGGTATCCATGACGACACATTTTGAAAGTTGGCGCTAGAGTCCCGAAAGTCCGTTTGTGCACTCCTGGCATGCCTTCGCGCCCCTTTTTCAAAGTTTGGTGGCTTTAGCAGCTTCCTCTGTTTATGGCTGTCATTGACACCCATTGCTTTGGGCTGGCGGCATCGGGCCGGCCAGGTTGGTCAGGTAACCATGACGACACATTTTGAAAGTTGGCGCTAGAGTCCCGAAAGTCCGTTTGTGGACTCCTGGCATGCCGTCGCGCCCGTTTGCAAAGTTTGGTGGCTTTAGCGGCTTCCTCTGGTTATGGCTGTCATTGACACCCATTGCTTTGGGCTGGTGGCCTCGTGCCGGCCAGGGTTGATCAGGTACCCATGACGACACATTTTGAAAGTTGGCGCTAGAGTCCCGAAAGTCCGTTTGTGCACTCCTGGCATGCCTTCGCGCCCCTTTTTCAAAGTTTGGTGGCTTTAGCGGCTTCCTCTGTTTATGGCTGTCATTGACACCCATTGCTTTGGGCTGGCGGCATCGGGCCGGCCAGATTGGTCAGGTAACCATGACGACACATTTTGAAAGTTGGTGCTGGAGTCCCGAAAGTCCATGTGTGCACTCCTGGCATGCCTTCGCGCCCGTGTGTGAAGTTTGGTGGCTTTAGCGGCTTCCTCTGGTTATGGCTGTCATTGATACCCATTGCTTTGGGCTGGTGGCCTTGTGCCGGCCAGGGTTGGTCAGGTACCCATGACGACACATTTTGAAAGTTGGCGCTAGAGTCCCGAAAGTCCTTGTGTGGACTCCTGGCATGCCTTCATGCCCGTTTGCAAAGTTTGGTGGCTTTAGCGGCTTCCTCTGGTTATGGCTGTCATTGACACCCATTGCTTTGGGCTGGTGGCCTCAGGCCGGCCAGGGTTGGTCAGGTACCCATGACGACACATTTTGAAAGTTGGCGCTAGAGTCCCGAAAGTCCTTGTGTGGACTCCTGGCATGCCTTCATGCCCGTTTGCAAAGTTTGGTGGCTTTAGCGGCTTCCTCTGGTTATGGCTGTCATTGACACCCATTGCTTTGGGCTGGTGGCCTCGTGCCGGCCAGGGTTGATCAGGTACCCATGACGACACATTTTGAAAGTTGGTGCTAGAGTCCCGAAAGTCCGTTTGTGGACTCCTGGCATGCCGTCGCGCCCGTTTCCGAAGTTTGGTGGCTTTAGTGGCTTCCTCTGTTCATGGCTGTCATTGACACCCATTACTTTGGGCTGGTGGCCTCGTGCCGGCCAGGGTTGATCAGGTACCCATGACGACACATTTTGAAAGTAGGCGCTGGAGTCCCGAAAGTCCGTGTGTGGACTCCTGGCATGCCTTCATGACATTGTGCGAAGTTTGGTGGCTTTAGCGGCTTCCTCTGTTCATGGCTGTCATTGATACCCATTCCTTGGGGCTGGTGGCCTCGTGCCGGCCAGGGTTGATCAGGTACCCATGATGACACATTTTGAAAGTTGGCGCTAGAGTCCCGAAAGTCCGTTTGTGGACTCCTGGCATGCCGTCGCGCCCGTTTCCGAAGTTTGGTTGCTTTAGCGGCTTCCTCTGTTCATGGCTGTCATTGATACCCATTCCTTTGGGCTGGTGGCCTCGTGCCGGCCAGGGTTGATCAGGTACCCATGACGACACATTTTGAAAGTTGGCGCTAGAGTCCCGAAAGTCCGTTTGTGCACTCCTGGCATGCCTTCGCGCCCCTTTTTCAAAGTTTGGTGGCTTTAGCGGCTTCCTCTGTTTATGGCTGTCATTGACACCCATTGCTTTGGGCTGGCGGCATCGGGCCGGCCAGGTTGGTCAGGTAACCATGACGACACATTTTGAAAGTTGGCGCTGGAGTCCCGAAAGTCCGTGTGTGCACTCCTGGCATGCCTTCGCGCCCGTGTGCGAAGTTTGGTGGCTTTAGCGGCTTCCTCTGGTTATGGCTGTCATTGATACCCATTGCTTTGGGCTGGTGGCCTTGTGCCGGCCAGGGTTGGTCAGGTACCCATGACGACACATTTTGAAAGTTGGCGCTAGAGTCCCGAAAGTCCTTGTGTGGACTCCTGGCATGCCTTCATGCCCGTTTGCAAAGTTTGGTGGCTTTAGCGGCTTCCTCTGGTTATGGCTGTCATTGACACCCATTACTTTGGGCTGGTGGCCTCGTGCCGGCCAGGGTTGATCAGGTACCCATGACGACACATTTTGAAAGTAGGCGCTGGAGTCCCGAAAGTCCGTGTGTGGACTCCTGGCATGCCGTTGAGCCCGTTTTCGAAGTTTGGTGGCTTTAGCGGCTTCCTCTGTTCATGGCTGTCATTGATACCCATTCCTTGGGGCTGGTGGCCTCGTGCCGGCCAGGGTTGATCAGGTACCCATGACGACACATTTTGAAAGTTGGCGCTAGAGTCCCGAAAGTCCGTTTGTGGACTCCTGGCATGCCGTCGCGCCCGTTTCCGAAGTTTGGTTGCTTTAGCGGCTTCCTCTGTTCATGGCTGTCATTGATACCCATTCCTTTGGGCTGGTGGCCTCGTGCCGGCCAGGGTTGATCAGGTACCCATGACGACACATTTTGAAAGTTGGCGCTAGAGTCCCGAAAGTCCGTTTGTGCACTCCTGGCATGCCTTCGCGCCCCTTTTTCAAAGTTTGGTGGCTTTAGCGGCTTCCTCTGTTTATGGCTGTCATTGACACCCATTGCTTTGGGCTGGCGGCATCGGGCCGGCCAGGTTGGTCAGGTAACCATGACGACACATTTTGAAAGTTGGCGCTGGAGTCCCGAAAGTCCGTGTGTGCACTCCTGGCATGCCTTCGCGCCCGTGTGCGAAGTTTGGTGGCTTTAGCGGCTTCCTCTGGTTATGGCTGTCATTGATACCCATTGCTTTGGGCTGGTGGCCTTGTGCCGGCCAGGGTTGGTCAGGTACCCATGACGACACATTTTGAAAGTTGGCGCTAGAGTCCCGAAAGTCCGTTTGTGCACTCCTGGCATGCCTTCGCGCCCCTTTTTCAAAGTTTGGTGGCTTTAGCGGCTTCCTCTGTTTATGGCTGTCATTGACACCCATTGCTTTGGGCTGGCGGCATCGGGCCGGCCAGGTTGGTCAGGTAACCATGACGACACATTTTGAAAGTTGGCGCTGGAGTCCCGAAAGTCCGTGTGTGCACTCCTGGCATGCCTTCGCGCCCGTGTGCGAAGTTTGGTGGCTTTAGCGGCTTCCTCTGGTTATGGCTGTCATTGATACCCATTGCTTTGGGCTGGTGGCCTTGTGCCGGCCAGGGTTGGTCAGGTACCCATGACGACACATTTTGAAAGTTGGCGCTAGAGTCCCGAAAGTCCTTGTGTGGACTCCTGGCATGCCTTCATGCCCGTTTGCAAAGTTTGGTGGCTTTAGCGGCTTCCTCTGGTTATGGCTGTCATTGACACCCATTACTTTGGGCTGGTGGCCTCGTGCCGGCCAGGGTTGATCAGGTACCCATGACGACACATTTTGAAAGTAGGCGCTGGAGTCCCGAAAGTCCGTGTGTGGACTCCTGGCATGCCGTTGAGCCCGTTTTCGAAGTTTGGTGGCTTTAGCGGCTTCCTCTGGTTATGGCTGTCATTGACACCCATTGCTTTGGGCTGGGGGCCTCGGGCCGGCCAGGTACCCATGACGACACATTTTGAAAGTAGGCGCTGGAGTCCCGAAAGTCCGTGTGTGGACTCCTGGCATGCCTTCATGACATTGTGCGAAGTTTGGTGGCTTTAGCGGCTTCCTCTGTTCATGGCTGTCATTGATACCCATTCCTTGGGGCTGGTGGCCTCGTGCCGGCCAGGGTTGATCAGGTACCCATGACGACACATTTTGAAAGTTGGCGCTAGAGTCCCGAAAGTCCGTTTGTGGACTCCTGGCATGCCGTTGCGCCCGTTTCCGAAGTTTGGTTGCTTTAGCGGCTTCCTCTGTTCATGGCTGTCATTGATACCCATTCCTTTGGGCTGGTGGCCTCGTGCCGGCCAGGGTTGATCAGGTACCCATGACGACACATTTTGAAAGTTGGCGCTAGAGTCCCGAAAGTCCGTTTGTGCACTCCTGGCATGCCTTCGCGCCCCTTTTTCAAAGTTTGGTGGCTTTAGCGGCTTCCTCTGTTTATGGCTGTCATTGACACCCATTGCTTTGGGCTGGCGGCATCGGGCCGGCCAGGTTGGTCAGGTAACCATGACGACACATTTTGAAAGTTGGCGCTGGAGTCCCGAAAGTCCGTGTGTGCACTGCTGGGATGCCTTCGCGCCCGTGTGCGAAGTTTGGTGGCTTTAGCGGCTTCCTCTGGTTATGGCTGTCATTGATACCCATTGCTTTGGGCTGGTGGCCTTGTGCCGGCCAGGGTTGGTCAGGTACCCATGACGACACATTTTGAAAGTTGGCGCTAGAGTCCCGAAAGTCCGTTTGTGCACTCCTGGCATGCCTTCGCGCCCCTTTTTCAAAGTTTGGTGGCTTTAGCGGCTTCCTCTGTTTATGGCTGTCATTGACACCCATTGCTTTGGGCTGGCGGCATCGGGCCGGCCAGGTTGGTCAGGTAACCATGACGACACATTTTGAAAGTTGGCGCTGGAGTCCCGAAAGTCCGTGTGTGCACTCCTGGCATGCCTTCGCGCCCGTGTGCGAAGTTTGGTGGCTTTAGCGGCTTCCTCTGGTTATGGCTGTCATTGATACCCATTGCTTTGGGCTGGTGGCCTTGTGCCGGCCAGGGTTGGTCAGGTACCCATGACGACACATTTTGAAAGTTGGCGCTAGAGTCCCGAAAGTCCTTGTGTGGACTCCTGGCATGCCTTCATGCCCGTTTGCAAAGTTTGGTGGCTTTAGCGGCTTCCTCTGGTTATGGCTGTCATTGACACCCATTACTTTGGGCTGGTGGCCTCGTGCCGGCCAGGGTTGATCAGGTACCCATGACGACACATTTTGAAAGTAGGCGCTGGAGTCCCGAAAGTCCGTGTGTGGACTCCTGGCATGCCGTTGAGCCCGTTTTCGAAGTTTGGTGGCTTTAGCGGCTTCCTCTGGTTATGGCTGTCATTGACACCCATTGCTTTGGGCTGGGGGCCTCGGGCCGGCCAGGTACCCATGACGACACATTTTGAAAGTAGGCGCTGGAGTCCCGAAAGTCCGTGTGTGGACTCCTGGCATGCCTTCATGACATTGTGCGAAGTTTGGTGGCTTTAGCGGCTTCCTCTGTTCATGGCTGTCATTGATACCCATTCCTTGGGGCTGGTGGCCTCGTGCCGGCCAGGGTTGATCAGGTACCCATGACGACACATTTTGAAAGTTGGCGCTAGAGTCCCGAAAGTCCGTTTGTGGACTCCTGGCATGCCGTTGCGCCCGTTTCCGAAGTTTGGTTGCTTTAGCGGCTTCCTCTGTTCATGGCTGTCATTGATACCCATTCCTTTGGGCTGGTGGCCTCGTGCCGGCCAGGGTTGATCAGGTACCCATGACGACACATTTTGAAAGTTGGCGCTAGAGTCCCGAAAGTCCGTTTGTGCACTCCTGGCATGCCTTCGCGCCCCTTTTTCAAAGTTTGGTGGCTTTAGCGGCTTCCTCTGTTTATGGCTGTCATTGACACCCATTGCTTTGGGCTGGCGGCATCGGGCCGGCCAGGTTGGTCAGGTAACCATGACGACACATTTTGAAAGTTGGCGCTGGAGTCCCGAAAGTCCGTGTGTGCACTGCTGGGATGCCTTCGCGCCCGTGTGCGAAGTTTGGTGGCTTTAGCGGCTTCCTCTGGTTATGGCTGTCATTGATACCCATTGCTTTGGGCTGGTGGCCTTGTGCCGGCCAGGGTTGGTCAGGTACCCATGACGACACATTTTGAAAGTTGGCGCTAGAGTCCCGAAAGTCCTTGTGTGGACTCCTGGCATGCCTTCATGCCCGTTTGCAAAGTTTGGTGGCTTTAGCGGCTTCCTCTGGTTATGGCTGTCATTGACACCCATTGGTTTGGGCTGGTGGCCTCAGGCCGGCCAGGGTTGGTCAGGTACCCATGACGACACATTTTGAAAGTTGGCGCTAGAGTCCCGAAAGTCCTTGTGTGGACTCCTGGCATGCCTTCATGCCCGTTTGCAAAGTTTGGTGGCTTTAGCGGCTTCCTCTGGTTATGGCTGTCATTGACACCCATTGCTTTGGGCTGGTGGCCTCGTGCCGGCCAGGGTTGATCAGGTATCCATGACGACACATTTTGAAAGTTGGCGCTAGAGTCCCGAAAGTCCGTTTGTGGACTCCTGGCATGCCGTCGTGCCCGTTTCCGAAGTTTGGTGGCTTTAGCGGCTTCCTCTGTTCATGGCTGTCATTGATACCCATTCCTTTGGGCTGGTGGCCTCGTGCCGGCCAGGGTTGATCAGGTACCCATGACGACACATTTTGAAAGTTGGCGCTAGAGTCCCGAAAGTCCGTTTGTGCACTCCTGGCATGCCTTCGCGCCCCTTTTTCAAAGTTTGGTGGCTTTAGCGGCTTCCTCTGTTTATGGCTGTCATTGACACCCATTGCTTTGGGCTGGCGGCATCGGGCCGGCCAGATTGGTCAGGTAACCATGACGACACATTTTGAAAGTTGGTGCTGGAGTCCCAAAAGTCCATGTGTGCACTCCTGGCATGCCTTCGCGCCCGTGTGTGAAGTTTGGTGGCTTTAGCGGCTTCCTCTGTTCATGGCTGTCATTGATACCCATTACTTTGGGCTGGTGGCCTCGTGCCGGCCAGGGTTGATCAGGTACCCATGACGACACATTTTGAAAGTAGGCGCTGGAGTCCCGAAAGTCCGTGTGTGGACTCCTGGCATGCCGTTGAGCCCGTTTTCGAAGTTTGGTGGCTTTAGCGGCTTCCTCTGGTTATGGCTGTCATTGACACCCATTGCTTTGGGCTGGGGGCCTCGGGCCGGCCAGGTACCCATGACGACACATTTTGAAAGTAGGCGCTGGAGTCCCGAAAGTCCGTGTGTGGACTCCTGGCATGCCTTCATGACATTGTGCGAAGTTTGGTGGCTTTAGCGGCTTCCTCTGTTCATGGCTGTCATTGATACCCATTCCTTGGGGCTGGTGGCCTCGTGCCGGCCAGGGTTGATCAGGTACCCATGATGACACATTTTGAAAGTTGGCGCTAGAGTCCCGAAAGTCCGTTTGTGGACTCCTGGCATGCCGTCGCGCCCGTTTCCGAAGTTTGGTTGCTTTAGCGGCTTCCTCTGTTCATGGCTGTCATTGATACCCATTCCTTTGGGCTGGTGGCCTAGTGCCGGCCAGGGTTGATCAGGTACCCATGACGACACATTTTGAAAGTTGGCGCTAGAGTCCCGAAAGTCCGTTTGTGCACTCCTGGCATGCCTTCGCGCCCCTTTTTCAAAGTTTGGTGGCTTTAGCGGCTTCCTCTGTTTATGGCTGTCATTGACACCCATTGCTTTGGGCTGGCGGCATCGGGCCGGCCAGGTTGGTCAGGTAACCATGACGACACATTTTGAAAGTTGGCGCTGGAGTCCCGAAAGTCCGTGTGTGCACTCCTGGCATGCCTTCGCGCCCGTGTGCGAAGTTTGGTGGCTTTAGCGGCTTCCTCTGGTTATGGCTGTCATTGATACCCATTGCTTTGGGCTGGTGGCCTTGTGCCGGCCAGGGTTGGTCAGGTACCCATGACGACACATTTTGAAAGTTGGCGCTAGAGTCCCGAAAGTCCTTGTGTGGACTCCTGGCATGCCTTCATGCCCGTTTGCAAACTTTGGTGGCTTTAGCGGCTTCCTCTGGTTATGGCTGTCATTGACACCCATTACTTTGGGCTGGTGGCCTCGTGCCGGCCAGGGTTGATCAGGTACCCATGACGACACATTTTGAAAGTAGGCGCTGGAGTCCCGAAAGTCCGTGTGTGGACTCCTGGCATGCCGTTGAGCCCGTTTTCGAAGTTTGGTGGCTTTAGCGGCTTCCTCTGGTTATGGCTGTCATTGACACCCATTGCTTTGGGCTGGGGGCCTCGGGCCGGCCAGGTACCCATGACGACACATTTTGAAAGTAGGCGCTGGAGTCCCGAAAGTCCGTGTGTGGACTCCTGGCATGCCTTCATGACATTGTGCGAAGTTTGGTGGCTTTAGCGGCTTCCTCTGTTCATGGCTGTCATTGATACCCATTCCTTGGGGCTGGTGGCCTCGTGCCGGCCAGGGTTGATCAGGTACCCATGATGACACATTTTGAAAGTTGGCGCTAGAGTCCCGAAAGTCCGTTTGTGGACTCCTGGCATGCCGTCGCGCCCGTTTCCGAAGTTTGGTTGCTTTAGCGGCTTCCTCTGTTCATGGCTGTCATTGATACCCATTCCTTTGGGCTGGTGGCCTAGTGCCGGCCAGGGTTGATCAGGTACCCATGACGACACATTTTGAAAGTTGGCGCTAGAGTCCCGAAAGTCCGTTTGTGCACTCCTGGCATGCCTTCGCGCCCCTTTTTCAAAGTTTGGTGGCTTTAGCGGCTTCCTCTGTTTATGGCTGTCATTGACACCCATTGCTTTGGGCTGGCGGCATCGGGCCGGCCAGGTTGGTCAGGTAACCATGACGACACATTTTGAAAGTTGGCGCTGGAGTCCCGAAAGTCCGTGTGTGCACTCCTGGCATGCCTTCGCGCCCGTGTGCGAAGTTTGGTGGCTTTAGCGGCTTCCTCTGGTTATGGCTGTCATTGATACCCATTGCTTTGGGCTGGTGGCCTTGTGCCGGCCAGGGTTGGTCAGGTACCCATGACGACACATTTTGAAAGTTGGCGCTAGAGTCCCGAAAGTCCTTGTGTGGACTCCTGGCATGCCTTCATGCCCGTTTGCAAACTTTGGTGGCTTTAGCGGCTTCCTCTGGTTATGGCTGTCATTGACACCCATTACTTTGGGCTGGTGGCCTCGTGCCGGCCAGGGTTGATCAGGTACCCATGACGACACATTTTGAAAGTAGGCGCTGGAGTCCCGAAAGTCCGTGTGTGGACTCCTGGCATGCCGTTGAGCCCGTTTTCGAAGTTTGATGGCTTTAGCGGCTTCCTCTGGTTATGGCTGTCATTGACACCCATTGCTTTGGGCTGGGGGCCTCGGGCCGGCCAGGTACCCATGACGACACATTTTGAAAGTAGGCGCTGGAGTCCCGAAAGTCCGTGTGTGGACTCCTGGCATGCCTTCATGACATTGTGCGAAGTTTGGTGGCTTTAGCGGCTTCCTCTGTTCATGGCTGTCATTGATACCCATTCCTTGGGGCTGGTGGCCTCGTGCCGGCCAGGGTTGATCAGGTACCCATGACGACACATTTTGAAAGTTGGCGCTAGAGTCCCGAAAGTCCGTTTGTGGACTCCTGGCATGCCGTCGCGCCCGTTTCCGAAGTTTGGTTGCTTTAGCGGCTTCCTCTGTTCATGGCTGTCATTGATACCCATTCCTTTGGGCTGGTGGCCTCGTGCCGGCCAGGGTTGATCAGGTACCCATGACGACACATTTTGAAAGTTGGCGCTAGAGTCCCGAAAGTCCGTTTGTGCACTCCTGGCATGCCTTCGCGCCCCTTTTTCAAAGTTTGGTGGCTTTAGCGGCTTCCTCTGTTTATGGCTGTCATTGACACCCATTGCTTTGGGCTGGCGGCATCGGGCCGGCCAGGTTGGTCAGGTAACCATGACGACACATTTTGAAAGTTGGCGCTGGAGTCCCGAAAGTCCGTGTGTGCACTCCTGGCATGCCTTCGCGCCCGTGTGCGAAGTTTGGTGGCTTTAGCGGCTTCCTCTGGTTATGGCTGTCATTGATACCCATTGCTTTGGGCTGGTGGCCTTGTGCCGGCCAGGGTTGGTCAGGTACCCATGACGACACATTTTGAAAGTTGGCGCTAGAGTCCCGAAAGTCCTTGTGTGGACTCCTGGCATGCCTTCATGCCCGTTTGCAAAGTTTGGTGGCTTTAGCGGCTTCCTCTGGTTATGGCTGTCATTGACACCCATTACTTTGGGCTGGTGGCCTCGTGCCGGCCAGGGTTGATCAGGTACCCATGACGACACATTTTGAAAGTAGGCGCTGGAGTCCCGAAAGTCCGTGTGTGGACTCCTGGCATGCCGTTGAGCCCGTTTTCGAAGTTTGGTGGCTTTAGCGGCTTCCTCTGGTTATGGCTGTCATTGACACCCATTGCTTTGGGCTGGGGGCCTCGGGTCGGCCAGGTACCCATGACGACACATTTTGAAAGTAGGCGCTGGAGTCCCGAAAGTCCGTGTGTGGACTCCTGGCATGCCGTTGAGCCCGTTTTCGAAGTTTGGTGGCTTTAGCGGCTTCCTCTGGTTATGGCTGTCATTGACACCCATTGCTTTGGGCTGGTGGCCTTGTGCCGGCCAGGGTTGGTCAGGTACCCATGACGACACATTTTGAAAGTTGGCGCTAGAGTCCCGAAAGTCCTTGTGTGGACTCCTGGCATGCCTTCATGCCCGTTTGCAAAGTTTGGTGGCTTTAGCGGCTTCCTCTGGTTATGGCTGTCATTGACACCCATTGGTTTGGGCTGGTGGCCTCAGGCCGGCCAGGGTTGGTCAGGTACCCATGACGACACATTTTGAAAGTTGGCGCTAGAGTCCCGAAAGTCCTTGTGTGGACTCCTGGCATGCCTTCATGCCCGTTTGCAAAGTTTGGTGGCTTTAGCGGCTTCCTCTGGTTATGGCTGTCATTGACACCCATTGCTTTGGGCTGGTGGCCTCGTGCCGGCCAGGGTTGATCAGGTACCCATGACGACACATTTTGAAAGTTGGCGCTAGAGTCCCGAAAGTCCGTTTGTGGACTCCTGGCATGCCGTCGTGCCCGTTTCCGAAGTTTGGTGGCTTTAGCGGCTTCCTCTGTTCATGGCTGTCATTGATACCCATTCCTTTGGGCTGGTGGCCTCGTGCCGGCCAGGGTTGATCAGGTACCCATGACGACACATTTTGAAAGTTGGCGCTAGAGTCCCGAAAGTCCGTTTGTGCACTCCTGGCATGCCTTCGCGCCCCTTTTTCAAAGTTTGGTGGCTTTAGCGGCTTCCTCTGTTTATGGCTGTCATTGACACCCATTGCTTTGGGCTGGCGGCATCGGGCCGGCCAGATTGGTCAGGTAACCATGACGACACATTTTGAAAGTTGGTGCTGGAGTCCCGAAAGTCCATGTGTGCACTCCTGGCATGCCTTCGCGCCCGTGTATGAAGTTTGGTGGCTTTAGCGGCTTCCTCTGGTTATGGCTGTCATTGATACCCATTGCTTTGGGCTGGTGGCCTTGTGCCGACCAGGGTTGGTCAGGTACCCATGACGACACATTTTGAAAGTTGGCGCTGGAGTCCCGAAAGTCCGTGTGTGCACTCCTGGCATGCCTTCGTGCCTGTGAGCGAAGTTTGGTGGCTTTAGCGGCTTCCTCTGGTTATGGCTGTCATTGATACCCATTGCTTTGGGCTGGTGGCCTTGTGCCGGCCAGGGTTGGTCAGGTACCCATGACGACACATTTTGAAAGTTGGCGCTAGAGTCCCGAAAGTCCTTGTGTGGACTCCTGGCATGCCTTCATGCCCGTTTGCAAAGTTTGGTGGCTTTATCGGCTTCCTCTGGTTATGGCTGTCATTGACACCCATTGCTTTGGGCTGGCGGCCTCGGGCAGGCCAGGGTTGGTCAGGTAACCATGACGACACATTTTGAAAGTAGGCGCTGGAGTCCCGAAAGTCCGTGTGTGGACTCCTGGCATGCCTTCATGACATTGTGCGAAGTTTGGTGGCTTTAGCGGCTTCCTCTGGTTATGGCTGTCATTGACACCCATTGCTTTGGGCTGGTGGCCTCAGCCCAGCCAGGGTTGGTCAGGTACCCATGACGACA
The DNA here is from genome assembly GCF_050575085.1 of Anarhichas minor. NCBI lineage: Eukaryota > Metazoa > Chordata > Actinopteri > Perciformes > Anarhichadidae > Anarhichas > Anarhichas minor. The sequence continues at coordinate 588,896 of NW_027466461.1, read as the reverse complement.
CATTTTGAAAGTTGGCGCTAGAGTCCCGAAAGTCCGTTTGTGCACTCCTGGCATGCCTTCGCGCCCGTTTTCGAAGTTTGGTGGCTTTATCGGCTTCCTCTGTTTATGGCTGTCATTGACACCCATTGCTTTGGGCTGGCGGCCTCGGGCAGGCCAGGGTTGGTCAGGTAACCATGACGACACATTTTGAAAGTAGGCGCTGGAGTCCCGAAAGTCCGTGTGTGGACTCCTGGCATGCCGTGGCGCCCGTTTTCGAAGTTTGGTGGCTTTAGCGGCTTCCTCTGGTTATGGCTGTCATTGACACCCATTGCTTTGGGCTGGGGGCCTCGGGCCGGCCAGGTACCCATGACGACACATTTTGAAAGTAGGCGCTGGAGTCCCGAAAGTCCGTGTGTGGACTCCTGGCATGACTTCATGACATTGTGCGAAGTTTGGTGGCTTTAGCGGCTTCCTCTGTTCATGGCTGTCATTGATACCCATTCCTTGGGGCTGGTGGCCTCGTGCCGGCCAGGGTTGATCAGGTACCCATGACGACACATTTTGAAAGTTGGCGCTAGAGTCCCGAAAGTCCGTTTGTGGACTCCTGGCATGCCGTCGCGCCCGTTTCCGAAGTTTGGTTGCTTTAGCGGCTTCCTCTGTTCATGGCTGTCATTGATACCCATTCCTTTGGGCTGGTGGCCTCGTGCCGGCCAGGGTTGATCAGGTACCCATGACGACACATTTTGAAAGTTGGCGCTAGAGTCCCGAAAGTCCGTTTGTGCACTCCTGGCATGCCTTCGCGCCCCTTTTTCAAAGTTTGGTGGCTTTAGCGGCTTCCTCTGTTTATGGCTGTCATTGACACCCATTGCTTTGGGCTGGCGGCATCGGGCCGGCCAGGTTGGTCAGGTAACCATGACGACACATTTTGAAAGTTGGCGCTGGAGTCCCGAAAGTCCGTGTGTGCACTCCTGGCATGCCTTCGCGCCCGTGTGCGAAGTTTGGTGGCTTTAGCGGCTTCCTCTGGTTATGGCTGTCATTGATACCCATTGCTTTGGGCTGGTGGCCTTGTGCCGGCCAGGGTTGGTCAGGTACCCATGACGACACATTTTGAAAGTTAGCGCTAGAGTCCCGAAAGTCCTTGTGTGGACTCCTGGCATGCCTTCATGCCCGTTTGCAAAGTTTGGTGGCTTTAGTGGCTTCCTCTGGTTATGGCTGTCATTGACACCCATTGGTTTGGGCTGGTGGCCTCAGGCCGGCCAGGGTTGGTCAGGTACCCATGACGACACATTTTGAAAGTTGGCGCTAGAGTCCCGAAAGTCCTTGTGTGGACTCCTGGCATGCCTTCATGCCCGTTTGCAAAGTTTGGTGGCTTTAGCGGCTTCCTCTGGTTATGGCTGTCATTGACACCCATTGCTTTGGGCTGGTGGCCTCGTGCCGGCCAGGGTTGATCAGGTACCCATGACGACACATTTTGAAAGTTGGCGCTAGAGTCCCGAAAGTCCGTTTGTGGACTCCTGGCATGCCGTCGTGCCCGTTTCCGAAGTTTGGTGGCTTTAGCGGCTTCCTCTGTTCATGGCTGTCATTGATACCCATTCCATTGGGCTGGTGGCCTCGTGCCGGCCAGGGTTGATCAGGTACCCATGACGACACATTTTGAAAGTTGGCGCTAGAGTCCCGAAAGTCCGTTTGTGCACTCCTGGCATGCCTTCGCGCCCCTTTTTTAAAGTTTGGTGGCTTTAGCGGCTTCCTCTGGTTATGGCTGTCATTGATACCCATTGCTTTGGGCTGGTGGCCTTGTGCCGGCCAGGGTTGGTCAGGTACCCATGACGACACATTTTGAAAGTTGGCGCTAGAGTCCCGAAAGTCCTTGTGTGGACTCCTGGCATGCCTTCATGCCCGTTTGCAAAGTTTGGTGGCTTTATCGGCTTCCTCTGGTTATGGCTGTCATTGACACCCATTGCTTTGGGCTGGTGGCCTCGGGCAGGCCAGGGTTGGTCAGGTAACCATGACGACACATTTTGAAAGTAGGCGCTGGAGTCCCGAAAGTCCGTGTGTGGACTCCTGGCAAGCCTTCATGACATTGTGCGAAGTTTGGTGGCTTTAGCGGCTTCCTCTGTTCATGGCTGTCATTGATACCCATTCCATTGGGCTGGTGGCCTCGTGCCGGCCAGGGTTGATCAGGTACCCATGACGACACATTTTGAAAGTTGGCGCTAGAGTCCCGAAAGTCCGTTTGTGCACTCCTGTCATGCCTTCGCGCCCCTTTTTTAAAGTTTGGTGGCTTTAGCGGCTTCCTCTGGTTATGGCTGTCATTGATACCCATTGCTTTGGGCTGGTGGCCTTGTGCCGGCCAGGGTTGGTCAGGTACCCATGACGACACATTTTGAAAGTTGGCGCTAGAGTCCCGAAAGTCCTTGTGTGGACTCCTGGCATGCCTTCATGCCCGTTTGCAAAGTTTGGTGGCTTTAGCGGCTTCCTCTGGTTATGGCTGTCATTGACACCCATTGCTTTGGGCTGGGGGCCTCGGGCCGGCCAGGTACCCATGACGACACATTTTGAAAGTAGGCGCTGGAGTCCCGAAAGTCCGTGTGTGGACTCCTGGCATGCCTTCATGACATTGTGCGAAGTTTGGTGGCTTTAGCGGCTTCCTCTGTTCATGGCTGTCATTGATACCCATTCCTTGGGGCTGGTGGCCTCGTGCCGGCCAGGGTTGATCAGGTACCCATGACGACACATTTTGAAAGTTGGCGCTAGAGTCCCGAAAGTCCGTTTGTGGACTCCTGGCATGCCGTCGCGCCCGTTTCCGAAGTTTGGTTGCTTTAGCGGCTTCCTCTGTTCATGGCTGTCATTGATACCCATTCCTTTGGGCTGGTGGCCTCGTGCCGGCCAGGGTTGATCAGGTACCCATGACGACACATTTTGAAAGTTGGCGCTAGAGTCCCGAAAGTCCGTTTGTGCACTCCTGGCATGCCTTCGCGCCCCTTTTTCAAAGTTTGGTGGCTTTAGCGGCTTCCTCTGTTTATGGCTGTCATTGACACCCATTCCTTTGGGCTGGTGGCCTCGGGCCGGCCAGGTTGGTCAGGTAACCATGACGACACATTTTGAAAGTTGGCGCTGGAGTCCCGAAAGTCCGTGTGTGCACTCCTGGGATGCCTTCGCGCCCGTGTGCGAAGTTTGGTGGCTTTAGCGGCTTCCTCTGGTTATGGCTGTCATTGATACCCATTGCTTTGGGCTGGTGGCCTTGTGCCGGCCAGGGTTGGTCAGGTACCCATGACGACACATTTTGAAAGTTGGCGCTAGAGTCCCGAAAGTCCTTGTGTGGACTCCTGGCATGCCTTCATGCCCGTTTGCAAAGTTTGGTGGCTTTAGCGGCTTCCTCTGGTTATGGCTGTCATTGACACCCATTGGTTTGGGCTGGTGGCCTCAGGCCGGCCAGGGTTGGTCAGGTACCCATGACGACACATTTTGAAAGTTGGCGCTAGAGTCCCGAAAGTCCTTGTGTGGACTCCTGGCATGCCTTCATGCCCGTTTGCAAAGTTTGGTGGCTTTAGCGGCTTCCTCTGGTTATGGCTGTCATTGACACCCATTGCTTTGGGCTGGTGGCCTCGTGCCGGCCAGGGTTGATCAGGTACCCATGACGACACATTTTGAAAGTTGGCGCTAGAGTCCCGAAAGTCCGTTTGTGGACTCCTGGCATGCCGTCGTGCCCGTTTCCGAAGTTTGGTGGCTTTAGCGGCTTCCTCTGTTCATGGCTGTCATTGATACCCATTCCTTTGGGCTGGTGGCCTCGTGCCGGCCAGGGTTGATCAGGTACCCATGACGACACATTTTGAAAGTTGGCGCTAGAGTCCCGAAAGTCCGTTTGTGCACTCCTGGCATGCCTTCGCGCCCCTTTTTCAAAGTTTGGTGGCTTTAGCGGCTTCCTCTGTTTATGGCTGTCATTGACACCCATTGCTTTGGGCTGGCGGCATCGGGCCGGCCAGATTGGTCAGGTACCCATGACGACACATTTTGAAAGTTGGTGCTGGAGTCCCGAAAGTCCATGTGTGCACTCCTGGCATGCCTTCGTGCCCGTGTATGAAGTTTGGTGGCTTTAGCGGCTTCCTCTGGTTATGGCTGTCATTGATACCCATTGCTTTGGGCTGGTGGCCTTGTGCCGACCAGGGTTGGTCAGGTACCCATGACGACACATTTTGAAAGTTGGCGCTGGAGTCCCGAAAGTCCGTGTGTGCACTCCTGGCATGCCTTCGTGCCTGTGAGCGAAGTTTGGTGGCTTTAGCGGCTTCCTCTGGTTATGGCTGTCATTGATACCCATTGCTTTGGGCTGGTGGCCTTGTGCCGGCCAGGGTTGGTCAGGTACCCATGACGACACATTTTGAAAGTTGGCGCTAGAGTCCCGAAAGTCCTTGTGTGGACTCCTGGCATGCCTTCATGCCCGTTTGCAAAGTTTGGTGGCTTTATCGGCTTCCTCTGGTTATGGCTGTCATTGACACCCATTGCTTTGGGCTGGCGGCCTCGGGCAGGCCAGGGTTGGTCAGGTAACCATGACGACACATTTTGAAAGTAGGCGCTGGAGTCCCGAAAGTCCGTGTGTGGACTCCTGGCATGCCTTCATGACATTGTGCGAAGTTTGGTGGCTTTAGCGGCTTCCTCTGGTTATGGCTGTCATTGACACCCATTGCTTTGGGCTGGTGGCCTCAGCCCAGCCAGGGTTGGTCAGGTACCCATGACGACACATTTTGAAAGTTGGCGCTAGAGTCCCGAAAGTCCGTTTGTGCACTCCTGGCATGCCTTCGCGCCCGTTTTCGAAGTTTGGTGGCTTTATCGGCTTCCTCTGTTTATGGCTGTCATTGACACCCATTGCTTTGGGCTGGCGGCCTCGGGCAGGCCAGGGTTGGTCAGGTAACCATGACGACACATTTTGAAAGTAGGCGCTGGAGTCCCGAAAGTCCGTGTGTGGACTCCTGGCATGCCGTGGCGCCCGTTTTCGAAGTTTGGTGGCTTTAGCGGCTTCCTCTGGTTATGGCTGTCATTGACACCCATTGCTTTGGGCTGGGGGCCTCGGGCCGGCCAGGTACCCATGACGACACATTTTGAAAGTAGGCGCTGGAGTCCCGAAAGTCCGTGTGTGGACTCCTGGCATGACTTCATGACATTGTGCGAAGTTTGGTGGCTTTAGCGGCTTCCTCTGTTCATGGCTGTCATTGATACCCATTCCTTGGGGCTGGTGGCCTCGTGCCGGCCAGGGTTGATCAGGTACCCATGACGACACATTTTGAAAGTTGGCGCTAGAGTCCCGAAAGTCCGTTTGTGGACTCCTGGCATGCCGTCGCGCCCGTTTCCGAAGTTTGGTTGCTTTAGCGGCTTCCTCTGTTCATGGCTGTCATTGATACCCATTCCTTTGGGCTGGTGGCCTCGTGCCGGCCAGGGTTGATCAGGTACCCATGACGACACATTTTGAAAGTTGGCGCTAGAGTCCCGAAAGTCCGTTTGTGCACTCCTGGCATGCCTTCGCGCCCCTTTTTCAAAGTTTGGTGGCTTTAGCGGCTTCCTCTGTTAATGGCTGTCATTGACACCCATTGCTTTGGGCTGGCGGCATCGGGCCGGCCAGGTTGGTCAGGTAACCATGACGACACATTTTGAAAGTTGGCGCTGGAGTCCCGAAAGTCCGTGTGTGCACTCCTGGCATGCCTTCGCGCCCGTGTGCGAAGTTTGGTGGCTTTAGCGGCTTCCTCTGGTTATGGCTGTCATTGATACCCATTGCTTTGGGCTGGTGGCCTTGTGCCGGCCAGGGTTGGTCAGGTACCCATGACGACACATTTTGAAAGTTGGCGCTAGAGTCCCGAAAGTCCTTGTGTGGACTCCTGGCATGCCTTCATGCCCGTTTGCAAAGTTTGGTGGCTTTAGTGGCTTCCTCTGGTTATGGCTGTCATTGACACCCATTGGTTTGGGCTGGTGGCCTCAGGCCGGCCAGGGTTGGTCAGGTACCCATGACGACACATTTTGAAAGTTGGCGCTAGAGTCCCGAAAGTCCTTGTGTGGACTCCTGGCATGCCTTCATGCCCGTTTGCAAAGTTTGGTGGCTTTAGCGGCTTCCTCTGGTTATGGCTGTCATTGACACCCATTGCTTTGGGCTGGTGGCCTCGTGCCGGCCAGGGTTGATCAGGTACCCATGACGACACATTTTGAAAGTTGGCGCTAGAGTCCCGAAAGTCCGTTTGTGGACTCCTGGCATGCCGTCGTGCCCGTTTCCGAAGTTTGGTGGCTTTAGCGGCTTCCTCTGTTCATGGCTGTCATTGATACCCATTCCATTGGGCTGGTGGCCTCGTGCCGGCCAGGGTTGATCAGGTACCCATGACGACACATTTTGAAAGTTGGCGCTAGAGTCCCGAAAGTCCGTTTGTGCACTCCTGGCATGCCTTCGCGCCCCTTTTTTAAAGTTTGGTGGCTTTAGCGGCTTCCTCTGGTTATGGCTGTCATTGATACCCATTGCTTTGGGCTGGTGGCCTTGTGCCGGCCAGGGTTGGTCAGGTACCCATGACGACACATTTTGAAAGTTGGCGCTAGAGTCCCGAAAGTCCTTGTGTGGACTCCTGGCATGCCTTCATGCCCGTTTGCAAAGTTTGGTGGCTTTATCGGCTTCCTCTGGTTATGGCTGTCATTGACACCCATTGCTTTGGGCTGGCGGCCTCGGGCAGGCCAGGGTTGGTCAGGTAACCATGACGACACATTTTGAAAGTAGGCGCTGGAGTCCCGAAAGTCCGTGTGTGGACTCCTGCCAAGCCTTCATGACATTGTGCGAAGTTTGGTGGCTTTAGCGGCTTCCTCTGTTCATGGCTGTCATTGATACCCATTCCATTGGGCTGGTGGCCTCGTGCCGGCCAGGGTTGATCAGGTACCCATGACGACACATTTTGAAAGTTGGCGCTAGAGTCCCGAAAGTCCGTTTGTGCACTCCTGTCATGCCTTCGCGCCCCTTTTTTAAAGTTTGGTGGCTTTAGCGGCTTCCTCTGGTTATGGCTGTCATTGATACCCATTGCTTTGGGCTGGTGGCCTTGTGCCGGCCAGGGTTGGTCAGGTACCCATGACGACACATTTTGAAAGTTGGCGCTAGAGTCCCGAAAGTCCTTGTGTGGACTCCTGGCATGCCTTCATGCCCGTTTGCAAAGTTTGGTGGCTTTATCGGCTTCCTCTGGTTATGGCTGTCATTGACACCCATTGCTTTGGGCTGGCGGCCTCGGGCAGGCCAGGGTTGGTCAGGTAACCATGACGACACATTTTGAAAGTAGGCGCTGGAGTCCCGAAAGTCCGTGTGTGGACTCCTGGCATGCCTTCATGACATTGTGCGAAGTTTGGTGGCTTTAGCGGCTTCCTCTGTTCATGGCTGTCATTGATACCCATTCCTTCGGGCTGGTGGCCTCGTGCCGGCCAGGGTTGATCAGGTACCCATGACGACACATTTTGAAAGTTGGCGCTAGAGTCCCGAAAGTCCGATTGTGGACTCCTGGCATGCCGTCGCGCCCGTTTCCGAAGTTTGGTTGCTTTAGCGGCTTCCTCTGTTCATGGCTGTCATTGATACCCATTCCTTTGGGCTGGTGGCCTCGTGCCGGCCAGGGTTGATCAGGTACCCATGACGACACATTTTGAAAGTTGGCGCTAGAGTCCCGAAAGTCCGTTTGTGCACTCCTGGCATGCCTTCGCGCCCCTTTTTCAAAGTTTGGTGGCTTTAGTGGCTTCCTCTGGTTATGGCTGTCATTGACACCCATTGGTTTGGGCTGGTGGCCTCAGGCCGGCCAGGGTTGGTCAGGTACCCATGACGACACATTTTGAAAGTTGGCGCTAGAGTCCCGAAAGTCCTTGTGTGGACTCCTGGCATGCCTTCATGCCCGTTTGCAAAGTTTGGTGGCTTTAGCGGCTTCCTCTGGTTATGGCTGTCATTGACACCCATTGCTTTGGGCTGGTGGCCTCGTGCCGGCCAGGGTTGATCAGGTACCCATGACGACACATTTTGAAAGTTGGCGCTAGAGTCCCGAAAGTCCGTTTGTGGACTCCTGGCATGCCGTCGTGCCCGTTTCCGAAGTTTGGTGGCTTTAGCGGCTTCCTCTGTTCATGGCTGTCATTGATACCCATTCCATTGGGCTGGTGGCCTCGTGCCGGCCAGGGTTGATCAGGTACCCATGACGACACATTTTGAAAGTTGGCGCTAGAGTCCCGAAAGTCCTTGTGTGGACTCCTGGCATGCCTTCATGCCCGTTTGCAAAGTTTGGTGGCTTTATCGGCTTCCTCTGGTTATGGCTGTCATTGACACCCATTGCTTTGGGCTGGCGGCCTCGGGCAGGCCAGGGTTGGTCAGGTAACCATGACGACACATTTTGAAAGTAGGCGCTGGAGTCCCGAAAGTCCGTGTGTGGACTCCTGGCATGCCTTCATGACATTGTGCGAAGTTTGGTGGCTTTAGCGGCTTCCTCTGGTTATGGCTGTCATTGACACCCATTGCTTTGGGCTGGTGGCCTCAGCCCAGCCAGGGTTGGTCAGGTACCCATGACGACACATTTTGAAAGTTGGCGCTAGAGTCCCGAAAGTCCGTTTGTGCACTCCTGGCATGCCTTCGCGCCCGTTTTCGAAGTTTGGTGGCTTTATCGGCTTCCTCTGTTTATGGCTGTCATTGACACCCATTGCTTTGGGCTGGCGGCCTCGGGCAGGCCAGGGTTGGTCAGGTAACCATGACGACACATTTTGAAAGTAGGCGCTGGAGTCCCGAAAGTCCGTGTGTGGACTCCTGGCATGCCGTGGCGCCCGTTTTCGAAGTTTGGTGGCTTTAGCGGCTTCCTCTGGTTATGGCTGTCATTGACACCCATTGCTTTGGGCTGGGGGCCTCGGGCCGGCCAGGTACCCATGACGACACATTTTGAAAGTAGGCGCTGGAGTCCCGAAAGTCCGTGTGTGGACTCCTGGCATGACTTCATGACATTGTGCGAAGTTTGGTGGCTTTAGCGGCTTCCTCTGTTCATGGCTGTCATTGATACCCATTCCTTGGGGCTGGTGGCCTCGTGCCGGCCAGGGTTGATCAGGTACCCATGACGACACATTTTGAAAGTTGGCGCTAGAGTCCCGAAAGTCCGTTTGTGGACTCCTGGCATGCCGTCGCGCCCGTTTCCGAAGTTTGGTTGCTTTAGCGGCTTCCTCTGTTCATGGCTGTCATTGACACCCATTGGTTTGGGCTGGTGGCCTCAGGCCGGCCAGGGTTGGTCAGGTACCCATGACGACACATTTTGAAAGTTGGCGCTAGAGTCCCGAAAGTCCTTGTGTGGACTCCTGGCATGCCTTCATGCCCGTTTGCAAAGTTTGGTGGCTTTAGCGGCTTCCTCTGGTTATGGCTGTCATTGACACCCATTGCTTTGGGCTGGTGGCCTCGTGCCGGCCAGGGTTGATCAGGTACCCATGACGACACATTTTGAAAGTTGGCGCTAGAGTCCCGAAAGTCCGTTTGTGGACTCCTGGCATGCCGTCGTGCCCGTTTCCGAAGTTTGGTGGCTTTAGCGGCTTCCTCTGTTCATGGCTGTCATTGATACCCATTCCATTGGGCTGGTGGCCTCGTGCCGGCCAGGGTTGATCAGGTACCCATGACGACACATTTTGAAAGTTGGCGCTAGAGTCCCGAAAGTCCGTTTGTGCACTCCTGGCATGCCTTCGCGCCCCTTTTTTAAAGTTTGGTGGCTTTAGCGGCTTCCTCTGGTTATGGCTGTCATTGATACCCATTGCTTTGGGCTGGTGGCCTTGTGCCGGCCAGGGTTGGTCAGGTACCCATGACGACACATTTTGAAAGTTGGCGCTAGAGTCCCGAAAGTCCTTGTGTGGACTCCTGGCATGCCTTCATGCCCGTTTGCAAAGTTTGGTGGCTTTATCGGCTTCCTCTGGTTATGGCTGTCATTGACACCCATTGCTTTGGGCTGGCGGCCTCGGGCAGGCCAGGGTTGGTCAGGTAACCATGACGACACATTTTGAAAGTAGGCGCTGGAGTCCCGAAAGTCCGTGTGTGGACTCCTGGCAAGCCTTCATGACATTGTGCGAAGTTTGGTGGCTTTAGCGGCTTCCTCTGTTCATGGCTGTCATTGATACCCATTCCATTGGGCTGGTGGCCTCGTGCCGGCCAGGGTTGATCAGGTACCCATGACGACACATTTTGAAAGTTGGCGCTAGAGTCCCGAAAGTCCGTTTGTGCACTCCTGTCATGCCTTCGCGCCCCTTTTTTAAAGTTTGGTGGCTTTAGCGGCTTCCTCTGGTTATGGCTGTCATTGATACCCATTGCTTTGGGCTGGTGGCCTTGTGCCGGCCAGGGTTGGTCAGGTACCCATGACGACACATTTTGAAAGTTGGCGCTAGAGTCCCGAAAGTCCTTGTGTGGACTCCTGGCATGCCTTCATGCCCGTTTGCAAAGTTTGGTGGCTTTATCGGCTTCCTCTGGTTATGGCTGTCATTGACACCCATTGCTTTGGGCTGGCGGCCTCGGGCAGGCCAGGGTTGGTCAGGTAACCATGACGACACATTTTGAAAGTAGGCGCTGGAGTCCCGAAAGTCCGTGTGTGGACTCCTGGCATGCCTTCATGACATTGTGCGAAGTTTGGTGGCTTTAGCGGCTTCCTCTGTTCATGGCTGTCATTGATACCCATTCCTTCGGGCTGGTGGCCTCGTGCCGGCCAGGGTTGATCAGGTACCCATGACGACACATTTTGAAAGTAGGCGCTGGAGTCCCGAAAGTCCGTGTGTGGACTCCTGGCATGCCGTTGAGCCCGTTTTCGAAGTTTGGTGGCTTTAGCGGCTTCCTCTGGTTATGGCTGTCATTGACACCCATTGCTTTGGGCTGGGGGCCTCGGGCCGGCCAGGTACCCATGACGACACATTTTGAAAGTAGGCGCTGGAGTCCCGAAAGTCCGTGTGTGGACTCCTGGCATGCCTTCATGACATTGTGCGAAGTTTGGTGGCTTTAGCGGCTTCCTCTGTTCATGGCTGTCATTGATACCCATTCCTTGGGGCTGGTGGCCTCGTGCCGGCCAGGGTTGATCAGGTACCCATGACGACACATTTTGAAAGTTGGCGCTAGAGTCCCGAAAGTCCGTTTGTGGACTCCTGGCATGCCGTCGCGCCCGTTTCCGAAGTTTGGTTGCTTTAGCGGCTTCCTCTGTTCATGGCTGTCATTGATACCCATTCCTTTGGGCTGGTGGCCTCGTGCCGGCCAGGGTTGATCAGGTACCCATGACGACACATTTTGAAAGTTGGCGCTAGAGTCCCGAAAGTCCGTTTGTGCACTCCTGGCATGCCTTCGCGCCCCTTTTTCAAAGTTTGGTGGCTTTAGCGGCTTCCTCTGTTTATGGCTGTCATTGACACCCATTCCTTTGGGCTGGTGGCCTCGGGCCGGCCAGGTTGGTCAGGTAACCATGACGACACATTTTGAAAGTTGGCGCTGGAGTCCCGAAAGTCCGTGTGTGCACTCCTGGGATGCCTTCGCGCCCGTGTGCGAAGTTTGGTGGCTTTAGCGGCTTCCTCTGGTTATGGCTGTCATTGATACCTATTGCTTTGGGCTGGTGGCCTCGTGCCGGCCAGGGTTGATCAGGTACCCATGACGACACATTTTGAAAGTTGGCGCTAGAGTCCCGAAAGTCCGTTTGTGCACTCCTGGCATGCCTTCGCGCCCCTTTTTCAAAGTTTGGTGGCTTTAGCGGCTTCCTCTGTTTATGGCTGTCATTGACACCCATTCCTTTGGGCTGGTGGCCTCGGGCCGGCCAGGTTGGTCAGGTAACCATGACGACACATTTTGAAAGTTGGCGCTGGAGTCCCGAAAGTCCGTGTGTGCACTCCTGGGATGCCTTCGCGCCCGTGTGCGAAGTTTGGTGGCTTTAGCGGCTTCCTCTGGTTATGGCTGTCATTGATACCCATTGCTTTGGGCTGGTGGCCTTGTGCCGGCCAGGGTTGGTCAGGTACCCATGACGACACATTTTGAAAGTTGGCGCTAGAGTCCCGAAAGTCCTTGTGTGGACTCCTGGCATGCCTTCATGCCCGTTTGCAAAGTTTGGTGGCTTTAGCGGCTTCCTCTGGTTATGGCTGTCATTGACACCCATTGGTTTGGGCTGGTGGCCTCAGGCCGGCCAGGGTTGGTCAGGTACCCATGACGACACATTTTGAAAGTTGGCGCTAGAGTCCCGAAAGTCCTTGTGTGGACTCCTGGCATGCCTTCATGCCCGTTTGCAAAGTTTGGTGGCTTTAGCGGCTTCCTCTGGTTATGGCTGTCATTGACACCCATTGCTTTGGGCTGGTGGCCTCGTGCCGGCCAGGGTTGATCAGGTACCCATGACGACACATTTTGAAAGTTGGCGCTAGAGTCCCGAAAGTCCGTTTGTGGACTCCTGGCATGCCGTCGTGCCCGTTTCCGAAGTTTGGTGGCTTTAGCGGCTTCCTCTGTTCATGGCTGTCATTGATACCCATTCCTTTGGGCTGGTGGCCTCGTGCCGGCCAGGGTTGATCAGGTACCCATGACGACACATTTTGAAAGTTGGCGCTAGAGTCCCGAAAGTCCGTTTGTGCACTCCTGGCATGCCTTCGCGCCCCTTTTTCAAAGTTTGGTGGCTTTAGCGGCTTCCTCTGTTTATGGCTGTCATTGACACCCATTGCTTTGGGCTGGCGGCATCGGGCCGGCCAGATTGGTCAGGTAACCATGACGACACATTTTGAAAGTTGGTGCTGGAGTCCCGAAAGTCCATGTGTGCACTCCTGGCATGCCTTCGCGCCCGTGTATGAAGTTTGGTGGCTTTAGCGGCTTCCTCTGGTTATGGCTGTCATTGATACCCATTGCTTTGGGCTGGTGGCCTTGTGCCGACCAGGGTTGGTCAGGTACCCATGACGACACATTTTGAAAGTTGGCGCTAGAGTCCCGAAAGTCCTTGTGTGGACTCCTGGCATGCCTTCATGCCCGTTTGCAAAGTTTGGTGGCTTTATCGGCTTCCTCTGGTTATGGCTGTCATTGACACCCATTGCTTTGGGCTGGCGGCCTCGGGCAGGCCAGGGTTGGTCAGGTAACCATGACGACACATTTTGAAAGTAGGCGCTGGAGTCCCGAAAGTCCGTGTGTGGACTCCTGGCAAGCCTTCATGACATTGTGCGAAGTTTGGTGGCTTTAGCGGCTTCCTCTGTTCATGGCTGTCATTGATACCCATTCCATTGGGCTGGTGGCCTCGTGCCGGCCAGGGTTGATCAGGTACCCATGACGACACATTTTGAAAGTTGGCGCTAGAGTCCCGAAAGTCCGTTTGTGCACTCCTGTCATGCCTTCGCGCCCCTTTTTTAAAGTTTGGTGGCTTTAGCGGCTTCCTCTGGTTATGGCTGTCATTGATACCCATTGCTTTGGGCTGGTGGCCTTGTGCCGGCCAGGGTTGGTCAGGTACCCATGACGACACATTTTGAAAGTTGGCGCTAGAGTCCCGAAAGTCCTTGTGTGGACTCCTGGCATGCCTTCATGCCCGTTTGCAAAGTTTGGTGGCTTTATCGGCTTCCTCTGGTTATGGCTGTCATTGACACCCATTGCTTTGGGCTGGCGGCCTCGGGCAGGCCAGGGTTGGTCAGGTAACCATGACGACACATTTTGAAAGTAGGCGCTGGAGTCCCGAAAGTCCGTGTGTGGACTCCTGGCATGCCTTCATGACATTGTGCGAAGTTTGGTGGCTTTAGCGGCTTCCTCTGTTCATGGCTGTCATTGATACCCATTCCTTCGGGCTGGTGGCCTCGTGCCGGCCAGGGTTGATCAGGTACCCATGACGACACATTTTGAAAGTAGGCGCTGGAGTCCCGAAAGTCCGTGTGTGGACTCCTGGCATGCCGTTGAGCCCGTTTTCGAAGTTTGGTGGCTTTAGCGGCTTCCTCTGGTTATGGCTGTCATTGACACCCATTGCTTTGGGCTGGGGGCCTCGGGCCGGCCAGGTACCCATGACGACACATTTTGAAAGTAGGCGCTGGAGTCCCGAAAGTCCGTGTGTGGACTCCTGGCATGCCTTCATGACATTGTGCGAAGTTTGGTGGCTTTAGCGGCTTCCTCTGTTCATGGCTGTCATTGATACCCATTCCTTGGGGCTGGTGGCCTCGTGCCGGCCAGGGTTGATCAGGTACCCATGACGACACATTTTGAAAGTTGGCGCTAGAGTCCCGAAAGTCCGTTTGTGGACTCCTGGCATGCCGTCGCGCCCGTTTCCGAAGTTTGGTTGCTTTAGCGGCTTCCTCTGTTCATGGCTGTCATTGATACCCATTCCTTTGGGCTGGTGGCCTCGTGCCGGCCAGGGTTGATCAGGTACCCATGACGACACATTTTGAAAGTTGGCGCTAGAGTCCCGAAAGTCCGTTTGTGCACTCCTGGCATGCCTTCGCGCCCCTTTTTCAAAGTTTGGTGGCTTTAGCGGCTTCCTCTGTTTATGGCTGTCATTGACACCCATTCCTTTGGGCTGGTGGCCTCGGGCCGGCCAGGTTGGTCAGGTAACCATGACGACACATTTTGAAAGTTGGCGCTGGAGTCCCGAAAGTCCGTGTGTGCACTCCTGGGATGCCTTCGCGCCCGTGTGCGAAGTTTGGTGGCTTTAGCGGCTTCCTCTGGTTATGGCTGTCATTGATACCCATTGCTTTGGGCTGGTGGCCTCGTGCCGGCCAGGGTTGATCAGGTACCCATGACGACACATTTTGAAAGTTGGCGCTAGAGTCCCGAAAGTCCGTTTGTGCACTCCTGGCATGCCTTCGCGCCCCTTTTTCAAAGTTTGGTGGCTTTAGCGGCTTCCTCTGTTTATGGCTGTCATTGACACCCATTCCTTTGGGCTGGTGGCCTCGGGCCGGCCAGGTTGGTCAGGTAACCATGACGACACATTTTGAAAGTTGGCGCTGGAGTCCCGAAAGTCCGTGTGTGCACTCCTGGGATGCCTTCGCGCCCGTGTGCGAAGTTTGGTGGCTTTAGCGGCTTCCTCTGGTTATGGCTGTCATTGATACCCATTGCTTTGGGCTGGTGGCCTTGTGCCGGCCAGGGTTGGTCAGGTACCCATGACGACACATTTTGAAAGTTGGCGCTAGAGTCCCGAAAGTCCTTGTGTGGACTCCTGGCATGCCTTCATGCCCGTTTGCAAAGTTTGGTGGCTTTAGCGGCTTCCTCTGGTTATGGCTGTCATTGACACCCATTGGTTTGGGCTGGTGGCCTCAGGCCGGCCAGGGTTGGTCAGGTACCCATGACGACACATTTTGAAAGTTGGCGCTAGAGTCCCGAAAGTCCTTGTGTGGACTCCTGGCATGCCTTCATGCCCGTTTGCAAAGTTTGGTGGCTTTAGCGGCTTCCTCTGGTTATGGCTGTCATTGACACCCATTGCTTTGGGCTGGTGGCCTCGTGCCGGCCAGGGTTGATCAGGTACCCATGACGACACATTTTGAAAGTTGGCGCTAGAGTCCCGAAAGTCCGTTTGTGGACTCCTGGCATGCCGTCGTGCCCGTTTCCGAAGTTTGGTGGCTTTAGCGGCTTCCTCTGTTCATGGCTGTCATTGATACCCATTCCTTTGGGCTGGTGGCCTCGTGCCGGCCAGGGTTGATCAGGTACCCATGACGACACATTTTGAAAGTTGGCGCTAGAGTCCCGAAAGTCCGTTTGTGCACTCCTGGCATGCCTTCGCGCCCCTTTTTCAAAGTTTGGTGGCTTTAGCGGCTTCCTCTGTTTATGGCTGTCATTGACACCCATTGCTTTGGGCTGGCGGCATCGGGCCGGCCAGATTGGTCAGGTAACCATGACGACACATTTTGAAAGTTGGTGCTGGAGTCCCGAAAGTCCATGTGTGCACTCCTGGCATGCCTTCGCGCCCGTGTATGAAGTTTGGTGGCTTTAGCGGCTTCCTCTGGTTATGGCTGTCATTGATACCCATTGCTTTGGGCTGGTGGCCTTGTGCCGACCAGGGTTGGTCAGGTACCCATGACGACACATTTTGAAAGTTGGCGCTGGAGTCCCGAAAGTCCGTGTGTGCACTCCTGGCATGCCTTCGTGCCTGTGAGCGAAGTTTGGTGGCTTTAGCGGCTTCCTCTGGTTATGGCTGTCATTGATACCCATTGCTTTGGGCTGGTGGCCTTGTGCCGGCCAGGGTTGGTCAGGTACCCATGACGACACATTTTGAAAGTTGG
Organism: Anarhichas minor; assembly: GCF_050575085.1. NCBI lineage: Eukaryota > Metazoa > Chordata > Actinopteri > Perciformes > Anarhichadidae > Anarhichas > Anarhichas minor. The sequence continues at coordinate 572,735 of NW_027466461.1, read as the reverse complement.
CGCTAGAGTCCCGAAAGTCCTTGTGTGGACTCCTGGCATGCCTTCATGCCCGTTTGCAAAGTTTGGTGGCTTTATCGGCTTCCTCTGGTTATGGCTGTCATTGACACCCATTGCTTTGGGCTGGCGGCCTCGGGCAGGCCAGGGTTGGTCAGGTAACCATGACGACACATTTTGAAAGTAGGCGCTGGAGTCCCGAAAGTCCGTGTGTGGACTCCTGGCATGCCGTGGCGCCCGTTTTCGAAGTTTGGTGGCTTTAGCGGCTTCCTCTGGTTATGGCTGTCATTGACACCCATTGCTTTGGGCTGGGGGCCTCGGGCCGGCCAGGTACCCATGACGACACATTTTGAAAGTAGGCGCTGGAGTCCCGAAAGTCCGTGTGTGGACTCCTGGCATGACTTCATGACATTGTGCGAAGTTTGGTGGCTTTAGCGGCTTCCTCTGTTCATGGCTGTCATTGATACCCATTCCTTGGGGCTGGTGGCCTCGTGCCGGCCAGGGTTGATCAGGTACCCATGACGACACATTTTGAAAGTTGGCGCTAGAGTCCCGAAAGTCCGTTTGTGGACTCCTGGCATGCCGTCGCGCCCGTTTCCGAAGTTTGGTTGCTTTAGCGGCTTCCTCTGTTCATGGCTGTCATTGATACCCATTCCTTTGGGCTGGTGGCCTCGTGCCGGCCAGGGTTGATCAGGTACCCATGACGACACATTTTGAAAGTTGGCGCTAGAGTCCCGAAAGTCCGTTTGTGCACTCCTGGCATGCCTTCGCGCCCCTTTTTCAAAGTTTGGTGGCTTTAGCGGCTTCCTCTGTTTATGGCTGTCATTGACACCCATTGCTTTGGGCTGGCGGCATCGGGCCGGCCAGGTTGGTCAGGTAACCATGACGACACATTTTGAAAGTTGGCGCTGGAGTCCCGAAAGTCCGTGTGTGCACTCCTGGCATGACTTCGCGCCCGTGTGCGAAGTTTGGTGGCTTTAGCGGCTTCCTCTGGTTATGGCTGTCATTGATACCCATTGCTTTGGGCTGGTGGCCTTGTGCCGGCCAGGGTTGGTCAGGTACCCATGACGACACATTTTGAAAGTTGGCGCTAGAGTCCCGAAAGTCCTTGTGTGGACTCCTGGCATGCCTTCATGCCCGTTTGCAAAGTTTGGTGGCTTTAGTGGCTTCCTCTGGTTATGGCTGTCATTGACACCCATTGGTTTGGGCTGGTGGCCTCAGGCCGGCCAGGGTTGGTCAGGTACCCATGACGACACATTTTGAAAGTTGGCGCTAGAGTCCCGAAAGTCCTTGTGTGGACTCCTGGCATGCCTTCATGCCCGTTTGCAAAGTTTGGTGGCTTTAGCGGCTTCCTCTGGTTATGGCTGTCATTGACACCCATTGCTTTGGGCTGGTGGCCTCGTGCCGGCCAGGGTTGATCAGGTACCCATGACGACACATTTTGAAAGTTGGCGCTAGAGTCCCGAAAGTCCGTTTGTGGACTCCTGGCATGCCGTCGTGCCCGTTTCCGAAGTTTGGTGGCTTTAGCGGCTTCCTCTGTTCATGGCTGTCATTGATACCCATTCCATTGGGCTGGTGGCCTCGTGCCGGCCAGGGTTGATCAGGTACCCATGACGACACATTTTGAAAGTTGGCGCTAGAGTCCCGAAAGTCCGTTTGTGCACTCCTGGCATGCCTTCGCGCCCCTTTTTTAAAGTTTGGTGGCTTTAGCGGCTTCCTCTGGTTATGGCTGTCATTGATACCCATTGCTTTGGGCTGGTGGCCTTGTGCCGGCCAGGGTTGGTCAGGTACCCATGACGACACATTTTGAAAGTTGGCGCTAGAGTCCCGAAAGTCCTTGTGTGGACTCCTGGCATGCCTTCATGCCCGTTTGCAAAGTTTGGTGGCTTTATCGGCTTCCTCTGGTTATGGCTGTCATTGACACCCATTGCTTTGGGCTGGCGGCCTCGGGCAGGCCAGGGTTGGTCAGGTAACCATGACGACACATTTTGAAAGTAGGCGCTGGAGTCCCGAAAGTCCGTGTGTGGACTCCTGGCAAGCCTTCATGACATTGTGCGAAGTTTGGTGGCTTTAGCGGCTTCCTCTGTTCATGGCTGTCATTGATACCCATTCCATTGGGCTGGTGGCCTCGTGCCGGCCAGGGTTGATCAGGTACCCATGACGACACATTTTGAAAGTTGGCGCTAGAGTCCCGAAAGTCCGTTTGTGCACTCCTGTCATGCCTTCGCGCCCCTTTTTTAAAGTTTGGTGGCTTTAGCGGCTTCCTCTGGTTATGGCTGTCATTGATACCCATTGCTTTGGGCTGGTGGCCTTGTGCCGGCCAGGGTTGGTCAGGTACCCATGACGACACATTTTGAAAGTTGGCGCTAGAGTCCCGAAAGTCCTTGTGTGGACTCCTGGCATGCCTTCATGCCCGTTTGCAAAGTTTGGTGGCTTTATCGGCTTCCTCTGGTTATGGCTGTCATTGACACCCATTGCTTTGGGCTGGCGGCCTCGGGCAGGCCAGGGTTGGTCAGGTAACCATGACGACACATTTTGAAAGTAGGCGCTGGAGTCCCGAAAGTCCGTGTGTGGACTCCTGGCATGCCTTCATGACATTGTGCGAAGTTTGGTGGCTTTAGCGGCTTCCTCTGTTCATGGCTGTCATTGATACCCATTCCTTCGGGCTGGTGGCCTCGTGCCGGCCAGGGTTGATCAGGTACCCATGACGACACATTTTGAAAGTTGGCGCTAGAGTCCCGAAAGTCCGTTTGTGGACTCCTGGCATGCCGTCGCGCCCGTTTCCGAAGTTTGGTTGCTTTAGCGGCTTCCTCTGTTCATGGCTGTCATTGATACCCATTCCTTTGGGCTGGTGGCCTCGTGCCGGCCAGGGTTGATCAGGTACCCATGACGACACATTTTGAAAGTTGGCGCTAGAGTCCCGAAAGTCCGTTTGTGCACTCCTGGCATGCCTTCGCGCCCCTTTTTCAAAGTTTGGTGGCTTTAGCGGCTTCCTCTGTTTATGGCTGTCATTGACACCCATTGCTTTGGGCTGGCGGCATCGGGCCGGCCAGGTTGGTCAGGTAACCATGACGACACATTTTGAAAGTTGGCGCTGGAGTCCCGAAAGTCCGTGTGTGCACTCCTGGCATGCCTTCGCGCCCGTGTGCGAAGTTTGGTGGCTTTAGCGGCTTCCTCTGGTTATGGCTGTCATTGATACCCATTGCTTTGGGCTGGTGGCCTTGTGCCGGCCAGGGTTGGTCAGGTACCCATGACGACACATTTTGAAAGTTGGCGCTAGAGTCCCGAAAGTCCTTGTGTGGACTCCTGGCATGCCTTCATGCCCGTTTGCAAAGTTTGGTGGCTTTAGCGGCTTCCTCTGGTTATGGCTGTCATTGACACCCATTGGTTTGGGCTGGTGGCCTCAGGCCGGCCAGGGTTGGTCAGGTACCCATGACGACACATTTTGAAAGTTGGCGCTAGAGTCCCGAAAGTCCGTTTGTGGACTCCTGGCATGCCGTCGTGCCCGTTTCCGAAGTTTGGTGGCTTTAGCGGCTTCCTCTGTTCATGGCTGTCATTGATACCCATTCCTTTGGGCTGGTGGCCTTGTGCCGGCCAGGGTTGGTCAGGTACCCATGACGACACATTTTGAAAGTTGGCGCTAGAGTCCCGAAAGTCCGTGTGTGGACTCCTGGCATGCCTTCATGACATTGTGCGAAGTTTGGTGGCTTTAGCGGCTTCCTCTGGTTATGGCTGTCATTGACACCCATTGCTTTGGGCTGGTGGCCTCAGCCCAGCCAGGGTTGGTCAGGTACCCATGACGACACATTTTGAAAGTTGGCGCTAGAGTCCCGAAAGTCCGTTTGTGCACTCCTGGCATGCCTTCGCGCCCGTTTTCGAAGTTTGGTGGCTTTATCGGCTTCCTCTGTTTATGGCTGTCATTGACACCCATTGCTTTGGGCTGGCGGCCTCGGGCAGGCCAGGGTTGGTCAGGTAACCATGACGACACATTTTGAAAGTAGGCGCTGGAGTCCCGAAAGTCCGTGTGTGGACTCCTGGCATGCCGTGGCGCCCGTTTTCGAAGTTTGGTGGCTTTAGCGGCTTCGTCTGTTTATGGCTGTCATTGATACCCATTGCTTTGGGCTGGTGGCCTCGTGCCGGCCAGGGTTGGTCAGGTACCCATGACGACACATTTTGAAAGTTGGCGCTAGAGTCCCGAAAGTCCGTTTGTGCACTCCTGGCATGCCTTTGCACCCGTTTTCGAAGTTTGGTGGCTTTAGCGGCTTTGTCTGTTTATGGCTGTCATTGATACCCATTGCTTTGGGCTGGTGGCCTCGTGCCGGCCAGGGTTGGTCAGGTACCCATGACGACACATTTTGAAAGTTGGCGCTGGAGTCCCGAAAGTCCGTGTGTGCACTCCTGGCATGCCTTCATGACATTGTGCGAAGTTTGGTGGCTTTAGCGGCTTCCTCTGGTTATGGCTGTCATTGACACCCATTGCTTTGGGCTGGCGGCCTCGGCCCGGCCAGGGTTGGTCAGGTACCCATGACGACACATTTTGAAAGTTGGCGCTGGAGTCCCGAAAGTCCGTGTGTGCACTCCTGGCATGCCTTCATGACATTGTGCGAAGTTTGGTGGCTTTAGCGGCTTCCTCTGTTTATGGCTGTCATTGACACCCATTGCTTTGGGCTGGTGGCCTTGTGCCGGCCAGGGTTGGTCAGGTACCCATGACGACACATTTTGAAAGTTGGCGCTAGAGTCCCGAAAGTCCTTGTGTGGACTCCTGGCATGCCTTCATGCCCGTTTGCAAAGTTTGGTGGCTTTAGCGGCTTCCTCTGGTTATGGCTGTCATTGACACCCATTGGTTTGGGCTGGTGGCCTCAGGCCGGCCAGGGTTGGTCAGGTACCCATGACGACACATTTTGAAAGTTGGCGCTAGAGTCCCGAAAGTCCGTTTGTGGACTCCTGGCATGCCGTCGTGCCCGTTTCCGAAGTTTGGTGGCTTTAGCGGCTTCCTCTGTTCATGGCTGTCATTGATACCCATTCCTTTGGGCTGGTGGCCTTGTGCCGGCCAGGGTTGGTCAGGTACCCATGACGACACATTTTGAAAGTTGGCGCTAGAGTCCCGAAAGTCCGTGTGTGGACTCCTGGCATGCCTTCATGACATTGTGCGAAGTTTGGTGGCTTTAGCGGCTTCCTCTGGTTATGGCTGTCATTGACACCCATTGCTTTGGGCTGGTGGCCTCAGCCCAGCCAGGGTTGGTCAGGTACCCATGACGACACATTTTGAAAGTTGGCGCTAGAGTCCCGAAAGTCCGTTTGTGCACTCCTGGCATGCCTTCGCGCCCGTTTTCGAAGTTTGGTGGCTTTATCGGCTTCCTCTGTTTATGGCTGTCATTGACACCCATTGCTTTGGGCTGGCGGCCTCGGGCAGGCCAGGGTTGGTCAGGTAACCATGACGACACATTTTGAAAGTAGGCGCTGGAGTCCCGAAAGTCCGTGTGTGGACTCCTGGCATGCCGTGGCGCCCGTTTTCGAAGTTTGGTGGCTTTAGCGGCTTCGTCTGTTCATGGCTGTCATTGATACCCATTGCTTTGGGCTGGTGGCCTCGTGCCGGCCAGGGTTGGTCAGGTACCCATGACGACACATTTTGAAAGTTGGCGCTAGAGTCCCGAAAGTCCGTTTGTGCACTCCTGGCATGCCTTTGCACCCGTTTTCGAAGTTTGGTGGCTTTAGCGGCTTTGTCTGTTTATGGCTGTCATTGATACCCATTGCTTTGGGCTGGTGGCCTCGTGCCGGCCAGGGTTGGTCAGGTACCCATGACGACACATTTTGAAAGTTGGCGCTGGAGTCCCGAAAGTCCGTGTGTGCACTCCTGGCATGCCTTCATGACATTGTGCGAAGTTTGGTGGCTTTAGCGGCTTCCTCTGGTTATGGCTGTCATTGACACCCATTGCTTTGGGCTGGCGGCCTCGGCCCGGCCAGGGTTGGTCAGGTACCCATGACGACACATTTTGAAAGTTGGCGCTGGAGTCCCGAAAGTCCGTGTGTGCACTCCTGGCATGCCTTCATGACATTGTGCGAAGTTTGGTGGCTTTAGCGGCTTCCTCTGTTTATGGCTGTCATTGACACCCATTGCTTTGGGCTGGCGGCCTCGGCCCGGCCAGGATTGGTCAGGTAACCATGACGACACATTTTCAAAGTAGGCGCTGGAGTCCCGAAAGTCTGTGTGTGGACTCCTGGCATGCCGTCGCGCCCGTTTTCGAAGTTTGGTGGCTTTAGCGGCTTCGTCTGTTTATGGCTGTCATTGATACCCATTGCTTTGGGCTAGTGGCCTCATGCCGGCCAGGGTTGGTCAGGTACCCATGACGACACATTTTGAAAGTTGGCGCTAGAGTCCCGAAAGTCCGTTTGTGCACTCCTGGCATGCCTTCGCGCCCGTTTTCGAAGTTTGGTGGCTTTAGCAGCTTCCTCTGTTTATGGCTGTCATTGACACCCATTGCTTTGGGCTGGCGGCCTCGGGCCGGCCAGGTTGGTCAGGTAACCATGACGACACATTTTGAAAGTTGGCGCTGGAGTCCCGAAAGTCCGTGTCTGCACTCCTGGCATGCCTTCGCGCCCGTGTGCGAAGTTTGGTGGCTTTAGCGGCTTCCTCTGTTTTTGGCTGTCATTGACACCCATTGCTTTGGGCTGGCGGCCTCGGGCCGGCCAGGTTGGTCAGGTACCCATGACGACACATTTTGAAAGTTGGTGCTAGAGTCCCGAAAGTCCGTTTGTGGACTCCTGGCATGACTTTGCGCCCGTTTTAGAAGTTTGGTGGCTTTAGCGGCTTCCTCTGTTCATGGCTGTCATTGATACCCATTCCTTTGGGCTGGTGGCCTCGTGCCGGCCAGGGTTGATCAGGTACCCATGACGACACATTTTGAAAGTTGGCGCTAGAGTCCCGAAAGTCCGTTTGTGCACTCCTGGCATGCCTTCGCGCCCGTTTTCAAAGTTTGGTGGCTTTAGCAGCTTCCTCTGTTTATGGCTGTCATTGACACCCATTGCTTTGGGCTGGCGGCCTCGGGCCGGCCAGGTTGGTCAGGTAACCATGACGACACATTTTGAAAGTTGGCGCTGGAGTCCCGAAAGTCCGTTTGTGCACTCCTGTCATGCCTACGTGCCCGTGTGCGAAGTTTGGTAACTTTAGCGGCTTCCTCTGGTTATGGCTGTCATTGACACCCATTGCTTTGGGCTGGTGGCCTCAGGCCAGCCAGGGTTGGTCAGGTACCCATGACGACACATTTTGAAAGTTGGCGCTAGAGTCCCGAAATTCCGTTTGTGCACTCCTGGCATGCCTTCGCGCCCGTTTTCGAAGTTTGGTGGCTTTATCGGCTTCCTCTGTTTATGGCTGTCATTGACACCCATTGCTTTGGGCTGGCGGCCTCGGGCAGGCCAGGGTTGGTCAGGTACCCATGACGACACATTTTGAAAGTTGGCGCTAGAGTCCCGAAAGTCCTTGTGTGGACTCCTGGCATGCCTTCATGCCCGTTTGCAAAGTTTGGTGGCTTTATCGGCTTCCTCTGGTTATGGCTGTCATTGATACCCATTGCTTTGGGCTGGTGGCCTCGTGCCGGCCAGGGTTGGTCAGGTACCCATGACGACACATTTTGAAAGTTGGCGCTGGAGTCCCGAAAGTCCGTGTGTGCACTCCTGGCATGCCTTCATGACATTGTGCGAAGTTTGGTGGCTTTAGCGGCTTCCTCTGGTTATGGCTGTCATTGACACCCATTGCTTTGGGCTGGCGGCCTCGGCCCGGCCAGGGTTGGTCAGGTACCCATGACGACACATTTTGAAAGTTGGCGCTGGAGTCCCGAAAGTCCGTGTGTGCACTCCTGGCATGCCTTCATGACATTGTGCGAAGTTTGGTGGCTTTAGCGGCTTCCTCTGTTTATGGCTGTCATTGACACCCATTGCTTTGGGCTGGCGGCCTCGGCCCGGCCAGGATTGGTCAGGTAACCATGACGACACATTTTCAAAGTAGGCGCTGGAGTCCCGAAAGTCTGTGTGTGGACTCCTGGCATGCCGTCGCGCCCGTTTTCGAAGTTTGGTGGCTTTAGCGGCTTCGTCTGTTTATGGCTGTCATTGATACCCATTGCTTTGGGCTGGTGGCCTCATGCCGGCCAGGGTTGGTCAGGTACCCATGACGACACATTTTGAAAGTTGGCGCTAGAGTCCCGAAAGTCCGTTTGTGCACTCCTGGCATGCCTTCGCGCCCGTTTTCGAAGTTTGGTGGCTTTAGCAGCTTCCTCTGTTTATGGCTGTCATTGACACCCATTGCTTTGGGCTGGCGGCCTCGGGCCGGCCAGGTTGGTCAGGTAACCATGACGACACATTTTGAAAGTTGGCGCTGGAGTCCCGAAAGTCCGTGTCTGCACTCCTGGCATGCCTTCGCGCCCGTGTGCGAAGTTTGGTGGCTTTAGCGGCTTCCTCTGTTTTTGGCTGTCATTGACACCCATTGCTTTGGGCTGGCGGCCTCGGGCCGGCCAGGTTGGTCAGGTACCCATGACGACACATTTTGAAAGTTGGTGCTAGAGTCCCGAAAGTCCGTTTGTGGACTCCTGGCATGACTTTGCGCCCGTTTTAGAAGTTTGGTGGCTTTAGCGGCTTCCTCTGTTCATGGCTGTCATTGATACCCATTCCTTTGGGCTGGTGGCCTCGTGCCGGCCAGGGTTGATCAGGTACCCATGACGACACATTTTGAAAGTTGGCGCTAGAGTCCCGAAAGTCCGTTTGTGCACTCCTGGCATGCCTTCGCGCCCGTTTTCAAAGTTTGGTGGCTTTAGCAGCTTCCTCTGTTTATGGCTGTCATTGACACCCATTGCTTTGGGCTGGCGGCCTCGGGCCGGCCAGGTTGGTCAGGTAACCATGACGACACATTTTGAAAGTTGGCGCTGGAGTCCCGAAAGTCCGTTTGTGCACTCCTGTCATGCCTACGTGCCCGTGTGCGAAGTTTGGTAACTTTAGCGGCTTCCTCTGGTTATGGCTGTCATTGACACCCATTGCTTTGGGCTGGTGGCCTCAGGCCAGCCAGGGTTGGTCAGGTACCCATGACGACACATTTTGAAAGTTGGCGCTAGAGTCCCGAAAGTCCGTTTGTGCACTCCTGGCATGCCTTCGCGCCCGTTTTCGAAGTTTGGTGGCTTTATCGGCTTCCTCTGTTTATGGCTGTCATTGACACCCATTGCTTTGGGCTGGCGGCCTCGGGCAGGCCAGGGTTGGTCAGGTACCCATGACGACACATTTTGAAAGTTGGCGCTAGAGTCCCGAAAGTCCTTGTGTGGACTCCTGGCATGCCTTCATGCCCGTTTGCAAAGTTTGGTGGCTTTATCGGCTTCCTCTGGTTATGGCTGTCATTGATACCCATTGCTTTGGGCTGGTGGCCTCGTGCCGGCCAGGGTTGGTCAGGTACCCATGACGACACATTTTGAAAGTTGGCGCTGGAGTCCCGAAAGTCCGTGTGTGCACTCCTGGCATGCCTTCATGACATTGTGCGAAGTTTGGTGGCTTTAGCGGCTTCCTCTGGTTATGGCTGTCATTGACACCCATTGCTTTGGGCTGGCGGCCTCGGCCCGGCCAGGGTTGGTCAGGTACCCATGACGACACATTTTGAAAGTTGGCGCTGGAGTCCCGAAAGTCCGTGTGTGCACTCCTGGCATGCCTTCATGACATTGTGCGAAGTTTGGTGGCTTTAGCGGCTTCCTCTGTTTATGGCTGTCATTGACACCCATTGCTTTGGGCTGGCGGCCTTGGCCCGGCCAGGATTGGTCAGGTAACCATGACGACACATTTTCAAAGTAGGCGCTGGAGTCCCGAAAGTCTGTGTGTGGACTCCTGGCATGCCGTCGCGCCCGTTTTCGAAGTTTGGTGGCTTTAGCGGCTTCGTCTGTTTATGGCTGTCATTGATACCCATTGCTTTGGGCTGGTGGCCTCATGCCGGCCAGGGTTGGTCAGGTACCCATGACGACACATTTTGAAAGTTGGCGCTAGAGTCCCGAAAGTCCGTTTGTGCACTCCTGGCATGCCTTCGCGCCCGTTTTCGAAGTTTGGTGGCTTTAGCGGCTTCCTCTGTTTATGGCTGTCATTGACACCCATTGCTTTGGGCTGGCGGCCTCGGGCCGGCCAGGTTGGTCAGGTAACCATGACGACACATTTTGAAAGTTGGCGCTGGAGTCCCGAAAGTCCGTGTCTGCACTCCTGGCATGCCTTCGCGCCCGTGTGCGAAGTTTGGTGGCTTTAGCGGCTTCCTCTGTTTTTGGCTGTCATTGACACCCATTGCTTTGGGCTGGCGGCCTCGGGCCGGCCAGGTTGGTCAGGTACCCATGACGACACATTTTGAAAGTTGGTGCTAGAGTCCCGAAAGTCCGTTTGTGGACTCCTGGCATGACTTTGCGCCCGTTTTAGAAGTTTGGTGGCTTTAGCGGCTTCCTCTGTTCATGGCTGTCATTGATACCCATTCCTTTGGGCTGGTGGCCTCGTGCCGGCCAGGGTTGATCAGGTACCCATGACGACACATTTTGAAAGTTGGCGCTAGAGTCCCGAAAGTCCGTTTGTGCACTCCTGGCATGCCTTCGCGCCCGTTTTCAAAGTTTGGTGGCTTTAGCAGCTTCCTCTGTTTATGGCTGTCATTGACACCCATTGCTTTGGGCTGGCGGCCTCGGGCCGGCCAGGTTGGTCAGGTAACCATGACGACACATTTTGAAAGTTGGCGCTGGAGTCCCGAAAGTCCGTTTGTGCACTCCTGTCATGCCTACGTGCCCGTGTGCGAAGTTTGGTAACTTTAGCGGCTTCCTCTGGTTATGGCTGTCATTGACACCCATTGCTTTGGGCTGGTGGCCTCAGGCCAGCCAGGGTTGGTCAGGTACCCATGACGACACATTTTGAAAGTTGGCGCTAGAGTCCCGAAAGTCCGTTTGTGCACTCCTGGCATGCCTTCGCGCCCGTTTTCGAAGTTTGGTGGCTTTATCGGCTTCCTCTGTTTATGGCTGTCATTGACACCCATTGCTTTGGGCTGGCGGCCTCGGGCAGGCCAGGGTTGGTCAGGTACCCATGACGACACATTTTGAAAGTTGGCGCTAGAGTCCCGAAAGTCCTTGTGTGGACTCCTGGCATGCCTTCATGCCCGTTTGCAAAGTTTGGTGGCTTTATCGGCTTCCTCTGGTTATGGCTGTCATTGACACCCATTGCTTTGGGCTGGCGGCCTCGGGCAGGCCAGGGTTGGTCAGGTAACCATGACGACACATTTTGAAAGTAGGCGCTGGAGTCCCGAAAGTCCGTGTGTGGACTCCTGGCATGCCTTCATGACATTGTGCGAAGTTTGGTGGCTTTAGCGGCTTCCTCTGGTTATGGCTGTCATTGACACCCATTGCTTTGGGCTGGTGGCCTCAGCCCAGCCAGGGTTGGTCAGGTACCCATGACGACACATTTTGAAAGTTGGCGCTAGAGTCCCGAAAGTCCGTTTGTGCACTCCTGGCATGCCTTCGCGCCCGTTTTCGAAGTTTGGTGGCTTTATCGGCTTCCTCTGTTTATGGCTGTCATTGACACCCATTGCTTTGGGCTGGCGGCCTCGGGCAGGCCAGGGTTGGTCAGGTAACCATGACGACACATTTTGAAAGTAGGCGCTGGAGTCCCGAAAGTCCGTGTGTGGACTCCTGGCATGCCGTGGCGCCCGTTTTCGAAGTTTGGTGGCTTTAGCGGCTTCGTCTGTTTATGGCTGTCATTGATACCCATTGCTTTGGGCTGGTGGCCTCGTGCCGGCCAGGGTTGGTCAGGTACCCATGACGACACATTTTGAAAGTTGGCGCTAGAGTCCCGAAAGTCCGTTTGTGCACTCCTGGCATGCCTTCGCACCCGTTTTCGAAGTTTGGTGGCTTTAGCGGCTTTGTCTGTTTATGGCTGTCATTGATACCCATTGCTTTGGGCTGGTGGCCTCGTGCCGGCCAGGGTTGGTCAGGTACCCATGACGACACATTTTGAAAGTTGGCGCTGGAGTCCCGAAAGTCCGTGTGTGCACTCCTGGCATGCCTTCATGACATTGTGCGAAGTTTGGTGGCTTTAGCGGCTTCCTCTGGTTATGGCTGTCATTGACACCTATTGCTTTGGGCTGGCGGCCTCGGCCCGGCCAGGGTTGGTCAGGTAACCATGACGACACATTTTGAAAGTTGGCGCTAGAGTCCCGAAAGTCAGTTTGTGCACTCCTGGCATGCCTTCGCGCCCGTTTTCGAAGTTTGGTGGCTTTAGCGGCTTCCTCTGTTTATGGCTGTCATTGATACCCATTGCTTTGGGCTGGTGGCCTCGTGCCGGCCAGGGTTGGTCAGGTACCCATGACGACACATTTTGAAAGTTGGCGCTGGAGTCCCGAAAGTCCGTGTGTGCACTCCTGGCATGCCTTCATGACATTGTGCGAAGTTTGGTGGCTTTAGCGGCTTCCTCTGGTTATGGCTGTCATTGACACCCATTGCTTTGGGCTGGCGGCCTCGGCCCGGCCAGGGTTGGTCAGGTACCCATGACGACACATTTTGAAAGTTGGCGCTGGAGTCCCGAAAGTCCGTGTGTGCACTCCTGGCATGCCTTCATGACATTGTGCGAAGTTTGGTGGCTTTAGCGGCTTCCTCTGTTTATGGCTGTCATTGACACCCATTGCTTTGGGCTGGCGGCCTCGGCCCGGCCAGGATTGGTCAGGTAACCATGACGACACATTTTCAAAGTAGGCGCTGGAGTCCCGAAAGTCTGTGTGTGGACTCCTGGCATGCCGTCGCGCCCGTTTTCGAAGTTTGGTGGCTTTAGCGGCTTCGTCTGTTTATGGCTGTCATTGATACCCATTGCTTTGGGCTGGTGGCCTCATGCCGGCCAGGGTTGGTCAGGTACCCATGACGACACATTTTGAAAGTTGGCGCTAGAGTCCCGAAAGTCCGTTTGTGCACTCCTGGCATGCCTTCGCGCCCGTTTTCGAAGTTTGGTGGCTTTAGCGGCTTCCTCTGTTTATGGCTGTCATTGACACCCATTGCTTTGGGCTGGCGGCCTCGGGCCGGCCAGGTTGGTCAGGTAACCATGACGACACATTTTGAAAGTTGGCGCTGGAGTCCCGAAAGTCCGTGTCTGCACTCCTGGCATGCCTTCGCGCCCGTGTGCGAAGTTTGGTGGCTTTAGCGGCTTCCTCTGTTTTTGGCTGTCATTGACACCCATTGCTTTGGGCTGGCGGCCTCGGGCCGGCCAGGTTGGTCAGGTACCCATGACGACACATTTTGAAAGTTGGTGCTAGAGTCCCGAAAGTCCGTTTGTGGACTCCTGGCATGACTTTGCGCCCGTTTTAGAAGTTTGGTGGCTTTAGCGGCTTCCTCTGTTCATGGCTGTCATTGATACCCATTCCTTTGGGCTGGTGGCCTCGTGCCGGCCAGGGTTGATCAGGTACCCATGACGACACATTTTGAAAGTTGGCGCTAGAGTCCCGAAAGTCCGTTTGTGCACTCCTGGCATGCCTTCGCGCCCGTTTTCAAAGTTTGGTGGCTTTAGCAGCTTCCTCTGTTTATGGCTGTCATTGACACCCATTGCTTTGGGCTGGCGGCCTCGGGCCGGCCAGGTTGGTCAGGTAACCATGACGACACATTTTGAAAGTTGGCGCTGGAGTCCCGAAAGTCCGTTTGTGCACTCCTGTCATGCCTACGTGCCCGTGTGCGAAGTTTGGTAACTTTAGCGGCTTCCTCTGGTTATGGCTGTCATTGACACCCATTGCTTTGGGCTGGTGGCCTCAGGCCAGCCAGGGTTGGTCAGGTACCCATGACGACACATTTTGAAAGTTGGCGCTAGAGTCCCGAAAGTCCGTTTGTGCACTCCTGGCATGCCTTCGCGCCCGTTTTCGAAGTTTGGTGGCTTTATCGGCTTCCTCTGTTTATGGCTGTCATTGACACCCATTGCTTTGGGCTGGCGGCCTCGGGCAGGCCAGGGTTGGTCAGGTAACCATGACGACACATTTTGAAAGTAGGCGCTGGAGTCCCGAAAGTCCGTGTGTGGACTCCTGGCATGCCTTCATGACATTGTGCGAAGTTTGGTGGCTTTAGCGGCTTCCTCTGGTTATGGCTGTCATTGACACCCATTGCTTTGGGCTGGTGGCCTCAGGCCAGCCAGGGTTGGTCAGGTACCCATGACGACACATTTTGAAAGTTGGCGCTAGAGTCCCGAAAGTCCGTTTGTGCACTCCTGGCATGCCTTCGCGCCCGTTTTCGAAGTTTGGTGGCTTTATCGGCTTCCTCTGTTTATGGCTGTCATTGACACCCATTGCTTTGGGCTGGCGGCCTCGGGCCGGCCAGGTTGGTCAGGTACCCATGACGACACATTTTGAAAGTTGGTGCTAGAGTCCCGAAAGTCCGTTTGTGGACTCCTGGCATGACTTTGCGCCCGTTTTAGAAGTTTGGTGGCTTTAGCGGCTTCCTCTGTTCATGGCTGTCATTGATACCCATTCCTTTGGGCTGGTGGCCTCGTGCCGGCCAGGGTTGATCAGGTACCCATGACGACACATTTTGAAAGTTGGCGCTAGAGTCCCGAAAGTCCGTTTGTGCACTCCTGGCATGCCTTCGCGCCCGTTTTCAAAGTTTGGTGGCTTTAGCAGCTTCCTCTGTTTATGGCTGTCATTGACACCCATTGCTTTGGGCTGGCGGCCTCGGGCCGGCCAGGTTGGTCAGGTAACCATGACGACACATTTTGAAAGTTGGCGCTGGAGTCCCGAAAGTCCGTTTGTGCACTCCTGTCATGCCTACGTGCCCGTGTGCGAAGTTTGGTAACTTTAGCGGCTTCCTCTGGTTATGGCTGTCATTGACACCCATTGCTTTGGGCTGGTGGCCTCAGGCCAGCCAGGGTTGGTCAGGTACCCATGACGACACATTTTGAAAGTTGGCGCTAGAGTCCCGAAAGTCCGTTTGTGCACTCCTGGCATGCCTTCGCGCCCGTTTTCGAAGTTTGGTGGCTTTATCGGCTTCCTCTGTTTATGGCTGTCATTGACACCCATTGCTTTGGGCTGGCGGCCTCGGGCAGGCCAGGGTTGGTCAGGTACCCATGACGACACATTTTGAAAGTTGGCGCTAGAGTCCCGAAAGTCCTTGTGTGGACTCCTGGCATGCCTTCATGCCCGTTTGCAAAGTTTGGTGGCTTTATCGGCTTCCTCTGGTTATGGCTGTCATTGACACCCATTGCTTTGGGCTGGCGGCCTCGGGCAGGCCAGGGTTGGTCAGGTAACCATGACGACACATTTTGAAAGTAGGCGCTGGAGTCCCGAAAGTCCGTGTGTGGACTCCTGGCATGCCTTCATGACATTGTGCGAAGTTTGGTGGCTTTAGCGGCTTCCTCTGGTTATGGCTGTCATTGACACCCATTGCTTTGGGCTGGTGGCCTCAGCCCAGCCAGGGTTGGTCAGGTACCCATGACGACACATTTTGAAAGTTGGCGCTAGAGTCCCGAAAGTCCGTTTGTGCACTCCTGGCATGCCTTCGCGCCCGTTTTCGAAGTTTGGTGGCTTTATCGGCTTCCTCTGTTTATGGCTGTCATTGACACCCATTGCTTTGGGCTGGCGGCCTCGGGCAGGCCAGGGTTGGTCAGGTAACCATGACGACACATTTTGAAAGTAGGCGCTGGAGTCCCGAAAGTCCGTGTGTGGACTCCTGGCATGCCGTGGCGCCCGTTTTCGAAGTTTGGTGGCTTTAGCGGCTTCGTCTGTTTATGGCTGTCATTGATACCCATTGCTTTGGGCTGGTGGCCTCGTGCCGGCCAGGGTTGGTCAGGTACCCATGACGACACATTTTGAAAGTTGGCGCTAGAGTCCCGAAAGTCCGTTTGTGCACTCCTGGCATGCCTTCGCACCCGTTTTCGAAGTTTGGTGGCTTTAGCGGCTTTGTCTGTTTATGGCTGTCATTGATACCCATTGCTTTGGGCTGGTGGCCTCGTGCCGGCCAGGGTTGGTCAGGTACCCATGACGACACATTTTGAAAGTTGGCGCTGGAGTCCCGAAAGTCCGTGTGTGCACTCCTGGCATGCCTTCATGACATTGTGCGAAGTTTGGTGGCTTTAGCGGCTTCCTCTGGTTATGGCTGTCATTGACACCTATTGCTTTGGGCTGGCGGCCTCGGCCCGGCCAGGGTTGGTCAGGTAACCATGACGACACATTTTGAAAGTTGGCGCTAGAGTCCCGAAAGTCAGTTTGTGCACTCCTGGCATGCCTTCGCGCCCGTTTTCGAAGTTTGGTGGCTTTAGCGGCTTCCTCTGTTTATGGCTGTCATTGATACCCATTGCTTTGGGCTGGTGGCCTCGTGCCGGCCAGGGTTGGTCAGGTACCCATGACGACACATTTTGAAAGTTGGCGCTGGAGTCCCGAAAGTCCGTGTGTGCACTCCTGGCATGCCTTCATGACATTGTGCGAAGTTTGGTGGCTTTAGCGGCTTCCTCTGGTTATGGCTGTCATTGACACCCATTGCTTTGGGCTGGCGGCCTCGGCCCGGCCAGGGTTGGTCAGGTACCCATGACGACACATTTTGAAAGTTGGCGCTGGAGTCCCGAAAGTCCGTGTGTGCACTCCTGGCATGCCTTCATGACATTGTGCGAAGTTTGGTGGCTTTAGCGGCTTCCTCTGTTTATGGCTGTCATTGACACCCATTGCTTTGGGCTGGCGGCCTCGGCCCGGCCAGGATTGGTCAGGTAACCATGACGACACATTTTCAAAGTAGGCGCTGGAGTCCCGAAAGTCTGTGTGTGGACTCCTGGCATGCCGTCGCGCCCGTTTTCGAAGTTTGGTGGCTTTAGTGGCTTCCTCTGGTTATGGCTGTCATTGACACCCATTCCTTTGGGCTGGTGGCCTCGTGCCGGCCAGGGTTGATCAGGTACCCATGACGACACATTTTGAAAGTTGGCGCTAGAGTCCCGAAAGTCCGTTTGTGCACTCCTGGCATGCCTTCGCGCCCCTTTTTCAAAGTTTGGTGGCTTTAGTGGCTTCCTCTGGTTATGGCTGTCATTGACACCCATTGGTTTGGGCTGGTGGCCTCAGGCCGGCCAGGGTTGGTCAGGTACCCATGACGACACATTTTGAAAGTTGGCGCTAGAGTCCCGAAAGTCCTTGTGTGGACTCCTGGCATGCCTTCATGCCCGTTTGCAAAGTTTGGTGGCTTTAGCGGCTTCCTCTGGTTATGGCTGTCATTGACACCCATTGCTTTGGGCTGGTGGCCTCGTGCCGGCCAGGGTTGATCAGGTACCCATGACGACACATTTTGAAAGTTGGCGCTAGAGTCCCGAAAGTCCGTTTGTGCACTCCTGTCATGCCTTCGCGCCCCTTTTTTAAAGTTTGGTGGCTTTAGCGGCTTCCTCTGGTTATGGCTGTCATTGATACCCATTGCTTTGGGCTGGTGGCCTTGTGCCGGCCAGGGTTGGTCAGGTACCCATGACGACACATTTTGAAAGTTGGCGCTAGAGTCCCGAAAGTCCTTGTGTGGACTCCTGGCATGCCTTCATGCCCGTTTGCAAAGTTTGGTGGCTTTATCGGCTTCCTCTGGTTATGGCTGTCATTGACACCCATTGCTTTGGGCTGGCGGCCTCGGGCAGGCCAGGGTTGGTCAGGTAACCATGACGACACATTTTGAAAGTAGGCGCTGGAGTCCCGAAAGTCCGTGTGTGGACTCCTGGCATGCCTTCATGACATTGTGCGAAGTTTGGTGGCTTTAGCGGCTTCCTCTGTTCATGGCTGTCATTGATACCCATTCCTTCGGGCTGGTGGCCTCGTGCCGGCCAGGGTTGATCAGGTACCCATGACGACACATTTTGAAAGTTGGCGCTAGAGTCCCGAAAGTCCGTTTGTGGACTCCTGGCATGCCGTCGCGCCCGTTTCCGAAGTTTGGTTGCTTTAGCGGCTTCCTCTGTTCATGGCTGTCATTGATACCCATTCCTTTGGGCTGGTGGCCTCGTGCCGGCCAGGGTTGATCAGGTACCCATGACGACACATTTTGAAAGTTGGCGCTAGAGTCCCGAAAGTCCGTTTGTGCACTCCTGGCATGCCTTCGCGCCCCTTTTTCAAAGTTTGGTGGCTTTAGCGGCTTCCTCTGTTTATGGCTGTCATTGACACCCATTGCTTTGGGCTGGCGGCATCGGGCCGGCCAGGTTGGTCAGGTAACCATGACGACACATTTTGAAAGTTGGCGCTGGAGTCCCGAAAGTCCGTGTGTGCACTCCTGGCATGCCTTCGCGCCCGTGTGCGAAGTTTGGTGGCTTTAGCGGCTTCCTCTGGTTATGGCTGTCATTGATACCCATTGCTTTGGGCTGGTGGCCTTGTGCCGGCCAGGGTTGGTCAGGTACCCATGACGACACATTTTGAAAGTTGGCGCTAGAGTCCCGAAAGTCCTTGTGTGGACTCCTGGCATGCCTTCATGCCCGTTTGCAAAGTTTGGTGGCTTTAGCGGCTTCCTCTGGTTATGGCTGTCATTGACACCCATTGGTTTGGGCTGGTGGCCTCAGGCCGGCCAGGGTTGGTCAGGTACCCATGACGACACATTTTGAAAGTTGGCGCTAGAGTCCCGAAAGTCCGTTTGTGGACTCCTGGCATGCCGTCGTGCCCGTTTCCGAAGTTTGGTGGCTTTAGCGGCTTCCTCTGTTCATGGCTGTCATTGATACCCATTCCTTTGGGCTGGTGGCCTCGTGCCGGCCAGGGTTGATCAGGTACCCATGACGACACATTTTGAAAGTTGGCGCTAGAGTCCCGAAAGTCCGTTTGTGCACTCCTGGCATGCCTTCGCGCCCCTTTTTCAAAGTTTGGTGGCTTTAGCGGCTTCCTCTGGTTATGGCTGTCATTGATACCCATTGCTTTGGGCTGGTGGCCTTGTGCCGGCCAGGGTTGGTCAGGTACCCATGACGACACATTTTGAAAGTTGGCGCTAGAGTCCCGAAAGTCCTTGTGTGGACTCCTGGCATGCCTTCATGCCCGTTTGCAAAGTTTGGTGGCTTTATCGGCTTCCTCTGGTTATGGCTGTCATTGACACCCATTGCTTTGGGCTGGCGGCCTCGGGCAGGCCAGGGTTGGTCAGGTAACCATGACGACACATTTTGAAAGTAGGCGCTGGAGTCCCGAAAGTCCGTGTGTGGACTCCTGGCATGCCGTGGCGCCCGTTTTCGAAGTTTGGTGGCTTTAGCGGCTTCGTCTGTTTATGGCTGTCATTGATACCCATTGCTTTGGGCTGGTGGCCTCGTGCCGGCCAGGGTTGGTCAGGTACCCATGACGACACATTTTGAAAGTTGGCGCTAGAGTCCCGAAAGTCCGTTTGTGCACTCCTGGCATGCCTTTGCACCCGTTTTCGAAGTTTGGTGGCTTTAGCGGCTTTGTCTGTTTATGGCTGTCATTGATACCCATTGCTTTGGGCTGGTGGCCTCGTGCCGGCCAGGGTTGGTCAGGTACCCATGACGACACATTTTGAAAGTTGGCGCTGGAGTCCCGAAAGTCCGTGTGTGCACTCCTGGCATGCCTTCATGACATTGTGCGAAGTTTGGTGGCTTTAGCGGCTTCCTCTGGTTATGGCTGTCATTGACACCTATTGCTTTGGGCTGGCGGCCTCGGCCCGGCCAGGGTTGGTCAGGTAACCATGACGACACATTTTGAAAGTTGGCGCTAGAGTCCCGAAAGTCCGTTTGTGCACTCCTGGCATGCCTTCGCGCCCGTTTTCGAAGTTTGGTGGCTTTAGCGGCTTCCTCTGTTTATGGCTGTCATTGATACCCATTGCTTTGGGCTGGTGGCCTCGTGCCGGCCAGGGTTGGTCAGGTACCCATGACGACACATTTTGAAAGTTGGCGCTGGAGTCCCGAAAGTCCGTGTGTGCACTCCTGGCATGCCTTCATGACATTGTGCGAAGTTTGGTGGCTTTAGCGGCTTCCTCTGGTTATGGCTGTCATTGACACCCATTGCTTTGGGCTGGCGGCCTCGGCCCGGCCAGGGTTGGTCAGGTACCCATGACGACACATTTTGAAAGTTGGCGCTGGAGTCCCGAAAGTCCGTGTGTGCACTCCTGGCATGCCTTCATGACATTGTGCGAAGTTTGGTGGCTTTAGCGGCTTCCTCTGTTTATGGCTGTCATTGACACCCATTGCTTTGGGCTGGCGGCCTCGGCCCGGCCAGGATTGGTCAGGTAACCATGACGACACATTTTCAAAGTAGGCGCTGGAGTCCCGAAAGTCTGTGTGTGGACTCCTGGCATGCCGTCGCGCCCGTTTTCGAAGTTTGGTGGCTTTAGCGGCTTCGTCTGTTTATGGCTGTCATTGATACCCATTGCTTTGGGCTGGTGGCCTCATGCCGGCCAGGGTTGGTCAGGTACCCATGACGACACATTTTGAAAGTTGGCGCTAGAGTCCCGAAAGTCCGTTTGTGCACTCCCGGCATGCCTTCGCGCCCGTTTTCGAAGTTTGGTGGCTTTAGCGGCTTCCTCTGTTTATGGCTGTCATTGACACCCATTGCTTTGGGCTGGCGGCCTCGGGCCGGCCAGGTTGGTCAGGTAACCATGACGACACATTTTGAAAGTTGGCGCTGGAGTCCCGAAAGTCCGTGTCTGCACTCCTGGCATGCCTTCGCGCCCGTGTGCGAAGTTTGGTGGCTTTAGCGGCTTCCTCTGTTTTTGGCTGTCATTGACACCCATTGCTTTGGGCTGGCGGCCTCGGGCCGGCCAGGTTGGTCAGGTACCCATGACGACACATTTTGAAAGTTGGTGCTAGAGTCCCGAAAGTCCGTTTGTGGACTCCTGGCATGACTTTGCGCCCGTTTTAGAAGTTTGGTGGCTTTAGCGGCTTCCTCTGTTCATGGCTGTCATTGATACCCATTCCTTTGGGCTGGTGGCCTCGTGCCGGCCAGGGTTGATCAGGTACCCATGACGACACATTTTGAAAGTTGGCGCTAGAGTCCCGAAAGTCCGTTTGTGCACTCCTGGCATGCCTTCGCGCCCGTTTTCAAAGTTTGGTGGCTTTAGCAGCTTCCTCTGTTTATGGCTGTCATTGACACCCATTGCTTTGGGCTGGCGGCCTCGGGCCGGCCAGGTTGGTCAGGTAACCATGACGACACATTTTGAAAGTTGGCGCTGGAGTCCCGAAAGTCCGTTTGTGCACTCCTGTCATGCCTACGTGCCCGTGTGCGAAGTTTGGTAACTTTAGCGGCTTCCTCTGGTTATGGCTGTCATTGACACCCATTGCTTTGGGCTGGTGGCCTCAGGCCAGCCAGGGTTGGTCAGGTACCCATGACGACACATTTTGAAAGTTGGCGCTAGAGTCCCGAAAGTCCGTTTGTGCACTCCTGGCATGCCTTCGCGCCCGTTTTCGAAGTTTGGTGGCTTTATCGGCTTCCTCTGTTTATGGCTGTCATTGACACCCATTGCTTTGGGCTGGCGGCCTCGGGCAGGCCAGGGTTGGTCAGGTACCCATGACGACACATTTTGAAAGTTGGCGCTAGAGTCCCGAAAGTCCTTGTGTGGACTCCTGGCATGCCTTCATGCCCGTTTGCAAAGTTTGGTGGCTTTATCGGCTTCCTCTGGTTATGGCTGTCATTGATACCCATTGCTTTGGGCTGGTGGCCTCGTGCCGGCCAGGGTTGGTCAGGTACCCATGACGACACATTTTGAAAGTTGGCGCTGGAGTCCCGAAAGTCCGTGTGTGCACTCCTGGCATGCCTTCATGACATTGTGCGAAGTTTGGTGGCTTTAGCGGCTTCCTCTGGTTATGGCTGTCATTGACACCCATTGCTTTGGGCTGGCGGCCTCGGCCCGGCCAGGGTTGGTCAGGTACCCATGACGACACATTTTGAAAGTTGGCGCTGGAGTCCCGAAAGTCCGTGTGTGCACTCCTGGCATGCCTTCATGACATTGTGCGAAGTTTGGTGGCTTTAGCGGCTTCCTCTGTTTATGGCTGTCATTGACACCCATTGCTTTGGGCTGGCGGCCTCGGCCCGGCCAGGATTGGTCAGGTAACCATGACGACACATTTTCAAAGTAGGCGCTGGAGTCCCGAAAGTCTGTGTGTGGACTCCTGGCATGCCGTCGCGCCCGTTTTCGAAGTTTGGTGGCTTTAGCGGCTTCGTCTGTTTATGGCTGTCATTGATACCCATTGCTTTGGGCTGGTGGCCTCATGCCGGCCAGGGTTGGTCAGGTACCCATGACGACACATTTTGAAAGTTGGCGCTAGAGTCCCGAAAGTCCGTTTGTGCACTCCTGGCATGCCTTCGCGCCCGTTTTCGAAGTTTGGTGGCTTTAGCGGCTTCCTCTGTTTATGGCTGTCATTGACACCCATTGCTTTGGGCTGGCGGCCTCGGGCCGGCCAGGTTGGTCAGGTAACCATGACGACACATTTTGAAAGTTGGCGCTGGAGTCCCGAAAGTCCGTGTCTGCACTCCTGGCATGCCTTCGCGCCCGTGTGCGAAGTTTGGTGGCTTTAGCGGCTTCCTCTGTTTTTGGCTGTCATTGACACCCATTGCTTTGGGCTGGCGGCCTCGGGCCGGCCAGGTTGGTCAGGTACCCATGACGACACATTTTGAAAGTTGGTGCTAGAGTCCCGAAAGTCCGTTTGTGGACTCCTGGCATGACTTTGCGCCCGTTTTAGAAGTTTGGTGGCTTTAGCGGCTTCCTCTGTTCATGGCTGTCATTGATACCCATTCCTTTGGGCTGGTGGCCTCGTGCCGGCCAGGGTTGATCAGGTACCCATGACGACACATTTTGAAAGTTGGCGCTAGAGTCCCGAAAGTCCGTTTGTGCACTCCTGGCATGCCTTCGCGCCCGTTTTCAAAGTTTGGTGGCTTTAGCAGCTTCCTCTGTTTATGGCTGTCATTGACACCCATTGCTTTGGGCTGGCGGCCTCGGGCCGGCCAGGTTGGTCAGGTAACCATGACGACACATTTTGAAAGTTGGCGCTGGAGTCCCGAAAGTCCGTTTGTGCACTCCTGTCATGCCTACGTGCCCGTGTGCGAAGTTTGGTAACTTTAGCGGCTTCCTCTGGTTATGGCTGTCATTGACACCCATTGCTTTGGGCTGGTGGCCTCAGGCCAGCCAGGGTTGGTCAGGTACCCATGACGACACATTTTGAAAGTTGGCGCTAGAGTCCCGAAAGTCCGTTTGTGCACTCCTGGCATGCCTTCGCGCCCGTTTTCGAAGTTTGGTGGCTTTATCGGCTTCCTCTGTTTATGGCTGTCATTGACACCCATTGCTTTGGGCTGGCGGCCTCGGGCAGGCCAGGGTTGGTCAGGTAACCATGACGACACATTTTGAAAGTAGGCGCTGGAGTCCCGAAAGTCCGTGTGTGGACTCCTGGCATGCCGTGGCGCCCGTTTTCGAAGTTTGGTGGCTTTAGCGGCTTCGTCTGTTTATGGCTGTCATTGATACCCATTGCTTTGGGCTGGTGGCCTCGTGCCGGCCAGGGTTGGTCAGGTACCCATGACGACACATTTTGAAAGTTGGCGCTAGAGTCCCGAAAGTCCGTTTGTGCACTCCTGGCATGCCTTCGCACCCGTTTTCGAAGTTTGGTGGCTTTAGCGGCTTTGTCTGTTTATGGCTGTCATTGATACCCATTGCTTTGGGCTGGTGGCCTCGTGCCGGCCAGGGTTGGTCAGGTACCCATGACGACACATTTTGAAAGTTGGCGCTGGAGTCCCGAAAGTCCGTGTGTGCACTCCTGGCATGCCTTCATGACATTGTGCGAAGTTTGGTGGCTTTAGCGGCTTCCTCTGGTTATGGCTGTCATTGACACCTATTGCTTTGGGCTGGCGGCCTCGGCCCGGCCAGGGTTGGTCAGGTAACCATGACGACACATTTTGAAAGTTGGCGCTAGAGTCCCGAAAGTCAGTTTGTGCACTCCTGGCATGCCTTCGCGCCCGTTTTCGAAGTTTGGTGGCTTTAGCGGCTTCCTCTGTTTATGGCTGTCATTGATACCCATTGCTTTGGGCTGGTGGCCTCGTGCCGGCCAGGGTTGGTCAGGTACCCATGACGAATACATTTTGAAAGTTGGCGCTGGAGTCCCGAAAGTCCGTGTGTGCACTCCTGGCATGCCTTCATGACATTGTGCGAAGTTTGGTGGCTTTAGCGGCTTCCTCTGGTTATGGCTGTCATTGACACCCATTGCTTTGGGCTGGCGGCCTCGGCCCGGCCAGGGTTGGTCAGGTACCCATGACGACACATTTTGAAAGTTGGCGCTGGAGTCCCGAAAGTCCGTGTGTGCACTCCTGGCATGCCTTCATGACATTGTGCGAAGTTTGGTGGCTTTAGCGGCTTCCTCTGTTTATGGCTGTCATTGACACCCATTGCTTTGGGCTGGCGGCCTCGGCCCGGCCAGGGTTGGTCAGGTACCCATGACGACACATTTTGAAAGTTGGCGCTAGAGTCCCGAAAGTCCGTTTGTGCACTCCTGGCATGCCTTCGCGCCCGTTTTCGAAGTTTGGTGGCTTTAGCGGCTTCCTCTGTTTATGGCTGTCATTGACACCCATTGCTTTGGGCTGGCGGCCTCGGGCCGGCCAGGTTGGTCAGGTAACCATGACGACACATTTTGAAAGTTGGCGCTGGAGTCCCGAAAGTCCGTGTCTGCACTCCTGGCATGCCTTCGCGCCCGTGTGCGAAGTTTGGTGGCTTTAGCGGCTTCCTCTGTTTTTGGCTGTCATTGACACCCATTGCTTTGGGCTGGCGGCCTCGGGCCGGCCAGGTTGGTCAGGTACCCATGACGACACATTTTGAAAGTTGGTGCTAGAGTCCCGAAAGTCCGTTTGTGGACTCCTGGCATGACTTTGCGCCCGTTTTAGAAGTTTGGTGGCTTTAGCGGCTTCCTCTGTTCATGGCTGTCATTGATACCCATTCCTTTGGGCTGGTGGCCTCGTGCCGGCCAGGGTTGATCAGGTACCCATGACGACACATTTTGAAAGTTGGCGCTAGAGTCCCGAAAGTCCGTTTGTGCACTCCTGGCATGCCTTCGCGCCCGTTTTCAAAGTTTGGTGGCTTTAGCAGCTTCCTCTGTTTATGGCTGTCATTGACACCCATTGCTTTGGGCTGGCGGCCTCGGGCCGGCCAGGTTGGTCAGGTAACCATGACGACACATTTTGAAAGTTGGCGCTGGAGTCCCGAAAGTCCGTTTGTGCACTCCTGTCATGCCTACGTGCCCGTGTGCGAAGTTTGGTAACTTTAGCGGCTTCCTCTGGTTATGGCTGTCATTGACACCCATTGCTTTGGGCTGGTGGCCTCAGGCCAGCCAGGGTTGGTCAGGTACCCATGACGACACATTTTGAAAGTTGGCGCTAGAGTCCCGAAAGTCCGTTTGTGCACTCCTGGCATGCCTTCGCGCCCGTTTTCGAAGTTTGGTGGCTTTATCGGCTTCCTCTGTTTATGGCTGTCATTGACACCCATTGCTTTGGGCTGGCGGCCTCGGGCAGGCCAGGGTTGGTCAGGTAACCATGACGACACATTTTGAAAGTAGGCGCTGGAGTCCCGAAAGTCCGTGTGTGGACTCCTGGCATGCCTTCATGACATTGTGCGAAGTTTGGTGGCTTTAGCGGCTTCCTCTGGTTATGGCTGTCATTGACACCCATTGCTTTGGGCTGGTGGCCTCAGGCCAGCCAGGGTTGGTCAGGTACCCATGACGACACATTTTGAAAGTTGGCGCTAGAGTCCCGAAAGTCCGTTTGTGCACTCCTGGCATGCCTTCGCGCCCGTTTTCGAAGTTTGGTGGCTTTATCGGCTTCCTCTGTTTATGGCTGTCATTGACACCCATTGCTTTGGGCTGGCGGCCTCGGGCAGGCCAGGGTTGGTCAGGTAACCATGACGACACATTTTGAAAGTAGGCGCTGGAGTCCCGAAATCCGTGTGTGGACTCCTGGCATGCCTTCATGACATTGTGCGAAATTTGGTGGCTTTAGCGGCTTCCTCTGGTTATGGCTGTCATTGACACCCATTGCTTTGGGCTGGTGGCCTCAGGCCAGCCAGGGTTGGTCAGGTACCCATGACGACACATTTTGAAAGTTGGCGCTAGAGTCCCGAAAGTCCGTTTGTGCACTCCTGGCATGCCTTCGCGCCCGTTTTCGAAGTTTGGTGGCTTTATCGGCTTCCTCTGTTTATGGCTGTCATTGACACCCATTGCTTTGGGCTGGCGGCCTCGGGCAGGCCAGGGTTGGTCAGGTAACCATGACGACACATTTTGAAAGTAGGCGCTGGAGTCCCGAAAGTCCGTGTGTGGACTCCTGGCATGCCTTCATGACATTGTGCGAAGTTTGGTGGCTTTAGCGGCTTCCTCTGGTTATGGCTGTCATTGACACCCATTGCTTTGGGCTGGTGGCCTCAGGCCAGCCAGGGTTGGTCAGGTACCCATGACGACACATTTTGAAAGTTGGCGCTAGAGTCCCGAAAGTCCGTTTATGCACTCCTGGCATGCCTTCGCGCCCGTTTTCGAAGTTTGGTGGCTTTATCGGCTTCCTCTGTTTATGGCTGTCATTGACACCCATTGCTTTGGGCTGGCGGCCTCGGGCAGGCCAGGGTTGGTCAGGTAACCATGACGACACATTTTGAAAGTAGGCGCTGGAGTCCCGAAAGTCCGTGTGTGGACTCCTGGCATGCCTTCATGACATTGTGCGAAATTTGGTGGCTTTAGCGGCTTCCTCTGGTTATGGCTGTCATTGACACCCATTGCTTTGGGCTGGTGGCCTCAGGCCAGCCAGGGTTGGTCAGGTACCCATGACGACACATTTTGAAAGTTGGCGCTAGAGTCCCGAAAGTCCGTTTGTGCACTCCTGGCATGCCTTCGCGCCCGTTTTCGAAGTTTGGTGGCTTTATCGGCTTCCTCTGTTTATGGCTGTCATTGACACCCATTGCTTTGGGCTGGCGGCCTCGGGGAGGCCAGGGTTGGTCAGGTACCCATGACGACACATTTTGAAAGTTGGCGCTGGAGTCCCGAAAGTCCGTGTGTGCACTCCTGGCATGCCTTCATGACATTGTGCGAAGTTTGGTGGCTTTAGCGGCTTCGTCTGTTTATGGCTGTCATTGATACCCATTGCTTTGGGCTGGTGGCCTCGTGCCGGCCAGGGTTGGTCAGGTACCCATGACGACACATTTTGAAAGTTGGCGCTAGAGTCCCGAAAGTCCGTTTGTGCACTCCTGGCATGCCTTCGCACCCGTTTTCGAAGTTTGGTGGCTTTAGCGGCTTCGTCTGTTTATGGCTGTCATTGATACCCATTGCTTTGGGCTGGTGGCCTCGTGCCGGCCAGGGTTGGTCAGGTACCCATGACGACACATTTTGAAAGTTGGCGCTGGAGTCCCGAAAGTCCGTGTGTGCACTCCTGGCATGCCTTCATGACATTGTGCGAAGTTTGGTGGCTTTAGCGGCTTCCTCTGGTTATGGCTGTCATTGACACCCATTGCTTTGGGCTGGCGGCCTCGGCCCGGCCAGGGTTGGTCAGGTAACCATGACGACACATTTTGAAAGTTGGCGCTAGAGTCCCGAAAGTCCGTTTGTGCACTCCTGGCATGCCTTCGCGCCCGTTTTCGAAGTTTGGTGGCTTTAGCGGCTTCCTCTGTTTATGGCTGTCATTGATACCCATTGCTTTGGGCTGGTGGCCTCGTGCCGGCCAGGGTTGGTCAGGTACCCATGACGACACATTTTGAAAGTTGGCGCTGGAGTCCCGAAAGTCCGTGTGTGCACTCCTGGCATGCCTTCATGACATTGTGCGAAGTTTGGTGGCTTTAGCGGCTTCCTCTGGTTATGGCTGTCATTGACACCCATTGCTTTGGGCTGGCGGCCTCGGCCCGGCCAGGGTTGGTCAGGTAACCATGACGACACATTTTGAAATTAGGCGCTAGAGTCCCGAAAGTCCGTTTGTGCACTCCTGGCATGCCTTCGCGCCCGTTTTCGAAGTTTGGTGGCTTTAGCGGCTTCCTCTGTTTATGGCTGTCATTGACACCCATTGCTTTGGGCTGGCGGCCTCGGGCCGGCCAGGTTGGTCAGGTACCCATGACGACACATTTTGAAAGTTGGCGCTAGAGTCCCGAAAGTCCGTGTGTGCACTCCTGGCATGCCTTCGCGCCCGTGTGCGAAGTTTGGTGGCTTTAGCGGCTTCCTCTGTTGATGGCTGTCATTGACACCCATTGCTTTGGGCTGGCGGCCTCGGGCCGGCCAGGTTGGTCAGGTAACCATGACGACACATTTTGAAAGTTGGCGCTGGAGTCCCGAAAGTCCGTGTGTGCACTCCTGGCATGCCTTCGCGCCCGTTTCCGAAGTTTGGTGGCTTTAGCGGCTTCCTCTGTTCATGGCTGTCATTGACACCCATTGCTTTGGGCTGGTGGCCTTGTGCTGGCCAGGGTTGGTCAGGTACCCATGACGACACATTTTGAAAGTTGGCGCTAGAGTCCCGAAAGTCCGTTTGTGGACTCCTGGCATGCCTTTGCGACCGTTTTAGAAGTTTGGTGGCTATAGCGGCTTCCTCTGTTCATGGCTGTCATTGACACCCATTGCTTTGGGCTGGCGGCCTCGGGCCGGCCAGGTTGGTCAGGTAACCATGACGACACATTTTGAAAGTTGGCGCTAGAGTCCCGAAAGTCCGTTTGTGCACTCCTGGCATGCCTTCACGCCCGTGTGCGAAGTTTGGTGGCTTTAGCGGCTTCGTCTGTTTATGGCTGTCATTGATACCCATTGCTTTGGGCTGGTGGCCTCGTGCCGGCCAGGGTTGGTCAGGTACCCATGACGACACATTTTGAAAGTTGGCGCTAGAGTCCCGAAAGTCCGTTTGTGCACTCCTGGCATTCCTTCGCGCCCGTTTTCGAAGTTTGGTGGCTTTAGCGGCTTCCTCTGTTTATGGCTGTCATTGACACCCATTGCTTTGGGCTGGCGGCTTCGGGCCGGCCAGGTTGGTCAGGTAACCTGACGACACATTTTGAAAGTTGGCGCTGGAGTCCCGAAAGTCCGTGTGTGCACTCCTGGCATGCCTTCGCGCCCGTGTGCGAAGTTTGGTGGCTTTAGCGGCTTCCTCTGGTTATGGCTGTCATTGATACCCATTGCTTTGGGCTGGTGGCCTTGTGCCGGCCAGGGTTGGTCAGGTACCCATGACGACACATTTTGAAAGTTGGCGCTAGAGTCCCGAAAGTTCGTTTGTGCACTCCTGGCATGCCTTCGCACCCGTTTTCAAAGTTTGGTGGCTTTAGCGGCTTCCTCTGGTTATGGCTGTCATTGACACCCATTGCTTTGGGCTGGTGGCCTCAGGCCAGCCAGGGTTGGTCAGGTACCCATGACGACACATTTTGAAAGTTGGCGCTAGAGTCCCGAAAGTCCGTTTATGCACTCCTGGCATGCCTTCGCGCCCGTTTTCGAAGTTTGGTGGCTTTATCGGCTTCCTCTGTTTATGGCTGTCATTGACACCCATTGCTTTGGGCTGGCGGCCTCGGGCAGGCCAGGGTTGGTCAGGTAACCATGACGACACATTTTGAAAGTAGGCGCTGGAGTCCCGAAAGTCCGTGTGTGGACTCCTGGCATGCCTTCATGACATTGTGCGAAATTTGGTGGCTTTAGCGGCTTCCTCTGGTTATGGCTGTCATTGACACCCATTGCTTTGGGCTGGTGGCCTCAGGCCAGCCAGGGTTGGTCAGGTACCCATGACGACACATTTTGAAAGTTGGCGCTAGAGTCCCGAAAGTCCGTTTGTGCACTCCTGGCATGCCTTCGCGCCCGTTTTCGAAGTTTGGTGGCTTTATCGGCTTCCTCTGTTTATGGCTGTCATTGACACCCATTGCTTTGGGCTGGCGGCCTCGGGCAGGCCAGGGTTGGTCAGGTACCCATGACGACACATTTTGAAAGTTGGCGCTGGAGTCCCGAAAGTCCGTGTGTGCACTCCTGGCATGCCTTCATGACATTGTGCGAAGTTTGGTGGCTTTAGCGGCTTCGTCTGTTTATGGCTGTCATTGATACCCATTGCTTTGGGCTGGTGGCCTCGTGCCGGCCAGGGTTGGTCAGGTACCCATGACGACACATTTTGAAAGTTGGCGCTAGAGTCCCGAAAGTCCGTTTGTGCACTCCTGGCATGCCTTCGCACCCGTTTTCGAAGTTTGGTGGCTTTAGCGGCTTCGTCTGTTTATGGCTGTCATTGATACCCATTGCTTTGGGCTGGTGGCCTCGTGCCGGCCAGGGTTGGTCAGGTACCCATGACGACACATTTTGAAAGTTGGCGCTGGAGTCCCGAAAGTCCGTGTGTGCACTCCTGGCATGCCTTCATGACATTGTGCGAAGTTTGGTGGCTTTAGCGGCTTCCTCTGGTTATGGCTGTCATTGACACCCATTGCTTTGGGCTGGCGGCCTCGGCCCGGCCAGGGTTGGTCAGGTAACCATGACGACACATTTTGAAAGTTGGCGCTAGAGTCCCGAAAGTCCGTTTGTGCACTCCTGGCATGCCTTCGCGCCCGTTTTCGAAGTTTGGTGGCTTTAGCGGCTTCCTCTGTTTATGGCTGTCATTGATACCCATTGCTTTGGGCTGGTGGCCTCGTGCCGGCCAGGGTTGGTCAGGTACCCATGACGACACATTTTGAAAGTTGGCGCTGGAGTCCCGAAAGTCCGTGTGTGCACTCCTGGCATGCCTTCATGACATTGTGCGAAGTTTGGTGGCTTTAGCGGCTTCCTCTGGTTATGGCTGTCATTGACACCCATTGCTTTGGGCTGGCGGCCTCGGCCCGGCCAGGGTTGGTCAGGTAACCATGACGACACATTTTGAAATTAGGCGCTAGAGTCCCGAAAGTCCGTTTGTGCACTCCTGGCATGCCTTCGCGCCCGTTTTCGAAGTTTGGTGGCTTTAGCGGCTTCCTCTGTTTATGGCTGTCATTGACACCCATTGCTTTGGGCTGGCGGCCTCGGGCCGGCCAGGTTGGTCAGGTACCCATGACGACACATTTTGAAAGTTGGCGCTAGAGTCCCGAAAGTCCGTGTGTGCACTCCTGGCATGCCTTCGCGCCCGTGTGCGAAGTTTGGTGGCTTTAGCGGCTTCCTCTGTTGATGGCTGTCATTGACACCCATTGCTTTGGGCTGGCGGCCTCGGGCCGGCCAGGTTGGTCAGGTAACCATGACGACACATTTTGAAAGTTGGCGCTAGAGTCCCGAAAGTCCGTTTGTGGACTCCTGGCATGCCTTTGCGACCGTTTTAGAAGTTTGGTGGCTTTAGCGGCTTCCTCTGGTTATGGCTGTCATTGATACCCATTGCTTTGGGCTGGTGGCCTTGTGCCGGCCAGGGTTGGTCAGGTACCCATGACGACACATTTTGAAAGTTGGCGCTAGAGTCCCGAAAGTTCGTTTGTGCACTCCTGGCATGCCTTCGCACCCGTTTTCAAAGTTTGGTGGCTTTAGCGGCTTCCTCTGTTGATGGCTGTCATTGACACCCATTGCTTTGGGCTGGCGGCCTCGGGCCGGCCAGGTTGGTCAGGTACCCATGACGACACATTTTGAAAGTTGGCGCTAGAGTCCCGAAAGTCCGTTTGTGCACTCCTGGCATGCCTTCGCGCCCGTTTTCGAAGTTTGGTGGCTTTAGCAGCTTCCTCTGTTTATGGCTGTCATTGACACCCATTGCTTTGGGCTGGCGGCCTCGGGCCGGCCAGGTTGGTCAGGTAACCATGACGACACATTTTGAAAGTTGGCGCTGGAGTCCCGAAAGTCCGTTTGTGCACTCCTGGCATGCCTTCGCACCCGTTTCCGAAGTTTGGTGGCTTTAGCGGCTTCCTCTGTTTATGGCTGTCATTGACACCCATTGCTTTGGGCTGGCGGCCTCGGGCCGGCCAGGTACCCATGACGACACATTTTGAAAGTTGGCGCTGGAGTCCCGAAAGTCCATGTGTGCACTCCTGGCATGCCTTCGCGCCCGTGTGCGAAGTTTGGTGGCTTTAGCGGCTTCCTCTGTTCATGGCTGTCATTGATACCCATTCCTTTGGGCTGGTGGCCTCGTGCCGGCCAGGGTTGATCAGGTACCCATGACGACACATTTTGAAAGTTGGCGCTAGAGTCCCGAAAGTCCGTTTGTGCACTCCTGGCATGCCTTCGCGCCCGTTTTCAAAGTTTGGTGGCTTTAGCGGCTTCCTCTGTTTATGGCTGTCATTGACACCCATTGCTTTGGGCTGGCGGCCTCGGGCCGGCCAGGTTGGTCAGGTAACCATGACGACACATTTTGAAAGTTGGCGCTGGAGTCCCGAAAGTCCGTGTCTGCACTCCTGGCATGCCTTCGCGCCCGTGTGCGAAGTTTGGTGGCTTTAGCGGCTTCCTCTGTTCATGGCTGTCATTGATACCCATTCCTTTGGGCTGGTGGCCTCGTGCCGGCCAGGGTTGATCAGGTACCCATGACGACACATTTTGAAAGTTGGCGCTAGAGTCCCGAAAGTCCGTTTGTGCACTCCTGGCATGCCTTCGCGCCCGTTTTCAAAGTTTGGTGGCTTTAGCGGCTTCCTCTGTTTATGGCTGTCATTGACACCCATTGCTTTGGGCTGGCGGCCTCGGGCCGGCCAGGTTGGTCAGGTAACCATGACGACACATTTTGAAAGTTGGCGCTGGAGTCCCGAAAGTCCGTGTCTGCACTCCTGGCATGCCTTCGCGCCCGTGTGCGAAGTTTGGTGGCTTTAGCGGCTTCCTCTGTTTATGGCTGTCATTGACACCCATTGCTTTGGGCTGGCGGCCTCGGGCCGGCCAGGTTGGTCAGGTACCCATGACGACACATTTTGAAAGTTGGTGCTAGAGTCCCGAAAGTCCGTTTGTGGACTCCTGGCATGACTTTGCGCCCGTTTTAGAAGTTTGGTGGCTTTAGCGGCTTCCTCTGTTCATGGCTGTCATTGATACCCATTCCTTTGGGCTGGTGGCCTCGTGCCGGCCAGGGTTGGTCAGGTACCCATGACGACACATTTTGAAAGTTGGCGCTAGAGTCCCGAAAGTCCGTTTGTGCACTCCTGGCATTCCTTCGCGCCCGTTTTCGAAGTTTGGTGGCTTTAGCGGCTTCCTCTGTTTATGGCTGTCATTGACACCCATTGCTTTGGGCTGGCGGCCTCGGGCCGGCCAGGTTGGTCAGGTAACCTGACGACACATTTTGAAAGTTGGCGCTGGAGTCCCGAAAGTCCGTGTGTGCACTCCTGGCATGCCTTCGCGCCCGTGTGCGAAGTTTGGTGGCTTTAGCGGCTTCCTCTGGTTATGGCTGTCATTGATACCCATTGCTTTGGGCTGGTGGCCTTGTGCCGGCCAGGGTTGGTCAGGTACCCATGACGACACATTTTGAAAGTTGGCGCTAGAGTCCCGAAAGTTCGTTTGTGCACTCCTGGCATGCCTTCGCACCCGTTTTCAAAGTTTGGTGGCTTTAGCGGCTTCCTCTGTTGATGGCTGTCATTGACACCCATTGCTTTGGGCTGGCGGCCTCGGGCCGGCCAGGTTGGTCAGGTACCCATGACGACACATTTTGAAAGTTGGCGCTAGAGTCCCGAAAGTCCGTTTGTGCACTCCTGGCATGCCTTCGCGCCCGTTTTCGAAGTTTGGTGGCTTTAGCAGCTTCCTCTGTTTATGGCTGTCATTGACACCCATTGCTTTGGGCTGGCGGCCTCGGGCCGGCCAGGTTGGTCAGGTAACCATGACGACACATTTTGAAAGTTGGCGCTGGAGTCCCGAAAGTCCGTTTGTGCACTCCTGGCATGCCTTCGCACCCGTTTCCGAAGTTTGGTGGCTTTAGCGGCTTCCTCTGTTTATGGCTGTCATTGACACCCATTGCTTTGGGCTGGCGGCCTCGGGCCGGCCAGGTACCCATGACGACACATTTTGAAAGTTGGCGCTGGAGTCCCGAAAGTCCATGTGTGCACTCCTGGCATGCCTTCGCGCCCGTGTGCGAAGTTTGGTGGCTTTAGCGGCTTCCTCTGTTCATGGCTGTCATTGATACCCATTCCTTTGGGCTGGTGGCCTCGTGCCGGCCAGGGTTGATCAGGTACCCATGACGACACATTTTGAAAGTTGGCGCTAGAGTCCCGAAAGTCCGTTTGTGCACTCCTGGCATGCCTTCGCGCCCGTTTTCAAAGTTTGGTGGCTTTAGCGGCTTCCTCTGTTTATGGCTGTCATTGACACCCATTGCTTTGGGCTGGCGGCCTCGGGCCGGCCAGGTTGGTCAGGTAACCATGACGACACATTTTGAAAGTTGGCGCTGGAGTCCCGAAAGTCCGTGTCTGCACTCCTGGCATGCCTTCGCGCCCGTGTGCGAAGTTTGGTGGCTTTAGCGGCTTCCTCTGTTCATGGCTGTCATTGATACCCATTCCTTTGGGCTGGTGGCCTCGTGCCGGCCAGGGTTGATCAGGTACCCATGACGACACATTTTGAAAGTTGGCGCTAGAGTCCCGAAAGTCCGTTTGTGCACTCCTGGCATGCCTTCGCGCCCGTTTTCAAAGTTTGGTGGCTTTAGCGGCTTCCTCTGTTTATGGCTGTCATTGACACCCATTGCTTTGGGCTGGCGGCCTCGGGCCGGCCAGGTTGGTCAGGTAACCATGACGACACATTTTGAAAGTTGGCGCTGGAGTCCCGAAAGTCCGTGTCTGCACTCCTGGCATGCCTTCGCGCCCGTGTGCGAAGTTTGGTGGCTTTAGCGGCTTCCTCTGTTTATGGCTGTCATTGACACCCATTGCTTTGGGCTGGCGGCCTCGGGCCGGCCAGGTTGGTCAGGTACCCATGACGACACATTTTGAAAGTTGGTGCTAGAGTCCCGAAAGTCCGTTTGTGGACTCCTGGCATGACTTTGCGCCCGTTTTAGAAGTTTGGTGGCTTTAGCGGCTTCCTCTGTTCATGGCTGTCATTGATACCCATTCCTTTGGGCTGGTGGCCTCGTGCCGGCCAGGGTTGATCAGGTACTCATGACGACACATTTTGAAAGTTGGCGCTAGAGTCCCGAAAGTCCGTTTGTGCACTCCTGGCATGCCTTCGCGCCCGTTTTCAAAGTTTGGTGGCTTTAGCAGCTTCCTCTGTTTATGGCTGTCATTGACACCCATTGCTTTGGGCTGGCGGCCTCGGGCCGGCCAGGTTGGTCAGGTAACCATGACGACACATTTTGAAAGTTGGCGCTGGAGTCCCGAAAGTCCGTTTGTGCACTCCTGTCATGCCTACGTGCCCGTGTGCGAAGTTTGGTAACTTTAGCGGCTTCCTCTGGTTATGGCTGTCATTGACACCCATTGCTTTGGGCTGGTGGCCTCAGGCCAGCCAGGGTTGGTCAGGTACCCATGATGACACATTTTGAAAGTTGGCGCTAGAGTCCCGAAAGTCCGTTTGTGCACTCCTGGCATGCCTTCGCGCCCGTTTTCGAAGTTTGGTGGCTTTATCGGCTTCCTCTGTTTATGGCTGTCATTGACACCCATTGCTTTGGGCTGGCGGCCTCGGGCAGGCCAGGGTTGGTCAGGTAACCATGACGACACATTTTGAAAGTAGGCGCTGGAGTCCCGAAAGTCCGTGTGTGGACTCCTGGCATGCCTTCATGACATTGTGCGAAGTTTGGTGGCTTTAGCGGCTTCCTCTGGTTATGGCTGTCATTGACACCCATTGCTTTGGGCTGGTGGCCTCAGGCCAGCCAGGGTTGGTCAGGTACCCATGACGACACATTTTGAAAGTTGGCGCTAGAGTCCCGAAAGTCCGTTTGTGCACTCCTGGCATGCCTTCGCGCCCGTTTTCGAAGTTTGGTGGCTTTATCGGCTTCCTCTGTTTATGGCTGTCATTGACACCCATTGCTTTGGGCTGGCGGCCTCGGGCAGGCCAGGGTTGGTCAGGTAACCATGACGACACATTTTGAAAGTAGGCGCTGGAGTCCCGAAAGTCCGTGTGTGGACTCCTGGCATGCCTTCATGACATTGTGCGAAATTTGGTGGCTTTAGCGGCTTCCTCTGGTTATGGCTGTCATTGACACCCATTGCTTTGGGCTGGTGGCCTCAGGCCAGCCAGGGTTGGTCAGGTACCCATGACGACACATTTTGAAAGTTGGCGCTAGAGTCCCGAAAGTCCGTTTGTGCACTCCTGGCATGCCTTCGCGCCCGTTTTCGAAGTTTGGTGGCTTTATCGGCTTCCTCTGTTTATGGCTGTCATTGACACCCATTGCTTTGGGCTGGCGGCCTCGGGCAGGCCAGGGTTGGTCAGGTAACCATGACGACACATTTTGAAAGTAGGCGCTGGAGTCCCAAAAGTCCGTGTGTGGACTCCTGGCATGCCTTCATGACATTGTGCGAAGTTTGGTGGCTTTAGCGGCTTCCTCTGGTTATGGCTGTCATTGACACCCATTGCTTTGGGCTGGTGGCCTCAGGCCAGCCAGGGTTGGTCAGGTACCCATGACGACACATTTTGAAAGTTGGCGCTAGAGTCCCGAAAGTCCGTTTGTGCACTCCTGGCATGCCTTCGCACCCGTTTTCGAAGTTTGGTGGCTTTATCGGCTTCCTCTGTTTATGGCTGTCATTGACACCCATTGCTTTGGGCTGGCGGCCTCGGGCAGGCCAGGGTTGGTCAGGTACCCATGACGACACATTTTGAAAGTTGGCGCTGGAGTCCCGAAAGTCCGTGTGTGCACTCCTGGCATGCCTTCATGACATTGTGCGAAGTTTGGTGGCTTTAGCGGCTTCGTCTGTTTATGGCTGTCATTGATACCCATTGCTTTGGGCTGGTGGCCTCGTGCCGGCCAGGGTTGGTCAGGTACCCATGACGACACATTTTGAAAGTTGGCGCTAGAGTCCCGAAAGTCCGTTTGTGCACTCCTGGCATGCCTTCGCACCCGTTTTCGAAGTTTGGTGGCTTTAGCGGCTTCGTCTGTTTATGGCTGTCATTGATACCCATTGCTTTGGGCTGGTGGCCTCGTGCCGGCCAGGGTTGGTCAGGTACCCATGACGACACATTTTGAAAGTTGGCGCTGGAGTCCCGAAAGTCCGTGTGTGCACTCCTGGCATGCCTTCATGACATTGTGCGAAGTTTGGTGGCTTTAGCGGCTTCCTCTGGTTATGGCTGTCATTGACACCCATTGCTTTGGGCTGGCGGCCTCGGCCCGGCCAGGGTTGGTCAGGTAACCATGACGACACATTTTGAAAGTTGGCGCTAGAGTCCCGAAAGTCCGTTTGTGCACTCCTGGCATGCCTTCGCGCCCGTTTTCGAAGTTTGGTGGCTTTAGCGGCTTCCTCTGTTTATGGCTGTCATTGATACCCATTGCTTTGGGCTGGTGGCCTCGTGCCGGCCAGGGTTGGTCAGGTACCCATGACGACACATTTTGAAAGTTGGCGCTGGAGTCCCGAAAGTCCGTGTGTGCACTCCTGGCATGCCTTCATGACATTGTGCGAAGTTTGGTGGCTTTAGCGGCTTCCTCTGGTTATGGCTGTCATTGACACCCATTGCTTTGGGCTGGCGGCCTCGGCCCGGCCAGGGTTGGTCAGGTAACCATGACGACACATTTTGAAATTAGGCGCTAGAGTCCCGAAAGTCCGTTTGTGCACTCCTGGCATGCCTTCGCGCCCGTTTTCGAAGTTTGGTGGCTTTAGCGGCTTCCTCTGTTTATGGCTGTCATTGACACCCATTGCTTTGGGCTGGCGGCCTCGGGCCGGCCAGGTTGGTCAGGTACCCATGACGACACATTTTGAAAGTTGGCGCTAGAGTCCCGAAAGTCCGTGTGTGCACTCCTGGCATGCCTTCGCGCCCGTGTGCGAAGTTTGGTGGCTTTAGCGGCTTCCTCTGTTCATGGCTGTCATTGACACCCATTGCTTTGGGCTGGCGGCCTCGTGCAGGCCAGGGTTGGTCAGGTACCCATGACGACACATTTTGAAAGTTGGCGCTAGAGTCCCGAAAGTCCGTTTGTGCACTCCTGGCATGCCTTCGCGCCCGTTTTCGAAGTTTGGTGGCTTTAGCGGCTTCCTCTGTTTATGGCTGTCATTGACACCCATTGCTTTGGGCTGGCGGCCTCGGGCCGGCCAGGTACCCATGACGACACATTTTGAAAGTTGGCGCTGGAGTCCCGAAAGTCCATGTGTGCACTCCTGGCATGCCTTCGCGCCCGTGTGCGAAGTTTGGTGGCTTTAGCGGCTTCCTCTGTTCATGGCTGTCATTGATACCCATTCCTTTGGGCTGGTGGCCTCGTGCCGGCCAGGGTTGATCAGGTACCCATGACGACACATTTTGAAAGTTGGCGCTAGAGTCCCGAAAGTCCGTTTGTGCACTCCTGGCATGCCTTCGCGCCCGTTTTCAAAGTTTGGTGGCTTTAGCGGCTTCCTCTGTTTATGGCTGTCATTGACACCCATTGCTTTGGGCTGGCGGCCTCGGGCCGGCCAGGTTGGTCAGGTACCCATGACGACACATTTTGAAAGTTGGCGCTAGAGTCCCGAAAGTCCGTGTGTGCACTCCTGGCATGCCTTCGCGCCCGTGTGCGAAGTTTGGTGGCTTTAGCGGCTTCCTCTGTTCATGGCTGTCATTGACACCCATTGCTTTGGGCTGGCGGCCTCGGGCCGGCCAGGTTGGTCAGGTACCCATGACGACACATTTTGAAAGTTGGCGCTAGAGTCCCGAAAGTCCGTTTGTGCACTCCTGGCATGACGTCGCGCCCGTTTCCGAAGTTTGGTGGCTTTAGCGGCTTCCTCTGTTTATGGCTGTCATTGATACCCATTGCTTTGGGCTGGTGGCCTCGTGCAGGCCAGGGTTGGTCAGGTACCCATGACGACACTTTTTGAAAGTTGGCGCTAGAGTCCCGAAAGTCCGTTTGTGCACTCCTGGCATGCCTTCGCGCCCGTTTTCGAAGTTTGGTGGCTTTAGCGGCTTCCTCTGTTTATGGCTGTCATTGACACCCATTGCTTTGGGCTGGCGGCCTCGGGCCGGCCAGGTACCCATGACGACACATTTTGAAAGTTGGCGCTGGAGTCCCGAAAGTCCATGTGTGCACTCCTGGCATGCCTTCGCGCCCGTGTGCGAAGTTTGGTGGCTTTAGCGGCTTCCTCTGTTCATGGCTGTCATTGATACCCATTCCTTTGGGCTGGTGGCCTCGTGCCGGCCAGGGTTGATCAGGTACCCATGACGACACATTTTGAAAGTTGGCGCTAGAGTCCCGAAAGTCCGTTTGTGCACTCCTGGCATGCCTTCGCGCCCGTTTTCAAAGTTTGGTGGCTTTAGCGGCTTCCTCTGTTTATGGCTGTCATTGACACCCATTGCTTTGGGCTGGCGGCCTCGGGCCGGCCAGGTTGGTCAGGTAACCATGACGACACATTTTGAAAGTTGGCGCTGGAGTCCCGAAAGTCCGTTTGTGCACTCCTGTCATGCCTACGTGCCCGTGTGCGAAGTTTGGTAACTTTAGCGGCTTCCTCTGGTTATGGCTGTCATTGACACCCATTGCTTTGGGCTGGTGGCCTCAGGCCAGCCAGGGTTGGTCAGGTACCCATGACGACACATTTTGAAAGTTGGCGCTAGAGTCCCGAAAGTCCGTTTGTGCACTCCTGGCATGCCTTCGCGCCCGTTTTCGAAGTTTGGTGGCTTTATCGGCTTCCTCTGTTTATGGCTGTCATTGACACCCATTGCTTTGGGCTGGCGGCCTCGGGCAGGCCAGGGTTGGTCAGGTAACCATGACGACACATTTTGAAAGTAGGCGCTGGAGTCCCGAAAGTCCGTGTGTGGACTCCTGGCATGCCTTCATGACATTGTGCGAAGTTTGGTGGCTTTAGCGGCTTCCTCTGGTTATGGCTGTCATTGACACCCATTGCTTTGGGCTGGTGGCCTCAGGCCAGCCAGGGTTGGTCAGGTACCCATGACGACACATTTTGAAAGTTGGCGCTAGAGTCCCGAAAGTCCGTTTGTGCACTCCTGGCATGCCTTCGCGCCCGTTTTCGAAGTTTGGTGGCTTTATCGGCTTCCTCTGTTTATGGCTGTCATTGACACCCATTGCTTTGGGCTGGCGGCCTCGGGCAGGCCAGGGTTGGTCAGGTAACCATGACGACACATTTTGAAAGTAGGCGCTGGAGTCCCGAAATCCGTGTGTGGACTCCTGGCATGCCTTCATGACATTGTGCGAAATTTGGTGGCTTTAGCGGCTTCCTCTGGTTATGGCTGTCATTGACACCCATTGCTTTGGGCTGGTGGCCTCAGGCCAGCCAGGGTTGGTCAGGTACCCATGACGACACATTTTGAAAGTTGGCGCTAGAGTCCCGAAAGTCCGTTTGTGCACTCCTGGCATGCCTTCGCGCCCGTTTTCGAAGTTTGGTGGCTTTATCGGCTTCCTCTGTTTATGGCTGTCATTGACACCCATTGCTTTGGGCTGGCGGCCTCGGGCAGGCCAGGGTTGGTCAGGTAACCATGACGACACATTTTGAAAGTAGGCGCTGGAGTCCCGAAAGTCCGTGTGTGGACTCCTGGCATGCCTTCATGACATTGTGCGAAGTTTGGTGGCTTTAGCGGCTTCCTCTGGTTATGGCTGTCATTGACACCCATTGCTTTGGGCTGGTGGCCTCAGGCCAGCCAGGGTTGGTCAGGTACCCATGACGACACATTTTGAAAGTTGGCGCTAGAGTCCCGAAAGTCCGTTTATGCACTCCTGGCATGCCTTCGCGCCCGTTTTCGAAGTTTGGTGGCTTTATCGGCTTCCTCTGTTTATGGCTGTCATTGACACCCATTGCTTTGGGCTGGCGGCCTCGGGCAGGCCAGGGTTGGTCAGGTAACCATGACGACACATTTTGAAAGTAGGCGCTGGAGTCCCGAAAGTCC
The DNA here is from genome assembly GCF_050575085.1 of Anarhichas minor. Lineage (NCBI taxonomy): Eukaryota > Metazoa > Chordata > Actinopteri > Perciformes > Anarhichadidae > Anarhichas > Anarhichas minor. Next base: position 532,040 of record NW_027466461.1, on the reverse strand, counting down.
GTGTGTGGACTCCTGGCATGCCTTCATGACATTGTGCGAAATTTGGTGGCTTTAGCGGCTTCCTCTGGTTATGGCTGTCATTGACACCCATTGCTTTGGGCTGGTGGCCTCAGGCCAGCCAGGGTTGGTCAGGTACCCATGACGACACATTTTGAAAGTTGGCGCTAGAGTCCCGAAAGTCCGTTTGTGCACTCCTGGCATGCCTTCGCGCCCGTTTTCGAAGTTTGGTGGCTTTATCGGCTTCCTCTGTTTATGGCTGTCATTGACACCCATTGCTTTGGGCTGGCGGCCTCGGGGAGGCCAGGGTTGGTCAGGTACCCATGACGACACATTTTGAAAGTTGGCGCTGGAGTCCCGAAAGTCCGTGTGTGCACTCCTGGCATGCCTTCATGACATTGTGCGAAGTTTGGTGGCTTTAGCGGCTTCGTCTGTTTATGGCTGTCATTGATACCCATTGCTTTGGGCTGGTGGCCTCGTGCCGGCCAGGGTTGGTCAGGTACCCATGACGACACATTTTGAAAGTTGGCGCTAGAGTCCCGAAAGTCCGTTTGTGCACTCCTGGCATGCCTTCGCACCCGTTTTCGAAGTTTGGTGGCTTTAGCGGCTTCGTCTGTTTATGGCTGTCATTGATACCCATTGCTTTGGGCTGGTGGCCTCGTGCCGGCCAGGGTTGGTCAGGTACCCATGACGACACATTTTGAAAGTTGGCGCTGGAGTCCCGAAAGTCCGTGTGTGCACTCCTGGCATGCCTTCATGACATTGTGCGAAGTTTGGTGGCTTTAGCGGCTTCCTCTGGTTATGGCTGTCATTGACACCCATTGCTTTGGGCTGGCGGCCTCGGCCCGGCCAGGGTTGGTCAGGTAACCATGACGACACATTTTGAAAGTTGGCGCTAGAGTCCCGAAAGTCCGTTTGTGCACTCCTGGCATGCCTTCGCGCCCGTTTTCGAAGTTTGGTGGCTTTAGCGGCTTCCTCTGTTTATGGCTGTCATTGATACCCATTGCTTTGGGCTGGTGGCCTCGTGCCGGCCAGGGTTGGTCAGGTACCCATGACGACACATTTTGAAAGTTGGCGCTGGAGTCCCGAAAGTCCGTGTGTGCACTCCTGGCATGCCTTCATGACATTGTGCGAAGTTTGGTGGCTTTAGCGGCTTCCTCTGGTTATGGCTGTCATTGACACCCATTGCTTTGGGCTGGCGGCCTCGGCCCGGCCAGGGTTGGTCAGGTAACCATGACGACACATTTTGAAATTAGGCGCTAGAGTCCCGAAAGTCCGTTTGTGCACTCCTGGCATGCCTTCGCGCCCGTTTTCGAAGTTTGGTGGCTTTAGCGGCTTCCTCTGTTTATGGCTGTCATTGACACCCATTGCTTTGGGCTGGCGGCCTCGGGCCGGCCAGGTTGGTCAGGTACCCATGACGACACATTTTGAAAGTTGGCGCTAGAGTCCCGAAAGTCCGTGTGTGCACTCCTGGCATGCCTTCGCGCCCGTGTGCGAAGTTTGGTGGCTTTAGCGGCTTCCTCTGTTGATGGCTGTCATTGACACCCATTGCTTTGGGCTGGCGGCCTCGGGCCGGCCAGGTTGGTCAGGTAACCATGACGACACATTTTGAAAGTTGGCGCTGGAGTCCCGAAAGTCCGTGTGTGCACTCCTGGCATGCCTTCGCGCCCGTTTCCGAAGTTTGGTGGCTTTAGCGGCTTCCTCTGTTCATGGCTGTCATTGACACCCATTGCTTTGGGCTGGTGGCCTTGTGCTGGCCAGGGTTGGTCAGGTACCCATGACGACACATTTTGAAAGTTGGCGCTAGAGTCCCGAAAGTCCGTTTGTGGACTCCTGGCATGCCTTTGCGACCGTTTTAGAAGTTTGGTGGCTATAGCGGCTTCCTCTGTTCATGGCTGTCATTGACACCCATTGCTTTGGGCTGGCGGCCTCGGGCCGGCCAGGTTGGTCAGGTAACCATGACGACACATTTTGAAAGTTGGCGCTAGAGTCCCGAAAGTCCGTTTGTGCACTCCTGGCATGCCTTCACGCCCGTGTGCGAAGTTTGGTGGCTTTAGCGGCTTCGTCTGTTTATGGCTGTCATTGATACCCATTGCTTTGGGCTGGTGGCCTCGTGCCGGCCAGGGTTGGTCAGGTACCCATGACGACACATTTTGAAAGTTGGCGCTAGAGTCCCGAAAGTCCGTTTGTGCACTCCTGGCATTCCTTCGCGCCCGTTTTCGAAGTTTGGTGGCTTTAGCGGCTTCCTCTGTTTATGGCTGTCATTGACACCCATTGCTTTGGGCTGGCGGCTTCGGGCCGGCCAGGTTGGTCAGGTAACCTGACGACACATTTTGAAAGTTGGCGCTGGAGTCCCGAAAGTCCGTGTGTGCACTCCTGGCATGCCTTCGCGCCCGTGTGCGAAGTTTGGTGGCTTTAGCGGCTTCCTCTGGTTATGGCTGTCATTGATACCCATTGCTTTGGGCTGGTGGCCTTGTGCCGGCCAGGGTTGGTCAGGTACCCATGACGACACATTTTGAAAGTTGGCGCTAGAGTCCCGAAAGTTCGTTTGTGCACTCCTGGCATGCCTTCGCACCCGTTTTCAAAGTTTGGTGGCTTTAGCGGCTTCCTCTGGTTATGGCTGTCATTGACACCCATTGCTTTGGGCTGGTGGCCTCAGGCCAGCCAGGGTTGGTCAGGTACCCATGACGACACATTTTGAAAGTTGGCGCTAGAGTCCCGAAAGTCCGTTTATGCACTCCTGGCATGCCTTCGCGCCCGTTTTCGAAGTTTGGTGGCTTTATCGGCTTCCTCTGTTTATGGCTGTCATTGACACCCATTGCTTTGGGCTGGCGGCCTCGGGCAGGCCAGGGTTGGTCAGGTAACCATGACGACACATTTTGAAAGTAGGCGCTGGAGTCCCGAAAGTCCGTGTGTGGACTCCTGGCATGCCTTCATGACATTGTGCGAAATTTGGTGGCTTTAGCGGCTTCCTCTGGTTATGGCTGTCATTGACACCCATTGCTTTGGGCTGGTGGCCTCAGGCCAGCCAGGGTTGGTCAGGTACCCATGACGACACATTTTGAAAGTTGGCGCTAGAGTCCCGAAAGTCCGTTTGTGCACTCCTGGCATGCCTTCGCGCCCGTTTTCGAAGTTTGGTGGCTTTATCGGCTTCCTCTGTTTATGGCTGTCATTGACACCCATTGCTTTGGGCTGGCGGCCTCGGGCAGGCCAGGGTTGGTCAGGTACCCATGACGACACATTTTGAAAGTTGGCGCTGGAGTCCCGAAAGTCCGTGTGTGCACTCCTGGCATGCCTTCATGACATTGTGCGAAGTTTGGTGGCTTTAGCGGCTTCGTCTGTTTATGGCTGTCATTGATACCCATTGCTTTGGGCTGGTGGCCTCGTGCCGGCCAGGGTTGGTCAGGTACCCATGACGACACATTTTGAAAGTTGGCGCTAGAGTCCCGAAAGTCCGTTTGTGCACTCCTGGCATGCCTTCGCACCCGTTTTCGAAGTTTGGTGGCTTTAGCGGCTTCGTCTGTTTATGGCTGTCATTGATACCCATTGCTTTGGGCTGGTGGCCTCGTGCCGGCCAGGGTTGGTCAGGTACCCATGACGACACATTTTGAAAGTTGGCGCTGGAGTCCCGAAAGTCCGTGTGTGCACTCCTGGCATGCCTTCATGACATTGTGCGAAGTTTGGTGGCTTTAGCGGCTTCCTCTGGTTATGGCTGTCATTGACACCCATTGCTTTGGGCTGGCGGCCTCGGCCCGGCCAGGGTTGGTCAGGTAACCATGACGACACATTTTGAAAGTTGGCGCTAGAGTCCCGAAAGTCCGTTTGTGCACTCCTGGCATGCCTTCGCGCCCGTTTTCGAAGTTTGGTGGCTTTAGCGGCTTCCTCTGTTTATGGCTGTCATTGATACCCATTGCTTTGGGCTGGTGGCCTCGTGCCGGCCAGGGTTGGTCAGGTACCCATGACGACACATTTTGAAAGTTGGCGCTGGAGTCCCGAAAGTCCGTGTGTGCACTCCTGGCATGCCTTCATGACATTGTGCGAAGTTTGGTGGCTTTAGCGGCTTCCTCTGGTTATGGCTGTCATTGACACCCATTGCTTTGGGCTGGCGGCCTCGGCCCGGCCAGGGTTGGTCAGGTAACCATGACGACACATTTTGAAATTAGGCGCTAGAGTCCCGAAAGTCCGTTTGTGCACTCCTGGCATGCCTTCGCGCCCGTTTTCGAAGTTTGGTGGCTTTAGCGGCTTCCTCTGTTTATGGCTGTCATTGACACCCATTGCTTTGGGCTGGCGGCCTCGGGCCGGCCAGGTTGGTCAGGTACCCATGACGACACATTTTGAAAGTTGGCGCTAGAGTCCCGAAAGTCCGTGTGTGCACTCCTGGCATGCCTTCGCGCCCGTGTGCGAAGTTTGGTGGCTTTAGCGGCTTCCTCTGTTGATGGCTGTCATTGACACCCATTGCTTTGGGCTGGCGGCCTCGGGCCGGCCAGGTTGGTCAGGTAACCATGACGACACATTTTGAAAGTTGGCGCTAGAGTCCCGAAAGTCCGTTTGTGGACTCCTGGCATGCCTTTGCGACCGTTTTAGAAGTTTGGTGGCTTTAGCGGCTTCCTCTGGTTATGGCTGTCATTGATACCCATTGCTTTGGGCTGGTGGCCTTGTGCCGGCCAGGGTTGGTCAGGTACCCATGACGACACATTTTGAAAGTTGGCGCTAGAGTCCCGAAAGTTCGTTTGTGCACTCCTGGCATGCCTTCGCACCCGTTTTCAAAGTTTGGTGGCTTTAGCGGCTTCCTCTGTTGATGGCTGTCATTGACACCCATTGCTTTGGGCTGGCGGCCTCGGGCCGGCCAGGTTGGTCAGGTACCCATGACGACACATTTTGAAAGTTGGCGCTAGAGTCCCGAAAGTCCGTTTGTGCACTCCTGGCATGCCTTCGCGCCCGTTTTCGAAGTTTGGTGGCTTTAGCAGCTTCCTCTGTTTATGGCTGTCATTGACACCCATTGCTTTGGGCTGGCGGCCTCGGGCCGGCCAGGTTGGTCAGGTAACCATGACGACACATTTTGAAAGTTGGCGCTGGAGTCCCGAAAGTCCGTTTGTGCACTCCTGGCATGCCTTCGCACCCGTTTCCGAAGTTTGGTGGCTTTAGCGGCTTCCTCTGTTTATGGCTGTCATTGACACCCATTGCTTTGGGCTGGCGGCCTCGGGCCGGCCAGGTACCCATGACGACACATTTTGAAAGTTGGCGCTGGAGTCCCGAAAGTCCATGTGTGCACTCCTGGCATGCCTTCGCGCCCGTGTGCGAAGTTTGGTGGCTTTAGCGGCTTCCTCTGTTCATGGCTGTCATTGATACCCATTCCTTTGGGCTGGTGGCCTCGTGCCGGCCAGGGTTGATCAGGTACCCATGACGACACATTTTGAAAGTTGGCGCTAGAGTCCCGAAAGTCCGTTTGTGCACTCCTGGCATGCCTTCGCGCCCGTTTTCAAAGTTTGGTGGCTTTAGCGGCTTCCTCTGTTTATGGCTGTCATTGACACCCATTGCTTTGGGCTGGCGGCCTCGGGCCGGCCAGGTTGGTCAGGTAACCATGACGACACATTTTGAAAGTTGGCGCTGGAGTCCCGAAAGTCCGTGTCTGCACTCCTGGCATGCCTTCGCGCCCGTGTGCGAAGTTTGGTGGCTTTAGCGGCTTCCTCTGTTCATGGCTGTCATTGATACCCATTCCTTTGGGCTGGTGGCCTCGTGCCGGCCAGGGTTGATCAGGTACCCATGACGACACATTTTGAAAGTTGGCGCTAGAGTCCCGAAAGTCCGTTTGTGCACTCCTGGCATGCCTTCGCGCCCGTTTTCAAAGTTTGGTGGCTTTAGCGGCTTCCTCTGTTTATGGCTGTCATTGACACCCATTGCTTTGGGCTGGCGGCCTCGGGCCGGCCAGGTTGGTCAGGTAACCATGACGACACATTTTGAAAGTTGGCGCTGGAGTCCCGAAAGTCCGTGTCTGCACTCCTGGCATGCCTTCGCGCCCGTGTGCGAAGTTTGGTGGCTTTAGCGGCTTCCTCTGTTTATGGCTGTCATTGACACCCATTGCTTTGGGCTGGCGGCCTCGGGCCGGCCAGGTTGGTCAGGTACCCATGACGACACATTTTGAAAGTTGGTGCTAGAGTCCCGAAAGTCCGTTTGTGGACTCCTGGCATGACTTTGCGCCCGTTTTAGAAGTTTGGTGGCTTTAGCGGCTTCCTCTGTTCATGGCTGTCATTGATACCCATTCCTTTGGGCTGGTGGCCTCGTGCCGGCCAGGGTTGGTCAGGTACCCATGACGACACATTTTGAAAGTTGGCGCTAGAGTCCCGAAAGTCCGTTTGTGCACTCCTGGCATTCCTTCGCGCCCGTTTTCGAAGTTTGGTGGCTTTAGCGGCTTCCTCTGTTTATGGCTGTCATTGACACCCATTGCTTTGGGCTGGCGGCCTCGGGCCGGCCAGGTTGGTCAGGTAACCTGACGACACATTTTGAAAGTTGGCGCTGGAGTCCCGAAAGTCCGTGTGTGCACTCCTGGCATGCCTTCGCGCCCGTGTGCGAAGTTTGGTGGCTTTAGCGGCTTCCTCTGGTTATGGCTGTCATTGATACCCATTGCTTTGGGCTGGTGGCCTTGTGCCGGCCAGGGTTGGTCAGGTACCCATGACGACACATTTTGAAAGTTGGCGCTAGAGTCCCGAAAGTTCGTTTGTGCACTCCTGGCATGCCTTCGCACCCGTTTTCAAAGTTTGGTGGCTTTAGCGGCTTCCTCTGTTGATGGCTGTCATTGACACCCATTGCTTTGGGCTGGCGGCCTCGGGCCGGCCAGGTTGGTCAGGTACCCATGACGACACATTTTGAAAGTTGGCGCTAGAGTCCCGAAAGTCCGTTTGTGCACTCCTGGCATGCCTTCGCGCCCGTTTTCGAAGTTTGGTGGCTTTAGCAGCTTCCTCTGTTTATGGCTGTCATTGACACCCATTGCTTTGGGCTGGCGGCCTCGGGCCGGCCAGGTTGGTCAGGTAACCATGACGACACATTTTGAAAGTTGGCGCTGGAGTCCCGAAAGTCCGTTTGTGCACTCCTGGCATGCCTTCGCACCCGTTTCCGAAGTTTGGTGGCTTTAGCGGCTTCCTCTGTTTATGGCTGTCATTGACACCCATTGCTTTGGGCTGGCGGCCTCGGGCCGGCCAGGTACCCATGACGACACATTTTGAAAGTTGGCGCTGGAGTCCCGAAAGTCCATGTGTGCACTCCTGGCATGCCTTCGCGCCCGTGTGCGAAGTTTGGTGGCTTTAGCGGCTTCCTCTGTTCATGGCTGTCATTGATACCCATTCCTTTGGGCTGGTGGCCTCGTGCCGGCCAGGGTTGATCAGGTACCCATGACGACACATTTTGAAAGTTGGCGCTAGAGTCCCGAAAGTCCGTTTGTGCACTCCTGGCATGCCTTCGCGCCCGTTTTCAAAGTTTGGTGGCTTTAGCGGCTTCCTCTGTTTATGGCTGTCATTGACACCCATTGCTTTGGGCTGGCGGCCTCGGGCCGGCCAGGTTGGTCAGGTAACCATGACGACACATTTTGAAAGTTGGCGCTGGAGTCCCGAAAGTCCGTGTCTGCACTCCTGGCATGCCTTCGCGCCCGTGTGCGAAGTTTGGTGGCTTTAGCGGCTTCCTCTGTTCATGGCTGTCATTGATACCCATTCCTTTGGGCTGGTGGCCTCGTGCCGGCCAGGGTTGATCAGGTACCCATGACGACACATTTTGAAAGTTGGCGCTAGAGTCCCGAAAGTCCGTTTGTGCACTCCTGGCATGCCTTCGCGCCCGTTTTCAAAGTTTGGTGGCTTTAGCGGCTTCCTCTGTTTATGGCTGTCATTGACACCCATTGCTTTGGGCTGGCGGCCTCGGGCCGGCCAGGTTGGTCAGGTAACCATGACGACACATTTTGAAAGTTGGCGCTGGAGTCCCGAAAGTCCGTGTCTGCACTCCTGGCATGCCTTCGCGCCCGTGTGCGAAGTTTGGTGGCTTTAGCGGCTTCCTCTGTTTATGGCTGTCATTGACACCCATTGCTTTGGGCTGGCGGCCTCGGGCCGGCCAGGTTGGTCAGGTACCCATGACGACACATTTTGAAAGTTGGTGCTAGAGTCCCGAAAGTCCGTTTGTGGACTCCTGGCATGACTTTGCGCCCGTTTTAGAAGTTTGGTGGCTTTAGCGGCTTCCTCTGTTCATGGCTGTCATTGATACCCATTCCTTTGGGCTGGTGGCCTCGTGCCGGCCAGGGTTGATCAGGTACTCATGACGACACATTTTGAAAGTTGGCGCTAGAGTCCCGAAAGTCCGTTTGTGCACTCCTGGCATGCCTTCGCGCCCGTTTTCAAAGTTTGGTGGCTTTATCGGCTTCCTCTGTTTATGGCTGTCATTGACACCCATTGCTTTGGGCTGGCGGCCTCGGGCAGGCCAGGGTTGGTCAGGTAACCATGACGACACATTTTGAAAGTAGGCGCTGGAGTCCCGAAAGTCCGTGTGTGGACTCCTGGCATGCCTTCATGACATTGTGCGAAGTTTGGTGGCTTTAGCGGCTTCCTCTGGTTATGGCTGTCATTGACACCCATTGCTTTGGGCTGGTGGCCTCAGGCCAGCCAGGGTTGGTCAGGTACCCATGACGACACATTTTGAAAGTTGGCGCTAGAGTCCCGAAAGTCCGTTTGTGCACTCCTGGCATGCCTTCGCGCCCGTTTTCGAAGTTTGGTGGCTTTATCGGCTTCCTCTGTTTATGGCTGTCATTGACACCCATTGCTTTGGGCTGGCGGCCTCGGGCAGGCCAGGGTTGGTCAGGTAACCATGACGACACATTTTGAAAGTAGGCGCTGGAGTCCCGAAAGTCCGTGTGTGGACTCCTGGCATGCCTTCATGACATTGTGCGAAATTTGGTGGCTTTAGCGGCTTCCTCTGGTTATGGCTGTCATTGACACCCATTGCTTTGGGCTGGTGGCCTCAGGCCAGCCAGGGTTGGTCAGGTACCCATGACGACACATTTTGAAAGTTGGCGCTAGAGTCCCGAAAGTCCGTTTGTGCACTCCTGGCATGCCTTCGCGCCCGTTTTCGAAGTTTGGTGGCTTTATCGGCTTCCTCTGTTTATGGCTGTCATTGACACCCATTGCTTTGGGCTGGCGGCCTCGGGCAGGCCAGGGTTGGTCAGGTAACCATGACGACACATTTTGAAAGTAGGCGCTGGAGTCCCAAAAGTCCGTGTGTGGACTCCTGGCATGCCTTCATGACATTGTGCGAAGTTTGGTGGCTTTAGCGGCTTCCTCTGGTTATGGCTGTCATTGACACCCATTGCTTTGGGCTGGTGGCCTCAGGCCAGCCAGGGTTGGTCAGGTACCCATGACGACACATTTTGAAAGTTGGCGCTAGAGTCCCGAAAGTCCGTTTGTGCACTCCTGGCATGCCTTCGCACCCGTTTTCGAAGTTTGGTGGCTTTATCGGCTTCCTCTGTTTATGGCTGTCATTGACACCCATTGCTTTGGGCTGGCGGCCTCGGGCAGGCCAGGGTTGGTCAGGTACCCATGACGACACATTTTGAAAGTTGGCGCTGGAGTCCCGAAAGTCCGTGTGTGCACTCCTGGCATGCCTTCATGACATTGTGCGAAGTTTGGTGGCTTTAGCGGCTTCGTCTGTTTATGGCTGTCATTGATACCCATTGCTTTGGGCTGGTGGCCTCGTGCCGGCCAGGGTTGGTCAGGTACCCATGACGACACATTTTGAAAGTTGGCGCTAGAGTCCCGAAAGTCCGTTTGTGCACTCCTGGCATGCCTTCGCACCCGTTTTCGAAGTTTGGTGGCTTTAGCGGCTTCGTCTGTTTATGGCTGTCATTGATACCCATTGCTTTGGGCTGGTGGCCTCGTGCCGGCCAGGGTTGGTCAGGTACCCATGACGACACATTTTGAAAGTTGGCGCTGGAGTCCCGAAAGTCCGTGTGTGCACTCCTGGCATGCCTTCATGACATTGTGCGAAGTTTGGTGGCTTTAGCGGCTTCCTCTGGTTATGGCTGTCATTGACACCCATTGCTTTGGGCTGGCGGCCTCGGCCCGGCCAGGGTTGGTCAGGTAACCATGACGACACATTTTGAAAGTTGGCGCTAGAGTCCCGAAAGTCCGTTTGTGCACTCCTGGCATGCCTTCGCGCCCGTTTTCGAAGTTTGGTGGCTTTAGCGGCTTCCTCTGTTTATGGCTGTCATTGATACCCATTGCTTTGGGCTGGTGGCCTCGTGCCGGCCAGGGTTGGTCAGGTACCCATGACGACACATTTTGAAAGTTGGCGCTGGAGTCCCGAAAGTCCGTGTGTGCACTCCTGGCATGCCTTCATGACATTGTGCGAAGTTTGGTGGCTTTAGCGGCTTCCTCTGGTTATGGCTGTCATTGACACCCATTGCTTTGGGCTGGCGGCCTCGGCCCGGCCAGGGTTGGTCAGGTAACCATGACGACACATTTTGAAATTAGGCGCTAGAGTCCCGAAAGTCCGTTTGTGCACTCCTGGCATGCCTTCGCGCCCGTTTTCGAAGTTTGGTGGCTTTAGCGGCTTCCTCTGTTTATGGCTGTCATTGACACCCATTGCTTTGGGCTGGCGGCCTCGGGCCGGCCAGGTTGGTCAGGTACCCATGACGACACATTTTGAAAGTTGGCGCTAGAGTCCCGAAAGTCCGTGTGTGCACTCCTGGCATGCCTTCGCGCCCGTGTGCGAAGTTTGGTGGCTTTAGCGGCTTCCTCTGTTCATGGCTGTCATTGACACCCATTGCTTTGGGCTGGCGGCCTCGGGCCGGCCAGGTTGGTCAGGTACCCATGACGACACATTTTGAAAGTTGGCGCTAGAGTCCCGAAAGTCCGTTTGTGCACTCCTGGCATGCCTTCGCGCCCGTTTTCAAAGTTTGGTGGCTTTAGCAGCTTCCTCTGTTTATGGCTGTCATTGACACCCATTGCTTTGGGCTGGCGGCCTCGGGCCGGCCAGGTTGGTCAGGTAACCATGACGACACATTTTGAAAGTTGGCGCTGGAGTCCCGAAAGTCCGTTTGTGCACTCCTGGCATGACGTCGCGCCCGTTTCCGAAGTTTGGTGGCTTTAGCGGCTTCCTCTGTTTATGGCTGTCATTGATACCCATTGCTTTGGGCTGGTGGCCTCGTGCAGGCCAGGGTTGGTCAGGTACCCATGACGACACATTTTGAAAGTTGGCGCTAGAGTCCCGAAAGTCCGTTTGTGCACTCCTGGCATGCCTTCGCGCCCGTTTTCGAAGTTTGGTGGCTTTAGCGGCTTCCTCTGTTTATGGCTGTCATTGACACCCATTGCTTTGGGCTGGCGGCCTCGGGCCGGCCAGGTACCCATGACGACACATTTTGAAAGTTGGCGCTGGAGTCCCGAAAGTCCATGTGTGCACTCCTGGCATGCCTTCGCGCCCGTGTGCGAAGTTTGGTGGCTTTAGCGGCTTCCTCTGTTCATGGCTGTCATTGATACCCATTCCTTTGGGCTGGTGGCCTCGTGCCGGCCAGGGTTGATCAGGTACCCATGACGACACATTTTGAAAGTTGGCGCTAGAGTCCCGAAAGTCCGTTTGTGCACTCCTGGCATGCCTTCGCGCCCGTTTTCAAAGTTTGGTGGCTTTAGCGGCTTCCTCTGTTTATGGCTGTCATTGACACCCATTGCTTTGGGCTGGCGGCCTCGGGCCGGCCAGGTTGGTCAGGTACCCATGACGACACATTTTGAAAGTTGGCGCTAGAGTCCCGAAAGTCCGTGTGTGCACTCCTGGCATGCCTTCGCGCCCGTGTGCGAAGTTTGGTGGCTTTAGCGGCTTCCTCTGTTCATGGCTGTCATTGACACCCATTGCTTTGGGCTGGCGGCCTCGGGCCGGCCAGGTTGGTCAGGTACCCATGACGACACATTTTGAAAGTTGGCGCTAGAGTCCCGAAAGTCCGTTTGTGCACTCCTGGCATGACGTCGCGCCCGTTTCCGAAGTTTGGTGGCTTTAGCGGCTTCCTCTGTTTATGGCTGTCATTGATACCCATTGCTTTGGGCTGGTGGCCTCGTGCAGGCCAGGGTTGGTCAGGTACCCATGACGACACTTTTTGAAAGTTGGCGCTAGAGTCCCGAAAGTCCGTTTGTGCACTCCTGGCATGCCTTCGCGCCCGTTTTCGAAGTTTGGTGGCTTTAGCGGCTTCCTCTGTTTATGGCTGTCATTGACACCCATTGCTTTGGGCTGGCGGCCTCGGGCCGGCCAGGTACCCATGACGACACATTTTGAAAGTTGGCGCTGGAGTCCCGAAAGTCCATGTGTGCACTCCTGGCATGCCTTCGCGCCCGTGTGCGAAGTTTGGTGGCTTTAGCGGCTTCCTCTGTTCATGGCTGTCATTGATACCCATTCCTTTGGGCTGGTGGCCTCGTGCCGGCCAGGGTTGATCAGGTACCCATGACGACACATTTTGAAAGTTGGCGCTAGAGTCCCGAAAGTCCGTTTGTGCACTCCTGGCATGCCTTCGCGCCCGTTTTCAAAGTTTGGTGGCTTTAGCGGCTTCCTCTGTTTATGGCTGTCATTGACACCCATTGCTTTGGGCTGGCGGCCTCGGGCCGGCCAGGTTGGTCAGGTAACCATGACGACACATTTTGAAAGTTGGCGCTGGAGTCCCGAAAGTCCGTTTGTGCACGGTAAAAAGGGAAAAGAGAATCAAACAATATATCAATATTTTCTTATTTTTGGAATGTTAATTAATGAACTGGTTTAGGTTCGTTAACGTTTTAAAATTGACCTACTGTTGTAGGTTTTAAAGAACTATGTGTTGGAGACAAACTTGCTTACGGCCACACCCCCCTGATCACTTCAGAGCAGAGTTGGTGTGAGGACAGAGAGGTGTAACGGATTGCAGGAGCTGTATACCACCCTTTTGTTTTTTTGATTTCACGGAACATTTTAACCTGTTCTAATTACTTGTTTGGAGGCGATCACTTTCACCCCTAACATCCTTTGATGTTAGGGGGGGATTGCTTTTCTGTGGAGCTCTTTTGGACTAACTAAAATGGCTGACGACAGCAGGGAGACTCCAAACAAAGAGGGGCCATGCGGCCATGAAAATGAGGAAGAAGAAAGTGGCAGCAAGAAGTACTGCAGAAGTTTGACAGTGATGGTGGTGGTGGAAGGAAGGGAGGAGATTTCAACCATGGATGTCCTTAGGGCAATTAAAAAAGAATGTGGAATTGTGGTTGGGTGCAGAGTGCGAGGACCGAACAAGCTGGAGGTGACTATGGAGACAGAGCAGGGGAAAAGGAGGGTCCTGGACGGTATCAAATATGGGAATGCCACCATAATGGGACGGGAGATGAACAGCGACGAGATGGTCGTCTCTTTTTTACATTTGCCGGTGTACATAACGGATGACCAGATCCATAACCGCCTGAAAGAGTGGGGAGTTGGAGTGGCATCTGCTATTAAGAGGAGGATGTGGCCAGGGACGGATGTGGCGGATGGGACTCGGTACCTAAAAGTGCAATTTGCTGACGAGGTGAGATCTCTCCCATATTCTACACGCTTTCAGACCGTGGAGGGATTCGAACATTTTAGGGTTATCCATGATAGGCAGGAGAGAATATGCAGGCTGTGTCTGAAGCCTGGGCATATTTTCCGTGATTGCCCGGATTTCAAATGCTACAAGTGTGGCGGAAGAGGACACTATGCCCGTGAGTGTGGGAGAGAAGAAGAGGATGAGTTTGATAACAGGAGAGCAGAGGCATCGGAGGAAGAAGAAGGACATGGTGGTGGGAGTGGATGGGAGAGTGCGGAGGTGCAGGTTGTGACGCAGACTGAGGAGAAGAGCCAGCCGGCAAGTGCCTCCAGAGAGATGGCGGGGGAGAACCTGGAGGAGGAGTCAGAGGAGAGACGGAGGGAAGGTGAGAAGGAGACTACGGTGCCGAAGTCTGGCAAGATAATTGGAGGAGCCCAGCCCAAGGGAGCATCTGAGTCGAAGAGGGGAGCACCTGAAAAGTCGGGAGAAATGGAGGGAGGTCAAGGTGGGAGATGTGCACAGGACAAGGGGGAGGAGATGGTTGTGGAAGGACAGGTGGGAGAGAAAAGAAAGGCAGAGGCATTAAGGAATGGAAAATCCAGTGAAGAAAGGAGGAAGAAGGTGTGAAGCGGGTAAGGTTAGCATGTTGTCTTTGTATGTTGTTTGGTTTTGTCTCATGGTCACCGTCTTATCATTTAATGTAAACGGGTTAAGAGATATGGGGAAATTGAATAACATTTTGAAATTGTATGAATCTGATTTTATGTGTATACAGGAAACAAACTGGGATGATGGGATTGTAGAAAAGGTGAAGAAGAGGTGGAAGGGGGGGTTGTATTACAGTAATGGAGCAGTAAACGCAAGGGGGGTAGCAATTCTTGTGAATATGAATATAGTTCATAACGTAGTGCAGGTGTATAAGGATAGTAGAGGGAGGCTAGTAAGTATAGAGTTTGATTATGTTGATAGGAGGTTTAGGTTAGTGAATGTATATATGCCTGTCGTCGAGGGGGAGAAAAGGCAGGTTATTGTTGAATTGAAGCCGCTGTGTACTCCCGACTGCATAGTGACAGGTGATTTCAACATCAAATTAAGTAGGTTAGATGTGGGGAAAGATGGAGTGTTTAGGGTGGAGAAATCCAGGAAAATGTTAGTGGAGATGATAGAGGAAGGGAAATTAGTAGATGTGTGGAGGTATTATAATTTGGATAGGAGGGAGTACTCAAGAAGGCAGGTAAGGGAGGGGCAATTGAAGCAGTCTAGGATAGATTTTGTGTTGGTAAAAGAGGATATTATGAGATTTATAGATGATACTAGGTATAAGTTTAATACGCTAAGTGACCATGCTGCTTTATTGTTCAAGATTAGAGGGAGGAGAGGAGAGGGAGGAGGGGGACAGTGGATAATGAATGATAGTTTTTTGGAGGATAAGGAATATCGTAGGCAAGTGAGGAGGTTATTAATGGAGAGACTTGACTATATAAACAGTATTGAAGAAGATAGTATAGATGTGGGGGAATGGTGGGAAACAATAAAGGGAGAGGTTAAGATTTTGAGTATAAGATATTCTAGGAAAAGGAACAGGCAACGGAGGGAGAAAGAAAGGGTGCTTCGGGAGGAATTGAATAGGGAACTGAGTAGAGCTGAGGATGAGCCAGGGTACAATATAGAGGGGTTTTTGAGGGTCAGGGCACAATTGGCAAAGTTCGAGAGGGATAAATGTAGGGGAGCAATTTTAAGGAGTAAGGCAAAATACACGTTAGAAGGAGAGCGATGCACGGCATTCTTTCTAGGGCAGGAAAAGAGGAAGCAAAGTAGGACATATATATCAGAGTTAGTGGATGGTGAAGGGAAGACAGTCACGGACTATGTGGAGGTGTTGGAGACAGTGTCACAATATTTTACAGAATTATTTAAGAAAGGTGAGGTAGATGAGGGGGCCATGAATGAAGTGTTGGAGAATATCGATAAAAGGATAGGATTTGAGGATAGAGAGATGTGTGAGGGGGATATAGCGGAGTGTGAGATACAGGGGGCGATAGAGGGACTGCAAGCTGGGAAGAGTCCAGGGAGTGATGGGTTAGGAGGGAGGTTTTACAAAGAGTATAGGGATTTATTAGGGCCAATATTATTGAAAGTTTATAGACATATAGAGAGAGGCAAGAGATTGCCAAGGACTATGGGATTAGGGGTGGTAACCTTGATTTATAAGAACAAAGGGAGCAAATCAGATTTAGAAAACTACAGGCCGATAAGTGTATTAAATAATGATTATAAAATTTTGACTAAGGTTTTAGCGAATAGGATAAAGAATGTGATTGGTGGAATTATAGACATATCACAAAGCTATAATATACCGGGGAGGGATATAGCTGACAATATTAGTACTATAAGGGAGGTGATCAAGTATATGAAGCATGATGGGAGGGGGGGGGGTAGTGTTAAGTTTAGATTTAAGTAAGGCTTTCGATAGGGTGGAACACAGGTTTTTATTTAAGATATTAAAGGGATTTGGTTTTGGGGAGCGGATGGTTGGATGGATTAAGTGTATATATGGGGAAGCCAGGAGCTGTGTGAAAATAAATGGGGTTTTAACAGACAGCTTCAGGTTAGAGAGGTCAGTGAGGCAGGGGTGCCCCCTAAGTCCAATATTATATGCCTTATCAGTAGAACCAATGGCGAGTATGATCAGGAATAACATGGGGGTAAAGGGAATAGAGCTAGAGCCGGGGCAGACTGTCAAGATAAGTAGTTATGCAGATGACACAACCATTATGGTGAGGGATAAAGAGAGTATAGAGAAGGCTTTGGAGTTAATGGATGTATATGGGAAGGCAGCGGGGGCTAAGGTAAACGTAGGGAAGTCAGAGGTTATGTATATAGGGGATGTAGAGAGAAGTGAGTTAGGGTTTAAGGTTAGAGAGGATTGTATAAAGATGTTAGGGGTGTATTTAGGGGTAAGGGAGGTGGTGGGGAGAGATTTGACATGGACAGGGGTTTTGAACAAAATGAAAAGCGTGTGCAGGTTATGGAGGAATAGAGGGTTAAAGCTGAAGGGCAAAGTAGTGGTCATAAATTCTCTAGTGTTGTCAGTGTGTGTGTATGTGCTAAGAGTACTGGATATGCCAGAATGGGTTAAAAAAGATATGCAGAAAATAATAGTGGATTTCCTGTGGGAAGGGAAAGGGGTGAGGATTGCATATAAAACCTTGATTGGGAAAATGAAACAGGGAGGTTTAAAACTGACAGATCTGGGAGTTAGGCAGAATGCTATAAGAATAAAAACTGTCATTAAATATCTTTTTGGAGAAGGTGAACATGGTTGGAAAATAATTTTTAGACAGCAGTTGCAAAAGGTTGGGAGGATGGGGGACAGCTTTTTCCTAATGAAGAGCAAAATAACAATGACCCTGGGGATGTCAGAGGTGTTTAAAGAGGCATTAGAAGCATGGGGTAACTTCATTGAAAATATAAATTACGAGTGTGAAGAATTAAAGGATATT